>NW_024609881.1:119669389-120419389 GCF_016920785.2 Ixodes scapularis
AGCACGACGGCTCCGGCGGGGCGTCCGAATGTCGGCTCCTCGCTGCCGCTTGCTCGGCGAGCGCGCGGCGATGGCAGCCAGGAGTTAAAACCCCAGCGGCGACGGCTTAGAGCACCCTCAGCGGCGCCGCGGAGAAGCACAGCTGCGCCAGCCGGGAGCTGAGCTAGCAGTAGGACACGCAGCCTCGCCCCCTCACCTTGAACAGCGCATGCGCCGAGGGTTCCCCCGATCGCTGACAGGCGGCGCAGGATGTACGGAGCGGCACGCGCTCCGCGGTGATCGCCTTTCATTTCAACCTGATAGGACATACGAAACCCCGGTAGGCCTTTCACATGTACGTCATCGGGTGCACTGCGGTCTCGTATATACGTCATGTTATTTTCTGCTCGCCATATCGTCTCTTATTAAGTACACGTGTTTACGTGTTCAGTTTAACTTCGCAGCGTAGTATACCTCATACCAGCTATCCAAAACCAAAGCAATGCTAGTCAGACTCCATTTTTGCGACTTTGTAGCGAGAACAGCGTTTTTTTTTTTGTTTTTTTTTTTAAGTTATGCGTTTTGCGAACATAATTGAAACTCATCAGCCCTGGTAGTACTTTGTAAAATTTTGATTGATTTCGTTATTCTTATGCTGGGAATAATGCTAAGACAATTAATCATCTAAATACGAAAAAAAAAACCTTAGAATACCCGGAGTTTCTTATTTCACATGGCAATTATCTAAGCGAGGAAAGGCAGCAAGAACACACTAATATCCGCACCGACTGTTAAACGAATACAATATTCTATGTTGCTTCCAAAGTGTGTAAAGACCCTGTTTTTAAAGCGACACTGAACTCTACAAAATATTTAGAGGTGCCTCGATCCGAAACGTATGACACAAAATAAAGCTTCCGCGAACTTCCTTAGCTCAACAATGGCGCTGTGAGGCACATTTTGAGTTATAAAAGAATACGAAGTTAACACCTATACAGATAATTTAAATCCAGAATGGAGGTTAGTTTCAATTTTGTTCCACAACTAAGAGGTGCGTCTTGGTGTAAATATTACACTAAACACCGTGTTTTTTTTGTTTTTTTTTCTGAATGAAAAGGTTAAGAGCGCTAATAACATGCGAGCTTCACGCTATGAGAAGGAATACTTTTCTGTTCCTCAGTGAAGCCAGCACAGTAGACAGGTTCGGCAACTGGTATACCGGCACGCATCTTTATAGAATGGCGTTAGCCGCCATGCTATAAAGCGATTTGCGCCACCTATGGTGAATTGAAGTCGGAAATACAAAGTGAAGTGTTCATACTCCAACGCGACGTACGCCGGGGACACCGGCAGATGCAGAACAGCCTAAGGAACACAACACAAACGTGGCGAAGGCCTCGCACGCCACGAGATGTAAATCCGAGCGGGTCGACCACAGGTGGGCGACGGGGACATGGCTTTAACAATGTCCTTCCTCTGACGCGCGAGCCACGATGGGGTCCGTGAAAGTTTGTGGAATCCTGTTTTATCCGCCGTGACTCAAAGGCGATGGCAATGGTTGCTAAAGTCCCTTCATGTTTCAAAATGTGCGTCGATACACGAGGCACGTACAACGTTCAGCAGAGTCGATTGTTGGGCTAGTTGGTTTTGGAATTTGGAATACATTTTAGCTCTCAAAAAACAGGGACAAAGAGGCGAGAAACAGACAGCACAGTGCGCTACTAACAACTGATTTTATTACGTGAAACGACACTTTTATACCATCCGAGTTTCTGATTTTGCTCCACCACTAGCCAACCCGGTGCCAGGCCGCGTCATTGAGGAACGCACGCTCCTTGTCCAGTAAATCAATTGAGGCCACGCTGACACATGCTGCACCACCCTTCCTAATCTCATCTGCCTCGATTATCTCCCTCACAGTTTTTTCCTTGTGCCGTGCCAGAATCTTGCTCTCGGAAAACAACGGCATACACTTGCACTTTTCACAATGATCAGACAGATGACCGTCCCGATAATTTCCTACTTTAAGTTTGTGCTCCCTCAGCCTATCATTAACACACCTACCTGTCTGACCTATATACTTGTTTCCGCATGATAAGGGGATCTGATATACTACTCCCTCCGCACATTCAACGAAGGGATCCCTGTGTTTTACCGCGCAGCCAGAAGGGGCCTTACGAAAAGGATCTGTCATCCTACATAATCTACTAAGTTTGTTTGGTGCGGAAAACACTACGTTCACGTTTGATCTATTGGCCACCGGGTTGGCTAGTGGTGGAGCAAAATCAGAAACTCGGATGGTATAAAAGTGTTGTTTCACGTAATAAAATCAGTTGTTAGTAGCGCACTGTGCTGTCTGTTTCTCGCCTCTTTGTCCCTGTTTTTTGAGCGCTAAAATGTATTCCAAAAACGTGCAGCCTCGGGGAAAATCATGGCAGCACAGCGCAGCACCGATCAAGATTTCAGACGCCGAGTTCTTCCCAGAAGTGTCGCGCGGCACTTGTCTCGAGCATTTCCACTACAATGAATGGCGCCACTTTTCGCGGGATAGAAGCGATTTGATGGGGGCCCCCTGCGCGCGCCTACAAGGGTCTTTTGGAGCAGTGAACTGGTTCGTTTCCCCGTAGTCGCAGGGTCAATGTGCACCGAAGATGGCACCCGTAGAGGTGGCGACGCGTGCATCTTGTTATTTTTTGTTGCTACGAGGGATGCCCCGAACTTCTTTTCAAACCGAAGGTTTGAAGGTTTGATGATCGAAGGTTTGATGATCGACTCAAGTGGTTCGAAAGATTCAAAAGATTTCGTATCTTCGAACTTTCCACATCGAGAAATTCGATGGAAGTAGAATTTTCGATGGAAGTAGAATTTTCGAACTTGGTAAAATAAGAAGTTCGACGCTTTTTGAAATTTAGAACTTGGCGCGTTCAGAAATGCAACGTTTTACGAACCTTCGACCTTCTTACACTAAAAAGCTCGATCCTTTTTGAACTTCCAAACTTCTTGAACTAAGAAGTTCGAAAATTTACTGCGCTAAACTACGCTAAGAAAACTTTCGAATTTATGTATCTAGAGAATTCGAACAATTTCGAACTTTTGAATCCTCAGAAGTCACAAGGTCGACGAACTTCGAACTTTTAGGATAAAAGTTCGAAGTTCGTCGAACTTCGAAAGACCGGCGGGCGGTTTCATGTGGATTGAAGCTGTGAAATACATTCGTAATTTTTTTTCTCGCATTTTTACATGTAGTGCCGTATTCCTTGCGAAAGACTGCCGTTGACTTCAATGTTCTGGAAAGCTGAAGGCCGGTTCAGACACTTGCGTTTGAGTGCGTTTGACTGCGTTGCGTCGAGAACCGAAAGCGAGTCACCGGCACATTTGTGCTTCGTATGAAGCGTAGAATCCAATTTATGGAATCATCTTGGCACGCGATATGAGCAGCGAGAATGTCCTGGTTTCTCGCTGCCGCAACGCAGTCAAACGCAACTGCTGAACCAGGCTTTAGCTTTATAGAAATAAAATCGCGAAGGAGCGAGGAAGGACGACGGGTTTTTGACAATTGCCGTTTTTGCCATATTTGAAGCGCGCTGTAGCCGGAGCTATTCATGGTTTAGATGTTAAACTTTTAAATAATGATCTATGTATAGCGTAGGTAAGTGTCGTCTTAAAATATGATTATTGTTGTTTAAGACAAGTTTCGAAGAAATGTCCAAATATGTATCTACAAGCAATTATGCTCAAAACTTGGTCATTTTTGTCGTCGAAATTGTTTGAGGTATTGCATTTAAACTATCACCAAAGACAGTACATATCATTACCATCTGCAGAATACAAAATAACGTATTTATTGTATTTTGCACGTTGAGGAATAAATTTTACTCGGGGGGAAAGATTTCTGCAAGTGCAGCACGTCAGATAGAAGCTGTTTTTAATTTTTATTTTTTATTTTAAGTTTTAGGACGTGTTTCTTTTAGCCTGTACACATTTTGGTAAAAGAAACTTCTTTCGAAGTTCTGGGGCTCTGAATATGCAAGAATACAACACTTCCGGCGGCTTCTTGATAATTTTTTTCTCCAGCTTTTCATTCCCGCATTTATTGTTATATTTATTTTTACTTTTTTATTTTTTGACAATGACGGAGTCATTTAGGTCGAAAATACGTAGCTGAACTTCCGAACCACTAAGCATGTGACGAGTAGTTCCTTCTGACAACGAGTTTCTAACAATGACCATCTACGCGATCTTTTATGGAGTGAAGAGCGACAGTATCTATACTTATGCATAAATAATTTCAGATTAAAATAAGCTCGACCACGCCCTCTTTTCTTGTGTTGTTTTCTTTAACAGTCAGAAATATCCGGGTGGGGGGAGGGGAACCCCCCCCCCCCCCCTTGCGTCCCGTTTTTCCTCTTCCGACGCCACTGCTACGGTAGAACGGTCCTTGACCTCGAGTTGTGACGGCTTCAGTGCTTTTTGCTCCAGCGTTTCTTCCGTCCCGGAAAATAAACCTCCAAAGCAATTCCAAACTAAACAATTCCCAAGCTGCAGGTGAGCTGGTGTCTGTTGATCATGGTGCAAAATCCTGAAACTGGGAACAAATTAGAAAGAAAAAGTGTAAAAAGAAAGAAATACGGGAACAGGACAATGTCTTAAACTCTGCTGAGTTGAGGTTGAGACGTTGCAACCTGAGCTGAAGTTGAGACGTTGTCCGGTTCCTTTTTCTTCTGTCTTCTTACACTTTTTCGTTCAAATTCCATTCCCAGTTTCAGGATTTTGCATCATGTACAAGCTAAACTTACTATATGCCAGCGTCACTCGGGCGGCGTTCGATCGGATTACTACAAGCGTGTAAGGCGGTAGGGAGGCAGTTTGCCAGATAGCTTCGAGGATTTTCTGAGCCTGAACCACTCCTGGCCGTTTCGAACTGGATGAGTATCGTTAAACACTGCGTTCGTGTGATCACTACTGCGTGATGCAGTTTAAAAAAAAAAAAAAAAAAAAAACTCCCCCCCCCTTCCCCCCCGCGCTGGCGGTCACAATCACAGATCTATGGTCACACGTCACTCTGCATCTGCACTAGCAATTATTCCAGCACATCCGGGACACTCGTCGTCTCATTTAATTGCCTGACGAACTTCGCGCAGTTTAAATATCACACCCCAACTTTTGTAAACCTGATTTTGTGAAAACCACTGAGGCGCGAAAACGTTATTTGAATCTGAAACTGTGGAGGAACGTGAAAACCGGACTTCGAACTTTGCGCTCTTAAATTTGATAAAAAATTCGAAACCATTGAAGTTTGTCTTTTTTTTCGAATTTAGTTTTAAAAGAGAATCGGAACCATCGACCTTCTTGAACTTTATGCAGAAAGAAATTCAAAATCTTCAATTTTTCGAACTTCATGTTCAAAGAAATTTGAAATCTTCAAATTGTTTTAACTTCAGATCCCAAGAAAATCAAAACATTCGAATCTCTCGATTTTCAAGTTAAGAAAGTTCGAAATCTTCGATTTCTCGAATCTCAAGTAAAACGAATATTCGAAAAAATTGAACCCGAACTTTTAGAAACCGTGAAATTGTCGAACGTTTCGAATTTGAAACTCCACCATGTTTGAAAGTTTCGAATTTTTGTAATTCGCACCTCGGTACGGTCGAAAATTTCGAAATCGTTCGAACTCGAACCGCCAGTTCGGTTCGAAAATATCAAAATGTTTCGAATTCGAACCTAGGGTGGTTCGCGGCATCGCTGGTTACATCGATCCAGTGTGAAGTTCACTGATTCCAGCCCCCCCCCCCCCCCCCCCCCCTCCGCTTTTAGAGAATACTTGCATTTAGTCCTAGATACTCACGCGAACCGCCCGGACACAAAGATGAACGCGTCCCGATTGCAAGCAAAGGTGTTTGAAGCCGTTATGAAATTAACGGATTACTTTTCGGTGTAACGGTCACTTACTGTTTTAAATGAACAACCTTAAGTGTAATTAGTTACAATTTAGCATCGAACAATAGTAAATGTGGTTCCTCAAGTTTCTAACTTAAGGAACAACATTTCTGGCCATGACTCAGCTCAGCAGGATCGAGCTCAGTCATGGCCACCAGTGAATTGCCCACAAAACAATTTTAAAACGGTAAGAGAAAGAAAAGACCTTTCCGGCATAATTTGGTTTTGCATTTACAAAAAAAAAAGTGCAATAAAAATAAACCTATCCCGACATGACATTTGAAACAAGAAAACAATAAACGATGGCCGTCCCCAAGGACATGTCGAGCTCAACCACACGAAATGCCAGATACATGTACACAGTCTTTCTTTTTAATGCGCACTTCACGGCCATGGCTGTTTCGCTATCTTACTCATGTCTCCTACCATTCCTGAACAATAAAGCATCATTGCAAGGCGAACGTATCCGCCTACTCCAAAACGAAGAACGAATGAATATGGACGCAGCTGATTGAAAGGAATACCGAAAGAAGCTTATTGGAACCTAACCGCGTTGTGTTTACTCAGATTTCGTTTCTCGAACATTGTGAGGCCGTGGAAAAGCCGAGGCCAGTTTCTAAGTACGGCGGAAGGTTCAAAGGATAAATATGAGGTCTTACCACAGACAAGGGTCCAGCAGTGCTCACTCCGAAGATGGCTTTAAACGCAAGCCGTTCGATGCACAAGCTACCGCGTGCCAATGCGCGTGCCCACAAGCTACCAGAAGCTACCGCGTGCCAATGCGCGTGCCCACAAGCTATCAGAAGCTACCGCGTACCAATGCGCGTGCCTACAAGGGGCCTATTCGGCTGGAGAGCGAACCGTGTCGCCACCGTTCGGCCGAAATTGGAAACATGCGAAAGCGGGGATACCGGCGTTCAGTCGTCTGCTACGGGCGCACGTTCAGAAGCCAGAATTTCGACGACGCAAGCCTGTTTCTCGCTGAGCTTGACCCTCCTCATTAAATGTTTGATATTTTTGTTGTCGTTTCTAGTTAAGAAAGGTTGTGTTCTATCGTATGCTTAGAAATTCAGCGGAGCGATTATCATTAAGTCGGAAGCTTTCATACTATTAGTGTGTTGGTTGGCATACAACCGCGGTCCCACACATTTTCGTTATCTCGCACAAACCGTATGTTTAATAAAATATTAAATGTTGATTGGAGCGGTGCCTTGATTATAAAATTAACCCGACTGTATCGCTACCTTTTAGTAGACTGATCAATCAATCAATCCGTTCCTTTATTTTTCGACGGTAATTTTGCATGAAAGACGTTAAAACTACAAAACCAAAACTATGTCATAAATGGCATATTGCATTCCCATTTGGAACTTCACGTTTGACGCCTCCTTTGAAAGTGAAGTAACTTTTGACTATCATCTAAGCAGTATAACCACCCTCGGTGACAATCACAAGCACGTTGAAGTGGTTTACCGTGCAGGCCTGTGTCATAAAACAAATAAAGACCTCGAAAATATTAAAGCGTGACTTTTTTTACTATTTGTTGACTTTCTCCAGAAGAAAATTCCGACTAAACGAAAAAAAAAAAAATTTCTTGGGCCTGGCAAGAGCGATCTATCGTCGAGGAGGTCTCGGCTATCGGACGGTAAATGATGATATTGATGATGGTTGTTCTACACACCAAATTCATTGTTGTGGAAATGCGCGAGACACGTGCTGCGCGCCACGTCTGAGAATAAAGCCTGGTGCAGGCAGTTGCGTTTGACTGCGTTTGACTGCGTTGCGGCAGCGAGAAACCAGGACATCCCTGCTGCTTATATCGCGTGCAAAGATGATTCCTTGGATTGGATTCCACGCTTCATACAAAGCACAGATGTGCCGGTGACTAGCTTTCCGCACTCGACGCAACGCAGTCGAACGCACTCAAACGCAAGTGTCTGAACCGGCCTTTACATGGCCTCTAAACTCTAACTCAGTGGTGCGCTAAATAGCTTGCCGCGCTGTGCCGCCATGATCTTCCCAAGGGCTGCACGTTGCACGTTTCACGCTGGTTATGTCAATCCAGTATAAACTTCACTATTATTCCCCCCCCCCCCCCCCCCCTCTTTTAGAGTATATTTGCATTTAGTCCTAGATACTCGCGCGAACCGCCCGGACACAAAGATGAACGCGTCCCGATTGCAAGCAAAGGTGTTTGAAGCCGTTGTGAAAGTAACCGATTACTTTTAGGTGTAACGGTCACTTACTGTTTCGAACGAATAATTTTAATTGTAATTAATTGCAATTTAGCATCGAGCAATAGTAAATCTGGTTCCTCAAGTTTCTAACAGCCCGTAAAAACTGCCAAGTCCCCTGGATGTGTTTGTCTCGCAAGTAGCGAGAAATCCGCCAATACGCGAGTCGTGTGCCTGGTGCGGCCCTCGAAAGCAAATGGTGGCACTGCACCGAAATAAGCGCCATCTGGAAGCGAATGCCGGTGGAGCCCTTGCTCGTTGGCACGTTGCTCTTGCGCTTACACAACTACCGTTGGCAGCGCTTGTAATACCCCTGTTACACGGGCATACTTAACCACGGTTAACTCAGCTTAACTGCTGTTGCGCGGCACTACAGATACCGCACTATACTCTCGGGCAGCTATTCCATAAGAAGTGAAGAGCGCGCGTGCACTGCTTCGATAAATGCTCAAGATGCTCAAGCGCACGTTCGCCCATAGCTTTGACTGTATAGCCACAGAATGCTGTCGGCAAGTATTGTGCGCTAACTGTGGCTTAGCGTAACTGCAGTTAAGTGTGCCAGTGTAACAAGGATATAAGAAACTCCAAGCGCGAGATTTGTCAAGGAGCTTTAGCCGATGCCAGCTAGGAGGTAAGGCTTGCACTTTCCCCTTTCAGACGTCATCACTTGGGGATCCACGCAGCACCATTAAGCTCGCGTCAGCGTCGCTGTCAACGCGTTGTGCAACGGTCGCTTTGTGGCGAGAGTCTCGTCGAGCTTCGGCGCATTGGCTACTCGGGGCTGGTCGGAGACGTAAAGCGACGACGTCATGAGCGGGCCTTGTCTTTTGTGCTGTATTGACAGAGGGCCCATCGGGGCCCGCGGTGCAAGCCACGCATTTTCCGCGTAAAAGCGAGCTCCGTAAACACCATTCTGGGATATTTCCAAATCTACAGCCCCGCGGGAAATTTGACAAAGCAGCTCGATTTTGTTTGTCGCTTTGGACAACCGCGTACCGCACGTCCGAACGGTGAAGTGGGCACCGGTCAGATGGATTGTAATGGCACGTTTTGTGTGTAGCGCATCTATTCTACGAATCTCTGAACGAAAAGCCTAATCTGGTGCTCATTGGACGCCATATTTGAGGTGACTGCTCAAAGCGCAGGCTCGGGATGAGTTCTCATTTATGGCCTCCCGAAGGATACAATTTCGATAGTGTGCAATGTGCGTGTTGGAAGCTTTGTGGAAGCTTGCCGTCAGCAAGTGCTCAGCACCAGCGACCTCCCCCATGACGACTAGTGAATACCGCCTCCTGCGCGCACAACGATTTTAAAACGGTTTGAAAAAAGAGAAGTACACTCTCCCATTATTTTTTTTTTTGGGGGGGGGGGGGGGGGGGGGAAGAGATTTGCAAAAAGAAAGTTTAATAAAAAAATAACTCGACGTATCCTGACATAACATTAGAAAAAAAAACGAACAAACAAACAATAACAGTTTCTAAGGACATCTGGAACGCAACCGCACGAAACACAAATTTGTGCTCCTAGCCTTATATTTTTTAATGCGCTCTTCACGGCCATGGCTGTTTCGCTATCTTACTGATGCCTCCTACCAATCCTGAACAATAAAGCATCATTGCAAGGCGAATGTATTCCCCTCCCCCAAATCGAAGAACGAGTAAAGATGGACGCAGCTGATTGAAAGGAATACCGAAAGAAGCTTATTGGAACCTAACCTCGTTGTGGTTACTGAGATTTCGCTTATGCTCGAGGATTTTGAGGCCATGAAAGAGCCGGGGCCAGTTTCAACACACGGCACAAGGTTCAAAGGATAAATATGAAGTCTTACCACAGACAAGGGTCCAGCAGCGCTCACTCCGAAGATGGCTTTAAACGCGAGCCGTTCGATGCACAAGCTACCGCGTGCCAATGCGCGTGCCCACAAGCTACCAGAAGCTACCGCGTGCCAATGCGCGTGCCCACAAGCTACCAGAAGCTACCGCGTGCCAATGCGCGTGCCTACAAGCTTTCAGGGGCCTATTCGGCTGGAAAGCGAACCGTGTCGCCACCGTGCGGCCGAAATTGGAAACATGCGAAAGCGGGGATACCGCCGTTCAGTCGTCTGCTACGGGCGCACGTTCAGAAGCAAGAATTTCGACGACGCAAGCCTGTTTCTCTCTGAGATTGACCCTCCCCATTGAATTTTGATATTTTTGTTGTCGTTTTGGTTACCAAAGGTTGTGTTTTATCGTATCATACGCGTAGAAATTCAGCGGAGCGATTATCATTAAAGGGGTCATGAAACGATTTTCCTACTTCTTCCTCCTTAGCTTTAATCCTCAACTCAAATGCGAATTGTGAAATCACGTGGTCGTGACATTACTTCGGCACCGGTGCGATGACTCCTGGCTTCCACCGTGCTTTTTTATGCACACCATAGAACTTGTCATTCCCCAGTGACAATGAGTTCCGTCAGGGCACTCATTGGCCACGAACGCGAATCCAAATATTCGTCGGCGGATTGATTGTTGACGAGCGCATACGTCCGAGTGCCGCAGTTCTCGTGTCCAATGCGTGAGCTGGGCTCTGCTGACGTCAGTTTGGCGCCGGTGACGCGCTTTGGGAACCGCGGACGTATCATAGTGAAAAGGCGGAGAGCTTTCGAAGGAAAGAAGGTACAAAATAGTCCGCTATACTTTCAAGTGTTCGTACCGAAAAGCTGACTTTTGACTTTCTAGCCTCTTTCTTTTGGCCAACTAAACGATATGCGATTAGTAAAGTCCCAATTTTAAATCATTCATCCCAACCTAAAATTCGTTTCATGGCCCCTTTAAGGTGCAACCCCACCCTTGGTTAGTGTGATTCTGAACCAACAGATGGCGGTGTATCGCCGTCCAGGCCTGTACATCAATGCGAAAAATCGTGTGTAGTGGCGTTTCGATACAGTGGGGTATTTTTTCTAAATACTGAATTTGACATCCCTAGTCCTTCGCTTGTTTTTCTCTGCGCGAGCTTTCTTTGGAACGCGCACGGCTGTGCCGGTTCTCGTGCAAGGGGGCCAGTGGCCTACGCTCCAAGCTCACGTCTCCAGCAAATGTGGGCGGAACAAAATGCGAAAATCGTCCTGATCCAAATGGCGAGACACATGCACAAAAAAACCACCGACAAGTTGAAAAATATAAAATGGTCTGTGTGCCGGTATCGGAGATTTCAGAGGCCAATTACAGATAAATTAATGTGATCAGATTTATATTGACACGAATTAAGGTGACAAGAGGACAAACAGTGAACTGAAAAATAAAGGTTTAATTAACAAACTTATGGGGGAAAAAAAAAAACCTTTCCACGTGGTGAATGATGTTGATTGGGGGCGAAGCTCTGGTGGTGCTTGTCTGCGTAGACGCTGGGCCGCAGCATGCCGAGCCTTTCGTTCGTTTTCATCCTTGTCACGCTGTGGTCAAATGCTCAAATGCGTATATAACCACGTTCCATACCACACATTCTCCTTCTGACATGGATGAAAACGAACGAAAGGCTCGGCATACTGCGGCTCATCGTCTACGCAGACAAGCACCACCAGAGCTTCGTCCCAATCAACATCATTCACCCGTGGAGATGCGGTTGTTTTGTTTTGCCCTACACGAGCACGGGAGCACGTCTTCACGTGCTCGTGAGCACGTGAGCGCGTGAGCTCACGAGCAGGAGTACGAGCCCTCGACGCCGGACATCGAACGGACATACGGACATGGCTAGCTCCTAAAGGGGCATTCACACGAGAGAGAAATCCCGGGGATTTCTCCCTCGTGTGAATACCCCTTAAACTTCGCCCCCCAAAATAAAAAAAAAGCATCGAGGCAGCAGAAAAGCAGGCAGCGATTCGGCAGCGTAACAGGGAGCGAGAGCGAGACTGACTCGACAAGGTCGCGGGCAGCTGCTTATCTACAGTGCGTCACCATATCGAAAGTTCGGCAAAGAAGGTTTGAGCGTCGCGCTCTCGGGGCGACGATGAACTATACTTTGTCTCATCCCGCGATGAACTCAAGGCCAAAGCCACGGGCCGCCAGGTCCAATCACGTTCTACGCTAAACTATGACATGCCTACCTTTGATGAGGGGTGGACAAATAATGCTCCGAACCCAAAAACGCTGCATCATTTCTATAGTTTCGAGGCTGCAAACCGCCTGTACGTCGCGGCTTCTTTGCAAAGTAAAATTGTTGAGTCACTGGCTGCTATTCGATTCGAACCACTGTCCGCCATCCCCATCACTGATCCAAGACGCGGGCACTGATACGTGCATCAAAGCGCAATACGACGCAATTTCTAAGTGGCTCGTGATTGGATCTGGCGGTCCGCAGCTTTTGCCCTTAGTTCATCGTAGGGTGAGACGAAGTATAGCACTTTCGAGAAAACAAGAAAGCAGGGCGAAAGTTACGTCTGGTGCAAGAATGAACGCGAACCTTCTAGAAGTTTGTGACCGAGCGTTGCTTTCCCGGCTCTGCGGGCGGCAATATGACGGGCCGGCCCTTTTATCGTGCATGTGTTTGGCTCTTTGTGGATTTCCAGGAAAACGGGATGACGTGATAGACTTGGGTTTCCAAAATTTTAGCTTGAGGAATTAACTACCTAATAAATACAAATAAAAAATAAACTATTTTTTGGGCGGTCAGGTGTCTCATTTAGGTAGCTGGGTGTCTATTTTGACCAAAACCACGAGACTGGAAAACACAAAATAATGATGCTCAGGCTTAGATGTTGAGTTTGGTAAACCCAATGTAGGACTGGTTCGGGTATCATGATAAAAAATGCGGAGGTTAAAAATTAACTCACAGCAATAAATGACAAGAATTAAATTTAATACTAATTCAGTGATAAATGCAATGACTGGCCAGTAAAGATCCTGGGTCTGTGGATAGGTTTTGCACTTAGTTTAAGCAATGTACAGTGTGTCACCAAAAAAAAAAGTATAATTTTTTTTTTTTTACCGCGACAATAAACTAGGCATTGCCGAACGCTCATCCTCCGCCCAAAGGTAGCGCTAGAGGTCACAACCAGATGCTTAAGTTTCAGCCCGATCCGATGCCTTATTCAAAAGTTATAACTTATAAGGGATTTTCTAAAAATTTCAATGGGAAAATGACGGCCGACGGAGTTTTCGAATATATGGGGCTCTATGGCACCAGAAATCGAAAACGGGCAAAAATAGGCTCCATGTTCCCATTGAAATTTTCAGAAAATCACATAACTTTTGAATAAGGTGTCCCTTCGGGCTGAAACATTGGCATCTGGTTATGACTTCTAGCGATACCTTTGGGCTGAGAATGAGCGTTCGGCGATGCGTAGTTTATTTTCGAAAAAAAAACACACAAAAAAAAACTGCATTTTTTTTTTTACATTCTTTACCAGTTTTACTTTGGTGATTTACGCGCGCAAGTAGTGGTGTGCAAAAATGAAAAAGATACAAACGAGTAGAGTTTGACGTTGTATAAATATAGTGTAAGCACGCACATGGTACGATGACTAAGAATGAAACAGACCTACATTTTACACTACCGTTGAAAGCTTCTACACATATACTGCTCAGGCCAATATGTTTGAATGCTCATAGAACTTTATTACCTTCAAATTTGGTCTAAGTTGTCTCCTGATTGCTGACAACAGAAAGAATTCAACATTCTAACTCTGGGTTGATAGAAAAACTCCACCTGCTGACAGCTATCAATCATCTCGGCGCCAATTATGAGTATTCACTGCATGCCAACGGTCGCGTGCTTAGAACGGGTTTTTCCCCGTGATTTCATACAATCGCAATTGTTCTTGACAAACAACAATGTTTACTCAGGCAAGCGGTCACGTGTGAAGCTTAGAATATTTTGTATTGACTGTGGCACACGTAACAAGTTGCATAGGCTTTTTTTTTTTTTTAACTGAATCGCAGTGGGAAACGAAAACAATGATAAACAAGCGTGTAACAACGCGAAAACTGAGGGCATTGCACTATACAGAAGGTAAGCTTTGTTTCACTAAATAGATTACAAGTATTTGATTTTACCCTGCGAGCGAAGCGGAACGTACAAGTGAGAGCATACTGCCCTGAACTACTCTTCCAGTGAAGAAGCGCACCATGTAAAGAATCGAGCTCGCTTTTATAGGTTTTGGTGCGATCAAACCTTCGAAAACACAATTATAATCAATTCTATTATTTCAGTTATTTTTATTAGTGCGCTTACGATTTTTTTTTGTCTTTAGCGTTCACGTGCCATTTTCTTAGTTATATAATATTCTTCCAGAAGCCCGACAACTATAGTCTGTTTTATTGTAAGTAAGAGCCGCATAATAAAAAATGTAGCCAAAAAAAAAAGACCGCGAACACGCGGACACACATCAGAAATGCCATGTGACGACGCATTCAAAATTTGTCGTTAGTTTTTTTAGAAAGCAAAAGTTTCGTAGGGCGACGTTGTTACCCGTTGTAGATTATAAAAAGTGCAGCACAACTGTTAGCTCGGGGTCTTTAACGTGCATTACGCAGTATATGTGATAGACGGTCGCACGACGGTAGGATGCAGATGGTCGACTGAACCCAGAGTCCCTGCTAAAGCCCCTTGATAAAGGCGTTTTTTTTTACAAGTGCCGCCAACTATTGTTGTGGAAACGCGTAAGACATCTGCCACGAGCGGGTGCTCCACCGCAATTCGCTTTCAAGGGCCAGTCATTTTAGTGCTGCGCCGACATTTGTGTCCAAGGGCCGGTCGAGACACGGGCCTCGTGCACTGGCACCTTTGAGGTTATTTGAAAGACCAACGCAAACACATCGAGGGGATTTAGTTCCTACAGGTTCTGCAGCGTGAGCTCGGTGCTCTTAACGGAGCTCGTGCTCGAGCATATCTCCACGTGCTCTGGTCTGCGGCCACAACACAGTCAACGATCTCCCACCACACGTGGTTTAGCCTAGTGAGCTACACCAAATCAGCTACGCTTAGAGTATCGGCCCTCTTTTCCCCGATAATGCTGTGGGTGCCACTAAAGTCACTGGATCCTGGGAAAGTAGCGCCATTGCCTTCCCTACCTGCTAGCCGGACACAAACGGATGCTAACATACAGACGACCAAAACCTCGCAAGGCGATTGGCTAATCGGCCTACGTTGCCATGGAAATCGCCATCTTGGTCCATTTAAATCTTCGAAGCTTTCAGGGGGTCGTTCTAAAGCGGTCGCGCCAAGATCACCATGGAGCATCATCGTAGTGGAAGCGTTCCTTTTCAATATAAGAGTCGTTGGCACTTCGTATGCGATCAACTTATTAATCAGGCCCATCTCCATGGATCTCTTACAATTATATTGTTCTTCTTGCGTATTTCAATACGTAAACTTATTTTTCAGTGCCTACAAGCACCGATACAGCATCTGGTGGTGGTACGAACGTGTACGCCTGCTTCGCCGGCGTGTGGTTAGCAAAATTTCAGTATGCAAAAAAGTGAAAGCCGTTTACAACTTCCTGTAACGCCGAATTGGAGCGCAGCTCTTGAGGAGGAGGAGTGGAGGGTATATTCCTCCTCCTCCCTCGTGATCATGCCTGCTAGTCCTCCTCGCCTCCCGCTCCCACTCCCTCTCCTTTACCACCTCCTCGCCCTTCAAGCTCCTCCCCCCCCTCGCCTCCGGCTCCTCGTCTCTCCTCCCCCCTCCTCCACCTTCGCACTGCTTTCCTCCTTGCCGCTCAAGCCGGACAATGAGGGGAGGAGGTGGAGAAGGAGGGGGAGGAGGGGGAGGAGGAAGAGGGGGAGGAGGAAGAGGGGAGGGGAGAAGGGGGAGGAGGAGGAGGGGAGGAGGAGGGGGAGAAGGAGAGGGAGGAGGAGGAGAGGGAGGGGCGCGGTTACGCCGACGCCGACGCCGACGCCGACGGCGACGGCGACGGCGACGCCGACGGCGACGCCAACGGCGACGCCGCTCAGGCTGGAAACGGGCCCCTAAGAGCTGCGCTCTAAAAAACGACTCAATAAAGCTACCCGTCACCAGCGCATCTAGATAGGCTCACCAAGAACGGAGGGGTCAAGGAGAAATTGCTCATTTCATGGACCAAGATGGCGACCACAAGCGGAGCTTGGCGTTACTTTCTCAGGGTCCAGTGACTTTAGGTGCCACCAGCTTGGAGGTTAGTAAAAAGCAAACGCAACTGCCGATCGTCATGATTCAAAAGTGCGATTTCCTCAGAATTAGTTTCGGTGTCAGGAAGTTCACGCAATATTGATTTGCTTTGTCGTGAACTGTTTAAACATTTGTGGAGGACGGAAAAGCGTTTCCTGTAATTTCAGATAAAGGTTCAGATAACTGACAACCATCATTTTAAGCACCAAGGTGTCTATGAAGCCTAGCTTATTTAGTGGCTCTAGCCCGACCGCGTGGGCACAGAAAAAGACCGAACAGCTTGACTTTGCGCTATATAGGCGCTGGTTCAGTAGCTTCGTCAGTCGGTAACGTTGGCTGCGCATCGAACTAAGGTAAAGCAAGGCAAATATTCAGATCTTTGCGTTTCACAAGCCAAACCAGCAAAAATCATTTAACACGCCCAAATAAAAAAAAATTGTGGGTTTATTTTGGCTAACTGGATACTTTTCGACGTGCAACCGAAATATCAAATTGGCATCCGTCGAATTGCAGGCATCTCGGCCGATATTTAAACCCAACAAATATGGATTCATGGGCCAGCGCGTTGGCTCAGAGACGCTGGGACGATTTGTGGTTTTGTGTTTTGTTTTAATATCATTGCCACTTAAGAGCCACCGAGGTGGTTTTTGAAACAAAATATAGTCAAACCATTCCGACAAGCATTGTTTGATTGCGAAAATGATTTTTGCAAGTGATAAAAACATTAAAATGTTTTCGCGTATGTGGCGGAATCTGTAATGGCAGAATGCATTTCATGGCGCCCATTTTATTTGGATCGCGACGGGCATGTGTACCGTCGCACAGTAGAGCGCGCAAAAGTAGCAGTGGTGCACCCGCAGCCTCGCGCTTGTTGTTCTGACATCTCTGGCTCGCTCACTGCGGGCATCCAGGCATCTGACACCCGGACACCTCGCGCTTTTTCTGTCTTTCACGTTGCGTTCCAAGCGGCACACGACGGAAAATGCACATCAAGCTGTTCTTGAACCCGTGTCGCCATCTGTACTTTATGTTAAGAAACTACAATTTGCCGTAACTGAATGGGGAAAGTTTGAGATCTTATAACATTCTTAACGTGTAATATATCAATATGGAAGTTCTGGAAAATGTAATGTCGAAGGATGCTTCCTAATTTAATGTCTCGTTATTTTGATTAGTTGACGTGATTCCGTTTTTATAGCGCCATAAAATATTACCCTTTTAAACTTTATTTTTTTATTTTAGAATATACATTATCTGTACAGTTCGTCGCTTACTTTTTTATTTTTATTACATCCAACCGAACGCTCACGTAAAATATCGTTGACGATGGGACGTTATAACTCGAGAAATCATTTTTTCAATATAAGAGGGTGTGGTCTATTAAAAGCTGAATAATTAACTAACAACTAAAAATAATCGTAATATCGAGACATTAAAGTATCGTTAAAAAACAGCTCTTCAATTTGACATTAACTTTATAATTGTAAGATACATAAAAAGAAAGTTATAAGCCGTCAAAAAAGCACCAAAACGTCATGCACGGTGGAGTTGCACCTTAAGTCGAAAGCTTCCAGAATATTAGTGCGTTGGTTTGTATGCAACAGCGGTCCCGCACACTTTTGTTATCTCGCACAAACCATGTGTTTAATAAAATATTTAATGTTGATTGGAGCTGTGGTTTGATTATAAAATTAACCCGACTGTATCGCTACCTTTTAATAAACTGATCAATCAATAAAATCGTTACTTTAGTTTTCGACGGTATTTTTGCATGAAAGACGTTAAAGCCACACATTTTTTGCTATTTTTACTATGTCATAAATGGCATATTGCATTCCCATTTCAAACTTCCCGTCTGACGCCTACAAATATGAACACGGGAAGCCCTTTAAAGTGAAGCACATTTTAGGTTATCATTTAAACAGTATAACCACCCTCGGTGACAATCACAAGCACGTTGGAGTGGCTTACCGTGCAGGCCTGTGTCATAAAACAAAGACCTAAAAAATATTAAAGCATGCATTTTTTACTCTTTGTAGACTTTTTCCAGCACAAAATTCCGACTAAACAAAAAGAAATCACAAATCACGCATTACTTGAATAATATGAAGGTTAATCGATGAACTGCCCAGTCCCGATGTATCTTAGGGGAGCGCAGAGGGTGATCGGAAAGTCTCGTGACGGTCGCTAGCCCTCATCAGTAAAATAGTGTCGCTGCGGCCGACGCTGTCTGTGTCGTGGTGAGAGTCGTTTGTTGGAGTTGCAGAGGCGCTTGAATAGTTTAATATTTACCCAAAACTTTATACTATTAGCCTCTTGATATCCCCGGCTCTCACCGAGAACATTGAATCTGGTGAACCCCACTATCGAGAGCAGAATTTAACACCACGAACGCTGCTGCATTGCTTGGTAACACCCGTCTATTCACACCCGCAGCAGCTATATTAAAACAGATAGTTTCACTTGTTTCCGTTGTCCTTCCAACGTGCAGTTCGCGGTCCTTGACTAGAAGAGGCACTCTCTCCTCATAGGAACGTAATAGAATTGTTCACACTCCGGAAAACTTACCCACACCGTGGTACAGTAAAAAGAAACATTGGCTGCAGCGGAACTCAACTGCACGGTAATTTCCAGGACAGCGCTAACTTCCCTTCAAGCTAAATATTTATACTACTGAAAAAGCTAGACGTAAAAAACAAAAAAAAAAAAAAAACGACGAACATCTGTTTTTACAGGCCACAGTACCAGTTTTATGTTATCCGGGTTGGACTTCATTGTTTTGTTGGATTAACACGCTGATAAACAGATTCATCTATTAAAATAAAATTAACATAAATAGTGCAGTTCAACCGGAGACAGGCATCCGTCGTGGTGATCCATGCTTCCCAACGTCTGCCTAGAGCAGACGACGCCTCCACACGAGCGATTATTTAAATTTGGGCCGTGCGCTGGTAAAACGATTCGATCTTCATCAAAGCACCGAACAGTGCCGCACCAGTTTTCGCTAGAATTGCTTTCCCACTGATACTATATGACAAAATAAACCCAAGAATCTACGGCGTTTCGCGCGCGAACGTGGAGAGTCTATGGGGCGGCCGCGCTTCTATCGCCGCTTTGATGATGATGATAGCTCGACAGTAGCGCCACCTCTAGGTCGATTTCGAGACCAATAGTGGTGAAACGAAGAATGCAACGAGAAAACCTCCGCCTCCAGTCACCCTAATAAAGGGGTCGCTGCTCTCGACTTAACGCACGCTATCAAAATATAAAGAAGGGCCAGTTCGGTATACATACTAAATTATAAATAACGCTAAGGCATGGACAGACGAAGAAGTGGACAGGACCGGCGGTAACTCCCAACTCTCGGTTTTATGTACAACGAGAAAGAACAAGGTGAAGGAAGTGGATGTACATGACAATCTTTTCATTAACTACATCAGTGCATTCATTTACATTTACATTTTTCATTTACATTCATCAGTACTTGAACCATTTTAAATCACAATCTTCGCAATTACGTTTGTACAAGGGCGCGTGAGGTGGGGCAAAATGTGGGTCTTCGCGGTCGCGCCGCTTTGCCTGTGTAAAACGGACCATAGGCTGTACTATTGGCGACGTGAGCGATCGAAAG
Organism: Ixodes scapularis; assembly: GCF_016920785.2. NCBI lineage: Eukaryota > Metazoa > Arthropoda > Arachnida > Ixodida > Ixodidae > Ixodes > Ixodes scapularis. Next base: position 119,689,292 of record NW_024609881.1, read on the forward strand.
CGTCGCTGTGGTCGGCGCACCACAATTGGCCGAATGTTGACTATGACGTCAGCAAAGGATGTCTCATGCACGGAAATAAGAGGAATGTAAGAACTTCAATTTTGACGGTGTTGGCAGTGTTCCTTTGAGAGCTCTATTATTTAAAGCTTTCACAATGCTCATTACAAACACCGTCGAGCATGTTGTTCGCAAGGTAGTGACGTCACGAAAGGTAACCGAACGAGGACGCCACCGAAACATCTCGCCGCTAATAGCGCTGATCGGCGGCTGATGAGTGAACACTCCTAGTTTTAAACTCTTAGTTTCGTCTTTCACGGTCTAGAGGTTATTTTCTCTCCCTTCATAAAACAATGTCGTATATGGTTCACATTCATTAGCTTTGTTTAATTTTTAATATTTCCGTATTTGCTCAACAGTGCTTTAGTCCCATTAGTCTAACAAGTCTTTTTCGTAGAACGCCCCGGCTAGAAATAGAATTATTTCTTCTCCTTTTTGCAACACCAACCGCTTCCTTCGCCTTGTCTCTTGTTGTACATAAAACCGCCAGTTGAAAGTTAGCGCCTCTCCTGCCCACTTTTTTGTCTGTCATTGTCCTAGCGCTCTTTGTAATTTAATATTAACGCACCGTGCTAGAGAAGGCAATTGTTGGCTTGAAAATACGAGCGTTCTGGGTTACGGGGATTGCAGGCTGGGCTAGGCATCTTTCAGCATGGAGTTATTAAAGTTCACGTATACATTATATTACATTATACTAAAAGACATCCTAATAACTCTATAGCATGTCCCTAGAGGGTAGGCTGCCCAAAAATTGGAAAATCGGGCGGGTCGTTCCTGCCTTCAAGGGTGGTGATAAATCATCTGCTAATAACTACAGGCCAATATCTATGACCAGTGTGTCATGTAAATTACTTGAACATATATTCTATACTAACTTTGTTGCTTTTCTTGGGAACAATCATTTCTTTTCGCCTCATCAACATGGTTTTAGAAAAGGACAGTCTTGAGAGACACAGCTAGCTGGTTTCTTACATCATATTCACACTAATTTGGACAACAATGAGGTTACTGATGCTAGTTTTCTCGACTTTCCTAAGGCATTTCATCGCGTTCCTCATCAGCGTTTGCTCTCGAAATTATCGGCATTAAATATTGACCCGCGTGTATTAAAATGGATTAAAAACTTTTTTACATAACAGGGCCCAGTACACTATCGCTAACAACCATCGTTCAAATCCTGTTCCCGTCACCTCCGGTATTGCTCAGGGTAGTGTGCTGGGCCCGCTTCTTTTTTTTTTCCATCTATATTAACGATTTGCCTAACTCCTTGCCCCCACAAGTTGGTCTTTTTGCCGATGACTGTTATTTATCGTCGGATCAGTAACCCATCAGATTCTACTGCCCTTCAAGACGACTTACTAAATATCAGCTCATGGTGTACTAACTGGCTCATGATTTTAAATTCTTCTAAATGCAAGCACGTTCGTTTCATTCGTCCTAATAATTCTTGTTCGTACCCCAGTCAATATCAGATTCAAAATACCCCGTTGGAATTCGTCCAATCTTACAAATACCTAGGAGTTCACCTAACCTCCGATCTATGATGGAACATGCATATTAATTACATTCTTTCAAAAGCTAACCGTAGTCTCGGTTATTTAAAACGTAACCTTAATTCTGCCCCATCTTCTCTTAAACGACTAACATACGTCACGCTTGTTCGACCGATCCTGGAATACGCTTGCAGCATTTGGAGGCCCCATTATCATTACTTAGCTGCCTCACTGGAAGCACTCCAAAACCGAGCCGTTCGTTTCATTTCTTCTGATTACTCACGTCATACCAGTGTAACTAACCTTAAAACTCGTGCTGACCTTCATTCACTTGAGATACACCGCAGGGTATCAAAGCCATGTCTTCCGCATAAAATTGACTACTGCGCCATCACTTCCCTCATCACTTTTCTCTCAACCGTTTTATGTTTCACCCCGCATTGATAACTTATGTAAGGCTAAACCTACCTCTCGTAAATCATCCTTGTTTTTCTGCTCTTTTTGGCCATCCGCATTGCTGACTGGAACGACTTGCCCGATAACATTTTTGTCAACGTGATCAAGTTCTTTTTCGCCAAGATTTAACTACTTTTTGGGACCCTTGTTGCATGTCTACTTAAGTGTGGTTGATTTTGTTGTTTTTGTGCACTGTACTTTTGATTTGTTCTGCTTTGTGTCCCCTGCCCCCCCCCCCCCCCTTACATAATGCCCCTTGAGGGCGTGTAAGGTATTTAAATAAATAAATAAATACACAACGTTCGATCGCGTTACAAAGGCTAGCAATTATACTATACTGACTGACGCCCTAGTCAGGATAGCGCTCTTAAATGCCATTAAAATGAGAGCTGACTCAATCACAATCGGCCAGAGTTACACGGTAGCGCCAACTGTCATTGAGCCGCTAATGATCATTGAGTTCAACTGAGCTCTCCTACCTCAGTTAACTGATCGGCGTTCGCCCCAAGGAGGTTAGAAGGCTTCTAGAGGCCATGACGTACACCACGCAGCTTCCGCCAGCCATACCCTCTGGACGGTGGCCCCTTTCTGACGTTTTCTTCCTTTCCTGTGCCAAACGAAGACGGTTATACGGCAGCGCCAACTGTCATTGAGCCGCTAATGATAATTGAGTTTGTCTGAGCTGGCCTACCTCAGTGAATTGATCGTGGTTCGCCCCAAGGAGGTTAGAAGACTTTTAGAGGACATGACGTCAACCACGAAGCTTCCGCGAGACCCTCTAGACGGCGGCCCTTTTCTCACGTTTTCTCCCCCCGTGCCAAACCAACACAACCCTCCTCAAACTAAGGCCCCTATCACGTGATGCACGCGGTTGTTGATGGTTCTACAGCCAATCACGCAGCCTGTTAATGGTTTACACGTAATTCAGTTGTCTCCGTTTTGTCGTTATATCTTTTAGCGCTGTACATGCGTCGTGCTGCCTGGGCAGCGTGAGCACATCGTGCTCGCGCTCGATGTACTTTTGTAAGCAGCAATTAAATCCGTCTTTATCAGTCGAACAACCAGGCGTGTATTTTTCTCCACCTCCTGGCAGAGGGGAAGCGTTCCGGAATAAAATAAGACAACGCATCAACTGTAACTAGAGGAATGCGGCTCTACAGTTCTTGGACACGCTCTTGTCGGCTGCTTTGAACTGCACAGAGTCACAAAGTCCGCACACTCGGATTCTCTTCGATTCGGTCGTCACTGCCGCGAAGGTGACCCAGGAAGGAAACCCATCGCTTTCTCAGGTCGCCGAGCGTCGGATGATCACGGAAGATTTCACGTTACAACAAAACTCGGAAATTAACGCACGAGATCCATACCGGGGAAACGAAAACCCCGCAGGAGAAAAACCGGTACCGCTTTTGCTGACGCTCAGACACCAAAGCCCCATCGCGACGGGGCAGGATGCCACACGCTCTAATTTCCCCGCCCTGCCGCGCTCGATGTCGCACTTTTCGAATTCGCACCTCGGTACGGTCGAAAATATCGAAATTGTTCGAAATTCGAACTTTAGTTCGGTTCAAAAATATGAAGATGTTTCAAATTCGAACCTACACTCTAAGAAGAAATGGAGGAAAAAGGTAGCAACGGCGCGTCTTCCTCCCTTCTACTGACGCGCCCCCAAGCGGACACGAGAAAAGGGGAGGAACGAAACGTTTTTCTCCTTCTCCAGGCAGACGGGAGAAAGCTTTCGCCCTCCCGACTCATCGTCTTTCGGTTTCGTTTTTCGAGCAGGTCGCGCACGTGGTTTAATGAATAGCTGTTGAGTTGATTGAGCTTCAGCGGCAGCGAAGGCCGCCTGTAATTCCGTCTTCTAGTCTAAAGGTGCAGAACATTTCGCTTGCATTGACGTTTTTATCACTAAATTTATCAAACGAGCAAACGAAGCCGCTAGAAACAGCGAAGTTCCAGAGCAGTGCCAGCAGCGCCACGTACACTGTGCGGGTAAGATGGCCGTCTGCGGATTGCGGGACCCACGCCCAAGGAGGATAGAAAAGTAGGAGAGGGCATGACGTCGGCCGCCTATAGCCTCCACAAGCCATGCTCCCTTGACGCCTCGCCTCTTTCTCATTTTTATCCTTACTCTCCTCACGTCACGCGACCGTAGCTAGTCTTCGTCTAGCTATGGTGTACTAGAATGCACCGCATCCTAGCCTTCGATCTGATAAAACCTACCGGACTGAGCGCGCGCAAGCCTGCAATGAATCTTCCTACAATCAATCATCCATCTCGCACCGTGACATGTCACGCGCACCAATTGCCAAAGAGATCTGCGGTCACGCGGGGCACAAAATCGTTTAAACTTTTTATGACTAGGCTTCACCAATATTGCAACCTGCCCCCTCCTAGTACTTTTAAACTCCTTGCCCACGCCGAACTATAGGGTGTCACAAAAGAAAATTTACACGGTCTTTTTTACCGCAAAAATAAACTAGGCATCGCCGAACGCTCATTCTGCGCCCAAAGGTAGAGCTAGAAGTCACCGGGCATCGGTTGTCTCCGTTTAACGTCGCAGTGCTGCCGACGAGAAGACTAACTGCTTTCCAAACGGAGGTTTCTGTACCTGCGGGGGGAATCTGGCTTCGGAAATAAACACAGCTCGCGGAAAGCTCGTGTTACGCTTTCATTTGCTGCTGCTCTCGTCCCGTACAAGAGACGTAGCGTCCTCGTTAAGCCTCACTGAGCTCGATTTGCTCCATTCAGGGCGCCATAAGGAGATGCAGGAGACGGAGGAACTACCTGCTCCCCTGCTTCAGGGAGGAAAGTGTCTCCCTTTCTAAAGGAACATAGGTTACAAGACCGTTCCTCCCCTTAGGGAGGACTGTCCATACCCTTTTTCTAAGAGTGCAGGGGGGTTCGCGGCCTCGATGGTTACGTCAGCTGCAGTATAAACTTCACTTTGATTCCTCCCCCTCCCCTCCCCCTCCCCTCCCCCTCCCCCCCCCCCCCCCCCCCCCCCCCGCTTTCAGAGTATATTTGCATTTAGTCCTAGATGAACGCGTCCCGATTGCAAGCAAAGGTGTTTGAAGTTGTTATGAAAGTAACGGATTACTTTTCGGTGTAACGGTCACTTACTGTTTTAAATGAACAATCTTAAGTGTAATTAGTAACAATTTAGCATCGAGCAATAGTAAATGTGTTTCCTTAAGTTTCTAACTTAAGGAACAACATTTCTGGCCATGACTGAGTCCAGCAGGATCGAGCTCAGTCATGGCCACCAGTGAATTGCCCACAAAACAATTTTAAAACGGTAAGAGTAAGAAAAGACCTTTCCGGCATAATTTGGTTTTTCATTTACAAAAAAAAAGTGCAATGAAAATAAACGTATCCCGACATGACATTTGAAACAAGAAAACAATAAACGATGGCCGTCCCCAAGGACATGTCGAGCTCAACCACACGAAATGCCAGATGCATGTACACAGTCTTTCTTTTTAATGCGCACTTCACGCCCATGGCTGTTTCGCTGCCTTACTGATGTCTCCCACCATTCCTGAACAATAAAGCATCATTGCAAGGCGAACGTATCCGCCTACTCCAAAACGAAGAAGGAATGAAGATGGACGCAGCTGGTTGAAAGGAATGTCGAAAAAACCTTATTGCAACCTCGGTGTGGTTACTGAGATTTCGCTTATGCTCGAGGATTTTAAGGCCGTGAAAAAGCCGAGGCCAGTTTCTAAGTACGGCGGAAGGTTCAAAGGATAAATATGAAGTCTTACCGCAGACAAGGGTCCAGCAGTGCTCACTCCGAAGATGGCTTTAAACGCGAGCCGTTCGATGCACAAGCTACCGCGTGCCAATGCGCGTGCCTACAAGCTACCAGAAGCTACCGCGTGCCAATGCGCGTGCCCACAAGCTATCAGAAGCTACCGCGTACCAATGCGCGTGCCTACAAGGGGCCTATTCGGCTCGAGAGCGAACCGTGTCGCCACCGTGCGACCGAAATTGGAAACATGCGAAAGCGGGGATACCGGCGTTCAGTCGTCTGTTACGGGCGCACGTTCAGAAGCCAGAATTTCGACGACGCAAGCCTGTTTCTCGCTGAGCTTGACCCTCCCCGATAAATGTTTGATATTTTTGTTGTCGTTTCTAGTTAAGAAAGGTTGTGTTCTATCGTATGCTTAGAAATTCAGCGGAGCGATTATCATTAAGTCGGAAGCTTCCATACTATTAGTGTGTTGGTTGGCATACAACCGCAGTCCCACACATTTTCGTTATCTCGCACAAACCGTATGTTTAATAAAATATTAAATGTTGATTGGAGCGGTGCCTTGATTATAAAATTAACCCTACTGTATCGCTACCTTTTAGTAGACTGATCAATCAATAAATCCGTTCCTTTATTTTTCGACGGTATTTTTGCATGAAAGACGTTAAAACTACAAAAAAAACTATGTCATAAATGGCATATTGCATTCCCATTTGGAACTTCACGTTTGACGCCTACAAATATGAACACCGGAAGCCTTTTAAAGTGAAGTAACTTTTAAGTTATTATTTAAACAGTATAACCACCCTCGGTGACAATCACAAGCACGTTGAAGTGGTTTACCGTGCAGGCCTGTGTCATAAAACAAATAAAGACCTCGAAAATATTAAAGCGTGACTTTTTTTACTATTTGTTGACTTTCTCCAAAAGAAAATTCAGACTAAACGAAAACAAAAAAAAAATTCTTGGGCCTGGCAAGAGCCATCTATCGTCGAGGAGGTCTCGGCTATCGGACGGTAAAGGATGATATTGATGACGGTTGTTCTACACACCAAATTCATTGTTGTGGAAATGCGCGAGACACGTTCTGCGCGCCACGTCTGAGAATAAAGCCTGGTTCAGACAGTTGCGTTTGACTGCGTTGCGGCAGCGAGAAGCCAGGACATCCCTGCTGCTTATATCGCGTGCCAAGATGATTCCTTGGATTGGATTCCACGCTTCATGCGAAGCACAGATGTGCCGGTGACTAGCTTTCCGCACTCGACGCAACGCAGTCAAACGCACTCAAACGCAAGTGTCTGAACCGGCGTTTACACGGCCTCTAAACTCTAGCTCAGTGGTGCGCTAAATAGCTTGCTGCGCTGTGCCGCCATGATCTTCCCAAGGGCTGCACGTTGCACGTTTCACGCTGGTTATGTCAATCCAGTATAAACTTCACTATGATTCTCTCCCCCCCCCCCCCCCCCTCTTTTAGAGTATATTTGCATTTAGTCCCAGATACTCGCGCGAACCGCCGGACACAAAGATGAACGCGTCCCGATTGCAAGCAAAGGTGTTTGAAGCCGTTGTGAAAGTAACCGATTACTTTTCGGTGTAACGGTCACTTACTGTCTGAAACGAATAATTTTAATTGTAATTAGTTGCAATTTAGCATCGAGCAATAGTAAATGTGGTTCCTCAAGTTTCTAACACCCTGTAAAAACTGCCAAGTCCCCTGGATGTGTTTGTCTCGCCAGTAGCGTGAAATCCGCCAATACGCGAGTCGTGTGCCTGGTGCGGCCCTTGAAAGCAAATGGCTGCACTGCACCGAAATAAGCGCCATCTAGAAGCGAATGCCGGTGGAGCACTTGCTCGTTGGCACGTTGCTCTTGCGCTTACACAACTACCGTTGGCAGCGCTTGTAATACCCCTGTTACACGGGCACACTTAACCACGGTTAACTCAGCTTAACTGCTGTTGCGCGGCACCACAGATACCGCACTATACTCTCGGGCAGCTATTCCATAAGAAGTGAAGAGCGCGCGTGCACTGCTTCGATAAATGCTCAAGATGCTCAAGCGCACGTTCGCCCATAGCTTTGACTGTATAGCCACAGAATGTTGTCGGCAAGTATTGTGCGCTAACTGTGGCTTAGCGTAACTGCAGTTAAGTGTGCCAGTGTAACAAGGATATAAGAAACTCCAAGCGCGAGATTTGTCAAGGAGCTCTAGCCGATGCCAGCTAGGAGGTAAGGCTTGCACTTTCCCCTTTCAGACGTCATCACTTGGGGATCCACGCAGCACCATTAAGCTCGCGTCAGCGTCGCTGTCAACGCGTTGTGCAACGGTCGCTTTGTGGCGAGCTGCTCAGGGAGGGTCGGAGACGCAAAACGATGACGTCATGTCTTGTCTTTTGTGCTGTATTGACAGAGGGCCCATCGGGGCCCGCGGTGCAATGACGTTACGTGCAAGCCACGCATTTTCGCCGTAAAAGCGAGCTCCGTAAACACCATTCTGGGATATTTCCAAATCTACAGCCCCGCGGGAAATTTGACAAAGCAGCTCGATTTTGTTTGTCGCTTTGGACAACCGCGTACCGCACGTCCGAACGGTGAAGTGGGCACCGGTCAGATGAATTGTAATGGCACGTTCTATGTGTAGCGCATCTATTCTACGAATCTCTGAACGAAAAGCCTAATCTGGTGCTCATTGGACGCCATATTTGAGGTGACTGCTCAAAGCGCAGGCTGGGGATGAGTTCTCATTTATGGTCTCACGAAGGATACAATGTCGATAGTGTGCAATGTGCGTGTTGGAAGCTTTGTGGAAGCTTGCCGTCAGCAAGTGCTCAGCACCAGCGACCTCCCCCATGACGACTAGTGAATACCGCCTCCTGCGCGCACAACGATTTTAAAACGGTTTGAAAAAAGAGAAGTACACTCTCCCATTATTTTTTTTTTTTTTTGGGGGGGGGGGGGGGGGGAAGAGATTTGCAAAAAGAGAGTTTAATAAAAAAATAACTCGACGTATCCTGACATAACATTAGAAAAAAAAAACGAACAAACAAACAATAACAGTTTCTAAGGACATCTGGAACGCAACCGCACGAAACACAAATTTGTGCTCCTAGCCTTATATTTTTTAATGCGCTCTTCACGGCCATGGCTGTTTCGCTATCTTACTGATGCCTCCTACCAATCCGGAGCGGTGAAGCATCATTGCAAGGCGAATGTATTCCCCTCCCCCAAATCGAAGAACGAATGAATATGGAAGCAGCTGATTGAAAGGAATACCGAAAGAAGCTTATTGGAACCTAACCTCGTTGTGGTTACTGAGATTTCGCTTATGCTCGAGGATTTCGAGGCCGTGAAAGAGCCGGGGCCAGTTTCAACACACGGCGCAAGGTTCAAAGGATAAATATGAAGTCTTACCACAGACAAGGGTCCAGCAGCGCTCACTCCGAAGATGGCTTTAAACGCGAGCCGTTCGATGCACAAGCTACCGCGTGCCAATGCGCGTGCCCACAAGCTACCAGAAGCTACGGCGTGCCAATGCGCGTGCCCAGAAGCTACCGCGTGCCAATGCGCGTGCCTACAAGCTTTCAGGGGCCTATTCGGCTGGAAAGCGAACCGTGTCGCCACCGTGCGGCCGAAATTGGAAACATGCGAAAGCGGGGATACCGCCGTTCAGTCGTCTGCTACGGGCGCACGTTCAGAAGCAAGAATTTCGACGACGCAAGCCTGTTTCTCCCTGAGCTTGACCCTCCCCATTGAATTTTGATATTTTTGTTGTCGTTTTAGTTACCAAAGGTTGTGTTTTGATCGTATCATACGCGTAGAAATTCAGCGGAGCGATTATCATTAAAGGGGTCATGAAACGATTTTCCTACTTCTTCCTCCTTAGCTTTAATCCTCAACTCAAATGCGAATTGTGAAATCACGTGGTCGTGACATTACTTCGGCACCGGTGCGATGACTCCTGGCTTCCACCGTGCTTTTTTATGCACACCATAGAACTTGTCATTCCCCAGTGACAATGAGTTCCGTCAGGGCACTCATTGGCCACGAACGCGTATCCGAATATTCGTCGACGGATTGATTGTTGACGAGCGCATACGTCCGAGTGACGCAGTCCTCGTGTCCAATGCGTGAGCTGGGCTCTGCTGACGTCAGTTTGGCGCCGGTGACGCGCTTTTGGAACCGCGGATGTATCATAGTGAAAAGGCGGAGAGCTTTCGAAGGAAAGAAGGTACAAAATAGTCCGCTATACTTTCAAATGTTCGTACCGAAAAGCTGGCTTTAGACTTTCTGGCCTCTTTCTTTTGGCCAACTAAACGATATGCGATTAGTAAAGTCCCAATTTTAAATAAATTCATCCCAACCTAAAATTCGTTTCATGGCCCCTTTAAGGTGCAACCTAGAGCCACTAAATAAGCTGCGCTTAGAGTATCGGCACTCCTAGAGTCACTAAATAAGCTGCGCTTAGAGTATCGGCACTCCGTTCCCCGTCATTGTTGTGGGCGCCGCCATTTTGGCTCGTATGCACAACAGACGCAACGGCCGATCGTCACGATTCAAAAGTGCGACTTCCTCAGCATTAGATTCGGTGTTAGGAAGGTAATGTAATATTGCTTTGCCCTGTCGCGAACGGTTTGAACATTTGTGGAGGGCGGAAAAGCATTTCCTGTGATTTCAGATAAAGCTTCAGGTAACTGGCAACCATGATTTAAGCCACAATATGGCCAAGTGTCGTTATTCTGAAGCGTAGCTTATTTAGTCGCACTAGGCACTCCGTTGCCCGACATTGTTGTGGGCGCCGCCATTTTGGCTCGTATGCACAACAGACGCAACGGCCGATCGTCACCATTCAAAAGTGCGACTTCCTCAGCATTAGATTCGGTGTTAGGAAGGTAATGTAATATTGCTTTGCCCTGTCGCGAACGGTTTGAACATTTGTGGAGGGCGGAAAAGCATTTCCTGTGATTTCAGATAAAGCTTCAGGTAACTGGCAACCATGATTTAAGCCACAATATGGCCAAGTGTCGTTATTCTGAAGCGTAGCTTATTTAGTCGCACTAGGCACTCCGTTGCCCGACATTGTTGTGGGCGCCGCCATTTTGGCTCGTATGCACAACAGACGCAACGGCCGATCGTCACGATTCAAAAGTGCGACTTCCTCAGCATTAGATTCGGTGTTAGGAAGGTAATGTAATATTGCTTTGCCCTGTCGCGAACGGTTTGAACATTTGTGGAGGGCGGAAAAGCATTTCCTGTGATTTCAGATAAAGCTTCAGATAACTGGCAACCACGATTTAAGCCACAATATGGCCAAGTGTCGTTATTCTGAAGCGTAGCTTATTTAGTCGCACTAGGCACTCCGTTGCCCGACATTGTTGTGGGCGCCGCCATTTTGGCTCGTATGCACAACAGACGCAACGGCCGATCGTCACGATTCAAAAGTGCGACTTCCTCAGCATTAGATTCGGTGTTAGGAAGGTAATGTAATATTGCTTTGCCCTGTCGCGAACGGTTTGAACATTTGTGGAGGGCGGAAAAGCATTTCCTGTGATTTCAGATAAAGCTTCAGGTAACTGGCAACCATGATTTAAGCCACAATATGGCCAAGTGTCGTTATTCTGAAGCGTAGCTTATTTAGTCGCACTAGGCACTCCGTTGCCCGACATTGTTGTGGGCGCCGCCATTTTGGCTCGTATGCACAACAGACGCAACGGCCGATCGTCACGATTCAAAAGTGCGACTTCCTCAGCATTAGATTCGGTGTTAGGAAGGTAATGTAATATTGCTTTGCCCTGTCGCGAACGGTTTGAACATTTGTGGAGGGCGGAAAAGCATTTCCTGTGATTTCAGATAAAGCTTCAGGTAACTGGCAACCATGATTTAAGCCACAATATGGCCAAGTGTCGTTATTCTGAAGCGTAGCTTATTTAGTCGCACTAGGCACTCCGTTGCCCGACATTGTTGTGGGCGCCGCCATTTTGGCTCGTATGCACAACAGACGCAACGGCCGATCGTCACGATTCAAAAGTGCGACTTCCTCAGCATTAGATTCGGTGTTAGGAAGGTAATGTAATATTGCTTTGCCCTGTCGCGAACGGTTTGAACATTTGTGGAGGGCGGAAAAGCATTTCCTGTGATTTCAGATAAAGCTTCAGGTAACTGGCAACCATGATTTAAGCCACAATATGGCCAAGTGTCGTTATTCTGAAGCGTAGCTTATTTAGTCGCACTAGGCACTCCGTTGCCCGACATTGTTGTGGGCGCCGCCATTTTGGCTCGTATGCACAACAGACGCAACGGCCGATCGTCACGATTCAAAAGTGCGACTTCCTCAGCATTAGATTCGGTGTTAGGAAGGTAATGTAATATTGCTTTGCCCTGTCGCGAACGGTTTGAACATTTGTGGAGGGCGGAAAAGCATTTCCTGTGATTTCAGATAAAGCTTCAGGTAACTGGCAACCATGATTTAAGCCACAATATGGCCAAGTGTCGTTATTCTGAAGCGTAGCTTATTTAGTCGCACTAGGCACTCCGTTGCCCGACATTGTTGTGGGCGCCGCCATTTTGGCTCGTATGCACAACAGACGCAACGGCCGATCGTCACGATTCAAAAGTGCGACTTCCTCAGCATTAGATTCGGTGTTAGGAAGGTAATGTAATATTGCTTTGCCCTGTCGCGAACGGTTTGAACATTTGTGGAGGGCGGAAAAGCATTTCCTGTGATTTCAGATAAAGCTTCAGGTAACTGGCAACCATGATTTAAGCCACAATATGGCCAAGTGTCGTTATTCTGAAGCGTAGCTTATTTAGTCGCACTAGGCACTCCGTTGCCCGACATTGTTGTGGGCGCCGCCATTTTGGCTCGTATGCACAACAGACGCAACGGCCGATCGTCACGATTCAAAAGTGCGACTTCCTCAGCATTAGATTCGGTGTTAGGAAGGTAATGTAATATTGCTTTGCCCTGTCGCGAACGGTTTGAACATTTGTGGAGGGCGGAAAAGCATTTCCTGTGATTTCAGATAAAGCTTCAGGTAACTGGCAACCATGATTTAAGCCACAATATGGCCAAGTGTCGTTATTCTGAAGCGTAGCTTATTTAGTCGCACTAGGCACTCCGTTGCCCGACATTGTTGTGGGCGCCGCCATTTTGGCTCGTATGCACAACAGACGCAACGGCCGATCGTCACGATTCAAAAGTGCGACTTCCTCAGCATTAGATTCGGTGTTAGGAAGGTAATGTAATATTGCTTTGCCCTGTCGCGAACGGTTTGAACATTTGTGGAGGGCGGAAAAGCATTTCCTGTGATTTCAGATAAAGCTTCAGATAACTGGCAACCATGATTTAAGCCACAATATGGCCAAGTGTCGTTATTCTGAAGCGTAGCTTATTTAGTCGCACTAGGCACTCCGTTGCCCGACATTGTTGTGGGCGCCGCCATTTTGGCTCGTATGCACAACAGACGCAACGGCCGATCGTCACGATTCAAAAGTGCGACTTCCTCAGCATTAGATTCGGTGTTAGGAAGGTAATGTAATATTGCTTTGCCCTGTCGCGAACGGTTTGAACATTTGTGGAGGGCGGAAAAGCATTTCCTGTGATTTCAGATAAAGCTTCAGGTAACTGGCAACCATGATTTAAGCCACAATATGGCCAAGTGTCGTTATTCTGAAGCGTAGCTTATTTAGTCGCACTAGGCACTCCGTTGCCCGACATTGTTGTGGGCGCCGCCATTTTGGCTCGTATGCACAACAGACGCAACGGCCGATCGTCACGATTCAAAAGTGCGACTTCCTCAGCATTAGATTCGGTGTTAGGAAGGTAATGTAATATTGCTTTGCCCTGTCGCGAACGGTTTGAACATTTGTGGAGGGCGGAAAAGCATTTCCTGTGATTTCAGATAAAGCTTCAGATAACTGGCAACCATGATTTAAGCCACAATATGGCCAAGTGTCGTTATTCTGAAGCGTAGCTTATTTAGTCGCACTAGGCACTCCGTTGCCCGACATTGTTGTGGGCGCCGCCATTTTGGCTCGTATGCACAACAGACGCAACGGCCGATCGTCACGATTCAAAAGTGCGACTTCCTCAGCATTAGATTCGGTGTTAGGAAGGTAATGTAATATTGCTTTGCCCTGTCGCGAACGGTTTGAACATTTGTGGAGGGCGGAAAAGCATTTCCTGTGATTTCAGATAAAGCTTCAGGTAACTGGCAACCATGATTTAAGCCACAATATGGCCAAGTGTCGTTATTCTGAAGCGTAGCTTATTTAGTCGCACTAGGCACTCCGTTGCCCGACATTGTTGTGGGCGCCGCCATTTTGGCTCGTATGCACAACAGACGCAACGGCCGATCGTCACGATTCAAAAGTGCGACTTCCTCAGCATTAGATTCGGTGTTAGGAAGGTAATGTAATATTGCTTTGCCCTGTCGCGAACGGTTTGAACATTTGTGGAGGGCGGAAAAGCATTTCCTGTGATTTCAGATAAAGCTTCAGGTAACTGGCAACCATGATTTAAGCCACAATATGGCCAAGTGTCGTTATTCTGAAGCGTAGCTTATTTAGTCGCACTAGGCACTCCGTTGCCCGACATTGTTGTGGGCGCCGCCATTTTGGCTCGTATGCACAACAGACGCAACGGCCGATCGTCACGATTCAAAAGTGCGACTTCCTCAGCATTAGATTCGGTGTTAGGAAGGTAATGTAATATTGCTTTGCCCTGTCGCGAACGGTTTGAACATTTGTGGAGGGCGGAAAAGCATTTCCTGTGATTTCAGATAAAGCTTCAGGTAACTGGCAACCATGATTTAAGCCACAATATGGCCAAGTGTCGTTATTCTGAAGCGTAGCTTATTTAGTCGCACTAGGCACTCCGTTGCCCGACATTGTTGTGGGCGCCGCCATTTTGGCTCGTATGCACAACAGACGCAACGGCCGATCGTCACGATTCAAAAGTGCGACTTCCTCAGCATTAGATTCGGTGTTAGGAAGGTAATGTAATATTGCTTTGCCCTGTCGCGAACGGTTTGAACATTTGTGGAGGGCGGAAAAGCATTTCCTGTGATTTCAGATAAAGCTTCAGATAACTGGCAACCATGATTTAAGCCACAATATGGCCAAGTGTCGTTATTCTGAAGCGTAGCTTATTTAGTCGCACTAGGCACTCCGTTGCCCGACATTGTTGTGGGCGCCGCCATTTTGGCTCGTATGCACAACAGACGCAACGGCCGATCGTCACGATTCAAAAGTGCGACTTCCTCAGCATTAGATTCGGTGTTAGGAAGGTAATGTAATATTGCTTTGCCCTGTCGCGAACGGTTTGAACATTTGTGGAGGGCGGAAAAGCATTTCCTGTGATTTCAGATAAAGCTTCAGGTAACTGGCAACCATGATTTAAGCCACAATATGGCCAAGTGTCGTTATTCTGAAGCGTAGCTTATTTAGTCGCACTAGGCACTCCGTTGCCCGACATTGTTGTGGGCGCCGCCATTTTGGCTCGTATGCACAACAGACGCAACGGCCGATCGTCACGATTCAAAAGTGCGACTTCCTCAGCATTAGATTCGGTGTTAGGAAGGTAATGTAATATTGCTTTGCCCTGTCGCGAACGGTTTGAACATTTGTGGAGGGCGGAAAAGCATTTCCTGTGATTTCAGATAAAGCTTCAGGTAACTGGCAACCATGATTTAAGCCACAATATGGCCAAGTGTCGTTATTCTGAAGCGTAGCTTATTTAGTCGCACTAGGCACTCCGTTGCCCGACATTGTTGTGGGCGCCGCCATTTTGGCTCGTATGCACAACAGACGCAACGGCCGATCGTCACGATTCAAAAGTGCGACTTCCTCAGCATTAGATTCGGTGTTAGGAAGGTAATGTAATATTGCTTTGCCCTGTCGCGAACGGTTTGAACATTTGTGGAGGGCGGAAAAGCATTTCCTGTGATTTCAGATAAAGCTTCAGATAACTGGCAACCACGATTTAAGCCACAATATGGCCAAGTGTCGTTATTCTGAAGCGTAGCTTATTTAGTCGCACTAGGCACTCCGTTGCCCGACATTGTTGTGGGCGCCGCCATTTTGGCTCGTATGCACAACAGACGCAACGGCCGATCGTCACGATTCAAAAGTGCGACTTCCTCAGCATTAGATTCGGTGTTAGGAAGGTAATGTAATATTGCTTTGCCCTGTCGCGAACGGTTTGAACATTTGTGGAGGGCGGAAAAGCATTTCCTGTGATTTCAGATAAAGCTTCAGATAACTGGCAACCATGATTTAAGCCACAATATGGCCAAGTGTCGTTATTCTGAAGCGTAGCTTATTTAGTCGCACTAGGCACTCCGTTGCCCGACATTGTTGTGGGCGCCGCCATTTTGGCTCGTATGCACAACAGACGCAACGGCCGATCGTCACGATTCAAAAGTGCGACTTCCTCAGCATTAGATTCGGTGTTAGGAAGGTAATGTAATATTGCTTTGCCCTGTCGCGAACGGTTTGAACATTTGTGGAGGGCGGAAAAGCATTTCCTGTGATTTCAGATAAAGCTTCAGATAACTGGCAACCATGATTTAAGCCACAATATGGCCAAGTGTCGTTATTCTGAAGCGTAGCTTATTTAGTCGCACTAGGCACTCCGTTGCCCGACATTGTTGTGGGCGCCGCCATTTTGGCTCGTATGCACAACAGACGCAACGGCCGATCGTCACGATTCAAAAGTGCGACTTCCTCAGCATTAGATTCGGTGTTAGGAAGGTAATGTAATATTGCTTTGCCCTGTCGCGAACGGTTTGAACATTTGTGGAGGGCGGAAAAGCATTTCCTGTGATTTCAGATAAAGCTTCAGGTAACTGGCAACCATGATTTAAGCCACAATATGGCCAAGTGTCGTTATTCTGAAGCGTAGCTTATTTAGTCGCACTAGGCACTCCGTTGCCCGACATTGTTGTGGGCGCCGCCATTTTGGCTCGTATGCACAACAGACGCAACGGCCGATCGTCACGATTCAAAAGTGCGACTTCCTCAGCATTAGATTCGGTGTTAGGAAGGTAATGTAATATTGCTTTGCCCTGTCGCGAACGGTTTGAACATTTGTGGAGGGCGGAAAAGCATTTCCTGTGATTTCAGATAAAGCTTCAGATAACTGGCAACCACGATTTAAGCCACAATATGGCCAAGTGTCGTTATTCTGAAGCGTAGCTTATTTAGTCGCACTAGGCACTCCGTTGCCCGACATTGTTGTGGGCGCCGCCATTTTGGCTCGTATGCACAACAGACGCAACGGCCGATCGTCACGATTCAAAAGTGCGACTTCCTCAGCATTAGATTCGGTGTTAGGAAGGTAATGTAATATTGCTTTGCCCTGTCGCGAACGGTTTGAACATTTGTGGAGGGCGGAAAAGCATTTCCTGTGATTTCAGATAAAGCTTCAGATAACTGGCAACCACGATTTAAGCCACAATATGGCCAAGTGTCGTTATTCTGAAGCGTAGCTTATTTAGTCGCACTAGGCACTCCGTTGCCCGACATTGTTGTGGGCGCCGCCATTTTGGCTCGTATGCACAACAGACGCAACGGCCGATCGTCACGATTCAAAAGTGCGACTTCCTCAGCATTAGATTCGGTGTTAGGAAGGTAATGTAATATTGCTTTGCCCTGTCGCGAACGGTTTGAACATTTGTGGAGGGCGGAAAAGCATTTCCTGTGATTTCAGATAAAGCTTCAGATAACTGGCAACCACGATTTAAGCCACAATATGGCCAAGTGTCGTTATTCTGAAGCGTAGCTTATTTAGTCGCACTAGGCACTCCGTTGCCCGACATTGTTGTGGGCGCCGCCATTTTGGCTCGTATGCACAACAGACGCAACGGCCGATCGTCACGATTCAAAAGTGCGACTTCCTCAGCATTAGATTCGGTGTTAGGAAGGTAATGTAATATTGCTTTGCCCTGTCGCGAACGGTTTGAACATTTGTGGAGGGCGGAAAAGCATTTCCTGTGATTTCAGATAAAGCTTCAGATAACTGGCAACCACGATTTAAGCCACAATATGGCCAAGTGTCGTTATTCTGAAGCGTAGCTTATTTAGTCGCACTAGGCACTCCGTTGCCCGACATTGTTGTGGGCGCCACCATTTTGGCTCGTATGCACAACAGACGCAACGGCCGATCGTCACGATTCAAAAGTGCGACTTCCTCAGCATTAGATTCGGTGTTAGGAAGGTAATGTAATATTGCTTTGCCCTGTCGCGAACGGTTTGAACATTTGTGGAGGGCGGAAAAGCATTTCCTGTGATTTCAGATAAAGCTTCAGGTAACTGGCAACCATGATTTAAGCAACAATATGGCCAAGTGTCGTTATTCTGAAGCGTAGCTTATTTAGTCGCACTAGGCACTCCGTTGCCCGACATTGATGTGGGCGCCGCCATTTTGGCTCGTATGCACAACAGACGCAACGGCCGATCGTCACGATTCAAAAGTGCGACTTCCTCAGCATTAGATTCGGTGTTAGGAAGGTAATGTAATATTGCTTTGCCCTGTCGCGAACGGTTTGAACATTTGTGGAGGGCGGAAAAGCATTTCCTGTGATTTCAGATAAAGCTTCAGATAACTGGCAACCACGATTTAAGCCACAATATGGCCAAGTGTCGTTATTCTGAAGCGTAGCTTATTTAGTCGCACTAGGCACTCCGTTGCCCGACATTGTTGTGGGCGCCGCCATTTTGGCTCGTATGCACAACAGACGCAACGGCCGATCGTCACGATTCAAAAGTGCGACTTCCTCAGCATTAGATTCGGTGTTAGGAAGGTAATGTAATATTGCTTTGCCCTGTCGCGAACGGTTTGAACATTTGTGGAGGGCGGAAAAGCATTTCCTGTGATTTCAGATAAAGCTTCAGGTAACTGGCAACCATGATTTAAGCAACAATATGGCCAAGTGTCGTTATTCTGAAGCGTAGCTTATTTAGTCGCACTAGGCACTCCGTTGCCCGACATTGATGTGGGCGCCGCCATTTTGGCTCGTATGCACAACAGACGCAACGGCCGATCGTCACGATTCAAAAGTGCGACTTCCTCAGCATTAGATTCGGTGTTAGGAAGGTAATGTAATATTGCTTTGCCCTGTCGCGAACGGTTTGAACATTTGTGGAGGGCGGAAAAGCATTTCCTGTGATTTCAGATAAAGCTTCAGGTAACTGGCAACCATGATTTAAGCAACAATATGGCCAAGTGTCGTTATTCTGAAGCGTAGCTTATTTAGTCGCACTAGGCACTCCGTTGCCCGACATTGATGTGGGCGCCGCCATTTTGGCTCGTATGCACAACAGACGCAACGGCCGATCGTCACGATTCAAAAGTGCGACTTCCTCAGCATTAGATTCGGTGTTAGGAAGGTAATGTAATATTGCTTTGCCCTGTCGCGAACGGTTTGAACATTTGTGGAGGGCGGAAAAGCATTTCCTGTGATTTCAGATAAAGCTTCAGGTAACTGGCAACCATGATTTAAGCAACAATATGGCCAAGTGTCGTTATTCTGAAGCGTAGCTTATTTAGTCGCACTAGGCACTCCGTTGCCCGACATTGATGTGGGCGCCGCCATTTTGGCTCGTATGCACAACAGACGCAACGGCCGATCGTCACGATTCAAAAGTGCGACTTCCTCAGCATTAGATTCGGTGTTAGGAAGGTAATGTAATATTGCTTTGCCCTGTCGCGAACGGTTTGAACATTTGTGGAGGGCGGAAAAGCATTTCCTGTGATTTCAGATAAAGCTTCAGGTAACTGGCAACCACGATTTAAGCCACAATATGGCCAAGTGTCGTTATTCTGAAGCGTAGCTTATTTAGTCGCACTAGGCACTCCGTTGCCCGACATTGTTGTGGGCGCCGCCATTTTGGCTCGTATGCACAACAGACGCAACGGCCGATCGTCACGATTCAAAAGTGCGACTTCCTCAGCATTAGATTCGGTGTTAGGAAGGTAATGTAATATTGCTTTGCCCTGTCGCGAACGGTTTGAACATTTGTGGAGGGCGGAAAAGCATTTCCTGTGATTTCAGATAAAGCTTCAGGTAACTGGCAACCACGATTTAAGCCACAATATGGCCAAGTGTCGTTATTCTGAAGCGTAGCTTATTTAGTCGCACTAGGCACTCCGTTGCCCGACATTGTTGTGGGCGCCGCCATTTTGGCTCGTATGCACAACAGACGCAACGGCCGATCGTCACGATTCAAAAGTGCGACTTCCTCAGCATTAGATTCGGTGTTAGGAAGGTAATGTAATATTGCTTTGCCCTGTCGCGAACGGTTTGAACATTTGTGGAGGGCGGAAAAGCATTTCCTGTGATTTCAGATAAAGCTTCAGGTAACTGGCAACCATGATTTAAGCCACAATATGGCCAAGTGTCGTTATTCTGAAGCGTAGCTTATTTAGTCGCACTAGGCACTCCGTTGCCCGACATTGTTGTGGGCGCCGCCATTTTGGCTCGTATGCACAACAGACGCAACGGCCGATCGTCACGATTCAAAAGTGCGACTTCCTCAGCATTAGATTCGGTGTTAGGAAGGTAATGTAATATTGCTTTGCCCTGTCGCGAACGGTTTGAACATTTGTGGAGGGCGGAAAAGCATTTCCTGTGATTTCAGATAAAGCTTCAGATAACTGGCAACCACGATTTAAGCCACAATATGGCCAAGTGTCGTTATTCTGAAGCGTAGCTTATTTAGTCGCACTAGGCACTCCGTTGCCCGACATTGTTGTGGGCGCCGCCATTTTGGCTCGTATGCACAACAGACGCAACGGCCGATCGTCACGATTCAAAAGTGCGACTTCCTCAGCATTAGATTCGGTGTTAGGAAGGTAATGTAATATTGCTTTGCCCTGTCGCGAACGGTTTGAACATTTGTGGAGGGCGGAAAAGCATTTCCTGTGATTTCAGATAAAGCTTCAGATAACTGGCAACCACGATTTAAGCCACAATATGGCCAAGTGTCGTTATTCTGAAGCGTAGCTTATTTAGTCGCACTAGGCACTCCGTTGCCCGACATTGTTGTGGGCGCCGCCATTTTGGCTCGTATGCACAACAGACGCAACGGCCGATCGTCACGATTCAAAAGTGCGACTTCCTCAGCATTAGATTCGGTGTTAGGAAGGTAATGTAATATTGCTTTGCCCTGTCGCGAACGGTTTGAACATTTGTGGAGGGCGGAAAAGCATTTCCTGTGATTTCAGATAAAGCTTCAGATAACTGGCAACCATGATTTAAGCCACAATATGGCCAAGTGTCGTTATTCTGAAGCGTAGCTTATTTAGTCGCACTAGGCACTCCGTTGCCCGACATTGTTGTGGGCGCCGCCATTTTGGCTCGTATGCACAACAGACGCAACGGCCGATCGTCACGATTCAAAAGTGCGACTTCCTCAGCATTAGATTCGGTGTTAGGAAGGTAATGTAATATTGCTTTGCCCTGTCGCGAACGGTTTGAACATTTGTGGAGGGCGGAAAAGCATTTCCTGTGATTTCAGATAAAGCTTCAGATAACTGGCAACCATGATTTAAGCCACAATATGGCCAAGTGTCGTTATTCTGAAGCGTAGCTTATTTAGTCGCACTAGGCACTCCGTTGCCCGACATTGTTGTGGGCGCCGCCATTTTGGCTCGTATGCACAACAGACGCAACGGCCGATCGTCACGATTCAAAAGTGCGACTTCCTCAGCATTAGATTCGGTGTTAGGAAGGTAATGTAATATTGCTTTGCCCTGTCGCGAACGGTTTGAACATTTGTGGAGGGCGGAAAAGCATTTCCTGTGATTTCAGATAAAGCTTCAGGTAACTGGCAACCACGATTTAAGCCACAATATGGCCAAGTGTCGTTATTCTGAAGCGTAGCTTATTTAGTCGCACTAGGCACTCCGTTGCCCGACATTGTTGTGGGCGCCGCCATTTTGGCTCGTATGCACAACAGACGCAACGGCCGATCGTCACGATTCAAAAGTGCGACTTCCTCAGCATTAGATTCGGTGTTAGGAAGGTAATGTAATATTGCTTTGCCCTGTCGCGAACGGTTTGAACATTTGTGGAGGGCGGAAAAGCATTTCCTGTGATTTCAGATAAAGCTTCAGATAACTGGCAACCACGATTTAAGCCACAATATGGCCAAGTGTCGTTATTCTGAAGCGTAGCTTATTTAGTCGCACTAGGCACTCCGTTGCCCGACATTGTTGTGGGCGCCGCCATTTTGGCTCGTATGCACAACAGACGCAACGGCCGATCGTCACGATTCAAAAGTGCGACTTCCTCAGCATTAGATTCGGTGTTAGGAAGGTAATGTAATATTGCTTTGCCCTGTCGCGAACGGTTTGAACATTTGTGGAGGGCGGAAAAGCATTTCCTGTGATTTCAGATAAAGCTTCAGATAACTGGCAACCATGATTTAAGCCACAATATGGCCAAGTGTCGTTATTCTGAAGCGTAGCTTATTTAGTCGCACTAGGCACTCCGTTGCCCGACATTGTTGTGGGCGCCGCCATTTTGGCTCGTATGCACAACAGACGCAACGGCCGATCGTCACGATTCAAAAGTGCGACTTCCTCAGCATTAGATTCGGTGTTAGGAAGGTAATGTAATATTGCTTTGCCCTGTCGCGAACGGTTTGAACATTTGTGGAGGGCGGAAAAGCATTTCCTGTGATTTCAGATAAAGCTTCAGATAACTGGCAACCATGATTTAAGCCACAATATGGCCAAGTGTCGTTATTCTGAAGCGTAGCTTATTTAGTCGCACTAGGCACTCCGTTGCCCGACATTGTTGTGGGCGCCGCCATTTTGGCTCGTATGCACAACAGACGCAACGGCCGATCGTCACGATTCAAAAGTGCGACTTCCTCAGCATTAGATTCGGTGTTAGGAAGGTAATGTAATATTGCTTTGCCCTGTCGCGAACGGTTTGAACATTTGTGGAGGGCGGAAAAGCATTTCCTGTGATTTCAGATAAAGCTTCAGATAACTGGCAACCACGATTTTAAGCCACAATATGGCCAAGTGTCGTTACTCTGAAGCGTAGCTTATTTAGTGGCACTAGTGCAACCCCACCCTTGGTTAGTGTGATTCCGAACCAACAGATGGCGGTGTATCGCCGTCTAGGCCTGTACATCAATGCGAAAAATCGTGTGTAGTGGCGTTTCGATACAGTGGGGTATTTTTTCTAAATACTGAATTTGACATCCCTAGTCCTTCGCTTGTTTTTCTCTGCGCGAGCTTTCTTTGGAACGCGCACGGCTGTGCCGGTTTTCGTGCAAGGGGGCCAGTTGCCTACGCTCCAAGCTCACGTCTCCAGCAAATGTGGGCGGAACAAAATGCGAAAATCGTCCTGATCCAAATGGCGAGACACATGCACAACAAAACCACCGACACGTTGAAAAATATAAAATGGTCTATGTGCCGGTATCGGAGATTTCAGAGGCCAATTACAGATAAATTAATGTTATCAGATTTATATTGACACGAATTAAGGTGACAAGAGGACAAACAGTGAACTGAAAAATAAAGGTTTAATTAACAAACTTTTGGGGAAAAAAAAAACCTTTCCACGTGGTGAATGATGTTGATTGGGGGCGAAGCTCTGGTGGTGCTTGTCTGCGTAGACGCTGGGCCGCAGCATGCCGAGCCTTTCGTTCGTTTTCATCCTTGTCACGCAGTGGTCAAATGCTCAAATGCGTGTATAACCACGTTCCATGCCACACATTCTCCTTCTGACATGGATGAAAACGAACGAAAGGCTCGGCATACTGCGGCTCATCGTCTACGCAGACAAGCACCACCAGGGCTTCGTCCCAATCAACATCATTCACCCGTGGAGATGCGGTTGTTTTATTTTGCCCTACACGAGCACGGGAGCACGTCTTCACGTGCTCGTGAGCACGTGAGCGCGTGAGCTCACGAGCAGGAGTACGAGCCCTCGACGCCGGACATCGAACGGACATACGGACATGGCTAGCTCCTAAAGGGGCATTCACACGAGAGAGAAATCCCGGGGATTTCTCCCTCGTGTGAATACCCCTTAAACTTCGCCCCCCAAAATAAAAAAAGCATCGAGGCAGCAGAAAAGCAGGCAGCGATTCGGCAGCGTAACAGGGAGCGAGAGCGAGACTGACTCGACAAGGTCGCGGGCAGCTGCTTATCTACAGTGCGTCACCATATCGAAAGTTCGGCAAAGAAGGTTTGAGCGTCGCGCTCTCGGGGCGAGGATGAACTATACTTTGTCTCATCCCGCGATGAACTCAAGGCCAAAGCCACGGGCCGCCAGGTCCAATCACGTTCTACGCTAAACTATGACATGCCTACCTTTGATGAGGGGTGGACTAATAATGCTCCGAACCCAAAAACGCTGCATCATTTCTATAGTTTCGAGGCTGCAAACAGCCTGTACGTAGCGGGTTCTTTGCAAAGTAAAATTGTTGAGTCACTGGCTGCTATTCGATTCGAACCACTGTCCGCCATCCCCATCACTGATCCAAGACGCGGGCACTGATACGTGCATCAAAGCGCAATACGACGCAATTTCTAAGTGGCTCGTGATTGGATCTGGCGGTCCGTAGCTTTTGCCCTTAGTCCATCGTAGGGTGAGGGGAAGTATAGCACTTTCGAGAAAACAAGAAAGCAGGGCGAAAGTTACGTCTGGTGCAAGAATGAACGCGAACCTTCTAGAAGTTTGTGACCGAGCGTTGCTTTCCCGGCTCTGCGGGCGGCAATATGACGGGCCGGCCCTTTTATCGTGCATGCGTTTGGCTCTTTGTGGATTTCCAGGAAAACGGGATGACGTGATAGACTTGGGTTTCCAAAATTTTAGCTTGAGGAATTAACTACCTAATAAATACAAATAAAAAATAAACTATTTTTTGGGCGGTCAGGTGTCTCATTTAGGTAGCTGGGTGTCTATTTTGACCAAAACCACGAGACCGGAAAACACAAAGAAATGATGCTCAGGCTTAGGATGTTGAGTTTGGTAAACCCAATGTAGGACTGGTTCGGGTATCATGATAAAAAATGCCGAGGTTAAAAATTAACTCACAGCAATAAATGACAAGAATTAAATTTAATACTAATTCAGTGATAAATGCAATGACTGGCCAGCAAAGATCCTGGGTCTGTGGATAGGTTTTGCACTTAGTTTAAGCAATATACAGTGTGTCACCAAAAAAAAAAAAAGTACAATTTTTTTTTTTTTTTTTTTTTTTACCGCGACAATAAACTAGGCATTGCCGAACGCTCATCCTCCGCCCAAAGGTAGCGCTTGAGGTCACAACCAGATGCTTATACTCTGTTTCATACTTAGCGTGCAACGCTGTGAAAGCTACTGGCGCGAGCGCGTGGCTTCATCTATGGTTTTGTTTGAGCGAGAACGCGTGCAAATGATCAACGAGATCAAGCCCCACGCTCGCGCCAGTAGCTCTGACAGCGTTGCACGCTAAGTATGAAACAGAGTATAAGTTTCAGCCCGATCCGATGCCTTATTCAAAAGTTATAACTTATAAGGGATTTTCTATAAATTTCAATGGGAAAATGGCGGCCGACGGAGTTTTCGAATATACGGGGCTCTATCGCACCAGAAATCGAAAACGGGCAAAAATAGGCTCCATGTTCCCATTGAAATTTTCAGAAAATCACATAACTTTTGAATAAGGTGTCCCTTCGGGCTGAAACATTGGCATCTGGTTATGACTTCTAGCGATACCTTTGGGCTGAGAATGAGCGTTCGGCGATGCGTAGTTTATTTTTGAAAAAAAAAAACACACAAAAAAAAAACTGCATTTTTTTTTTTTTTTACATTCTGTACCAGTTTTATTTTGGTGATTTACGCGCGCAAGTAGTGGTGTGCAAAAATGAAAAAGATACAAACGAGTAGAGTTTGACGTTGTATAAATATAGTGTAAGCACGCACATGGTACGATGACTAAGAATGAAACAGACCTACATTTTACACTACCGTTGAAAGCTTCTACACATATACTGCTCAGGCCAATATGTTTGAATGCTCATAGAACTTTATTACCTTCAAATTTGGTCTAAGTTGTCTCCTGATTGCTGACAACAGAAAGAATTCAACATTCTAACTCTGGGTTGATAGAAAAACTCCACCTGCTGACAGCTATCACATACCCAGGATTCGAGGACACGAGCGCGCCGACACTACTTGCGCCATCTATCGGCAGCGGTGGCGGCACGGCCCGTAACTCAATGGGACGAACTATATATTTTTTATTTCACGAAAATCTAAGCGTCGCATTATTTTGCTCTCAGCGATCTTTTTTAGTAGATACCCTTTTTGTTCATTGAGCTAAATTTAAGGACTGTATGTCTATGATAAATAGAGCCAACTGGCAATCGGAAAAAAATGCACTATCCTTATGGGGGTGCTGTGATTTACAGAGAAATATTTGAGTTCAAACTTGATTTACAAATTAACCACTCCGTATCGCGAGTTGCTCTCTACGGTTATATAAGCTCCAGTTCCCCAGCTACATCATGGTACTATTTTCTTTGCGATCCGATAATTCTACGAAGTGCCCTCGTCATTAAAAGAACAAAAGGCAGGGCTCTCCAAATGAATTCAGGGCCGTTTAGAGCAGTAAAAAGCTGTTTCTCGCGCATAATGACAAATTAAATGAATTAATCTTACCATGTATACTACATGATAAATGTGCATCATTAATTCCAATCACATATTTACCAAACCCCGGGGTTTGAACCTGGAGTTCCTGAATAAAAAAAAATATAAATGAAATTTGAATTAGTCTTACGGTGGGGCAAGAACGTTTCTCCGGAAGGTAAAAGCATTTCTCTGTAAGGAAGATACGATATTACATCTAATTTCTCAAATCAAGGTAAAAAAATATATATTTATCAAGCAGCACTAACGCCACGCACACGAATAGAAAAATTATTACGCGGACTTCAACCACGCAGTTATAATAATGATGTGATTTTAAGTGCACTTGAGACTACATTTTTGACTTGCCGTTCTTGAACGAGTTATTTAAATATGATCTTAATATAATTAACTAAAATTCATCTTAATCCTTTGGGCATACTCAAGACAGAAAATGAGCAGCGTGTTATGAGCTGCGCTGGGTATTTGTTTGAGATTTTTTAAACCCTTTCGTAGGTACAATATGTCCGATGATCACGTGGTTGGGACACGTGATGTCACAGTGTCGCGTCATAACGTCACGTCACGTGACACAATGTAGAGTTATGTCATAGTATCTTGACATCTTGACATCCTGATTTTTAGTGTCACGCCTAGGTGTCAAGTCATGTGCATTGTGTAGTATTGCGTGACGTTGTCACATGGTTAGTATCACGGGACGACGTTATGCTGATGAAGTAACGGGGTGACACCTCGCTTATAATGTCACGTGACGATCGTGTGCTAAATTTGGCGGGTGATTTAGCATTTCTGCAATGCATTCTGTAACTTTTACATAGCGGGACCTAATTAGCTATATTTTGTGGGCGTTTGACGGTTTTTAGAGCCCGTTCTCCTGACAACTTGTCACGCTTTCTGAGCACAGCGGGATTACACGTATGAAATTGACCGCCTAAACGCGAAATCGCGCGAGCCGCGGGAGGTGTTGCCTTTGAATATGTTCTCGGCGAAAACGCTCCGCGCTCGTGACACGCACGAAAAGATGGTCGCTTTGCATGTCAGCTTCTTGGCAGTAGTGGCAATACAGATCTCTATTGTGTACTCCGTTCACCCCTGGGGTATCCACACGAAGGAGAAATCCCCCACTTTCCTCCGAGGATCGCGCATCACGTGAGACATACGTCATCCCTTTTTGACGCCTCGCGTCGCCGTTCTCCCGTTTTCCTCCGTGGCGGAGGCGCGGAGGCTTCGTGCTGTCAGCACGAAAGCTACAGGCGTGCGGTCGTGTATCACTACTGCGTGATGCACGTTAAAGACCCCAGGCTAGCGGCTGTACCGCACTGACTAAATTTCTCATCTACAGCTGGGAGACTCGTCGCCCCCGTGAGGCAGACCAAGTTCTAGGCTGTATAAACACACACACAACCCAATTATTATTCCACATGTGCACGCGGCAGAGCCGGGGACGGAGTTTCCCGGGTGGTTGACGTCATGACATCCGTCCGCGGAGTTCTCCTTCGTGTGGATACCCTAGAATCTCCGCCTTCAGCACGAGCTCGCTCGCTTCCCCAGAGCTTTAGTTGCGCGTTGCGCGTTCACACTTGTGTTAGCAAGGGCAGTAAGCTCGCGCGGAAGGTGGAGCTACTAGTCTCAGCTTAAACGGCGTGTAGTAGGCTGGAATGCGGATCAGGGGAACGTCGGTGGCGCCACAGGTGGACATTGATTGACCCCAGGTGATACACACAAGTCTAAGGGAGAAACACAAAGAAGAGGAATATTGAAGCTTGTACGCGGTGCTCGAAGGCAAGTATTTTATGATGTGCTGCGATCATTATATCAGGTGTTCGGAGATCGAATCGGTAGAATTCAAGTATTCGAACACAGATTAAAAAAAAAAGCGCCAGAGCACCACCGATTGTGCCGGCGTCGCTTGCTTCAGTTGCTAAATAAATGACACGTTCAGCAAATGAACGGCACGCTCCAAGCTTTAAATCGTCAAAGAAGCCCTCACTGAAGTTTAAAGCAAAGGCTCGCCCCAGCAATAGTCTGTGCAAGCTCCCGAAACGATGCAAATGTCCTCAGCAAAGGCCAACTTACAGCTTGCTAGCCTCTGACGACGTCCAGATCATGAACGGCTCCACATTGTCTGTCGGCAACTCTTGCCTTATTGAACCGCATCACAGTTTACACCCAACAAAGCCGCAACCCTCGACCCTAAAGCACAAATCAGTTATTAAAATATATTAGTATTGTATCGCTTTTGATAATTGCGACGGGAATATTAGCTTTCATTCCCACATTACATAAAAGTCTCATCGTCGAGAACAGCTTACTAAGGTAAGAAGTAGCAGTTTTCCCCGTTTTTCCCGTAAAGTTTCATGCATTCCCTTGTGTGAAGCAATAGGTGACGGTGGTGCCGCTCGACCCCAGCAGTAAATAACGGTCGAAAAGGGGGCGTGGTCTGCAAATATTGGGAAAAGGTACTGCTTTCAGGAACCTAGGGTCCTACCCTGAGTGCAGTCTAACTCCCCACATATGATAGCAGGCTTCGTCAACTTTTAGAATCCCGGAGAGCATTTTCACAATCGCTTTATTTCTCGAGTTACTTTAATCGGAACATGGTCTCTCACATCAGAAACGGTCAAAAAAGGGCGTAGTTCAAAAATATGGGCAAAGGCGCCGCTTACAGGCACCTAGGGTTCAACCCTCAGAGTACTCAAGCCCCACATATATGAGAGCAGACTTGGTCTAGTTTTAGAATCCAAGGGAGCATTTCGGGAATCGGATTACTTCGCGAGTTATTTTAATTAGAACATGCTCTCTCTCTTCAAAAACGGCCAAAAAGGGGGCGTGGTCCGAAAATTTGGGCAAAGGCGCCGCGCTCAGGCACCTAGGGTTCAACCCTCAGAGTACTCTAGCCCCACAAATATGAGAGCAGACATGGTCTAGTTTTAGAATCCAAGGGAGAATTTCAGGAATCGGATTACTTCGCGAGTTATTTTAATTAGAACATACTCTCTCCCTTCAAAAACGGCCAAAAAGGGGGCGTGGTCCGAAAATTTGGGCAAAGGCGCCGCGCTCAGGCACCTAGGGTTCAACCCTCAGAGTACTCTAGCCCCACACATATGAGAGCAGACATGGTCTAGTTTTAGAATCCAAGGGAGCATTTCGGGAATCGGATTACTTCGCGAGTTATTTTAATTAGAACATGCTCTCTCTCTTCAAAAACGGCCAAAAAGGGGGCGTGGTCCGAAAATTTGGGCAAAGGCGCCGCGCTCAGGCACCTAGGGTTCAACCCTCAGAGTACTCTAGCCCCACACATATGAGACCAGACATGGTCTAGTTTTAGAATCCAAGGGAGAATTTCAGGAATCGGATTACTTCGCGAGTTATTTTAATTAGAACATACTCTCTCCCTTCAAAAACGGCCAAAAAGGGGGCGTGGTCCGAAAATTTGGGCAAAGGCGCCGCGGTCAGGCACCTAGGGTTCAACCCTCAGAGTACTCTAGCCCCACACATATGAGAGCAGACATGGTCTAGTTTTAGAATCCAAGGGAGCATTTCGGGAATCGGATTACTTCGCGAGTTATTTTAATTAGAACATGCTCTCTCTCTTCAAAAACGGCCAAAAAGGGGGCGTGGTCCGAAAATTTGGGCAAAGGTGCCGCGCTCAGGCACCTAGGGTTCAACCCTCAGAGTACTCTAACCCCACAAATATGATAGCAGACTTGGTCTAGTTTTAGAATCCAAGGGAGCATTTCGGGAATCGAATTACTTCGCGAGTTATTTTAATTAGAACATACTCTCTCCCTTCAAAAACGGCCAAAAAGGGGGCGTGGTCCGAAAATTTGGGCAAAGGCGCCGCGCTCAGGCACCTAGGGTTCAACCCTCAGAGTACTCTAGCCCCACACATATGAGAGCAGACATGGTCTAGTTTTAGAATCCAAGGGAGCATTTCAGGAATCGGATTATTTCGCGAGTTATTTTAATTAGAACATACTCTCTCCCTTCAAAAACGGCCAAAAAGGGGGCGTGGTCCGAAAATTTGGGCAAAGGCGCCGCGCTCAGGCACCTAGGGTTCAACCCTCAGAGTACTCTAGCCCCACACATATCAGAGCAGACATGGTCTAGTTTTAGAATCCAAGGGAGCTTTTCGGGATTCGGATTACTTCGCGAGTTATTTTAACTAGAACATACTCTCTCCCTTCAAAAACGGCCAAAAAGGGGGCGTGGTCCGAAAATTTGGGCAAAGGCGCCGCGCTCAGGCACCTAGGGTTCAACCCTCAGAGTACTCTAGCCCCACATATATGAGAGCAGACTTGGTCTAGTTTTAGAATCCAAGGGAGCATTTCGGGAATCGGATTACTTCGCGAGTTATTTTAATTAGAACATACTCTCTCCCTTCAAAAACGGCCAAAAAGGGGGCGTGGTCCGAAAATTTGGGCAAAGGCGCCGCGCTCAGGCACCTAGGGTTCAACCCTCAGAGTACTCTAGCCCCACATATATGAGAGCAGTCTTGGTCTAGTTTTAGAATCCAAGGGAGCATTTCGGGAATCGGATTACTTCGCGAGTTATTTTAATTAGAACATGCTCTCTCTCTTCAAAAACGGCCAAAAAGGGGGCGTGGTCCGAAAATTTGGGCAAAGGCGCCGCGCTCAGGCACCTAGGGTTCAACCCTCAGAGTACTCTAGCCCCACATATATGAGAGCAGACTTGGTCTAGTTTTAGAATCCAAGGGAGCATTTCGAGAATCGGATTACTTCGCGAGTTATTTTAATTAGAACATGCTCTCTCTCTTCAAAAACGGCCAAAAAGGGGGCGTGGTCCGAAAATTTGGGCAAAGGCGCCGCGCTCAGGCACCTAGGGTTCAACCCTCAGAGTACTCTAGCCCCACACATATGAGAGCAGACATGGTCTAGTTTTAGAATTCAAGGGAGCATTTCGGGAATCGGATTACTTCGCGAGTTATTTTAATTAGAACATACTCTCTCCCTTCAAAAACGGCCAAAAAGGGGGCGTGGTCCGAAAATTTGGGCAAAGGCGCCGCGCTCAGGCACCTAGGGTTCAACCCTCAGAGTACTCTAGCCCCACACATATCAGAACAGACATGGTCTAGTTTTAGAATCCAAGGGAGCATTTCGGGAATCGGATTACTTCGCGAGTTATTTTAATTAGAACATGCTCTCTCCCTTCAAAAACGGCCAAAAAGGGGGCGTGGTCCGAAAATTTGGGCAAAGGCGCCGCGCTCAGGCACCTAGGGTTCAACCCTCAGAGTACTCTAGCCCCACACATATGAGAGCAGACATGGTCTAGTTTTAGAATCCAAGGGAGCATTTCGGGAATCGGATTACTTCGCGAGTTATTTTAACTAGAACATGCTCTCTCTCTTCAAAAACGGCCAAAAAGGGGGCGTGGTCCGAAAATTTGGGCAAAGGCGCCGCGCTCAGGCACCTAGGGTTCAACCCTCAGAGTACTCTAGCCCCACACATATGAGAGCAGACATGGTCTAGTTTTAGAATCCAAGGGAGCATTTCGGGAATCGGATTACTTCGCGAGTTATTTTAACTAGAACATACTCTCTCCCTTCAAAAACGGCCAAAAAGGGGGCGTGGTCCGAAAATTTGGGCAAAGGCGCCGCGCTCAGGCACCTAGGGTTCAACCCTCAGAGTACTCTAGCCCCACATATATGAGAGCAGACTTGGTCTAGTTTTAGAATCCAAGGGAGCATTTCGGGAATCGGATTACTTGCGCGAGTTATTTTAATTAGAACATGCTCTCTCCCTTCAAAAACGGCCAAAAAGGGGGCGTGGTCCGAAAATTTGGGCAAAGGCGCCGCGCTCAGGCACCTAGGGTTCAACCCTCAGAGTACTCTAGCCCCACATATATGAGAGCAGACTTGGTCTAGTTTTAGAATCCAAGGGAGCATTTCGGGAATCGGATTACTTCGCGAGTTATTTTAACTAGAATATGCTCTCTCTCTTCAAAAACGGCCAAAAAGGGGGCGTGGTCCGAAAATTTGGGCAAAGGCGCCGCGCTCAGGCACCTAGGGTTCAACCCTCAGAGTACTCTAGCCCCACACATATGAGAGCAGACATGGTCTAGTTTTAGAATCCACGGGAGCTTTTCGGGATTCGGATTACTTCGCGAGTTATTTTAACTAGAACATACTCTCTCCCTTCAAAAACGGCCAAAAAGGGGGCGTGGTCCGAAAATTTGGGCAAAGGCGCCGCGCTCAGGCACCTAGGGTTCAACCCTCAGAGTACTCTAGCCCCACATATATGAGAGCAGACTTGGTCTAGTTTTAGAATCCAAGGGAGCATTTCGGGAATCGGATTACTTCGCGAGTTATTTTAATTAGAACATACTCTCTCCCTTCAAAAACGGCCAAAAAGGGGGCGTGGTCCGAAAATTTGGGCAAAGGCGCCGCGCTCAGGCACCTAGGGTTCAACCCTCAGAGTACTCTAGCCCCACATATATGAGAGCAGTCTTGGTCTAGTTTTAGAATCCAAGGGAGCATTTCGGGAATCGGATTACTTCGCGAGTTATTTTAATTAGAACATGCTCTCTCTCTTCAAAAACGGCCAAAAAGGGGGCGTGGTCCGAAAATTTGGGCAAAGGCGCCGCGCTCAGGCACCTAGGGTTCAACCCTCAGAGTACTCTAGCCCCACATATATGAGAGCAGACTTGGTCTAGTTTTAGAATCCAAGGGAGCATTTCGAGAATCGGATTACTTCGCGAGTTATTTTAATTAGAACATGCTCTCTCTCTTCAAAAACGGCCAAAAAGGGGGCGTGGTCCGAAAATTTGGGCAAAGGCGCCGCGCTCAGGCACCTAGGGTTCAACCCTCAGAGTACTCTAGCCCCACACATATGAGAGCAGACATGGTCTAGTTTTAGAATTCAAGGGAGCATTTCGGGAATCGGATTACTTCGCGAGTTATTTTAATTAGAACATACTCTCTCCCTTCAAAAACGGCCAAAAAGGGGGCGTGGTCCGAAAATTTGGGCAAAGGCGCCGCGCTCAGGCACCTAGGGTTCAACCCTCAGAGTACTCTAGCCCCACACATATCAGAACAGACATGGTCTAGTTTTAGAATCCAAGGGAGCATTTCGGGAATCGGATTACTTCGCGAGTTATTTTAATTAGAACATGCTCTCTCCCTTCAAAAACGGCCAAAAAGGGGGCGTGGTCCGAAAATTTGGGCAAAGGCGCCGCGCTCAGGCACCTAGGGTTCAACCCTCAGAGTACTCTAGCCCCACACATATG
The DNA here is from genome assembly GCF_016920785.2 of Ixodes scapularis. Lineage (NCBI taxonomy): Eukaryota > Metazoa > Arthropoda > Arachnida > Ixodida > Ixodidae > Ixodes > Ixodes scapularis. The sequence continues at coordinate 119,722,955 of NW_024609881.1, forward strand.
AGAGCAGACATGGTCTAGTTTTAGAATCCAAGGGAGCATTTCGGGAATCGGATTACTTCGCGAGTTATTTTAACTAGAACATGCTCTCTCTCTTCAAAAACGGCCAAAAAGGGGGCGTGGTCCGAAAATTTGGGCAAAGGCGCCGCGCTCAGGAACCTAGGGTTCAACCCTCAGAGTACTCTAGCCCCACACATATGAGAGCAGACATGGTCTAGTTTTAGAATCCAAGGGAGCATTTCGGGAATCGGATTACTTCGCGAGTTATTTTAACTAGAACATACTCTCTCCCTTCAAAAACGGCCAAAAAGGGGGCGTGGTCCGAAAATTTGGGCAAAGGCGCCGCGCTCAGGCACCTAGGGTTCAACCCTCAGAGTACTCTAGCCCCACATATATGAGAGCAGACTTGGTCTAGTTTTAGAATCCAAGGGAGCATTTCGGGAATCGGATTACTTGCGCGAGTTATTTTAATTAGAACATGCTCTCTCCCTTCAAAAACGGCCAAAAAGGGGGCGTGGTCCGAAAATTTGGGCAAAGGCGCCGCGCTCAGGCACCTAGGGTTCAACCCTCAGAGTACTCTAGCCCCACATATATGAGAGCAGACTTGGTCTAGTTTTAGAATCCAAGGGAGCATTTCGGGAATCGGATTACTTCGCGAGTTATTTTAACTAGAATATGCTCTCTCTCTTCAAAAACGGCCAAAAAGGGGGCGTGGTCCGAAAATTTGGGCAAAGGCGCCGCGCTCAGGCACCTAGGGTTCAACCCTCAGAGTACTCTAGCCCCACACATATGAGAGCAGACATGGTCTAGTTTTAGAATCCACGGGAGCATTTCGGGAATCGGATTACTTCGCGAGTTATTTCAACTAGAACATACTCTCTCCCTTCAAAAACGGCCAAAAAGGGGGCGTGGTCCAAAAATTTGGGCAAAGGCGCCGCGCTCAGGCACCTAGGGTTCAACCCTCAGAGTACTCTAGCCCCACATATATGAGAGCAGACTTGGTCTAGTTTTAGAATCCAAGGGAGCATTTCGGGAATCGGATTACTTGCGCGAGTTATTTTATTTAGAACATGCTCTCTCTCTTCAAAAACGGCCAAAAAGGGGGCGTGGTCCGAAAATTTGGGCAAAGGCGCCGCGCTCAGGCACCTAGGGTTCAACCCTCACAGTACTCTAGCCCCACACATATGAGAGCAGACATGGTCTAGTTTTAGAATCCAAGGGAGCTTTTCGGGAATCGGATTACTTCGCGAGTTATTTTAACTAGAACATACTCTCTCCCTTCAAAAACGGCCAAAAAGGGGGCGTGGTCCGAAAATTTGGGCAAAGGCGCCGCGCTCAGGCACCTAGGGTTCAACCCTCAGAGTACTCTAGCCCCACATATATGAGAGCAGACTTGGTCTAGTTTTAGAATCCAAGGGAGCATTTCGGGAATCGGATTACTTCACGAGTTATTTTAATTAGAACATGCTCTCTCTCTTCAAAAACGGCCAAAAAGGGGGCGTGGTCCGAAAATTTGGGCAAAGGCGCCGCGCTCAGGCACCTAGGGTTCAACCCTCAGAGTACTCTAGCCCCACACATATGAGAGCAGACATGGTCTAGTTTTAGAATCCAAGGGAGCATTTCGGGAATCGGATTACTTCGCGAGTTATTTTAATTAGAACATACTCTCTCCCTTCAAAAACGGCCAAAAAGGGGGCGTGGTCCGAAAATTTGGGCAAAGGCGCCGCGCTCAGGCACCTAGGGTTCAACCCTCAGAGTACTCTAGCCCCACACATATCAGAACAGACATGGTCTAGTTTTAGAATCCAAGGGAGCATTTCGGGAATCGGATTACTTCGCGAGTTATTTTAATTAGAACATGCTCTCTCCCTTCAAAAACGGCCAAAAAGGGGGCGTGGTCCGAAAATTTGGGCAAAGGCGCCGCGCTCAGGCACCTAGGGTTCAACCCTCAGAGTACTCTAGCCCCACACATATGAGAGCAGACATGGTCTAGTTTTAGAATCCAAGGGAGCATTTCGGGAATCGGATTACTTCGCGAGTTATTTTAACTAGAACATGCTCTCTCTCTTCAAAAACGGCCAAAAAGGGGGCGTGGTCCGAAAATTTGGGCAAAGGCGCCGCGCTCAGGCACCTAGGGTTCAACCCTCAGAGTACTCTAGCCCCACACATATGAGAGCAGACATGGTCTAGTTTTAGAATCCAAGGGAGCATTTCGGGAATCGGATTACTTCGCGAGTTATTTTAACTAGAACATACTCTCTCCCTTCAAAAACGGCCAAAAAGGGGGCGTGGTCCGAAAATTTGGGCAAAGGCGCCGCGCTCAGGCACCTAGGGTTCAACCCTCAGAGTACTCTAGCCCCACATATATGAGAGCAGACTTGGTCTAGTTTTAGAATCCAAGGGAGCATTTCGGGAATCGGATTACTTCGCGAGTTATTTTAATTAGAACATGCTCTCTCTCTTCAAAAACGGCCAAAAAGGGGGCGTGGTCCAAAAATTTGGGCAAAGGCGCCGCGCTCAGGCACCTAGGGTTCAACCCTCAGAGTACTCTAGCCCCACACATATGAGAGCAGACATGGTCTAGTTTTAGAATCCAAGGAAGCATTTCGGGAATCGGATTACTTCGCGAGTTATTTTAATTAGAACATACTCTCTCCCTTCAAAAACGGCCAAAAAGGGGGCGTGGTCCGAAAATTTGGGCAAAGGCGCCGCGCTCAAGCACCTAGGGTTCAACCCTCAGAGTACTCTAGCCCCACACATATGAGAGCAGACATGGTCTAGTTTTAGAATCCAAGGGAGCATTTCGGGAATCGGATTACTTCGCGAGTTATTTTAATTAGAATATGCTCTCTCCCTTCAAAAACGGCCAAAAAGGGGGCGTGGTCCGAAAATTTGGGCAAAGGCGCCGCGCTCAGGCACCTAGGGTTCAACCCTCAGAGTACTCTAGCCCCACATATATGAGAGCAGACTTGGTCTAGTTTTAGAATCCAAGGGAGCATTTCGGGAATCGGATTACTTCGCGAGTTATTTTAATTAGAATATGCTCTCTCCCTTCAAAAACGGCCAAAAAGGGGGCGTGGTCCGAAAATTTGGGCAAAGGCGCCGCGCTCAGGCACCTAGGGTTCAACCCTCAGAGTACTCTAGCCCCACATATATGAGAGCAGACTTGGTCTAGTTTTAGAATCCCAGGGAGCATTTCGGGAATCGGATTACTTCGCGAGTTATTTTAATTAGAACATGCTCTCTCTCTTCAAAAACGGCCAAAAAGGGGGCGTGGTCCGAAAATTTGGGCAAAGGCGCCGCGCTCAGGCACCTAGGGTTCAACCCTCAGAGTACTCTAGCCCCACACATATGAGAGCAGACATGGTCTAGTTTTAGAATCCAAGGGAGCATTTCGGGAATCGGATTACTTCGCGAGTTATTTTAATTAGAACATACTCTCTCCCTTCAAAAACGGCCAAAAAGGGGGCGTGGTCCGAAAATTTGGGCAAAGGCGCCGCGCTCAGGCACCTAGGTTCAACCCTCAGAGTACTCTAGCCCCACACATATTAGAGCAGACATGGTCTAGTTTTAGAATCCAAGGGAGCATTTCGGGAATCGGATTACTTCGCGAGTTATTTTAATTAGAACATACTCTCTCCCTTCAAAAACGGCCAAAAAGGGGGCGTGGTCCGAAAATTTGGGCAAAGGCGCCGCGCTCAGGCACCTAGGGTTCAACCCTCAGAGTACTCTAGCCCCACACATATGAGAGCAGACATGGTCTAGTTTTAGAATCCAAGGGAGCATTTCGGGAATCGGATTACTTCGCGAGTTATTTTAATTAGAATATGCTCTCTCCCTTCAAAAACGGCCAAAAAGGGGGCGTGGTCCAAAAATTTGGGCAAAGGCGCCGCGCTCAGGCACCTAGGGTTAAACCCTCAGAGTACTCTAGCCCCACACATATGAGAGCAGACATGGTCTAGTTTTAGAATCCAAGGGAGCATTTCGGGAATCGGATTACTTCGCGAGTTATTTTAATTAGAACATACTCTCTCCCTTCAAAAACGGCCAAAAAGGGGGCGTGGTCCGAAAATTTGGGCAAAGGCGCCGCGCTCAGGCACCTAGGGTTCAACCCTCAGAGTACTCTAGCCCCACACATATGAGAGCAGACATGGTCTAGTTTTAGAATCCAAGGGAGCATTTCGGGAATCGGATTACTTCGCGAGTTATTTTAATTAGAATATGCTCTCTCCCTTCAAAAACGGCCAAAAAGGGGGCGTGGTCCAAAAATTTGGGCAAAGGCGCCGCGCTCAGGCACCTAGGGTTAAACCCTCAGAGTACTCTAGCCCCACATATATGAGAGCAGACTTGGTCTAGTTTTAGAATCCAAGGGAGCATTTCGGGAATCGGATTACTTCGCGAGTTATTTTAATTAGAACATGCTCTCTCTCTTCAAAAACGGCCAAAAAGGGGGCGTGGTCCGAAAATTTGGGCAAAGGCGCCGCGCTCAGGCACCTAGGGTTCAACCCTCAGAGTACTCTAGCCCCACACATATGAGAGCAGACATGGTCTCGTTTTAGAATCCAAGTTTTAGAATCCAATTCGTTCTATGTGGTATTCACGGAAAGTACAAAAATTGTTGCACCGACACTTTGAACGTTTGTTTTCTATTAGAGACTTTGTGAGAGTCATTGAAAATCCCTAGATCAGGAAATTTAAGGACGCGTGGGAGGCGCGGGAGTTCGCTAAAGTTAGCACACGTTCAGCTTGCTCAAGGTCGGCGATGCGAAATCACGAATGGCTTTATTATCGCTTATATCCTCGCAGACAAATATACGCACACAGAAACGCACACGTGCATACACACGCAGGCACACACACACACTCACATGCATATTCAAAGACGGGATTGTTGATGCACATACACACACGTAGATATCTGAGCGGAATCACGGAAAGACAAATAACCAAAACAAAACAAAATTAATCTTTTCACCATAAACTACAACATCCGTTAAATCCGCCCCCACCCCCCCTCTCAGTGCAATAGTTTTGCACCCTCTCATAAACGTGACCTCGTCAATGCAGTATGGCAGGGATTCAACCCAATACATTTCTTGGTTACTACTCTCCCTTTGAGGTTTCTTTTTTTTTTTTCTTGCTATGTCTCTACCAATAAAGGTGTACTGACAGACTATATCTCTACACTTTTAATGTCGTAAATGCGGTCAAACCCTTTAGTAGATCGCGTTTTCAGGCCACACGATTTGTAGCGGGAGCTCGCGCTGCCACTTCGATGTATGCTCTGAAGCAGGCGCTGGGAACACGCGTCCATACTCACAAACGCAGACGCACATACGCACGCACGCGGATGCCGGACGCCGGGCGCAGGTCCGTTCAAGAAAGAATGTAAGGAGTGTGTGTGTATGGGGGGGGGGGGGGGGGGGGGTTACGAGGTCGCAGAGACTACATCAGTCGCTCTCTGTTTCTGGGGGGCAAGCGGTCATGTTCGCCGCCGGCCTCGCCAAGGTCAGGCCTTGAGCTTTTTTGAGCTGAGCCACCTGGTCTCGAACGAAACTAATCCTTAACACAAGGGCACAAGGAGAAAAAAACGTATTGTTAGGCAGCAGGGCGTGCACTCGAATAATGCACGTTGGACTCATCCCAAGCCGCGTATTTCGTTGACCCGTCATCACGTAAAATAATGAAAAAAGCAAATCTCAGGCATATACAGCCTGGACGAAATGGATTGAAAGCACTTCAGACTGACTGCATAAATTGGTTAACTTGTCGCGTTGGGATTTACTAGAGACGTGCTCGAAGCTGGTGTATTCAATAATTGAGAGTATGGATGCATGAAATCTCCGGAGTCAAAAGAAAGAAAATAGAAACTGGGTTTGTCTATGAACAATTTATCGAGAAGCCTTTTATCTCAAAATCATAAGACCATCGTTGTGGGCTATTCTGGCGTTTACTACGATTGAAAAATTTGTCAAGTGGAAAGAAAATATTATTGACTTACCTATTCTTCACTTCGTTTTGCTGAAACAAGCGCCACAATAAAACTTACTTTTGGTACACCTGCAAAGTATATTGAAAACATAGTTTTTTAAAATTTTTTTACTTAAGCGGGTGATACAATCTTTCCACGATTTTACCGAAAGCCTCAACCAACTTAAGGCATCTCTGTAGTAAATCCCAGCGCGATAGGTTAAGAAACCTATTTATGCGTTCAGTTTAAAGTGAGTTCAATCATTTTCGCCCATGCTGGATATACACCAACACAGAAGCCGAAGTGTGCTATGCGCGAGGCTCTCAACGCAAATAAACATTGCCGTTTTATTTTTTCTCTCCGAGCTCGAAAACTGTCATCAAATATGTTAGTGCGCACCTGCAGAGCCGTATATGTAGCTGTGCGCATCTGGGCACTACACTAACCGCTTATTCACCCTGGAAGCGGATCCGCGTTCGCAAAGCAGTTGCGAACGCGGTTGTATAAAGATCCAGTACAATTGCACGCGCACCCGATGACATCAAGTGAGCGTGCAATTTTACTGGATCTTTATACTACCGCGTTTGCAACCGCTTTGCGAACGCGGATCCGCTTCCAGTGGGAATGAGCGGTAAGGGATACAGTGTGACGCCCCACACAATACCCTTTCAGAGTAAAATTCGAAGATGCGCCGTGGCAGTGCCCTTCGCACTCTTTTTAGATTGTCGAGATCCAGAAAGCCACATCGCGTGGTTGTTCGAACGAGTTCGAGACCGCTTCAGTCCGGTTTCATAAATTAACACGCATTAAAATTGATATTGCTTTACGTAGATTACGCTGGCAACCACCACTGTAATTTTACGTTGTACTAGACGCTTTATTTTGCCATTCTCTGGTTTATGAACCGTCAATATCTGGCGTTCGATCATGCGCTTCTATTCAAATTTTTACAAAAAAAAAAACTCGCTACATCTTCAATGCAGTGCTGCGTTTGTCGTTGTGCATAGCCACATGACCACAGACTCAGAGTCAATCTTCACTAAATCATGGTTGAAAAGAATTGCCGAAGCACAATGAGACACGGGCCATGCTCTGTGATGAGTAAACGCAAGAACAAGCTACCGTTGAGGAGGCCAGCACGTGCAGTGCGTGTAACCATACTCCATCTCATGAGTTACGTGCTGCAGAGGCAAAAGCACAGACGCGAGGGCCTGGCTTTCATATTTGCTTTCCTTTCACGAGCACTCGCGAAGAGAAAGCAGATCTGAAAGCCACGTGCCCGCGCCAATGCCTTTGCCTTTGCTGCACACAACTCCTGAGCGAGTATACTTTCGCAGCATGCTCCTTGATTCCTGGGGAATTGAGAAAAACGTGTGCACCACCTAGAAGACAAGGCTTACGCCCCCGTCTCATGGGTCATTGGTTATGGATCCAGGCAGCCCCATCTCCTTGCGTCAGAATGGTCGTTAGCGCGTCTTGCCGCGTTTCCAAGGAGCGCGACGCTATCACGCAGTGACGCCAAGACGGACGCGTGTGCCGCTTTGCGGTCGCTCTCGTCAAACGTGTTTGCCGCACGCGGCGGGTCGGAATCAACGTTATCTGAATAATTAACTAACGATAACGATAACTAGCTATGACCTCCGACGCACAGCTTTTATTGATTACGTCCATGCGCTTGATTGAGCAAATAGGCGCCTGGACGGCTCTACGACGACGCGAACCCAGGAGAAACTTCCTATCGTGAAGGCCGGACGCGCTTGCACGAATTACCGGAAAAACTGAGCTCGCAGCTCCATGACATATCAAATGAAGACTAACTCGAAATTAATTATTACATTTTGCATGAGACAAGTTCGATTATATGCTAGTCCTAAGCAACGACCGGTAGTGTTCCCGTGTGATAACATAAAAAAAAAAAGAACGAAAGGTAAATCTCGAATATGTTTACGCGACTACCATGGGCCCCAATATATTGTTTTCATATAGCCGGTCGTAGCATTTCAATCTGGGTATCTGCCGTAGTAAAAGGTAGCTTAGTGCATGAAAACAGACATTTAACCTCGGAATTTCCCACCAGGCTCCAAAGGGCGCTTTAATTTCAAAGGCGTGTACATCGCGCAATTATGACGTAGTCATCTTTGACACCAATTTTGTCAGGTTTACGTAAATGCCTAGCCGTGAGAAATTCGTTTACACATACAAATTTCAATTTATTTGATATTGAAGTTCGAAAAAAAATGTAATATTTCGAATTTTTTTCTAACTGCAAAGTCGAAAGTTTTTTAAAGGTTTGATTTCAAGTTCCAAGTCTGAATTTCACGAATGAAAATCGAATTCTGCACGAACTAAGTTTTCATGAATTCATCTAGAAAGTTAGCGAAATGTGTTCCAAATTTTACTAAAAACGTTGCCCAGATTATTATAAGCTTACATCAGCTCACTCGCGCCCTCCACGTTGTGTTATAAAATACTCATTCCTTCTGAGTGCTGTGGTACTGACGGTATTATCTGTATTGCTCGCTATTTGTCGAAACTTATGAAACAAGCGTTGAACTGGTTGAGCGGTTCATCGAAAAAACCCGACGCGGTCGGGTGAACGTACTTCCTACTTGCGAACTAATAGCAATCTGTTGAAACGTCGCCTAAATGCAACGCTGGCATAAGACAACTAAATATGCGGTACAACGCAGTCACATAAAGGCATCCAGGCTTCTCAAATATTTTCAGTTGCACTGGGCGTTTATTTTCGGCAGGATGACCCGTGGGATGGAGAAAACACTGAACACAGGCACAGCACCCGACACTAGTCAAGGTAGAGGAGGCAACCAGGGTCAATTAGGGATCCCCAGGACCATAGGCAGGCTATACCAGGACTAATACAACTGACCAGGTCACGATCGGTTGTTCTCGACCAAACCCTAATGCCGCTCCCTGAAACTTTTCTTATTCGACGAATGGAAATATTGGACGCCCTAAAATGTAGCCGGTCACTAATGATAATGAAGTAAGCGCCGGTTCAGCGTTCACTGCAGCGCATCGGTGTCACTCTCCGCGCGCGTCTTCCCTTGACGCGAGGGAATCGTGGGACTCACGTTAAAAAAACAACTAATGCTACGTAGGACGCTCCCAGCGAAGCGCCCCGGTTGAATTTTGAGCATGCAGATAAAGGATCTGTTGGCCTACAGGTTACCTCGGGGCAACCTACGGAGTTGTGCGCGCGAGAGGCTCTGCGCGGAAGTCAAAAGAAGAAGGTGCGGGGTACGAGGCCACCCTAAAGCGATGAATCGGCGCTTTACAAGCATTGGGGAGGAAGTGGCCGAGTGGGCTAACGCGTCTCAGCTCGGAGCGTGGAGCGAAAGCTTGCGCTGGGAACCTCCTGGGTTCAAGTCCCCGCCACCCCCGCCCGTTTCGATCTGGATGAGTTTTGTACCGGCAAGCGTTCGTGTGATGCCTACTGCGTGATGGACGTTAAAAACCCCAGGTTAGCGGTTGTACCGCACTGGCCAAATTTCTCATCTACAGCTAAGAGACCGATTACCCGTTGAGGCGCATCTCCATCAAGGCTGTATAAACATAAAGAGCAAGCGAATTTTTTACAAGCATTTCGTTAGTGGCACGATCAGTTAACGGTAAGAATCTGAGTGCAGTTTCAACTTCACTTCATACATTGACATCTCGCATTATTGATATTTGTTGCCTCGAACGTATACGTTCAAGGCAACAGTTCAACCCCTACATATAGGGGTGAACTGGGTTGGAACTTTTGTTTCGAAGTTCGTTGAACTTTTGAATTTAGCAGGGTCGAAAGTTCGGAAATCGTCGAATTTCTGAGCGTAGTAAATTCAAAAATGTCGAATTTCATAGCGCGAAAAATTGGAAGGTTGAAAACAATCGGAAACCTCAGCGCAAAAAAGCCTTTGCCATCCTTTCGAAGCTTCGCAAAAAGTTCACGGAATCTCTAGTTCTAATGTCGCATACATGATGTGCTCGGATCACCGCCGCCGAAGCAAAATGGCCGTTCAGTTCGTCATTAGCCCTCACAGGTCGTAACAAATATTTTCACGCGAAGGCCTTAATGATACCACGTGGAAGAGTTTATTTACTCTGCGTATGAACTTGTAAATCGAACAGGAAATGTGCCTTCAATATAAGCGGTGAAAAATGCGCATATTATTTGTTTTTCTCGTCATTTTGTTACCTAAAGTAAATGCCTACTGATATAATATTTAGTGTGCCATCATCCATGGCACGTCTTGTGTTTAGCTTGAGTTTCTTTTTGTTCCGATCGGCTCAGTGACGTTCATGCTCAGTGTCGTTCTCCTGAACTCAACATGGAGGGTTCGAACCGTGGGCGACCCTTTGCCAAGCAGTTTTGTGAGCGTCGCTCACAGCCTCGGTATCCTTGCAACTTATAAGGTCCTCATATCTTGTCTTTTTTGTTGTTGTTATTTCTTTATTTTTTAATAAATATGTATTTCCGGGCGTTTATTTTGAAAACTCTGAATAAAACAATGTAATATTGTTACATCGTGATAAAAATCGGTGGTGGGAAGAAAAACAATGAATAAAAATAAAATGTAGTTGGCGCACTCATTGTGAAATTAATAGTTTGTGCGCCTAAACACCGCTCCAAGAAGTTCACATCAAATCTATATGCATTGAAATGACTAAATACACGTCCTACGGCGAAAGAGTCTCAGAGGAGCTACCAATCCATAGTGTTCCCGTTTTTACTACAGCTGTTCAGAGCATCCGGGAAGGGTGCAGAAAAAAATGTGTATCCGCTCCAAACTGCTTGTAAGAGCAGAAAGCAGACTGGCTGCTTCGTTAGTTAATTTTTTTTTTTTTTTTTACCTTTTCTCCCTTTGGTTATAGTCAACTTCCCCCGATTGTGGACACGCGTATTGTACAGTCAATAATAGATAATTCACAATAGGGAGTAAGCACAATAAAGCAGAAGATTATGTCAACGTAAGCTCTAAAGCTTCAAAATCCGCGTACTACCTGGGTTCTACTCTGTTGACCCTTAAGCTGACAGTACGGTAGAAGCGACGGGCTTGTAGAATCAATCACCCGCCCTTCTTTCCTCATCTGACTCCCCTCTCTGTGCGTGAGTATAGGCGAGAACGTGATCACGTGGCAAAGAGATGACGGTATGAGTGTTTTAACAAGCGCGTATCTTCCACTCCATTTTCAGCCTACGGCGTGAATAGGGTATCGGGAAAACAATCCGCTTAGCGTACACCGTCCGTCGGGCCAAGGCTGCGAAGAGAACCGACGAAGCGAATTTCACCCCCAGTGGTATTTCCGAACAGAGAAGGAGAGGCTGCGCACGGCTTAAATTGTTACAAAAGCGTCCCTCCTCGGGTGACGGGACCGCTTCTCAAGTGTTGAGGCGGGGTCGCCATCCTGGAAGCCATATGTCCTTGTGAACAGAAATTTGGCGTGGGATGACTCTTTCTTCTTCGTTTCGCTCTCTGCTACTCTGAGTACATGATTATTTGCGTCGAAGGGCCATCCGCGTCCAGAAGCTCCTGAAGTATGAAGTCTCGGCAGGGAAGTCGTGGGCATAGCTAATGACACCATAAAAAACTTAGAAACTTGGGCTAGTTCAAATAATCTAAAAATAAGTGACAATAAACCGAAAGCTCTCTTCTTTCGCCCCAAAACTAAGTATTGTGACCTTCCATGCGATATTTTTTGAACTCCTCTCCTGTCGAACTAGTAAGTTCCTTTAAAACATTGGGGGTGTTATTTTCGAAGTACATATGTCGTAGATCAAACACGTCGACATAGATCGTAGACCGAAAACGTCGAACGACACCGGCAAGTTTCTAAACTCGCTTGTGTCGTTGACACAAGGCGTGGTTAGACACTTGGTAGCACTCCATTTGATGTCGAACATGAAAAAACTTCCTGGGCCTACATATTCACATAGTTGTCTCGATATTATTTAAAGGGGAGGGAGAAAGAGGGGTGTATCTATGTGTGTGTGTGGGGAGGGGGGAGGGGGGAGGCGCCCTACCAAGTCTGAATTACCCGGCTTCCATATCAGGGGTGACAGTGGCAACGGCCATTGACGGTGGTGATAATGTGTGTGTACGTGTTAGGCGAGTCGAGAGCGTTTTTCTGGCCCCTCATCGCATTGTTTACTTCGAATTTTTGCAATTTTTATAGGAGGAGAGGGGCAGGCTATCGAACCCGTCCCCTCTCCCTCTGTTCAAACGCCACCCCAAGGTACAAAACGTTTTTTTTTTTTCAATGTCATATTCATATGTTACGTTCAGTCGTCACAATACAGGATTGTTGTTAGCTCTTTAGTCGGACTAGCCGTTACCCTTTTATAGGCTTCACTAGGCATATTAGCTGTTAGCTGTTTGCAAGCATAAGGAAGGGGTTTGCTTTGTTTCTGTCCCGTAGGAAAGTAGGTTGAGGACAATGTAACCCTAAAGGTCGCAAAAAAGCGTTGTGTCTTGTTTTTCTTTCTTTTCTTTACAGCAAACTGCTTTTCACCCTGGAAGAAAAACAATTAGGCAAACTCGCGTCTTAGTTTTGGATAACTGACCGCGTATCAGAAAGTTTTCTTCAACTTCAGCGGTCGCAACTGTAAAATTCAGATGTAAAACTTTCTTTTCATGTGCGAATGTTTTTTTTTTTTTTTTTGCCCCTTAGAAGCTAATTACGAGTTTTGATTGTTTACTTCCATCCAGAAGAATGAAATGTGAATAGAATAAATGCTAAAATTTTGTGCTCATGGAAACTACGTAGTGGTCATCAGGACATCACAATTTGTAGCGCGTGATAAAGGGGGAAAAGCTAGTTCTTTTAATGTTGAGACGTGAATCTGATAAGCTCATATAATATTCACAGCGAAGGCCTAGAAATCCGCTTTGAAATTGTAACGATTATAAATTTCCTAACCTGAACATGAATAAAACAGCGTTAAGCGATTACTAAGTTATCCGATGAATCCACGTTCAGTAGAATCTTTAGTACCCCTCTAGCACGAACGTTATTCATTGGCCTCTTTACGCAGTATAATAGCACCGACGTTACTAGTGTTCTCTATACAAAACACATGCTTAGTTTGCAAAGCTTTCGGAGTCGGATATTTCAAGTGCGGCCCCTGAAAATCTGAGTAAGAAGGTCTTGCGTTTCAGTTGCAAATCCAGGTTACACGCGTAAGCATATACGCATATATTCGGAAACAACCATACTGCATCTTGATCTTCAGACCGATACACTCGAAAGTCAATGTTGTTATGATATGTTTGAAGTTTTGTGTTGTTAGGCACGCATTATTTGCCTTTAAATTAGGAAAATATAAGTTTGTCAGAGCTGACGGACCTATATCAAATAAAAGTAATATTCTTTTTCAACATCAGCAAAAAAAAAAAAAAAAAAATCCCTGCCAGAAACAGTAAGCGACTGGTTGCTGAGAACACCTCCTTTTTGAAGCGATGTGCTCCTGTGCCCGACGGCTGGACCGCACGACCAGCCGACCCAGTTGACCACCGCCCACCCCACCCGCAAACTTCTCTCTCAATTCGAGGGGAGAAGGAAGGGGAAGACGAAGGGTGCCTAGCGGCGATCATCGGCTCAGCGCGTCCGACCCCGCTTCCCGCTTCTTCGCTTGTAGTTACTTGTAGTCCGCTCATCGCGCCATCTGGGAGTTCCTTGGGGAACTAAAGCAAATGTCTCCCAATCCTGGCCTTGATCATCTCGGCGCCAATTATGAGTATTCACTGCATGCCAACGGTCGCGTGCTTAGAACGGGTTTTTCCCACGTGATTTCATACAATCGCAATTGTTCTTGACAAACAACAATGTTTACTCAGGCAAGCGGTCACGTGTGAAGCTTAGAATATTTTGTATTGACTGTGGCACACGTAACAAGTTGCATAAGTTTTTTTTTGTTTTTTTTTTTCTTTTAACTTAATCGCAGTGGGAAACGAAAACAATGATAAACAAGCGTGTAACAACGCGAAACCTGAGGGCATTGCACTATACAGAAGGTAAGCTTTGTTTCACTAAATAGATTACAAGTATTTGGTTTTATCCTGCGAGCGAAGAGGAACGTACAAGTGAGAGCATACTGCCCTGAACTACTCTTCCAGTGAAGAAGCGCACCATCTAAAGAATCGAGCTCGCTTTTATAGGTTTTGGTGCGATCAAACCTTCGAAAACACAATTATAATCAATTCTATTATTTCAATTATTTTTATTAGTGCGCTTACGATTTTTTTTTTCTTTTGCGTTCACGTGCCATTTTCTTAGTTATATAATATTTTTCCAGAAGCCCGACAACTATAGTCTGTTTTATTGTAAGTAAGAGCCGCATAATAAAAATGTAGCCAAAACATAAAGACCGCGAACACGCGGATACACATCAGAAATGCCATGTGACGACGCATTCAAAATTTGTCGTTAGTTTTTTTAGAAAGCAAAAGTTTCGTAGGGCGACGTTGTCACCCGTTGTAGATTATAAAAAGTGCAGCACAACTGTTAGCTCGGGGTCTTTAACGTGCATTACGCAGTATATGTGATAGACGGTCGCACGACGGTAGGATGCAGATGGTCGACTGAACCCAGAGTCCCTGCTAAAGCCCCTTGATAAAGGCGTTTTTTTTTACAAGTGCCGCCAACTATTGTTGTGGAAACGCGTAAGACATCTGCCACGAGCGGGTGCTCCACCGCAATTCGCTTTCAAGGGCCAGTCATTTTAGTGCTGCGCCGACATTTGTGTCCAAGGGCCGGTCGAGACACGGGCCTCGTGCACTGGCACCTTTGAGGTTATTTGAAAGACCAACGCAAACACATCGAGGGGATTTAGTTCCTACAGGTTCTGCAGCGTGAGCTCGGTGCTTTTAACGGAGCTCGCGCTCGAGCATATCTCCACGTGCTCTGGTCTGCGGCCACAACACAGTCAACGATCTCCCACCGCACCTGGTTTAGCCTAGTGAGCTACACCAAATCAGCTACGCTTAGAGTATCGGCCCTCTTTTCCCCGATAATGTTGTGGGTGCCACTAAAGTCACTGGATCCTGGGAAAGTAGCGCCATTGCATTCCCTACCTGCTAGCCGGACAGAAACGGATACTAACATACAGACGACCAAAACCTCGCAAGGCGATTGGCTAATCGGCCTACGTTGCCATGGAAATCGCCATCTTGGTCCATTTAAATCTTCGAAGCTTTTAGGGGGTCGTTCTAAAGCGGTCGCGCCAAGATCACCATGGAGCATCATCGTAGTGGAAGCGTTCCTTTTCAATATAAGAGTCGTTGGCACTTCGTATGCGATCAACTTATTAATCAGGCCCATCTCCACGGATCTCTTACAATTATATTGTTATTCTTGCGCATTTCAAGACACTAAACTTATTTTTCAGTGCCTACAAGCACCGATACAGCATCTGGTGGTGGTACGAACGTGTACGCCTGGTTCGCCGGCGTGTGGTTAGCAAAATCTCAGTATGCAAAAAAAACGACTCCATAAAGCTACCCGTCACCATCGAATCTAGATAGGCTCACCAAGAACGGAGGGGTCAAGGAGAAATTGCTCATTTCATGGACCAAGATGGCGACCACACGCGGAGCTAGGCGTTACTTTCTCAGGGTCCAGTGACTTTCGGTGCCACCAGCTTGGTGGTTAGTAGAAAGCAAACGCAACTGCCGATCGTCATGATTCAAAAGTGCGATTTCCTCAGAATTAGTTTCGGTGTCAGGAAGTTCACGCAATATTGATTTGCTTTGTCGTCAACTGTTTAAACATTTGTGGAGGACGGAAAAGCGTTTCCTGTAATTTCAGATAAAGTTTCAGATAACTGACAACCATCATTTTAAGCACCAAGGTGTCTATGAAGCCTAGCTTATTTAGTGGCTCTAGCCCGACCGCATGGGCACAGAAAAAGAACGAACAGCTTGACTTTGCGCTATATAGGCGCTGGTTCTGTAGCTTCGTCAGTCCGTAACGTTGGCTGCGCTTCGAACTAAGGTAAAGCAAGGCAAATATTCAGATCTTTGCGTTTCACAAGCCAAACCAGCAAAAATCATTTAACACGCCCAAATAAAAAAAAAATTGTGGGTTTATTTTGGCTGACTGGATACTTTTTGACGTGCAACCGAAATATCAGATTGGCATCCGTCGAATTGCGGGCATCTCGGCCGATATTTAAACCCAACAAATATGGATTCATGGGCCAGCGCGTTGGCTCAGAGACGCTGGGACGATTTGCGGTTTTGTGTTTTGTTTTAATATCATTGCCACTTAAAGAGCCACCGAGGTGGTTTTTGAAACAAAATATAGTCAAACCATTCCGACAAGCATTGTTTGATTGCGAAAATGATTTTTGCAAGTGATAAAAACATTAAAATGGTTTCGCGTATGTGGCGGAATCTGAAATTGCAGAATGCATTTCATGGCGCCCATTTTATTTGGATCGCGACGGGCATGTGTACCGTCGCACAGTAGAGCGCGCAAAAGTAGCTGTGGTGCACCCGCAGCCTCGCGCTTGTTGTTCTGACATCTCTGGCTTGCTCACTGCGGGCATCCAGGCATCTGACACCCGGACACCTCGCGCTTTTTCTGTCTTTCACGTGGCGTTCCAAGCGGCACACGACGGAAAATGCACATCAAGCTGTTCTTGAACCCGTGTCGCCATCTGTACTTTATGTTAAGAAACTACAATTTGCCGTAACTGAATGGGGAAAGTTTGAGGTCTTATAACATTCTTAACGTGTAATATATCAATATGGAAGTTCTGGAAAATGTAATGTCGAAGGATGCTTCCTAATTTAATGTCTCGTTATTTTGATTAGTTGACGTGATTCCGTTTTTATAGCGCCATAAAATATTACCCTTTTAAACTTTATTTTTTTTATTTTAGAATATACATTATCTGTACAGTTCGTCGCTTACTTTTTTAATTTATTACATCCAACCGAACGCTCACGTAAAATATCGTTGACGATGGGACGTTATAACTCGATAAATCATTTTTTCAATATTAGAGGGTGTGGTCTATTAAAAGCTGAATAATTAACTAACAACTAAAAATAATCGTAATATCGAGACATTAAAGTATCGTTAAAAAACAGCTCTTCAATTTGACATTAACTTTATAATTGTAAGATACATAAAAAGAAAGTTATAAGCCGTCAAAAAAGCACCAAAACGTCATGCACGGTGGAGTTGCACCTTAAGTCGAAAGCTTCCAGAATATTAGTGCGTTGGTTTGTATGCAAGAGCGGTCCCGCACACTTTTGTTATCTCGCACAAACCATGTGTTTAATAAAATATTTAATGTTGATTGGAGCTGTGGTTTGATTATAAAATTAACCCGACTGTATCGCTACCTTTTAATAAACTGATCAATCAATAAAATCGTTACTTTATTTTTCGACGGTATTTTTGCATGAAAGACGTTAAAGCCACACATTTTTTTGCTATTTTTACTATGTCATAAATGGCATATTGCATTCCCATTTCAAACTTCACGTCTGACGCCTACAAATATGAACACGGGAAGCCCTTAAAAGTGAAGCACATTTTAAGTTATCATTTAAACAGTATAACCACCCTCGGTGACAATCACAAGCACGTTGGAGTGGTTTACCGTGCAGGCCTGTGTCATAAAACAAATAAAGACCTCAAAAATATTAAAGCATGCATTTTTTACTCTTTGTAGACTTTTTCCAGCACAAAATTCCGACTAAACAAAAAGAAATCACAAATCACGCATTACTTGAATAATCTGAAGGTTAATCAATGAACTGCCCAGTCCCGATGTATCTTAGGGGAGCGCAGAGGGTGATCGGAAAGTCTCGTGACGGTCGCTAGCCCTCATCAGTAAAATAGTGTCGCTGCGGCCGACGCTGTCTGTGTCGTGGTGAGAGTCGTTTGTTGGAGTTGCAGAGGCGCTTGAATAGTTTAATATTTACCCAAAACTTTATACTATTAGCCTCTCGATATCCCCGGCTCTCACCGAGAACATCGAATTGGGTGAACCCCCACTATGGAGAACAGAATTTAACACCACGAACGCTGCTGCATTGCTTGGTAACACCCGTCTATTCACACCCGCAGCAGCTATGTAAGAACAGATAGTTTCACTTGTTTCCGTTGTCCTTCCAAAGTGCAGTTCGCGGTCCTTGACTAGAAGAGGCACTCTCTCCTCATAGGAACGTAATAGAATTGTTCACACTCCCGAAAACTTACCCACACCGTGGTACAGTAAAAAGAAACATTGGCTGCAGCGGAACTCAACTGCACGGTAATTTTCAGTACAGCACTAACTTCTCTTCAAGCTAAATATTTATACTACTGGAAAAGCTAGACGTAAAAAACAAAAAAAAAAAAAAACGACGAACATCTGTTTTTACAGGCCACAGTACCAGTTTTATGTTATCCGGGTTGGACTTCATTGTTTTGTTGGATTAACACGCTGATAAACAGATTCATCTATTAAAGTAAAATTAACATAAATAGTGAAGTTCAACCGGAGACAGGAATCCGTCGTGGTGATCCATGCTTCCCAACGTCTGCCTAGAGCAGACGACGCCTCCACACGAGCGATTATTTAAATTTGGGCCGTGCGCTGGTAACACGATTCGATCTTCACCAAAGCACCGAACAGTGCCGCACCAGTTTTCGCTAGAATTGCTTTCCCACTGATACTATACGACAAAATAAACGCAAGAATCTACGGCGTTTCGCGCGCGAACGTGGAGAGTCTATGGGGCGGCCGCGCTTCTATCGCCGCTTTGATGATGATGATAGCGCGACAGTAGCGCCACCTCTAGGTTGATATCGAGACCAATAGCGGTGAAACGAAGCAGGCAACGAGAAACCTCCGCCTCCAGTCACCCTAATAAAGGGGTCGCTGCTCTCGACTTAACGCACGCTATCAAAATATAAAGAAGGGCCAGTTCGGTATACATAGTAAATCATAAGTAACGCTAAGGCATGGACAGACGAAGAAGTGGACAGGACCGGCGGTAACTCCCAACTCTCGGTTTTATGTACAACGAGAAAGAACAAGGTGAAGGAAGTGGATGTACATGACAATCTTTTCATTAAAAAAGCTGTGCAACAATTTTTGTACTGTGCACAAATACCGCTTAAAACGGATCCCTGACGTTAATGACCTATGAAACACGCGTTCGTTTTTCACCCCACGCAATAGAAGTCCCAGAAAAAAATTTAAGAAAAACGAGCAGCGTTCACCCCCTCAACTCGCAGCCAGAACAAGCGGCCACGTGATCTGGAGCCGATTATATGCCGCCAGCGTTGATCATAGCCACGCGCTGGGGTTGGCAAAGCACAGGACACGCGCTGAGTTCCAGACATTGTTATGGCTCGGCTGTTGTCGTCGTTGCAGTGATTGGACACGGGTCACAACCCGAATGCTTCTCGAGCTAGCAATTGTCACGAGCCCAAGTCGAGTGCCCATGCAATGCTCGGGTCCAATCTATGAACCGCATTCAAATATCGTCACTTGGGTGTACTGCGATCCCCGAGTTACGTCATCAAATTTTGCAAAGGAGAGATTGAATGAAAATGACCGCTTTTGTCCTTGAAATTACACCGCAACAAAGGAGTTTCTTGGCCAATGGCGTTGCGTGTGAGTATCCTTGAGTCCAAAGTGTGCCAGTAAGCTCGTGTAGAGAGAAAAACATTCCAATTGAATATCGTTGCACAGCTCCTTTAACTACATCAGTGCATTCATTTACATTTACATTTTTCATTTACATTCGTCAGTACTTGAACCATTTTACATCACAATCTTCGCAATTACGTTTGTACAAGGGCGCGTGAGGTGGGGCAAAATGTGGGTCTTCGCACTCGCGCCGCTTTGCCTGTGTATGAGTGAACACTCCTAGTTTTAAACTCTTAGTTTCGTCTTTCACGGTCTAGAGGTTATGTTCTCTCCGTTCAAAAAACAATGTCGTATATGGTTCACATTCATTAGCTTTGTTTAATTTTTAATATTTCCGTATTTGCTCAACAGTGCTTTAGTCCTATTAGTCTAACAAGCCTTTTTCGTAGAACGCCCCGGCTAGAAATAGAATTATTTCTTCTCCTTTTTGCAACACCAACCACTTCCTTCGCCTTGTTTCTTGTTGTACATAAAACCGTCAGTTGAAAGTTAGCGCCTCTCCTGCCCACTTTTTTGTCTGTCATTGTCCTAGCGCTCTTTGTAATTTAATATTAACGCACCGTGCTAGAGAAGGCAATTGTTGGCTTGAAAATACGAGCGTTCTGGGTTACGGGGATTGCAGGCTGGGCTAGGCATCTTTCAGCATGGAGTTATTAAAGTTCACGTATACATTATATTACATTATACTAAAAGACATCCTAATAACTCTATAGCATGTCCCTAGAGGGTAGGCTGCCCAAAAATTGGAAAATCGGGCGGGTCGTTCCTGCCTTCAAGGGTGGTGATAAATCATCTGCTATAATAACTACAGGCCAATATCTATGACCAGTGTGTCATGTAAATTACTTGAACATATATTCTATTCTAACTTTGTTGCTTTTCTTGGGAACAATCATTTCTTTTCGCCTCATCAACATGGTTTTAGAAAAGGACAGTCTTGTGAGACACAGCTAGCTGGTTTCTTACATCATATTCACACTAATTTGGACAACAATGAGGTTACTGATGCTAGTTTTCTCGACTTTCCTAAGGCATTTCATCGCGTTCCTCATCAGCGTTTGCTCTCGAAATTATCGGCATTAAATATTGACCCGCGTGTATTAAAATGGATTAAAGACTTTTTTACATAACAGGACCCAGTACACTATCGCTAACAACCATCGTTCAAATCCTGTTCCCGTCACCTCCGGTATTGCTCAGGGTAGTGTGCTGGGCCCGCTTCTTTTTTTTTTTCTATCTATATTAACGATTTGCCTACCTCCTTGCCCTCACAAGTTCGTCTTTTTGCCGATGACTGTTATTTCTCGTCGGATCAGTAACCCATCAGATTCTACTGCCCTTCGAGACAACTTACTAAATATCAGCTCATGGTGTACTAACTGGCTCATGATTTTAAATTCTTCTAAATGCAAGCACGTTCGTTTCATTCGTCCTAATAATTCTTGTTCGTACCCCAGTCAATATCAGATTCAAAATACCCCGTTGGAATTCGTCCGATCTTACAAATACCTAGGAGTTCACCTAACCTCCGATCTATGATGGAACATGCATATTAATTACATTCTTTCAAAAGCTAACCGTAGTCTCGGTTATTTAAAACGTAACCTTAATTCTGCCCCATCTTCTCTTAAACGACTCACATACGTCACGCTTGTTCGACCGATCCTGGAATACGCTTGCAGCATTTGGAGGCCCCATTATCATTACTTAGCTGCCTATCTGGAAGCACTCCAAAACCGAGCCGTTCGTTTCCTTTCTTCTGATTACTCACGTCATACCAGTGTAACTAACCTTAAAACTCGTGCTGACCTTCACTTACTTGAGATACACCGCAGGGTATCAAAGCCATGTCTTCCGCATAAAATTGACTACTGCGCCATCACTTCACTCATCACTTTTCTCTCAACCGTTTTATGTTTCACCCCGCATTGATAACTTATGTAAGGTTAAACCTACCTCTCGTAAATCATCCTTGTTTTTCTGCTCTTTTTTGCCATCCGCCATTGCTGACTGGAACGACTTGCCCGATAACATTTTTGTCAACGTGATCAAGTTCTTTTTCGCCAAGATTTAACTACTTCTTGGGACCCTTGTTGCATGTCTACTTAAGTGTGGTTGATTTTGTTATTTTTGTGCACTGTACTTTTGATTTGTTCTGCTTTGTGTCCCCCCCCCCCCCCCCCCCCTTACATAATGCCCCTTGAGGGCGTGTAAGGTATTTAAATAAATAAATAAATACACAACGTTCGATCGCGTTACAAAGGCTAGCAATTATACTATACTGGCTGACGCCCTAGTCATTAAAATGAGAGCTGACTCAATCACAATCGGCCAGAGTTACACGGTAGCGCGAACTGTCATTGAGCCGCTAATGATCATTGAGTTCAACTGAGCTCTCCTACCTCAGTTAACTGATCGGCGTTCGCCCCAAGGAGGTTAGAAGGCTTTTAGAGGCCATGACGTACACCACGTAGCTTCCGCAAGCCATACCCTCTGGACGGTGGCCCCTTTCTGACGTTTTCTTCCTTTGCTGTGCCAAACGAAGACGGTTATACGGCAGCGCCAACTGTCATTGAGCCGCTAATGATAATTGAGTTTGTCTGAGCTGGCCTACCTCAGTGAATTGATCGTGGTTCGCCCCAAGGAGGTTAGAAGACTTTTAGAGGACATGACGTCAACCGCGAAGCTTCCGCGAAACCCTCTAGACGGTGGCCCTTTTCTCACGTTTTCTCCCCCCGTGCCAAACCAACACAACCCTCCTCAAACTAAGGCCCCTATCACGTGATGCACGCGGTTGTTGATGGTTCTACAGCCAATCACGCAGCCTGTTAATGGTTTACACGTAATTCAGTTGTCTCCGTTTTGTCGTTATATCTTTTAGCGCTGTACATGCGTCGTGCTGCCTGGGCAGCGTGAGCACCTCGTGCTCGCGCTCGATGTACTTTTGTAAGCAGCAATTACATCCGTCTTTATCAGTCGAACAACCAGGCGTGTATATTTCTCCACCTCCTGGCAGAGGGGAAGCATTCCGGAATAAAATAAGACAACGCATCAACTGTAACTAGAGGAATGCGACTGTACAGTTCTTGGACACGCTCTTGTCGGCTGCTTTGAACTGCACAGAGTCACAAAGTCCGCACACTCGGATTCTCTTCGATTCGGTCGTCACTGCCGCGAAGGTGACCCAGGAAGGAAACCCATCGCTTTCTCGGGTCGGCGATTGTCGGATGATCACTGAAGATTTCACGTTACAACAAAACTCGGAAATTAACGCACGAGATCCTTACCGGGGAAACGAAAACCCCGCAGGAGAAAAGCCGGTACCGCTTTTGCAGACGCTCAGACACCAAAGCCCCATCACGACGGGGCAGGATGCCACACGCTCTACTTTCCCCGCCCTGCCGCGCTCGATGTCGCACTTTTCGAATTCGCACCTCGGTACGGTCGAAAATATCGAAATTGTTCGAAATTCGAACTTTAGTTCGGGTCAAAAATATGAAGATGTTTCAAATTCCAACCTACACTCTAAGAAAAAATGGAGGAAAAAGGTAGCAACGACGCGTCTTCCTCCCTTCTACTGACGCGCCCCCAAGCGGACACGAGAAAAGGGGAGGAACGAAACGTTTTTCTCCTTCTCCAGGTAGACGGGAGAAAGCTTTCGCCCTCCCGACTCATCTTCTTTCGGTTTCGTTTTTCCAGCAGGTCGCGCACGTGGTTTAATGAATAGCTGTTGAGTTCATTGAGCTTCAGCGGCAGCGAAGGCCGCCTGCAATTCCGTCTTCTAGTCCAAACGTGCAGAATATTTTGGTTGCATCGACCTTTTTTATCACTAATTTCATCAAACGAGCAAACGAAGCCGCTAGAAACAGCGAAGTTCCAGAGCAGTGCCAGCAGCGCCACGTACACTGTGCGGGTAAGATGGCCGTCTGCGGATTGCGGGACCCACGCCCAAGGAGGATAGAAAAGTAGGAGAGGGCATGACGTCGGCCGCCTATAGCCTCCACAAGCCATGCTCCCTTGACGCCTCGCCTCTTTCTCATTTTTCTGCTTACTCTCCTCACGTCACGCGACCGTAGCTAGCCTTCGTCTAGCTATGGTGTACTAGAATGCACCGCATCCTAGCCTTCGATCTGATAAAACCTACCGGACTGAGCGCGCGCAAGCCTGCAATGAATCTTCCTACAATCAATCATCCATCTCGCACCGTGACATGTAACGCGCACCAATTGCCAAAGAGATCTGCGGTCACGCGGGGCACAAAATCGTTTAAACTTTTTAAGACTAGGCTTCACCAATATTGCAACGTGCCCCCTCCTAGTACTTTTAACCTCCTTGCCCACGCCGAACTATAGGGTGTCACAAAAGAAAATTTACACGGTCTTTTTTACCGCAAAAATAAACTAGGCATCGCCGAACGCTCATTCTGCGCCCAAAGGTAGAGCTAGAGGTCACCGGGCATCGGTTGTCTCCGTTTAACGTCGCAGTGCTGCCGACGAGAAGACTAACTGCTTTCCAAACGGAGGTTTCTGTACCTGCGGGGGGAATCTGGCTTCGGAAATAAACACAGCTCGCGGAAAGCTCGTGTTACGCTTTCATTTGCTGCTGCTCTCGTCCCGTACAAGAGACGTAGCGTCCTCGTTAAGCCTCACTGAGCTCGATTTGCTCGATTCAGGGCGCCATAATGAGATGCAGGCGACGGAGGAACTACCTGCTCCCCTGCTTCAGGGAGGAAAGTGTCTCCCTTTCTAAAGGAACATAGGTTACAAGACCGTTCCATACCCTTTTTCTAAGAGTGTAGGGTGGTTCGCGGCCTCGATGGTTACGTCAGCTGCAGTATAAACTTCACTTTGATTCCCCCCCCCCCCCCCCCCCCCCCCCCCCCCCCCGCTTTCAGAGTATATTTGCATTTAGTCCTAGATGAACGCGTCCCGATTGCAAGCAAAGGTGTTTGAAGTTGTTATGAAAGTAACGGATTAATTTTCGGTGTAACGGTCACTTACTGTTTTAGATGAACAATCTTAAGTGTAATAAGTAACAATTTAGCATCGAGCAATAGTAAATGTGTTTCCTTAAGTTTCTAACTTAAGGAACAACATTTCTGGCCATGACTGAGTCCAGCAGGTTCGAGCTCAGTCATGGCCACCAGTGAATTGCCCACAAAACAATTTTAAAACGGTAAGAGAAAAAAAAAGACCTTTCCGGCATAATTTGGTTTTTCATTTACAAAAAAAAACAAGTGCAATGAAAATAATTAAACCTATCCCGACATGACATTTGAAACAAGAAAACAATAAACGATGGCCGTCCCCAAGGACATGTCGAGCTCAACCACACGAAATGCCAGATACATGTACACAGTCTTTCTTTTTAATGCGCACTTCACGCCCATGGCTGTTTCGCTGCCTTACTGATGTCTCCCACCATTCCTGAACAATAAAGCATCATTGCAAGGCGAACGTATCCGCCTACTCCAAAACAAAGAAGGAATGAAGATGGACGCAGCTGGTTGAAAGGAATGTCGAAAAAACCTTATTGCAACCTCGGTGTGGTTACTGAGATTTCGCTTATGCTCGAGGATTTTAAGGCCGTGAAAAAGCCGAGGCCAGTTTCTAAGTACGGCGGAAGGTTCAAAGGATAAATATGAAGTCTTACCGCAGACAAGGGTCCACCTGTGCTCACTCCGAAGATGGCTTTAAACGCAAGCCGTTCGATGCACAAGCTACCGCGTGCCAATGCGCGTGCCTACAAGGGGCCTATTCGGCTCGAGAGCGAACCGTGTCGCCACCGTGCGACCGAAATTGGAAACATGCGAAAGCGGGGATACCGCCGTTCAGTCGTCTGCTACGGGCACAGGTTCAGAAACAAGAATTTCGACGACGCCAGCCTGTTTCTCGCTGAGCTTGACCCTCCCCAATAAATGTTTGATATTTTTGTTGTCGTTTCTAGTTAAGAAAGGTTGTGTTCTATCGTATGCTTAGAAATTCAGCGGAGCGATTATCATTAAGTCGGAAGCTTCCATACTATTAGTGTGTTGGTTGGTATACAACCGCGGTCCCACACATTTTCGTTATCTCGCACAAACCGTATCTTTAATAAAATATTAAATGCTGATTGGAGCGGTGCCTTGATTATAAAATTAACCCGACTGTATCGCTACCTTTTAGTAGACTGATCAATCAATAAATCCGTTCCTTTATTTTTCGACGGTATTTTTGCATGAAAGACGTTAAAACTACAAAACCAAAACTATGTCATAAATGGCATATTGCATTCCCATTTGGAACTTCACGTTTGACGCCTACAAATATGAGCACCGGAAGCCTTTTAAAGTGAAGTAACTTCTAAGTTATTATTTAAACAGTATAATCCACCCTCGGTGACAATCACAAGCACGTTGAAGTGGTTTACCGTGCAGGCCTGTGTCATAAAACAAATAAAGACCTCGAAAATATTAAAGCGTGACTTTTTTTTACTATTTGTTGACTTTCTATAGAACAAAATTCAGACTAAACGAAAACAAAAAAAAAATTCTTGGGCCTGGCAAGAGCCATCTATCGTCGAGGAGGTCTCGGCTATCGGACGGTAAATTATGATATTGATGATGGTTGTTCTACACACCAAATTCATTGTTGTGGAAATGCGCGAGACACGTGCTGCGCGCCACGTCTGAGAATAAAGCCTGGTTCAGACAGTTGCGTTTGACTGCGTTTGACCGCGTTGCGGCAGCGAGAAGCCAGGACATCCCTGCTGCTTATATCGCGTGCAAAGATGATTCCTTGGATTGGATTCCACGCTTCATACGAAGCACAGATGTGCCGGTGACTATAGTCGGTTGCAAGCTAAGAAAAAACCGGAAATGCCTCTCAGAGGAAAATGTGATCCTACGCCGAGAAACGCCAGCCAATTGTTTTCATGACGTCACGATTCTGTGGACCAATCGCGATCCTTTTGAAAAAAAAAAAAAAGCTGAACATGGCTGCTGGCCTTAGCAACGCGATGCTTCTGCTTTTTTGCACCGTGTTTTACGTGCCCGAGGTTACGCCACGAAATCTTGATGGTATCGGCTTGCGTTTGCAGCAGTTCTTGCGCGACAACGTGAGAATCCAGCGACGCTACCGCCAACGAAAATTTCGAAGCGGGCGCGAGGCTTAGCACTGCTGAGAGGTATGTTAGACGGTATGTTAGACAGTATCTTGGACAGAAAATGAATTGGGAAGACGGTACATTGGACATGACTTTCTTTCTTTACTAAACAGCTATTCCGTTGTCAAAAACGTATTCTAACTTATTTAAATGTCCCGAATGAATTAAATAAATATTGTAGTAGTTTAAGACAGGTTTCCTGGAGGAAGAAAAAGCAACGTTGCTAGCGAACTACTTTCTCGACGGCGGAGGCACTTCAGATGGGCGCAATGCGCTTGTGGGTGGAGCTAAAAGATTGTTCTTAGGTTGCATCCGACTATAGCTTTCCGCACTCGACGCAACGCAGTCAAACGCACTCAAACGCAAGTGTCTGAACCGGCGTTTACATGGCCTCTAACCTCTAGCTCAGTGGTGCGCTAAATAGCTTGCCGCGCTGTGCCGCCATGATCTTCCCAAGGGCTGCACGTTGCACGTTTCACGCTGGTTATGTCAATCCAGTATAAGCTTCACTATGATTCCGCCCCCCCCCCCTCTTTTAGAGTATATTTGCATTTAGTCCCAGATACTCGCGCGAACCGCCCGGACACAAAGATGAACGCGCCCCGATTGCAAGCAAAGCTGTTTGAAGCCGTTGTGAAAGTAACGGATTACTTTTCGGTGTAACGGTCACTTACTGTTTCGAACGAATAATTTTAATTGTAATTAATTGCAACTTATCATCGAGCAATAGTAAATGTGGTTCCTCAAGTTTCTAACACCCCGTAAAAACTGCCAAGTCCCCTGGATGTGTTTGTCTCGCAAGTAGCGAGAAATCCGCCAATACGCGAGTCGTGTGCCTCGTGAGGCCCTCGAAAGCAAATGGTGGCACTGCACCGAAATAAGCGCCATCTAGAAGCGAATGCCGGTGGAGCACTTGCTCGTTGGCACGTTGCTCTTGCGCTTACACAACTACCGTTGGCAGCGCTTGTAAGAAACTCCAAGCGCGAGATTTGTCAAGGAGCTTTAGCCGATGCCAGCTAGGAGGTAAGGCTTGCACTTTCCCCTTTCAGACGTCATCACTTGGGGATCCACGCTGAAACATTAAGCTCGCGTCAGCGTCGCTGTCAACGCGTTGTGCAACGGTCGCTTTGTGGCGAGAGTCTCGTCGAGCTTCGGCGCATTGGCTGCTCAGGGCTGGTCGGAGACGCAAAACGATGACGTCATGAGCGGGCCTTGTCTTTTGTGCTGTACTGACAGAGGGAACAGCCCATTGGGGCCCGCGGTGCAATGACGTTACGTGAAAGCCAAGCATTTTCGGCGTAAAAGCGAGCTCCGTAAACACCATTCTGGGATATTTCCAAATCTACAGCCCCGCGGGAAATTTGACAAAGCAGCTCGATTTTGTTTGTCGCTTTGGACAACCGCGTACCACACGTCCGAACGGTGAAGTGGGCACCGGTCAGATGGATTGTAATGGCACGTTTTATGTGTAGCGCATCTATTCTACGAATCTCTGAACGAAAAGCCTAATAGGGTGCTCATTGGACGCCATATTTGAGGTGACTGCTCAAAGCGCAGGCTCGGGATGAGTTCTCATTTATGGTCTCACGAAGGATACAATTTCGATAGTGTGCAATGTGCGTGTTGGAAGCTTTGTGGAAGCTTGCCGTCAGCAAGTGCTCAGCACCAGCGACCTCCCCCATGACGACTAGTGAATACCGCCTCCTGCGCGCACAACGATTTTAAAACGGTTTGAAAAAAGAGAAGTACACTCTCCCATTCTTTTGGGGGGAAGAGATTTACAAAAAGAAAGTTTAATAAAAAAATAACTCGACGTATCCTGACATAACGTTAGAAGAAAAAAAAACGAACAAACAAGCAATAACAGTTTCTAAGGACATCTCGAACGCAACCGCACGAAACACAAATTTGTGCTCCTAGCCTTATATTTTTTTTTTTATTGCGTACTTCACGGCCATGGCTGTTTCGCTGCCTTACTGATGCCTCCTACCAATCCGGAGCAGTAAAGCAGCATTGCAGGCGAATGTATTCACGTACCCCAAATCGAAGAACGAATGAAGATGGACGCAGCTGGTTGAAAGGAATGTTGAAAAAACCTCATTGCAACCTCGTTGTGGTAACTGAGATTTCGCTTATGTTCGAGGATTTTAAGGCCGTGAAAAAGCCGAGGCCAGTTTCTAAGTACGGCGGAAGGTTCAAAGGATAAATATGAAGTCTTACCACAGACAAGGGTCCAGCAGCGCTCACTCCGAAGATGACTTTAAATGCAAGCCGTTCGATGCACAAGCTACCGCGTGCCAATGCGCGTGCCTCTTTCAGGGGCCCATTCGGCTGGAGAGCGAACCGTGTCGCCACCGTTCGGCCGAAATTGGAAACATTCGAAAGCGGGGATACCGCCGTTCAGTCGTCTGCTACGGGCGCAAATTCAAAAGCAAGAATTTCGACGACGCAAGCCTGTTTCTCGCTGAGCTTGACCCTCCCCAATAAATGTTTGATATTTTTGTTGTCGTTTCTAGTTACCAAAGGTTGTGTTTTATCGTATCATATGCGTAGAAATTCAGCGAAGCGATTATTATTAAGTCGGAAGCTTCCATATTATTAGTGTGTTGGTTTGTATGCAACAGCGCGGTCCCTCATATTATTGTTATCTCGCACAAACCATAGCTTTAATGAAATATTGAATGTTGATTGGAGCTGTAGTTTGATTATAAAATTAACCCGACTGTTTCGCTACCTTTTAATACTCTGATCAATCAATAAATCCGTTATTTTATTTTTCGACGGTATCTTTGCATGAAAAACGCTAAAACTACACATTCCTTTTTACTATTTTTACTATGTCATAAATGGCATATTGCATTCCCATTTCAATCATCACGTTTGACGCCTACAAATATGAACACGGGAAACCTTTTAAAGTGAAGTAATTTTTAAGTTATTATTTAAACAGTATAACTATGGTGCCTGGAACGCGTCTCCGACTGGTGTGTTTACCGGGTTCAAAAAAGTGGTCCCTCGATTTTCGCCTGATGACGTCATAGAAGTGTCATGCTGTCGCTTGTTGCGACCCTGGCGGCGCCCCAACAGTTGTGGTATAAGTGGCAGACGCCTGTTCTGCTGCAGGTCGCTTTCCACTGCGACAGTTCACGGAAGTTGGAGCAGCCGGAAGTTGGGACGCCTGGAGGGACGTGGTGACGAAAGCGACACTCGCGTTCGCTCGTTGTTTTCGCCAGCATTTCTACGGCCAACCGCCAGGATCGCGACAGGCAACAGCATGACACTCGCGTCATTTGTTGCCACATTGGGACCACTTTTGATGTATGGGCGGAATAGGACGCTAAACACACCAGTCGAAGACGAGATCCAGGCACCATAGTATAACCACCCTCGGTGACAATCACAAGCACGTTGAAGTGGTTTACCGCGCACGCTGTGTCATAAAACAAATAAAGACCTCAAAAATATTGCAGCATGCATTTTTTACTCTTTGTACATTTTTTCCAGCACACTATTCCGACTGAACGAAAAAGAAATCACAAATCACGCATTACGTGAATAATCTGAAGGTTAATCGATGAACTGCCCAGTCCCGATGTATCTTAGGGGAGCGCAGAGGGTGATCGGAAAGTCTCGTGACGGTCGCTAGCCCTCATCAGTAAAAGAGTGTCGCTGCGGCCGACGCTGTCAGTGTCGTGGTGAGAGTCGTTTGTTGGAGTTTCAGAGTCTACTGTGTTTTAATAGATAAATATTTAGCCAGAAATTGATACTATTATCCTCTTGAGATCCGCGGCTCTCACCAAGAAAATTGAATCGGGTGAATTCCCACTACCGAGAAGAGCATTTAACACCACGAACGCTGACGCATTGCTCGGTTACACTCGTTTGTCACACTCGCAGCAGGTACATGAAAACAGTTTGTTTCACTTGCTTCGGTTTTCCTTCCAACGTGCAGTTTGCGATTCTTAACTCGAAGAAACAGTCTCTCCTCATAGAAACGTAATAGAATTGTTCAGACTCCGGAAAACGTACCCACACCATGGCACAATAAAGGGAAACACCTTGAACGCAAGGAATGCACGACACTCACCTTTATCTTTCGCCCGTGTTCACCGTGCACATTTGCGAGCGTTTACGAGTGTCATTTACAAAACGCCCAGGATAATCGCGCTTATCCAAGGAAGCACTGTTCTTCCTTCGTTACTGGGACCGCAGGAGTTCATTCGACGACAACGCACCGGAACTTGAAAGTAGAGTCCGTACCTCTGTTCGCTTCCGCTCAGCCGAGTCGTGGGAATAAAAAAAAAAACAAAAAAAAAAAACAACCCCTGTCTCAAGGTTTGCGGAACAGTTACGTCTCCAAGGTTATGTTGCCAGTCCGACAACCAGTAGACCCCGAAAGCCACAACATCTTCCCTCTCGGTTTCACACATAAACTGAATGTCGGTGTGAACTCCATGGAACGCCAGGTGAAAAACATCCAAGTTTATTTTCTTCAAAATTACGAAAGTGTCTTTTACATAGCTACACTACATCTTCAACGGAAATTGCAGTGAGTTCGTCAAAACAAACTCCATGTGCTCCATTACCAAATTAGCCACAGTAACAGATTCCGGGCTTCCCATAGGTCGTCCCCTGATTTGAGGGTAAACAGCGTTGTAAGGTGTGAAGCACGTCTCGTTTAAGGAGTAACGTAACGCAATCACGATATCCTCTACAAGCAGGGACGTGCGACTCGCAGACGTACACCCATCTTGCAACCGCTTTTCGACGACCCCAACAGCAGTCATGTCAATAGGCACGTTTGTAAACAATGACACATCAGATAACACCATGATATCCTCCTCTTCCAGCTGCTTCGAACAAACCGCCGTCACAAATTCCCCAAATGTAGAAACCGACAGTGCGCTCTCATCGGTCGGCGGCATGAGATTCCGCTAGAAAATTTGATATGTCATAGGTAGGTGATTCAATAAACGAGACATATTTTGAGGGTGGTGGGCTCCATATAAAAGACTGTAAATACCTGTCCCCCGCGTCTGCTACCGCCGCCAGGCACCACAGACTTAAAGCGTATTTAATAAAAATGCATTGGATCATAGATTCAGGTGTGAATTTTTACGAAAAAGCCAATTATAGGAGCTAACTATTGGAAAACCAACCGAACAACCCGGGAAGGACCCGCTGGTAAGGGGACCCGCTGGTAAAAGGACCCGCTGGTAAGAGGCTCCGCTGGTAAGAGGACCCGCTGGTAAGAGGACCCGCTGGTAAGAGGACCCGCTGGTAAGAGGACCCGCTGGTAAGAGGACCCGCTGGTAAGAGGACCCGCTGGTAAGAGGATCCGCTGGTAAGAGGACCCGCTGGTAAGAGGACCCGCTGGTAAGAGGACCCGCTGGTAAGAGGACCCGCTGGTAAGAGGACCCGCTGGTAAGAGGACCCGCTGGTAAGAGGACCCGCTGGTAAGAGGACCCGCTGGTAAGAGGACCCGCTGGTAAGAGGACCCGCTGGTAAGAGGATCCGCTGGTAAGAGGACCCGCTGGTAAGGGGACCCCGAGACCCCGGCCCCCGCCCCACCCCATCCGGGACGAAGAGGGCAGGCGTGTGTAGCCCAGTGTGGTTCGACGAGACCGCAAGGCAACCATAGCTGAACCAGGCGGTCCCGCCGCAGTGATCTTTTATGTCCCCACACTAAATATTGGAAGAGCTGGCTGTGCCACTCTACCTCGTGGGGGCACCACCATAATCTCAGCAATATCATCCCAAGAGGGCCCCCCTTGGAAAGGGCCCTCATTCTGATTGCTAGGGGGCACCACTCCCCTCTGTTCCCCCCCCCCCCCCCGTTCCTGAGAGGATCCCCATAATAAACGAGACAATCGGAAGGAGAGGGCAACCCTCCTGCGTTTTGAATGACTCTTAGAGCTTAGACGTGGACCCCTCCGACAAAAAAAAAATGTCGCCGGTGCGCACTTTAATTGAGCTTTGCCTTTGTTTTGAACGAGCCAGATGATCTACAACGTGGCTCTTGAACCTTGAAGTCGAATCTAAGCTTAATTTTGAGATGTGTCTTGTGCAAACTTGGCCCGGAGCAGAATTGTAAGGGCCTTCTCTAACGTAAAGCAACCTCGCCCCAATCTGAACGCAGAGGAACGCGCGGCGTTGAGTGGTTTAAGGTAACTTTATTACATCGTAATTTTTGCGGCTGATAAGGGTAAGGCCAGTGTTTTGTTGGACCGGAGCAACAATAACAAGAAGATGTATACCATTTTTAGTGACCCGTTGCACTTCCTAAAATTAAGCTTTGATCGTAGTGCGAGGTTCGAAAGCCAGCTTGCGGATCTTTTTCGCACGTTAAAAACCGAGGGAAATCTTGATCAAGCTTTATACCGCTTACTTTTTTCGTCGGACGGGTCTACCCCTAAGCTCTACAGGCTAGCCAAGTCCGCAAAGAGGGCCTACATCTCCATCTAATTGTCTCGTTTATTGGATCAACTATTTATGGCGTATCAAAGTTCTAGTCGAATTGCTTAGGCCACTGACAGATGGGAACGCACTGTCGGTTTTCAACTCTTAGAAATTTGTGACAGCGGTCCCCATTTGACAACGCTGTTTGCCATTAAATCAGGGGATGCCCTACTGGGAGCCTGGAATCTGCTACTGTGGTTAATTTTGTGATGCAGCACATGAAGTTCGTTGCGATAAACTCACTACACTTTCCATTGAAGATGTAGTGTAGCTATGTAGCAGACAATGAACTTCAAAATGGTGGATACTTGGGCTAGTTGGTGGTTGCTATACATAATTAAACAGCGCACAAGGAGAGGGACAGAAAAGGAAGACAGCGCTTGCCTGTTCTGTCTTCCTTTTCTGCCCCTCTCCTTGTGCCCTGTTTAATTATATGTAGCAGACACTTTCGTAATTTTGAGAGAGAAAAAATTAACTTCATAAAAAGCCTAATAAGATTCCGAACGGTGGGTTCCTTCTCCTACGGCCGGCGTGGTGCCTAAGCCTGCAGAGTGGCCGGGCGCACTGGGCCCGGCGGCGACTTGCTCGGCTCTTGTGACCGCAGCGAGTTGGATAACGCAGTCGGAGCTGAGCAGCAGGGTCGTCCACTGAGTGTCTCGTCGTGTCAAGTGATGGAAGAGGGTGGGGGATCGGCCGGGCAGGACCAGAATATATGTTCGATCGTGGCCTTGTTGTGTTCGTCGGCGTCCTTTGTTGGATCGTAGCACTTGGTGCATCGGGCCTTGTATAGATCCGGGAGGTAGTGCCCGAGTGTCGCGTGGTTAGGAACGGTATTCGTCTGAAGTTGGCGCCATAATACTTGTTGGCGCCTGTTGAGTGACTTATGTGGTGGTGGGTATATTTGGCGCTGCAATCTGAAGTGTTGGGTACTGTCAGAGGAACCATAAAGTGGTTCCTTATGCCATGGGGATCCCTCGGCTCGTTAGAAATCGGAACTTGAGTTCACTTGGGAAACCAAAGGGTTTCGTGTTCTGCCTTTTTCGGATATACTGAATTGTCGGAGTGAAAATGGCGCCCTCAAGGCTGCGGTGTACCTCAAGCTATTTGGCAGTTAATTTTTGTTTTGCGTTTTGATTTCCCCCTTCAGACGAACACAAGCGGCCATTGGTACGGATTATACTGTCGCGTTGCGATGCGCTGTCCTCGAATGCTTTCCTGTGCTTTCCTGGATAAGTGCATTCCTGGAAAAGCGCAATTATCCTGGGAGGTTTGTAAGTGACACTCGTAAAAGCATGCAAAGGCGCACGGTGAGCACTGGCGGAAGAAACATGTCTGTGTAGTGCAGTCCTCACTTTCAAGGTGTATCGGACTTAATACGAGGGGCCTTGAGCCCGTTGGGAGCATCCGAACGCTGTTTAAGCCAGTGTGTATTTTTTCCAGTGTGATTTCAAAGCCGAAAGACGCTACCCCCCGCTGAGTCACAGACAGGGTTCGTATTTTCGTCTCCATCTCGCTGCTCGAACTTCCGCGGTGGAAACGGGAAGCGCACTAGCGATGGGCCCTCAGTTCTCCTGCTCAGCGGCCACGGCGAAACTGCTCGCGATCATGGAACGCGGACTGTAATTTTCAAATACAAACAACACTCTTCACTGTGCCAATGTAGTGCTGCACACGGTATGGAATTGTACTTTATTACAGAGTTTTAGTATTGCGTATCGAGCCAAAGGCAAGTGCTCTGTGTTAAAGTTGCGTGCTTCACGTTGCGCATTCGTGTCGTCGCCATGCTCCAATCCGAGACCGCAATTTAGGGCTCCGCGCAAACGCAGTGTGAAACACGCAACAATGACGAAAACACGGAGTGCCTACGTTTGATCGTATAAACGACACTAATACCATACTATTTTACCGGTTTCCAAAGCAAACGAAACGTACTGTATGATGCGCAAACGTGCAAGCGGGTAGGAGTTCCTTCAAACTGGAAAGGCTGAAATTGGCAGAGCGACGGTGCGTACATATTAAAGATACTAAACGTTTTAAAAAAATTGGCAATAAAGAAAACAGAATCTGTTACTCTTTTTATTTTGGTGCATTTGATCCGGAAGGATTTGTGGCGACTTTGGGTGTGTTGCCGATTGTCGAAAACCGCGAGTTTAATAGTACCACAATTAATGTAATTTTACATGAATTCCTTAGATTAGCTAAGATGTTTTCATTGATATTTTACTACATTTATTTTATACCATACTAATTAAAAACGCGGCAAATCTTACGATAATTTACATATTTTTTGTTGCCATACATATTTGGGCCTTTGAAATTAGATCAGAAGCGACAAGTTATATTACAGCTCCAGAAATTACATGTTACGATATATTAACTGTATTACTAATGTCTTGTATGCGAGTAGTTTTGTATTACTAAAACAGAACTACTGGCATACAAGACAATAGTCCTTCCCAAATTAGAGTATGCATGCATCATTAAGAACCCCCACCAAACTTACCTTCTTCAAAGACTGGAATCTGTCCAAAACAAAGCAGTAAGATTTATATGCAACAACTACTCACCGGAAACTAGTGTCTCGGCCTTAAAAGCTAGCAATAATCTCTTTCCTCTTGAATTAAGACGTAAAATAACTCGGCTGTTCTTATATCAGAGCCCTAGATGAGCTCTTTCTCAAACAATTATATCTTTGATGACAGCCATTTGGCTCTAAGAGAAAAACACACAGAACTGGCAATCGTATGTTCGCGCTAACAGTGTAGCGCTCTGTACACATGAAACCTTAGTAGGCCTTTCACATGTACGTCATGAGGGACACTGCCCTTCCATATGTACGTCTTGTTTTCTTCTGTCCACCATATCGTTTCATGGTTTGCGTGCTTACGTGTTCAGTGTAACTACGCAGCGCAGTATACCTCATAACGTTAAACCAATTGACTAGCCCAAATGCAAGCATTGCTAGTCTGATCTTATTTTTGGGTCTTTCTAGTGAGAACAGCGGGTTTTTTTTTTTTTTTTTTTTATTATTTATAAGCTTTGTGATCATAGTTGAAACTCATTACCCCTGGCAGTGTATTGTAAAATATTGATTTGTTTTGTTATTCTTGTGGTGGGAATAATGTTAAAGCAATTATTCATCTAAATACAAAAAAAATGCCCGCAGTTTCGGAATTTACATGGAAATTATCTGTGCGTTAAAAGGTAGCAAGAAAACACTAATATCAGCCCCAATTCGGTTAAACGAATACAATATTCTATGTTGGCTCTAAGGCGTATAAAGACCCTGAATTTAAATCGACGCTGAACCTTCCGAAATATTTTGAGATGCCTCTATCGGACACATAAGGCGCAAAATAAACTTTCCGCGATCAACTTCTTTAGCTCAATATAAGGTCGCTATGAGACACATTTTGAGTTATAAACGAATCCGAAAATAACACCTTTTTAGAGAAATTAAATAAAAACATAGAGGTTAGTTTCGGTTTCGTTCCAGAACTAAAAGTTGCCTCCTGGTGTAATTATTACACTAAACGCAGTTTTGTTTTCAGAATAAAAATGTTACCTGCGCTAATACCGCCTGAGCGTCACTGTATAAAAAGGAATAATTTTGTGTCGACCAGTGAAGCAGTAGACAGGCCTAGCAACGGGTACAGCGGCACGCGTCTCTGACCCTCACAATAACCACCTTTTTATAAGACGAGTGGCGCCACTTATAGTGACTTGGAGTGTCGGCAACTCTAAAGGAAGTGTCCATACTGCAACGCGACATACGCCGGGGGCACCGGCAGGTAAAGAAGAGCCTTAGCATGCACAAACAAGAGAGACATGGCGAAAACCACGCACGCCACGAGAAGCAAGTCCCTGCGGGTCGACCACAGGTGGACGACGGAGGATGTGTTTGACATTACCAATGCCCTGTCTATGGCGCGCGAGCCACGAAGGGGTCCGTGAAACTTTGTGGACTCCTGGTTTATCCGCCGTGACCCAAAGGCGTGTGATGGCAATGGTTGCTAAAGCCCCTTCATGTTTCAAAACTAGCGCAAGGTACGTCGATGCACGAGGCACGCGCATCGTGCTGCTCTGGGGAAGATCATGGCGGCAAAGCGCAGCACAAAACTAGACTTCAAACGCCATGTTCTTTTCAAAAGTGTCACGCGGCACGTGTCTCGAGCATTTCCACAACAATGAATGGCGCCATTTTTTCAAAGATAGAAGCGCTTTAATGGGGGCCCCCTATGGCGCGTTTACGAGGGTAGTTTAGATTAGTATACTCGTTCGTGCCCTGAACCACCTTGTCAATGTATATCGAGGACGGGTCCATATCACAAGAGCGAATGACATTTTAGCGAACGGCGACATTTGAGCGAATGGTCGTTTTAGCGAATAACGGGGGCGCGCGTTAACCCATCCGTCGCGCTGCGCTTTACGCCGCTTCGCGGCGACAGTCTGCGGCAACTCATTACAAAAATATGAACTCACTTGGCCCACCCGAAAACGCCGCTTCGCGGCGTCCGACTATTCGCTAAAGTGTCATTCGATGAAACGTGGGTGTTCGCTAAAACGTCATTCGATCAAGTGAGTGCCTCCCATCGAGGACATACATTGACAAGCCTTATAGGCGACGACGCGTCTGTGTTGTTATTTTTTGTTCTTGCGTCAATCCAGAGTAATCTTCTTCACTTGGATTTCCCCCTCTTTTAGAGTATATTTGCATTTAGTGACAGATACTCGCGCGAATCGCCCGGACACAAATATAAACGCGCCCCGACTGCACGCAAGGGTGCTTGAAGCCGTTATGAAAGTAACCGATTACTTTTTGGTGTAACGGTCACAACCTCGATCACTAGTAAATGTGGTTCCTTATGCGTTTCTAACATTATGCAAACCCCTGCTAAAGTCCCTCGATGTGTATGTCTCGCAAGTAGCGTGAAATCCGCCAGTGCGCCAGTTCTGTGCCTCGTGCGAACCTTGAAAGCAAATGGCTGCACTCCTCTGAATAGACCGATCTCACAGCTAGTTGGAGTACGCCATCGCTGCCGCCATGCATCGTGGGAGCTGTAGTCTTTCTGCACGCGCGACAACCCTGCTGGAGGTCTGCGCGAGCAGAGCACGAGGCGGCATGAGCTATCTCGTGAACTGGCGTCTGCCTCCTACGAACTACAGTTACAGCGGCGTCACGCATGCGTGAAACGCTCGGTGAGATCGGTCTATTGAGCGGCAAAGCGAATGCCGGCAGTGCACTTGCTCGTTGGCGCCTTGCCTGTGCGTTTTCACAACAACCGTTGGCAGCGCTTGTAAGAAACGAAAGCACGGCTTTTGTCAATGAGCCTAGCCAATGCCCCACAGGAGTTAAGGCCTGAACTTTTACCCTCAAACGTAATCGCTAGGGGATCCACGCAGCGCCACCAAGCCCGCGTCTACGTCGCCACCAACGCGCTGTGCAGCGCTGACAACGAAAGCGACGCTAGCCCGTGGCGACGCCAAGACTGACGTGTCGGTCGCTTTGTGGCGACTGCCGTCGAGCTCCGGCGTAAAGGCCACTCAGAACTGGTCGGAGACTCATAACGATGACGTCATAAGCGGGCCTTGTCTATTAGGCTGTATTGACAGAGGGAACAGCCCATCGGGGCCCGCGGTGCATCGACGTTACTTGCAAGCCAAGCATTTTCGGCGTAAAAGCAAGCTCCGTAAACACCATTCTGGGATATTTACAAATCTATAGCCGCGCCGGAAATTTGACAAAGCAGCACATTTTGTTTGTCGCTTTGGACAGGGAGAAAATGGCGTACCACACGTCCGAACGCTGAAGTTGGCACCGGTCAAAGGGATCGTACAGGCACGTCTCATGTACAACGCAAGGATTCCACGCACCTCTGAACGAAAACCTAGGAATGGTGTTCACTGGTCTTCATATTTGAAGTGACCGCTCACAGCACATGCTCGGGACGTGTTCTCATTTATGGTCTCCCGAAGGATACAATCCCGATAGTGTGCAATGTGCGTGTTGGAAGCCTTGTGGATGCTTGCCGTCAGCAAGTGCTCAGCAGCCGCGAGCTCAGCCATGGCCACTTGGGAATACCACCTCTTGCACACACAAGAATTTTGAAACGCTGTGACAAAAAAAAAAAGAAGAAAAACTCTCTGATTTAATTTTTTTACAAAAAAAAACGTTTAATAAAAAAAATAACTAAACGTACCCTCACATAAAATTTGAAGAAAAAAAACAAAAAAACAATGGCAGTCCGTAAGCAAATCTCGAACGCAACCACACGAATGCTTACTTCACGGCTATGGCTGTTTCGCTATTTTAGTGACGTCTCCTATCATTTCGGAACAAAGCAGCATTGCAAGGCGAATGTATTCACCTACTCCGAAACAAAGAACGAATGAGGATAGACGCAGCTGATTGAAAGGAATATTGAAAGAACCTTAATTAAACCGCGTTGTGGTAACTTAGATTTTGCTTATGCTCGAAGATTTTGAGGCCGTGAAAGAGCCGAGGTCAGTTTCAAGATACAGTGCAAGGTTCAAAGGATAAATATGAAGTCTTACCAAGAACAAGGGTCCAGAACAGGTCGCTGGGAAGATTGCCGAACACGCAAGCTGTTCGATGCACAAGCTACCGAGTGCCAATGCGCGTGCCTACAAGCTATCAGAAGCTACCGCGTGCCAACGCGCATGCCTACAAGCTATCAGAAGCTACCGCGTGCCGATGCGCGTGCCTACGAGCTACCAGGGGCCTATAGACGCTTTGCAGCAGCTGTGCATGGACGCCGCCATAACTGACCTTTAGCTTTTGTTTCCTCCTATTTCGTTTTTTTTCTCTTCATCATTACCATAGCAGGCCAGGTTATTGCCACATTAGATTCAACTGTGTCCTTTTCGAAAGCGTCGGCCTTTGTAGAGGATCGTGAATTACCGTTTCAGATGCTCGGCATCTCGGTAAGACAAGAGAAGGTCAGCAACGGCGGCTGCAATTGGGCGCGTGTGTAAAGCTTCAGGTCAGCAATGGCGGCTGCAGTTTGGCGCGTGTGTAAAGCGTCTATTAAGGCCCTGTTACATTGAGGAAACACGGCGGAAACATGAACAAAACATGTTTCTCAACAGTCGGGAAACATGTCGGCTGTCGGCTCTGTTGCCCGACAAACCTGTCACATTGAGGAAACAGCAACACAACATGGACGACAGCGACAATGTTGTCTCGGTGTGACAGCTTTTGGCAACGGAAACCTCGACAACTTGTGTCGGACGACACGTGTTGCCCATTTCGGTGGCTGAGCGAATTTTTTTTCCAGCAACACGGCAACATCTATATTTTTCTGTACAGATAGTCGCACGAGAATACTTCAATAATAACGTCAAGCGTGAAGGGCAATTTCGAACGCGG
The DNA here is from genome assembly GCF_016920785.2 of Ixodes scapularis. NCBI lineage: Eukaryota > Metazoa > Arthropoda > Arachnida > Ixodida > Ixodidae > Ixodes > Ixodes scapularis. The sequence goes on from NW_024609881.1 coordinate 119,763,572, forward strand.
CTTCTTGCGCGGCGGGGGCTGATTGTCAAAATCATCTGAATCGATGGCACAAAGAAGCTCCCTGTCACACTGCGGAAACAGTCGGAGAACTTTGTCCTTCAACACGAGGAAAACATATTTTCGGGGACCCTGTCACATTGCGGAAACAGCAACAGTCCGGAAACATGTTGCTGTAGTCCGAAAACCATGTTTCCCAACTTGTTCTCCGACACTCGGGGAACATCCTGTCACACCGAGAAAGCGTGTTGGAAGAACAGAAATTGCCTCCTCTCCTGCGCGCTGCCTCCCTCTCTCTCTCGCCCTCGTCTGCCCGGCCGGCTCGGCTAAGCTACAAGCGCGAGCTCCGGGCTTTCAGCATCCCTGCCAAGCACGCGCGCTCGTGCAGTGCAAGCACTGTTCTGGGCCAGATGCTCGCGCGGCTGCGTCTGGACCGAAGCAGAAACGAAGTATAGGCGGCCAGGCTCAGATCCGCTGGCTCCGCTCGCCCCTTGAATCGTTGCCATTTTGGATCGCCGTCTCATCGCCGTCGCTCTACCGCAGTCGATTCATCAGCCGCGCGAACCATCTCGTGTCCTCTGGATTTGGCGGTTGCGTTCTGCTACAGGGCTAGACCCTTGCAGGATGGCATACGCGCCGGCCACAGCAGCAGCTTCTGCTTTGGTGCTTCTTTGTGCCATCGATTCGGATGATTCTGACGATCAGCTGCCGCCGCGCAAGAAGCCGCGTTCAAAATGGCCCTTCACGCTTGACGTCAATTATTGAAGTATTCTCGTGCGACTATCTGTACAGAAAAATATAGATGTTGCCGTGTTGCTGGAAAAAAATTCGCTCAGCCACCGAAATGGGCAACACGTGTCGTCCGACACAAGTTGTCGAGGTTTCCGTTGCCAAAAGCTGTCACACCGAGACAACATTGTCGCTGTCGTCCATGTTGTGTTGCTGTTTCCTCAATGTGACAGGGTTGTCGGGCAACAGAGCCGACAGCCGACATGTTCCCCGACTGTTGAGAAACATGTTTTGTTCTTGTTTCCGCCGTGTTTCCTCAATATGGAAGGGCCTCAAAGCAGACGCTGCTGCTGTGGCCGGCGCGTATGCCATCATGCAAGGGTCTAGCCCTGTACGCAACCGCCAAATCCAGAGAACACGAGATGGTTCGCGCGGCTGATGAACCGACTACGGTAGAGCGACGTCGATGAGACGGCGATCCAAAATGGCAAAGATTCAAGGGGCGAGCGGAGCCAGCGGATTTCAGCCTAGCCGCCTATACTTCGTTTCAGCTTCGGTCCAGACGCAGCCGATGCTACAAGCGCGAGCATCTGGCCAAGAACAGTGCTTGCACTGCACGGGTGCGCGTGCTTGGCAGGGATGCTGAAAGCCCGGAGCTCGCGCTTGTAGCTTAGCCGAGCCGGCCGGGCAGACGAGGGCGAGAGAGAGAGGATGCAGCGCGCAGGAGAGGAGGCAATTTGTGTTCTTCCAACACGCTTTCTCGGTGTGACAGGATGTTCCCCGAGTGTCGGAGAACAAGTTGGGAAACATGGTTTTCGGACGACAGCAACATGTTTCCGGACTGTTGCTGTTTCCGCAATGTGACAGGGTCCCCGAAAACATGTTTTCCTCGTGTTGAAGGACAAAGTTCTCCGACTGTTTCCGCAGTGTGACAGGGCCTTTAAACGCTTTACACACGCGCCAAATTGCAGCCGCCATTGCTGGCCTTCTCTTGTCTTACCGAGATGCCGAGCAACTGAAACGGTAGTTCACGATCCTCTACAAAGGCCGATGCTTTAGAGCGATCGAAAGCGGCGCTGTGATCGGCCTTCCACGATTGGCCGAATTCTGGCCTTGTTAAAGTCGAACACACCTTCCGTCGTCCAGCTGTGGCCGACTCGCTTGGAGTTGCTTCTCCTGGCGTGCGTGGTCGTCGCCACGTCTCCCTTGCTGTGTTCTTTATGTATTTCTTCGTCTGCCGGTTTCGCCGGCGTACGTGGAGTCGCAGTAAGAACCCTCTACTCTGTATACCAAACCTCTCAGTGACTAAGCGGGGGCAACGTCTTTCGGTCTTGAAATCATATCGGCCAAAGTACACACCGGCTTAAACACAGTTCGGATGCCCAACGGGCTCAAAGCTCTTTCAGTTGAATCCGATACACCATGAACGCAAGGAATGCACAACACTGACCTTTATCTTTCGCCCATGTTCACCGTACAGATCTGAGAGCGTTTAAGAGTGTCAATTACAAACCTCACTGTATATTCGCGTTTATCCAAGGAAGCACTGATCTTCCTTCGTTACTGGAACCTCAGGGCTGCTAAACTCGTGGAACACAAATATTCTTTGCATAATGACGTAGCGGGGGGATTGGCTAAAAGAACGCCGCAAACTTGTCTTTTCTCACAACCGTTTATCCGTTTATCTTCGTGACGCTTTCAATTGAAGGGTCAAAAAATCCCTGCCACTCACTAGGCGCCGAAAAAGCACGATAGAGACGACCGTGGTTTATACGTGTGGCGTCACAATAAATATTACTAGCTCTGACCGACATGTTTGATGGGCGCTAGAAAGCACGGCGCAGCCTTGGGGCAATTGCATTCTAAAATCAACACCGTTAATTTTGAAAGTCTGATATCGTTCTTATTTTCGCCAATCAAGCAGAATTAACTGAAAAATGTCCCTCCGTTTATTTTCTTCCACTTGGCCTTTTGGACATAATCAAAGTGTTGCCCAACATGGCTAGGTCAGAACCAGCCGAGTAGCGCTGCCCGATCACAGGCGGAGTTCGGCTCTGGGCAGCTGTACCCCCTTCGACGGGAGAAAATCATTTCACTGTTTATTTTTTTCAAGTACTGACTATTGGCCACGTAGGCTACCGAGGACGTTGGTGGTTTTCGGATTTTCAAGGTTAGTCGGACTGGGATTAATTGAGTTTATCAACAGAAACGAGAGGAATGGTTCTCGCAGAAAGAATAAAACTGAAAGACGGACAAAGACACACAAATCATTGGGGGTATTTTTTTCAAACATGAGTTTTTTTTTTTTTTTTCATTTTACTGTTTATATTGTTTTTGTTACAACTCTATCCAACGCGCTCTACTACGTGTAAATGAGAGTAATGTCAGGTTGTCAATGTTTTAAGAAACTCCAAGCTTCTAGGGTAAACAGTCAAACTTGCCACCGTCTATTCGAACACGCACCATCGAATTTGTCGCTCAAAGCTGATACTCCTGAGCCTGACGTCGAGGGTGGGAAGTTTAAAAGAACGTTACTGCACGCGCCTGCACACTACGATCCCTTGCACTTTCCCGACACTGAACTTTTCGAAATATTTTGAGAGACCTCGAACAGACAGGTAAGACACGAAATAAATTTTTCGCGAATGAATTTTTAGCTCTATAAATGCGCGGTGAGACACATTATGAGCCACAAAAGTATGCAAAAATAACACATCTAGAGAGAAACTAGATTTAAAATAGAGGTTAGTTTTAGCTTCGTTCAAGAACTGAAACATGCCTCCTAGTGTAAGTACTAAACAGTTTTTTTTTTCTAGAATAAAAAGGTTATCTGAGCTAAAAACAACCGAGGTGCACAGTATAAGAAGGAATAATTTTGTGTGGCTCAGTGATGCCAGCAGTGTAGACACGCTCAGCAACTACTATACCGGCACGCATCTCCGATTCTCACGTTAACCGCCATTTTATAAAACGATTGGCACCACTTCTAGTGAATGGGAGTCAGGACTACAAAGTGAAGTGTTCAAACTCCAACGCGACGTACGTCGAAACACCGGTAGATATAAAAGAGGCTAAGAAAGACACAAAAGAGACGTGGCGAAGGCCACGCACGCCACGGGAAGCAAGCCTTATCGGGTCGACCACAGTTAGACGACGGGACACGTGTGTTACAAGCGGGGATAGACCGCACGGCCGGCAGGACGTGGCCGGCTAAGCAGAAACATGACGCCGTCGTTCCTTTCGCTTCAGGAACTGAAGAAGAAGTGTTTTAATGTCTCGTGATGGCAATCGAGGTAACCGACAACTACCGCTATGAAATCTGGTAGCGCTAGCAGCCAGATAGACATTGTAACAACTCTCCCCCCCTAGAACATTGCAAGCGTAAGTGAAAGCCGTTTACAAATCCCTGTAACGCCAATTGGAGCGCAGCTCTTGAGGAGGAGTAGGGAAGGGTACTGAGGGGGGTCACGTCACCTGTGGGTAGTCACGTGACCCCGGGGGGGTCACGTGATCTCGGGGAGGGGGGTCACGTGACCTGGGAGGGTCACGTGACCTCGGGGGGGGTCACATGACCTCGGGGGGTCACGTGATTTCGGGGGGGGGTCACGTGACCTCGGGAGGGGGTGGGGTCACGTGACTTCGGGGGGGTCACGTGACCTCGGGGGTCACGTGACCCCCCCCCCGGTTACGCCGACGCCGACGGCGACACCGACGCCGACGCCGCTCAGGCTGGAAACGGGCCCCTAAGAGCTGCGCTCTAAGAGAACTAAAGAGAGTAGCGCTGCACGGGTTTTCTAGCCCTTGCGCTACGTCGCAGATGCGGTGCGCTGCTGGTTGTGGCGAGGACAGTGCTACTGTTGTCAACATCGGTTTGTCAACATCGGCAGCTGTGCCAACTGGTACCATAGCAACGGAATCATGTGGAACCGTAACTGGATCAGCAGTTTGGATGGGGTCTTCTGTTTGTAGTTCTTGCTGATCTGCGGCAGGCTCGGGCTGAAGTGGCTCGGTGACTGCTGCAGTTGTCTCCGTCTGTCTGGGCCGCAGGTGGTCACCATGACGATGCCACACTGTACCGTCGTTGAGGCGGACTTGTGCTGATGAGTTACTCGTGGCGCCTATCACACGAGCAGGCAGCCATGTCGCACCTTGACGGAAATTCCTTGCGAAGATTTCCTCTTCAGTGCCACATGACGGACCTTGCCGGCACCCTTTATCCGTGTATAGCTTCTGCTTTAGCTGTTTGAGTAGTACTGACGACTGGAGGCTTGGCCGGAGGACATCTAATGGTGTTTTAAAACGTCTCCCGGTCAGTAGCTCGCACGGCGCTCTGCCGGTGACCTCATGCGGAGTGCTCCTGTAGTGGAACAGAAGTCTAGATATCTGAGTCTGGAAACACCCCGATGCACTCTTCTTAAGTTTGTTCTTGAGAGTTTGAACAACACGCTCCGCTGCACCATTTGAAGCGGGATGATAGGGTGGTACAAGCATGCGGCGTATACCGTTGCGTGTCAAGAATTCTAAGTATTGTTCACTTGCGAAGGCAGGACCATTATCTGATAGTATCAGATCTGGCAGTCCATGATGGGCAAATGCTACTCGCAAAGCCGTGATAGTAGCTTCTGCCGAGGTGGATGGCACGGGGAAAACTTCTACCCACTTTGAGAATGCATCCACAATGACTAGGAAGGTTCGCCCCATGAATGGGCCTCCAAAGTCAATGTGAAGCCTTGACCAGGGCTTTTGTGGAAAAGGCCAGGGTGTCTGTTGAACCGGCTGTGGAGCCCGTTGATGAGCTTGGCAAACTGTGCAGCTCTTCAGGTTTTTGGCAATATCATTGTCAATACCCGGCACCAGACGTGGCTTCTGGCGACCATTTTGCTTTTCTCAATGCCGGGATGGCCTGCATGAAGAAGCTTCAGGACTCGATCTTGCAACACTTGTGGGACTACCACTCGTGCTCCCCAGAGCAAACATCCGTCATGAAGGCTTAGCTCAGTACTCCTTGCTCTGAATGGCTTCCCTTCTGGTCCCAATGTAATGCCCTCTCCTCTCAGGACAGCAAGCATCACGTTACCCAGAAACGGGTCATTCTTCGTTGCTTGAGCCACTACAGCAGGTGACAGAAGACTGGGGTAAGCCTCTTCGAGCATAAAGATTTCAGCCGGCACAGGTTCTGAAACACTGTTTGTCGGCACTGGCAGTCTACTGAGTGCGTCCGCGTGTCCCAAGTCTTTCCCCGGTTTGTAGAGAAGCTGGTACTTGTAAGCAGAAAGTTTGAGAGCCTACCTAATGAGTCGAGGCGAAGCGTGGACTGGAATCGGCTTGTCAGGACTCAGCAATCCAAGTAGAGGCTTGTGGTCTGTGAAGGCTTGGAACGGGTTTCCCCACAGGTACTGGTGGAACTGCTCAACACCGTACACCAAAGCTAATGCCTCTTTGTCGAGCTGGCCGTAGTTTTGTTCGGCTCGGGACAAGCTTCTGGATGCGAAGGCGTTGGGTCGTTCTTGACCATCAGCTTCCCGGTGTGCCAAGACGGCGCCAATCCCGTACGGTGAGGCATCGGAACTGAGACACACGGGCTTCTCTGGGTTGAAATGAGCGAGAACCGGAGCTGAGGTCAAGAGGTGCTTGCTTGACGTGAAAGCTTCCTCTTGGTCTTTTCCCCACTCCCACTTCTTCCCGTCAGTGAGAAGCAAGTGCAGTGGACGAAGACGTCCAGACAGGTTAGGAAGGAATCGTCGGAAGAAGTTGATTAAACCTAAAAAACTTTGAAGTTCCTTGACATTTCGTGCTGCCGGGGCATGTAGGACAGCTGCCACCTTGCCGAGACCTGGTGACAGTCCTTCCTTGCTGATGATATGCCGAAGGTATTCTACCTGAGGCAAGAAGAAAAGGCACTTGTCGGATCTAAGCCTGAGTCCAACGTCCCGAAGGCGAACGAGAACAGAACGAAGATTGTGAAGGTGATCTGAGTCGGACGTGCCAGTGACAAGAATGTCATCTAAGTACACAGCAACGTGTGGCAGTCCTCGGAACACGTTCTCCATCTCCCGCTGGTAGATAGCTGGAGCCGACGAAACCCCGAAAGGAAGACGGGTGTACTGAAACAAACCCATGTGTGTCGAAATGGTCACATACTTTCTGGAGTCTTGCTCGAGAACTGCTTGCTGGTAGGCATCTCTCAAATTTAACTTTGTGAACTTCTCGCCCCCGGAAAGCGTGGCCCACAGATCTTCGATCCTTGGAATGGGGCGCTTCTACAATGTTGCCACTGGATTTACGGTAACTTTGAAGTCACCGCAAATCCTCACACGGCCATCCTTCTTGGCCACAGGAACAATGGGCGCAGCCCAGGTTGAAGTCTTTACTGGTACAATGACACCCTCTCTTTGTAGGCGCTGGAGCTCTTGTGTAACCCCATCCTTCAAGGCAAAAGGTAGCGGACGTGGCTTGAAGAACTTCGTAGGAGCATCTTGTGGAACATGAATAGTGGCTTCCCTGCCCTTGAAGGTACCAAGGCTTTCCTCGAAGACTTCCGAAAACTTGTGAACCAGAGTTTTCACATCAGAGAGAAAGTGAACGGTTGCCTCCACCTCCGAGAAATTGATTCCCAGTTCTCGAATCCAATTGCGTCCAAGCAAAGTAGGGGAACCATCTTTAGTAAGGAAGAGAGGTAAAACCGCCTCCTTGTCTTGGAACTGTACTCTTGCATCAATTTTTCCTTGGACCGGAGTCAGTTCCCCGGAATAACTTCGCAACAGCACCATAGATGGCTTGACAGGTACGGCTGGAAGTAACTCCTGAAACCGTTTTTTTTTACATGACGGAGACAGTCGCTCCCGTATCCATCTCCATGCACGGTGGCTTGCCGCAGACGTTGACAGTGACGGTGAAAGGCGGTGACGGCACAGAGCTGTCAACCTGCCACATGTAAAAAACCTCGGACGATATCACTCCGCTATCTTCAGTGTTGTCATCCAGGACATTCATTGGAAGTGTATGAGGAAGACGGGACTTGCGTCCTGGCCCTGAAGAACGATGCTTCGCAGGTTTGTTCTTGGACGACGGAGCGTCCTTCTCTTTTGAATTACACACCTTCGACAGGTGCCCCCGCTTCCGGCCGTAGTTGCACGTAGTATTCACATGCTTGCAGCTGGACGCAAGGTGTCCATCTCCGCAGCGGTAGCAGGTGACGTCTCCCGCCGGTGTCGTGACGCGGTGAGTCGTGAACGCATTGGTGCTCGAGCTTGCCTGGCAAATCTCTCCGGCGTCCTTCTTCGCTGCTTCCATGGCCAAGGCGGTCTGCACGGCATCTTCGACCGTGAGGTCCGGCTGCTCCAGGAGTCTGGTCTGGATTGTAACGCTGTTTATTCCTTTTTTAGAAATAAATGAACTGCGCAAAGGACGAGGACAGAGGTAGAAACGAGTACGACACACAGAGCGCAGACTTCCAACTGTTTATTTGGCGCAGACACAACAGTATATATGACAGCAGCAATCAGTTTGCGGTTAAATAAGGTTTAAACATGACCGTCCAAAAAAGAGAATTCCTTGTCTGATAGTGAAACAGATTGCATGCTTATGCAGTCGTGACCTTTCTTTTTAATGAAGTAGGCTTCTACGAGTTTTCTTTCCGTTGCTTCATTTGCTCTTGCGAGAACACGTGTCCTTTGCAAATCAGGATGACAACCGCATTTCAAACAATGTACAGACAGATGTCCGCCTGTGTTGTTTTTTATCGACAGAAAGTGTTCTCGTGCCCTCAGGTTGAAACAACGTCCAGTCTCGCCAATGTATACTCGCCCGCAAGAAAGCGGAATTTCATAGATAACACCGGATGCGCATTCCGTGTATCGCGTGCTGTGCTCCTTTTTGCATTTGTTGATGTTCCCTCTTGGCTTCATCAAAGGGCACACTTTACTGAGTTTGCAGGGCGCTGAAAAGACGACCGAGAGACCATACCTGGCCGCTACCTTTTTCAGGTTATGGGACAGGCCGTGGTGGTACGGGATGACATGCACGCGCATTTTTTCTTTTCGCCTCTGCTCATTACTACCAGTTTTCTGCTTCTGTAGCAAGCGCACACATACAGCAGAGACCAAGTGTTGGGGGTACCCTGCGGCAGTAAGGCGGTCACACTGATCGCGGAAACTGGACGCCATTTCATGAACACATGATTTTTCTAATGCTGAAGTACAGCTAGACATAACGATGGCTCTTTTTACAAGCTTTGAGTGTGCACTGTCATAGGGCAAAAGGCCCTTCTTGGTCCTAGGGTGGTATGACCAGCAGATGTGGTTGTCACTAAACGTTATTTTTAGATCTAAAAACTGGATGGAACCGTTAGTGGTGAATTCATGGGTAAAATTAAGGCCATTGGATGCTGATACGAAGATGGATAGAATGCTAGAAACAGCCTTGTGAATACAATGAGAACCTTCAATATCTAAAAGCACAAGGTAGTCATCGACGTATCTAAAAACGCGCACTACATGCTGATCGCAAAGGTGTTGCTGCAAGCGCCTGTCAAAAAAGGACAAATACATATCACATAGCACGGGGGCAACCGCGGACCCGATACAAATGCCGGTCTTTTGAACATAAAACCTCTCCTCGTGCGCAATTACTGTAGAGCTCAAGTAGAAACGCAACAGTTCAAGGAAACTCCCAGTGCTAATACCGCTTTCACTCTGAAACTAATTTCACCGAACTCCTCGATGCTGTCCTTGACGGCTGTAAGCAAGCCCTCATGTGGCACCGAATAAAACAGGTCCTGAATGTCCACAGAGCCGTACCACCACGGACAGGACAGGCCGTACCACCACGGCCTGTCCCATAACCTGAAAAAGGTAGCGGCCAGGTATGGTCTCTCGGTCGTCTTTTCAGCGCCCTGCAAACTCAGTAAAGTGTATGAGCAGAGGCGAAAAGAAAAAATGCGCGTGCATGTCATCCCGTACCACCACGGCCTGTCCCATAACCTGAAAAAGGTAGCGGCCAGGTATGGTCTCTCGGTCGTCTTTTCAGCGCCCTGCAAACTCAGTAAAGTGTATGAGCAGAGGCGAAAAGAAAAAATGCGCGTGCATGTCATCCCGTACCACCACGGCCTGTCCCATAACCTGAAAAAGGTAGCGGCCAGGTATGGTCTCTCGGTCGTCTTTTCAGCGCCCTGCAAACTCAGTAAAGTGTATGAGCAGAGGCGAAAAGAAAAAATGCGCGTGCATGTCATCCCGTACCACCACGGCCTGTCCCATAACCTGAAAAAGGTAGCGGCCAGGTATGGTCTCTCGGTCGTCTTTTCAGCGCCCTGCAAACTCAGTAAAGTGTATGAGCAGAGGCGAAAAGAAAAAATGCGCGTGCATGTCATCCCGTACCACCACGGCCTGTCCCATAACCTGAAAAAGGTAGCGGCCAGGTATGGTCTCTCGGTCGTCTTTTCAGCGCCCTGCAAACTCAGTAAAGTGTATGAGCAGAGGCGAAAAGAAAAAATGCGCGTGCATGTCATCCCGTACCACCACGGCCTGTCCCATAACCTGAAAAAGGTAGCGGCCAGGTATGGTCTCTCGGTCGTCTTTTCAGCGCCCTGCAAACTCAGTAAAGTGTGCCCTTTGATGAAGCCAAGAGTGAACATCAACAAATGCAAAAAGGAGCACAGCACGCGATACACGGAATGCGCATCCGGTGTTATCTATGAAATTCCGCTTTCTTGCGGGCGAGTATACATTGGCGAGACTGGACGTTGTTTCAACCTGAGGGCACGAGAACACTTTCTGTCGATAAAAAACAACACAGGCGGACATCTGTCTGTACATTGTTTGAAATGCGGTTGTCATCCTGATTTGCAAAGGACACGTGTTCTCGCAAGAGCAAATGAAGCAACGGAAAGAAAACTCGTAGAAGCCTACTTCATTAAAAAGAAAGGTCACGACTGCATAAGCATGCAATCTGTTTCACTATCAGACAAGGAATTCTCTTTTTTGGACGGTCATGTTTAAACCTTATTTAACCGCAAACTGATTGCTGCTGTCATATATACTGTTGTGTCTGCGCCAAATAAACAGTTGGAAGTCTGCGCTCTGTGTGTCGTACTCGTTTCTACCTCTGTCCTCGTCCTTTGCGCAGTTCATTTATTTCTAAAATCATGAACCAACTAGCCCGCCAAAAGGTGTTACTTGAAGCTATTTCTTCTACATCGGGCTCTTTTTTATGTTCCAAGACAAAGCAGGAAGCAGCAATCACTTGCGCCAACTTCATCGCCGTGGCTACATGCAACTCCCGGGCGTTGTCTTACTGTTTAAAGCGCAAGATTGTTCCACCGCAAGTTCAAGGGCTTTTCGGATTCCCAGGACCTTCCTGGGGGCACACCAGGCGCATTTGCAAGATTTTGAAGTCCGAGGCCTGGCACACCATCAGGTACTTCGAAGATTGGCTCAGCGTCATCGTCAGAGACGGAGTTGACAAGAATGTGGACGAATCCCGCCTGGCCGTTTACAGAAAGCAAGCTGCTGCTTCAACTGAGTTTTTGTGGCAAAAGATGATCTCGTCACTGCCTTCAAAGAGCCGTCCAACCACGACCGGAGGGATGGTCACTGCCCTGGGAGGAGTCCAATTGCCAGCGGACATCGAGAAGGTCCTTTGTAAAGGCCCTAAGTTCTCCTTCGAGCCTTCTTCTGGACGGTCCCAGCTGCTCGCCATGGTACGGCAGGTCGGCGACCGGGTGGCCGAATCAAGCAGAGAGCGAGCGGTCTCGGAGGGAGTGGACCGATTGCTACGCACGGCAAGTGACCATCCACCCAAGAAGCCTCCCTTCAGAAAGGTTGTGACTTTCCTAAAAAACAATGGTCTCAACATTATGCAGGCAGATAAGGAAGGAGGATTTGTCGTCATGCCCTCTGGGATGTTCGATGTTAAGGCCACCGAAGCGGTTCAGAAGCACTTTAAGCAGGTGGAATTTTCTCCGAAAAAACAAAAGAAGTTAGCTTTAAGGCTCCTGAGGGACCAGAACCTAGAGGCACTGTGTAAGGCTGTAAAGAAAATAGAAGTTGACCATCTGGAGGTCTTCTTCACGGGAAAAACCCACAAACCTGATTGCCCCCTTCGCGCGATTGTTTCCGAGAAGGGTTGTTGGCAAAAAGTAATCGGCTCGTACCTCAAGAGCCATCTTAACAAGATTGTGGGAATGGACCCTTACCTGGTTCGAAGTTCCAGTGAGGTGGTTCGTGAGTTCGAGAGCGGTTTTCCATCTGCAAAGACTGCCTTCTCTGTGGACATTCAGGACCTGTTTTATTCGGTGCCACATGAGGGCTTGCTTACAGCCGTCAAGGACAGCATCGAGGAGTTCGGTGAAATTAGTTTTCAGAGTGAAAGCGGTATTAGCACTGGGAGTTTCCTTGAACTGTTGCGTTTCTACTTGAGCTCTACAGTAATTGCGCACGAGGAGAGGTTTTATGTTCAAAAGACCGGCATTTGTATCGGGTCCGCGGTTGCCCCCGTGCTATGTGATATGTATTTGTCCTTTTTTGACAGGCGCTTGCAGCAACACCTTTGTGATCAGCATGTAGTGCGCGTTTTTAGATACGTCGATGACTACCTTGTGCTTTTAGATATTGAAGGTTCTCATTGTATTCACAAGGCTGTTTCTAGCATTCTATCCATCTTCGTATCAGCATCCAATGGCCTTAATTTTACCCATGAATTCACCACTAACGGTTCCATCCAGTTTTTAGATCTAAAAATAACGTTTAGTGACAACCACATCTGCTGGTCATACCACCCTAGGACCAAGAAGGGCCTTTTGCCCTATGACAGTGCACACTCAAAGCTTGTAAAAAGAGCCATCGTTATGTCTAGCTGTACTTCAGCATTAGAAAAATCATGTGTTCATGAAATGGCGTCCAGTTTCCGCGATCAGTGTGACCGCCTTACTGCCGCAGGGTACCCCCAACACTTGGTCTCTGCTGTATGTGTGCGCTTGCTACAGAAGCAGAAAACTGGTAGTAATGAGCAGAGGCGAAAAGAAAAAATGCGCGTGCATGTCATCCCGTACCACCACGGCCTGTCCCATAACCTGAAAAAGGTAGCGGCCAAATATGGTCTCTCGGTCGTCTTTTCAGCGCCCTGCAAACTCAGTAAAGTGTGCCCTTTGATGAAGCCAAGAGTGAACATCAACAAATGCAAAAAGGAGCACAGCACGCGACACACGGAATGCGCATCCGGTGTTATCTATGAAATTCCGCTTTCTTGCGGGCGAGTATACATTGGCGAGACTGGACGTTGTTTCAACCTGAGGGCACGAGAACACTTTCTGTCGATAAAAAACAACACAGGCGGACACCTGTCTGTACATTGTTTGAAATGCGGTTGTCATCCTGATTTGCAAAGGACACGTGTTCTCGCAAGAGCAAATGAAGCAACGGAAAGAAAACTCGTAGAAGCCTACTTCATTAAAAAGAAAGGTCACGACTGCATAAGCATGCAATCTGTTTCACTATCAGACAAGGAATTCTCTTTTTTGGACGGTCATGTTTAAACCTTATTTAACCGCAAACTGATTGCTGCTGTCATATATACTGTTGTGTCTGCGCCAAATAAACAGTTGGAAGTCTGCGCTCTGTGTGTCGTACTCGTTTCTACCTCTGTCCTCGTCCTTTGCGCAGTTCATTTATTTCTAAAATCATGAACCAACTAGCCCGCCAAAAGGTGTTACCTGTTTATTCCGCAGACTATGCGGTCTCTCAGCATGTTCCCTAGTTCTGTTCCAAAATTGCAGTGCTCCGACAGGCTCTTCAATGCTGCAACAAACTTGCTTACGGTCTCCCCTTCCGCGCGAACACGCGAATTGAAACGAAACCGTTGAACGACAGCAGAATGCTTGGGGCAGTAGTGACTCCCGAGAACGTCAAGAACCTTGTCTAAAGACTTATCTTGTGGTTTGGCGGGCTTCACCAGGTCTCGCAGTAGGGAGTAGGTCTTCGCGCCGCAACAGCTGAAGAAAATGTCCTTCTTCTTGGTATCGTCAACGTCGTTCGCAGAAAAAAAAGCTTCAAAACGTTCGACGTATGACGGCCACTCCTCACCTTCTCCCTCAAAAGATTCAATTCTGCGGAACGTGGGCATGGCAAGCTGAGAAGCCTGAAGAATGCCTGGTGCTCACGTTGCGAACTTGCACGTCGCGAACTTGCGACGTTCGAAGAACTTGAACGAAATCTTTTTCTCTCGTCGCCAATTGTTACAAGCGGGGATAGACCGCAAGGCCGGCAGGACGTAGCCGGCTAAGCAGAAACATAACGCCGTCGTTCCTTTCGCTTCAGGAACTGAAGAAGAAGTGTTTTAATGTCTCGTGATGGCAATCGAGGTAACCGACAACTACCGCTATGAAATCTGGTAGCGCTAGCAGCCAGATTGAGATTGTAACACGTGTTTGACGGTAACAATGCCCTGCCTTTGGCGCGCGAGCCAGGATGGCGTCCGTGAAGGTTTGTGGAATCCTGGTTTATCCGCCGTGAAACAAAGGCGTGCGACGTCAATGGAGGCCCTCTACGGGACGTCTTCGAGGGCATTTTGGATTAGTGAATAGAGTCGTTCCCCCGTAACCGCCGGGTCAAAGTATATCGAGGATGCTACCCGTATAGGTGGCGAGACTCTTGTTTCTCTTCTCCAGGGAATGTTTTCGTCATTCGACGTCTATGTTGTGATTTTTTGTTGTTATGTCAATCCAGAGTAAACTTCTTCACTGTGATTTCACCTCGCTTTTAGACTATACTTGCATTTAGTCCTATACTCGCGCGAACCACCCGGACGCACACTCTGCAGGAACGCGCACCGATGGCAAGCATGGGTGTCTGAAGCCATTGTGAAAGTAACGAATTATTTTTTTGGTATAGGATCACTTACTTTTTCACAAGAAAAATTTTAATTGCAATTAATTACAATTTAGCCTCCAACAATTCGGTTTCTCACGTTTCTAACACAGTGTAAAAGTCGCCTAAAGCCCCTCGAATTGTTTGTCTCGCAAGTAGCGTCAAATCCGCCAGTGCACAAGGCCTGTGCCTCGTGCGACCTTTGAACTCAAACGGCTGCACTGCACTGAAAGGGGCGGAATTTCGAAGCGAATGCCTCGGGAGCACTTGTTCGTTGGCACGCTGCTTGTGCGTTCACACAACAACCGTTGGCAGCGCTTGTAAGAAACGAAAGCACGATTTTTGTCAAGGAGCTTTAGGCAATGCCACATATGAGGTGAGGCCTGCACTTTTCTCTCTCAGATGTCATCCCTAGGGGATCCACCCAGCGCCACGAAGCCCGCGTCAACGTCGCAGCCAACGCGCTGTGCAGCGTCTCAACCCGAACGCGACGCTAGCACCTTGCAACGCCAAGACGGACGCGTCGGTCGCTATGTGCCGACTCTCGCCGGGCTTCTGCGTAAGGGCCGCTCAGGGCTGGTCGGAGCCTCAAAACGATGACGTCATGAGCGGGCCTTGTCGTTTAGACTGTATTGACAGAGGGGACAGCCCATCGGGGCCCGCGGTGCATCGACGTTACTTGCAAGCCAAGCATTTTCCGCGCTAAAGCGAGCTCCGTAAACACCATTCTAGGATATTTACAAATCTATAGCCGCGCGGGAAATTAGACAAAGCAGCACATTTTTCTTTATCGCTTTGGACAGCGACAAAACCGCGTACCACACCTCCGAACGCTGAAGTTGGCACCGGTCAAATAGATCGTACAGGCACGTCTCATGTACAACGCAAGTATTCTACGCATCTCTGAACGAAAACCTAGGAATGGTGTTCACTGGTCGCCATATTTGAGGTGACCGCTCACAGCACATGCTCGGGATGTGTTCTCTTTTATGGTCTTCCGAAGGATACAATCCCGATAGTCTGCAATGTGCGTGTTGGAAGCCTTGTGGAAGCTTGCCGTCAGCAAGTGCTCAGCAGCCGCGAGTTCAGCCATGGCCACTTGGGAATACCGCCTCTTGCACACACGAGAGTTTTAAAACGCTATGACAAAAAAAAATTAGAAAAACTTTTCGATTTAATTTTTTTTTACAAAAAAAAACGTTCAATAAAAAATAACTAAACGTACCCTAACATAAAATTTGAAAGAAAAAAAAAACAATGGCCGTCCCTAAGGACACTTCGAACGCAACCACACGAAATGCCAGATTTGTGTACGCCTAGTGTTTTTTTTATGCTTACTTCACGGCCGTGGCTGTTTCGCTATCTTACTGATGTCTCCTACCATTCCTGAACAATAAAGCATCATTGCAAAGCGACCGTATCCACCTACTCCGAATCAAAGAACGAATGAAGATAGACGCAGCTCATTGAAGGAACATTAAAAGAACCTTATTGGAAAACCTCGGTGTGGTTACTGAGATTTCGCTTATGCTCAAAGATTTTAAGGCCCTGAAAGAGTTGAGCCCAGTTCTAATATACGGCGCAAGGTTCAAAGGATAAATATGAAGTCTTACCAAAAACAAGGGTCCAGCACCGGTCACTGGGGAGATGGCTTTAAACGCAAGCCGTTCGATGCACAAGCTACGGAGTGCCAATGCGCGTGCCTACAAGCTATCAGAAGCTACCGCGTGCCAATGCGCGCGCCTACTAGCTATCAGGGGCCTATAGAGTAGCGCCACGCTTTTCCCTGTGCCGCCTCTCACCGTGATTGGTCACACGCAGTACCATAGCAACGAGCTGAGCTGGCTCGGTTCCCTTAGCAACCGAGTGACTACTCGTCACGTGACCTCGCAAGAGCCGTGATGTCACCGGTAAGATGGCAGCACCCAGAGCTGGTGGATACGAGTTTGTTCGGTGCGCGGTAGTCGTAATGTGCCGCTGCTTGCCGACGATTTCGGATTTCTTCGTGCTCTCTGACGCAGGTGTAACGTGAAGATCTAAAAGAATGTGACTTTATACCTTTTCTGTGCAAGATCGCTCTGGATATTAGCACCTGTGCGACAGCATCAGTCATATCGCCGTAACGGTGCTCGTATTCCTGGATGTGTTCGAGGATCGATAAGACATTTTGCATGCAATTGTCGCATACGCCTAGCCTTGTTTGAACGTTGGAATGTCTGAGAATCAATGCGAATTGCATGCGTCGCATGTTGGACCTTGGGGAAGTTGTTTCAGCCCCAGGTAACCGCGTAATCACAAACTTTCAGCGAGGAAGCTCCTGCGATCTTTACGTTTTGCACTAAACAACGATCTTATGATATAGCGTTTAGGATAACTTTTTCGCAATTTCTAGCTCCCTTTGAATGTTGGAATTTCTGAGAATCGAAACGAAAGGTATACGTCGTGAGTAGGGCCTAGGGGAAGTTGTTTCAGCCCTGGGTCACCGAATAATCATAGCAACTTTAAGCGAGGAAGCGCCTGCGACCTTTAACCTTCTGTACTAATCTACGATTTTACGAATTCACAGTTCTGAAGACTTTGATAAACGTCCTTTCGTTGCAATAGCTTGCATTTGATCGCAGAGTTTTTTTTTTTCTTTTGTTCTTTTTTTAAGTGACTGGCGTTTGCTCAAATGACGTATATGAAATGACCTGCTCTATAAGAATGCATCAACACACACTATTAAATTTATATGCTCAGAGGTGTGTTCGTCTTTGTAATTAACAAGTTACAGACAATTATTTTTTACGAGTGTAATATTTATTTTCTGTAGCTGGGCCCCTTTTATACTCATTAATGTCAGTGTGCTTTAATGCTATCATCATGTGTGTATGGTTCCAAATATCCTCTTTGCAATGCCTACAAAAGCCAAAATGACGTCAGCCGACCCCAGCTCACACATTTGAAACGAAAACTGCGTCACTCGGACGTATGCGCTCGTCAACAATCAATTCGTCGATGGATATTTGAATTCCCGTTCGTGACCCATGAGTGCACATGAATGCACTTGCGAATGACAAGTTCTACACTCTAAAAAAAAAAGGTGTCAAAGGAGAGTAACTGCCCTAAGTTACCCTACTTTAACCCTCTCTTCATCCAAGTTACTCTTTCGCGACCGCTTCTTTCGATGATACTCTCCCTTAAAGGGATACTGAACCGAAATTTCGAGTTCACTAAACAAGGCCGGGCGGATAGGCGGGAAGCTGGGAAACCAAAAAATATCACTCATACGGCGATACATCTAACGGATCGCCGTATTTTTCGAAAAAAGAAGTGCGCGATTGAATCCGGCCGACGAGGCCGACGACACAAGGCACGTCACGATTACCCATTCCCTCTCTCCTCGCTACTTCCTGTCAAGCTGGTGAACCGAAGCGAGGAGGAGAGAAGCGAGGCCGCTTCTCCTCATTCTCGAATTCTCCCGGAGGACAGTTACGTCAAAGAACTCGCTTGATCGCGCCCTTCTTTTCCGAAAGTACGGCCATCCGTTCGAGATATCGATGTACGAGTGATGTTTTGAAGTTCGTAGCGTCCGGTTCAACACTTCTGCATCCTTACTTTGCGAAATCCAAATTTCGGTTCAGTATCCCTTTAACCCTCACTCGAACTCTAGAGTAACCGTAGCTAGAGTTAGTTTCTCCTCGCGATATCACGGGCTGTCAAGAGATGGCGCCGCTATGGGGTCGGCGCTAAAGCCCCTCGATACGTTTTCGTTTGTCTTTGCAAGTAGCGCCAAATGCGCGAGCGCACGTGGCCCAGGTCTCGAGCGGCCCTTGGAAGCAAATGGCGGCGCAGCATTGAAATGAGCGGCCCTCGGAAGCGAATGGCGGCGGAGCACCCGCTCGTGGCACGTGTCTTGCGCATTTCCACAACAATGGTTGGCGGTACTTGTGAAAACACCTTTATCAAGGGGCTTTAGTCGGCGCATTTTCGGCGCTGTTCGGCGCAAATTTTTGTTGTTGTGTTTTTCTTTTTCCGGGGAAGGCTTTCTTTTTCCCTAGCCGCTTCTTTTTTTTTTTTTTTTTGGGGGGGGGGGGGGGGGATGGGCAAGGATATTTTAATAAGTGAGTTGATACAGCCTACCTTTACTTAATTTTGTCAACGCGCAATTCAAATGTTTTTTCTGCTAATTAAAAAAAAAAAAAAAGAAACTGCAGAATTTACAGGTGGTTTTTTGCTGCTCCTTTGTGCATATGCGTCGCCAGCGATACGAGCTTACAGGGACCACCAAATGAGGCCGCCGATGTCCGCGTCTATGCATCGCCCTCCCGTCGCGGCCTAACGCATGGGACTTTCGCTTTAGATTATTATGTTGACTTATGATCTTTATAGAAAAGCTTCGTACCCTAACTACGGGTTTATGGACTGCGCTTCGTGTCAGGAGAAGAACATTTTTTGCCTCCAACATGGTGACAAGGCACTGATAGTAGACGACAATGTTGGTTTTGACCTACAGTTTAGCCGGAAGTGACGTCAGCTGCAACAAACGTATATTTAGAAGCGCCAGAAAAAACAAACAACCGAACTGAAAGAAGTAGTAGTGCAAACTCAGAGCGGCTACCGGCAGCTCAATTTTATTTGGAAAACACGAACGTATTTGCACACCAGCGGCGTAGCCAGGGGACGGGGTGTTGGGTGTTGAAGGGTCGGAACACCGCCGAAGTTTCATGGTTGTCCCCCTTTACCCCTTCCACTTTTCCAATGACAGTATTTTTTTGTGTGTGTGTTTCGTTTCGACAATCCACTACGGCGAGGAGCGGTGCATGCCCACAACATACCGAAGCAAAACGAAAAAGACGACGCTGTCCGTGGACTGCGTGAAAAACACATCTCCGGCTCCGGCTCTTCGAACAGCCCTCTCCAAACTCAGCCACGTTTGTAACCGAAGCCTTTCTTCAGGCTCGCAGGTGCGCATGGCTTAGCTCCCGACGTCATAAAAGCCGCGAAATCCTGACCTCGAAAGACGCTGGCCTCGCTTCGAACAAGGCAGGCGGCTTAACTAAAGTTCCCCTACCCTTTGAGTGTCAAGGACTCGACGACAATTTCAGGGCAGCACAACAAAATTCCAAAATAGCAATGATTTGAGTTTACGAACCCTACAATGCGGAGAAAACCGGACGACAAAATAACAAACAGCTTAGCGTTTTTTTTTTGCTTTTTGTTTTTTTGCTCCGTTTTTTTTTTTTTTTTTTGGGGGGGGGGGGGGGTTCACTCGCCTGCGCTTATATAGCTTCAATATGGCACAAAAATGCAAAAAACACACACACACAAACATCCCCATCGTTAAAAAAAAAAAGAAAAGAAGCAACAGAGAAAAGCGACAGCATATGCACTGTTGAAGCATATTTGTAATGCTCATAATCACTTGGTTTCAAAGCGTATCTAGTTGACTTCTTTAGGGCCGGTTGCACCAACGCCGCTTACCTTAACCCAAAGCGGCACTTTCCTAAGCCGGCTTAGCGCCCTAAACCGAGCTTAGGCAAGCACGGGTTTAAATGCCGGTTGCACCAAGGTTAAGCCGGCTTTACAGACGCGCCCCTAGCTAAACGCTGGATTTGCGTAGGGAATCTAGGGACAAACAGAGCAAACTAGGGAACGCTCAGAGCGACGAATACGATTGGCGGAAAGGAATTACGTGATGTAAACAAAAAAAAAAAAAAAAGAAAGAAAAGAAAAACTGTCGTAGTAGTTGTCGTCGGCGTCTGCTTTTCGCTGTATTTCTTCGGTGAGTAACAAATTAAAGGTCTCCAAATTCAATAATTTTTTCGTGTAACTTTCAATAACAGAAGTCAAAGCTTTAAATAAACACGAATGCTCTTTACATCTGTGATTGTGTGTTTAATATCGGTTGGTAACAGGATATTTTGACAGTGGTAGTAGTTTTCGTGCTCACATTTTGAGGCGAAGGAGCCATCGGGGGCCCCAAAACTCACCGAACGCGAGGACACTCTACTCACTACATCGCTGAAGACAAAACATCATGGATATAAGTAGGTAGGTAAGATGACTACTAAAACCAAGTCAAGCCTGAGACCGATGAAGTTCAAAACAGTGACGAACTCGCCACGGCAGCTGCGAAAATGCCCGGAAATCGCCGAATAGAAGTCGTCGAGAGGTCAGGTCACGAGACCTTGCATCGACGGTACTCGTTGCTATCAGCAAGGTGACAGAACTGCACTGTACCGTCGTTGAACATCCGCTGCAGCCTCAAACGGACTTCAGTTTCACACTGTCAAGTTCAGAAAAAAAAAAAAAAAAACTCCCACTAGTACATCACATCGCGCCGATAAGAACGGTCGTCTCTTCGCATCACCTGCCCCAGCCTGCCCCGATACAGCAGTGAACGAATCTAACATAGTAGTCGTTACGATTTGTCGTCGCCACGAATGAAAGATATAAAGCAAAATATTTCTAAAAAATCGCAATCACCAAAAAAGTTACGGAGGACACAACAAGGCGCAACTTTCAACTGAATTTTATTGAAAACGTGTTCCGGTATATAGTCTCAACCATCGTCACAATGACAACAAACGACAAAAGTAAAGGGAAAACACCATCACAGAGCACAACTCGGAAACAACAGTATCTCGTTCTCGGGAAACGAATGAAAGATATAAAGCAAAGTATATAAAAAAAATGCGATCACCAAAAAAGTTACAGTTATGGAACGATACAGTTTCTGAAGCCAAGATTCTACTCGCGAGATAAGGAAAATTCACTGAAGATTGTCTCAAAACTCAGAAAACGAAAGAAATTGTATTTTCGCTGTTTTATTACTTGAAAGCGCCGCAATCTAATGCAAACGGCAGAGGTGTCGACAATCAGCTGATCGCCGAGATCATGTACTGCCACTATTCAACGCGCTGATCAGATTGAAGGATACGCGCTGCAAGTGTAAATAAACAAGGTGGTAACTAACAATACGTTACAGCTATGCGAAAATTAGTAAGTACATACGAATAAGGTCGTTGACAGAAGAACCAACGGGAATACAGACGTGAGCCCCACAGCTCCGTACGTTTCTCATTTAGGGCTAACACGCCCTGAAAGTGGAGAGCCAACTTGAAAACAGGGGTCGATAAACACTTCACGCGACAATATCTTGCATCCTTGTCACAATCGAAAGTCATTTTGACGAGAATTTCACGCTGATGTAGCCTAAAACACTTTGCACAACCAATTTCGTCCACCGCGTCGACCGTGACAAACCAACCGCCATGTTTTTAATCCAGGATTAAGAAACAACCAGAAGCAAAGCGCCCAATGTTGGGCGCTTAAGTTAAGCGTAGTTTAGTGCTAGGTTTAGCGATAAGCGAGTTTGGTGCAACCGAACGAAACCGAAACTAAGCTTAAGTTCCCGGCTAAGCTCCGCTTTGCACTAAGCGACGTTGGTGCAACCGGCCCTCAATCGCCGAAGTGGGTAATGTTCACATGCTTGCGTTGAGCACGTGAGTCGTGGAACTTTTTCAAAAATGAGTTCAAAAGCCAAGCCGTTCTTGACGTTCTTTTTTTTTTTTTTTCTTTTTTTTTAAGAATGATTATTGACCTACAACTTCAAGCGTGTCATCACCGTCTCCAACAGCTAGAGTCGGCACATTCTCGTCAGGCAGCATCGTCCGCCCTAGGCGAGTGCGATATTGTGGCCAACGACGTCGGTCTCTATGTCGCAAGCCTCGACTTCGATCAAATCGGCGGCCTGTGCGGAGCATTCGTTTTGTTAAATACACTTCCTGGGGAAGTACTGGTTTTGACACAGATGTGGAGGGACCGCACCGCGTAGCGCGTCTCGGCGGTACAGGCAACTAGCATTTGCCTAGAGGCTTTGTATCCTAATGTAACCCGCCTGCTTAGCGCAATAGCTTCCACCATGCTAATTATAAACACCGTCGAACTTGTTGTCCGTAAGGTAATGACGTCACGAGAGGAAACCATAGGAGGGCGCCACCAAAACATCTCGCCTCTAATAGACCCTTTCCGAAATTCAGTGCCATCTGGTGGTTTGTAAAGCAGCTTAGGTTTTGCCATATCAATGGCGGAAATGAACTTGTACACTGCGGATGCAATAGGAGACCTTGCTTTAACCCTAGAAGAAGCCAAGGCTACGGGGCAAATGGTACACTGCGTGTTCCTCGACATCAGTCGTGCATTTGATACATTGCCACATCCAACCATCATTCACCGACTAAAGCATTTTGAAGTTTGTGGCAGACTCTTATCTTTTATTGAGGCCTTTCTTTCTGGACGGTCCATGAGCGTGAAATTGCCAGATGCTACTAGCACATCTAGACATATTGCTCAAGGGCTACCCCAAGGAAGTGTATTGAGCCCTCTGCTTTTCAATCTTGCCATGAGCGTCCTCCCTCGATGTCTTCCAGCAAAGAATCGAGCTCTTCGGATTGGCATGGCAATCTACGCGGATGATGTGGCGTTGTGGTGTGTCGGGCCCTCAAGGAACGCTATGCGGAGGGCAAGTTCGTCTGCTTCTTGCGCAGGGGGTAGCGGTGACGTCAGAACGCCGAGCCCTGATTGGCTGATCGCGACCCCCTATCCGAGCGTCGTCTGCTCTTTTGCAACGTCGTCTGCTCGCAACGTCGTCTGCGTCTGTCTTACCTTTCCTGCGACTTTCGTAAGTCGCAGGAAACGATCTTACGCCAAAAATCTGCGTAAGCCATAACTTAAGAACAAATTTGTATTCACGAAACGAAATTTTCGCAAGTTTTGCGCAGGTTACGACGAAATCCTACGACAGCTTCGTACGCACTTCTTACGATCAAATCAGCATGGCCGACAGCGTCGCGGACGCGACGACCCACGGACGTTTATTTTTCTATGTGCGCTTCTCACGCGTCCCGACTTCAAGCAGCAAGAAAAAAGTAAAAAGTACTTGAAACAGACCACGACGAACAAGAACGCTGGATCCACAAACACCCGGGAAAAGCTACAACGGCCATGATTCCACCGAACGCGACCAAGCGAGCACGGCAGTTAGGCCTAGCTGGCACTCCCGGACTCGGCGACCGTCTGCCCACGACCGGCTGGCGTGCTGAGTGGAATATGCCCGCGCGACCCTTGTGAACCCTTCCCGTATTATACTTTGATCGCTGACCTCACTTTTGGATTAAGAGGTCAATTTCTTCCTCTTGTTACCTCCTTGTTTCCCGAGGCAACGGTGACTCTCGCCGGTGAAAAAGCGGTGAATCTCCGACAGACGCAGGAAAGGTAAAGCAGCCATCGCTTTGACTAGCAGACGTAGAGCAGACGACGTCAACTGCGCCAACCCGCCGACGCTGTTAAAGAATGGGGGGTCTCGCCGCACACGAAAGGAGGGAGAAAGTATTTGGGAGGGAACTTGCACACTCACCTCCCGGTTCTTAGTAAACAAACCTCGGCGCCTCGGGACACCTCGCCAGTGAGTCCTCTGAATTCCCTCCTTGATGCGCGTCTGCTAGTTGTTAGACAAAAACAACGTACCGCTCGAGTTATTTCGTCTGCCCTCTGTGAAAGGCGAAATCGAGCTCGCATGTAAAGACCTGCACTTCTGAAAGTCGCAGGAAAGGTGAGACAGACGCAGACGATGTTGCGAGCAGATGACGTTGCAAAGGAGCAGACGACGCTGAGAAAGGGGGGTCGCGATCAGCCAATCAGGGCTCGGCGTTCTGACGTCACCGCTACTTCCTTTCTCATGCGCAGAAGACGAAAATGAGCCCACTTGCGAGGCGTATAGGGATCCGTAATCGACTCCAGGTGGCACTGGACTCTACTGCACTGGCCATAGCGCAACTAGGCCTTACTCTATCTGCGGAAAAGACTGCCTCACTCCTCTACCGACCCACAGGCCGAGCACCACAAAATGCCCTACGTCTAAAACTTGCTGGAACGCCAGTTAAAAGGGTGAAAATCCACACGTATCTCGGCGTTATTATCGACGATCGGGTGACATGGAGACCTGAAGTACGCACGAGACTTCAACGTTGCCGTCAACTGCTACGTGTCGTTAGACAGCTTGGAGGCTCCTCCTGGGGTGCATCACAACGTGCACTACTTCAAATGTACAAGGGGCTCATCATGTCCAGGCTTCTCTATTCACTGCCGCTACTGGCTGTTGCAAGGGCACAAATTCGAGACATCGATACTTTTCACCGGTCCGCACTACGAAGCTGCTTGGGACTGCCTCCTTCAGCAGAGAACGTGGCCACAATTGTTGCAGCGGAAGAATGGCCGCTGTCTTTGAGACTTGAAGAGACAGCGCTACGCAACATCGCTCGTATGAGCAGTCTCCCCCCTGCGGACACAATCCGTAAACACCTCTTTGCCCGGCGAAACTCTCACCTCGGGCGCCAAGCAAGACGATTTGACTTTGAGGTTGGAGCTCCTAGCGAATTTATCCTTCCTCAACCACCACATTCCACGCGTCCTCCCCTGGAGATACATGCGACGCTCCCAATCCCACAGCGCAAGGCGAATGTCCCAGAATTTGTCTCTCGCTCAATCGCTCTTGAGCGCATAGACGAAGTGTATGAAGGTTGGATTCATGTTTATACAGACGCCTCAATTAACGTCACCAAACGGACTGCCACGGTTGGGATTACCATTCCAGAAATGGGCTATGATATATCGGACAGGCTAAATTTTGTATCGTCGTCAACCACGGCAGAACTCGTTGCCATCTGGGCTGCTCTTGAGTCTATTAAGAACACCTCGTCACCAACAAAAGCTGTCGTACTCACAGACTCAAGAGGTGCTCTTCAGCAGCTTCAGAGGCTTCATAATGCAACCCCACTGCTGGCGAGAGTCGCGTCTGAGGCAGCGGCAGTTGAAGACATGGGATGGTGCCTTGCTTTGCAATGGATCCCGTCTCATGTCGGGATTCCTGGCAACGAACGGGCTGACCAGCTGGCTGCAAAGGCGCATGACGATCCAGTCCCAACCTTCTTACTGGACCGCTACAACGAGGCTTATCGATTCATCCGTGAGATCCTCACAGAACGGCATCCACATCCTGGGGTCGCAACGGGGAGGCCACCCCCCGTGGTTCCCCGCAAGCTCCCTAAGGCTGAGACAAGCCTTCTCCACAGGCTTCGGGCTGGTTGCCCATACACTGCCATGCGGCTCCACATGATGCGTCGCAAAGCGGATCCTAACTGCCCCACCTGCGGCGACCCAGAGGACACAGAACATGCCCTTCTGGTTTGTTCCACACATCACGAGACCAGAAAAACTCTTTTCCAACACTGCTCACTATCTGGTCTGCCATATGGAACTATCACAGAACTTTTGAACCCTAGAGGAACCAGAGGAACAGCGGAGAAAGCCTCCCGCGCCCTTCTGCGCTTTCTTCGTGACACTGGGCTGGCGGATAGACTGTAATTTGGTCCACTTCGCTCCCTAACCAAAGGCTCTGAACTATGGTGATAACTAACTGGGCGGAAATTTATAACTAGATAAGTTGTAAAAATTTGACCTTTTAACTCCTCTTTTTTGTATATAATTTTCATCTTCCCTCTTTCTATCCCTTTTCCCCAACAACCAGGTAGCGACTCGCCCATTAATTGAGGCCCACATCTCCTGGTTTCCCCCCTTCCCGACACCCCATAATAAACAAACAAACAACATGAACTTGTATCGGCACCATCACCTTCGGAGGTCAACGGCACGCGAGGAATTGTTCAGTGTGACTTCTTTCTCGATCACGCTCAGTTCGATGGTGACCAAGAACCTGCGTTCAGAACAAAGCTCCAACCCACTCAGATGCCTCGAGAAAATTCTATACACCAAGATGCTTTAAAGCGGATTGTGTGCCGCCCACAGATTGACTGAATCTGAGTTATTACAAATAAACGCTTACGTAGCTCTTGTGTTCCATTCCTACGTTGCGTCGTACTGAC
The DNA here is from genome assembly GCF_016920785.2 of Ixodes scapularis. NCBI lineage: Eukaryota > Metazoa > Arthropoda > Arachnida > Ixodida > Ixodidae > Ixodes > Ixodes scapularis. The sequence continues at coordinate 119,790,081 of NW_024609881.1, forward strand.
CCCCCGAATGCACAGGCCTCGCAAGATCCGCTTAGGAGCATCTTCAACGTCTTCCTTTATCAGTCACTAGAAGGCCGCCATTGGTATGGCACAAATGCCGTTCCACAGATGATGATAGTGATCAAAGTGGCCTGACTGAATTTCGGAAAGGGTCTATAGGGGCTGCGCTTTTGAACATTCACCGAAATATGCAAATCGGCACCGAAAGGGTACTCTCACTTCTTTCTATCGACCGACGGCGGCTTCCACTAAATGTTTAGACCCCACTAAATGATAGAAACTAGTATTTTTTTCTTAAACTTAAACGGAAATAGCCTAAAACATGACTATACAACGATATTTTCTGAAAAAATGTGATCCGCGCAGGGGAAGTACTGGTTTTGACACATATGTGGAGGCACTGCACCGCGTAGCGCGTCTCGGCGGTACAGGCAACTTGCATTTGCCCAGAGGCTTTGTATCGTGATGTAACCCGCCTGCTGCCAATCATGGCCACCATGCTCGTTAGCAGCGCTGAATCGGAACGTTTGTTTTCTAGACTCCAAATACTGGGACGTTGAAGCACCTGAGGGCTTCAACGTCCCAGGGGCGTTTGCTGCTCCGTTCCAAGCTGAGACCAGACGCTCCGCCTTCAACGCGAGCTCGCTGGCTTCGGTAGTACTTTGGTTGCGCGTGCCTGCGCGATCACACTTGTTTTTGCAAGGGCAGAAAGATGGCGACGTGTGCGATCAAAAGCGTCGCTGTGGTCGGCCTTCTACGATTGGCCGAATGGTGACTATGAAGTCAGCAAAGGTTTTCTCATCGACAGAAATAAGAGTAATGAAAGAACTTCAATTTTGACGGTGTTGGTAGTGTTGGTTTCAGAGCGCAATAGCTTCCACCATGCTAATGATAAACACCGTCGAACTTGTTGTCCGTAAGGTAATGACGTCACGAGAGGAAACCGTATAGACGCTTTACACACGCGCCAGATTACAGCCGCCATTACTGACCTTCTTTTATCTTATGGAGATACCGAGCCACTGAAACGGGTGTTGACGAGCCTCCAGAAAGGCCAAAGTTGGATAGAAGGACGCAATAGAATTTAAGATGGCCATAACCTGGCCTGCTATGGTAATGATGAAGTGAAGAAAATTCAATAAGAGGAAACAAAAACTGAAGGTCAGTTATGGCGGCGCCCATGCACAGCTGCTGCAAAGCGTCTATACGAGGGCGTCACCAAAATATTTCGCCGCTAATAGGGGCTGCGCTTTTGAACATTCACCGAAACATGCAAATCAGCACCGAAAGGGTACTCTCAGGCCTGGTTCACACTTGCGCATCGGCGGGCGAATGTGCAAGAATTCGGCCGCCGGGCGTAGCGTCCCCTGTGCATGGCCGCGGCCAATTCCGTTCGGCGACAGCGCATTAGCTGTAAGTGTGAACCAGGCCTTACTTCTTCCAATCGACCGACGGCGGCTTCTACTAAATGTTTAGACCCCACAAAATGATAGAAACTGGTATTTTTCACATACTTTCTCGTAAGACAACAACGAAGAACGTAAATAGCCTAGAGATGACTATACAACAATATTTTCTGAAAAAAATGTGACCCGCGCAGGAGCAATGAGCGTGACGCTTCACTATTCACTTCACTCATTACCCCTCTGCGCATTGCAGTTTTTGTGTTTAATCGTATTCTAAACTTCGCTATTCTCTGGCACTTTTCCATAGTTTTCAGTCATTGGATACCCGAGTGTTCCGCATTGAAGTGCACGCACCGTAATTTTTTGTGAGCCTGTTTAGACTTTTTTGCTCGAAGTCAATTATAATATTTTCTGACTGCGTTCTTTCGTCGTTTAACATTAAATTCTCCTTTTTTTAAATACTGGACGAACGAGATGGTGGAAAAGAAGGTTGGACTTTTGTCGTCTAAGAAACAGGAAAATAGCAAACAAAATTGTGTTTGGGCAGTTTCTTTTCCCGGTCTCTTCTTTTCTTTGTGTCTTTCAAACAGCTTAAGCAATGAAAAACACCCATGAAAAAAATTCCCTGGCTACGCCACTGATACACACTTTATTATACCTCAAGCCAAATGAATCTGAATTTCTTATTTGATGAAACGAGCGACGACGCACTGATGCAACTGTCATCGTCCTTTACACTGATTTTGAACACCTCGAAATTTTTCCACTCTGTTTTCAGTTCCTACTTGCCCGGAATCTGTGTTTTATCCAGCAAAGGGTCGTACGAACATTTATCACAGTGGACTGCCAAGTTCCCTAAAGAAGACCGCTTTACAGAAAGTTCATGCCCTATGCGCGATCGGGTGGTGCACGAAAGCACCCGATATCAAATGCCCCACGACTGGCACCCGCCCTTTTGCCCTGCCTTCAAAGGGCTAGTTTTATCAGAAGCCCATGACGCGAATTCCCAGATCATGTGACCTGGTCCTCACTGTGACGGCGGAGCATTCTGCTTTTAATTAAGAGACAGCTAGTGTGCACGCGAGCGCGTGGAAGGTAATCATGCCGTCATTTGTAGACCCTCAAGATATTAGGTTATGACATGAAACAACGGCGGTTCAAGCGTGTACAAGGATTCTGCACGTGGGGCTATAATACTACACCCGTACGATCGCCCACATGTCGTTGATATTTTAGACTACCGATGTGGCGCATTCCTCATGTTTGTGTGCATGTCTCTTTGAGCGCATGCTCTCCTGTTTTGTTTATTTTGAGGCATTAGCTAGTTAGCTTCACTGGTGCTCTGAGGGAATGCCAAGTGGCCGACAATCTTCTTGCAATTTATATCACCCCTTTTCTTTTCGTTGGGGGACATTTGATTTATCATTATCTTTTTTTATTTTGACATGAGGTTTCAAGCTGAGTTCAGTGCTCGTGTCTGTCAATTCCTTTTTGTCCCCTTTTTCTAGAGTTATCATGTGTGAGCAATCTCTACTATATTGTTTTTTTGGTTACCCGGATAGCAAATACCAGCTGAGACAAACCGACGAATTCGAGAGAGGGAAGAGCGTAGTGGAGGGGCGCGCCGATGGCCTCGAAACGGGTTGCTTACGAATGTCCCTCGTAGGGAGCAAAAGCTCTATCTCTCCCTCGAAAAGGGCAAGAGAAGGTGCTGATAAAATAATTTCCCTCCCGTTTTCCCCACCCACCATCACTAATCCCTCCAAATCTCTTGTGAGCCTAGGGGACTCGGCGTCCGCGTCCTTGAAGGAGGAGGGCTCCCTTGATACCTAAGCTGGCAGTGTCGGAAGACCGTCGAGCCCACCATGCCAGTTATCGCGTGCGCCACTCTCTGCGCGTGGTTACGGGAGGGAGCGTGATCATGTGATTAAAGCCAAATGTACGATTGGCTCACCGAACACCTTAGCTTCCTCTTCACTTTCAGCTTAGGAGTGACGGAGTCCAGCCCGCGAAGCGCGCGCACACACACACACTCACACAAAGTGGAGTCGCGTGAACCAAGGCCTACCGATAAGGGGACTGCACGACGGTGGGGACGGTCCCCTCAATGTCCAACACGCGCATCCGTGAACTGGAAAGGGGCAGAGGCGCTTCGCAATTTATGGAGTTTTTTTTCTGGCAGAGATAGCTCTTTTCAAGAATGGCAAGATGAACATGCTCATATCAGGACACCGTGGTGTCAGTTTCTTAAGTTGTTTAGGTTCATTTGATTGCTTAGCGGACATTTATTATTATTTTTTTTTATCGGGTGAACCGGCTCGGCATCTCCTTTATCCACGCTTCCCCAACTGGAACCGGTAAGAACGATGGTTTATTGCCAAGTGCGATCTTCAACATGCGGAATGTCAAGACCTTGGATATTCTCTCGACAGCGCCTACACACCGGTGATCTTCCTTTGTTGTGGCCATACATGTCACCACCAGCTTCGACGGACCGAAGACACGACGGACCACTTTCTTTTGCACGTGAGTGACAATGGGAGGATCCTCTCCTTCTTCTTGACCATCGGAGACATGTGTTCTTGCTACGTAATGCACGTTTTCTCATGATCCGATCCGTTTGAACCGTGTCTAACTCTGGGCCGGGAGTCTCCGACGAGTGCCGCGTGTAGTCCACAGCGATCGGCCTGAAAGGTCCTGTACAGCGTTATTTGTAAATGCTTTTTATTCCAATAGTCTGTGAGAGACGTTCTGATTGGGTATTTTCGTGTTTGAAGTCATTTAGTTCATTTTTTCTGTTAAAATATGGCTGTCTTCTTGAAGGTAGATGTGTGCTGTAGTAAAGTCCTCCCAGTATGTCCAAAGCCGAATTGCACGGGGCGTTGAGTGGTCCTTCTTTGCCAAGATTCAGCTAGTCGGGTGGTTGTGGAGTGTCAGCTATGTCACTGCGCTATGCGAGCGTATTTGCCAGTAATCGTCTTTACTCGACAAGTTTTTTTTTTTTTTTTTTTTTTACGTGAGTGATTTATTGATTCAAGCATCATGTTCCGTTGAACTGTCATATTTTGTTTGTATAACAGGGTATTTATTGGACTGATAATTTAAAAGTACATTTGGCACTGGTGAGCTGAAGGGGAGGCCAGCGATTTGATTTATCACTCGTCTAATTTGTATATTGCCGTTGCTCGTGGCGATGCCACGTTGTTTTGCAGCACCCCATGTATCCGCATATGTCGTTGTTACTGTTTTCTACTCTCGTGCTTTGTACCCCCCCCCCCCCCTTATGTAATGCCCTCAACGAGGGCCTTTAAGGGAACTTGAATAAATAAATAAATAAATGAATAAATAAATAATATAGAGGGCCCCCCCTTCCCCCCCCCCCCCCCCCCCCCAATATGCGTACATTTATAACTACATATTTCTGCGCCGCAAACACCGCAATTCCTTAAAGCTGTTTATTTTTTTCTTTCAAATCAACGTAGAAACATAGGTGTGAACTTAAATGTCGAGGTTGCAATAAACATGTTTTAAGTTTAGATGAAGGATTGAGAGACGCTGTGATGCTGCCAGAGTAGGGCTAAGCAACTTATAGATTAACCTTTCTACTATGTGGAAAAAAAAAGAGCTCTAAATTCGACCTTTCAATGCGTGTGCCTGCCCCTGCATTCAGAGTGGTGCAACCAGTTCATCCGCATGCAATAAAAAACATAGAGCCCACATCTATTGCGCAGCAGCACGATGAATTGGCACACATGAGCAGCTCGCTGACTTTCTAGTAGTGTCGGTTGTGGTAGAACTTGAGCTCGCCGCGATGCATGTTCTGTTTTGACATGTAGCATATTTATCAGTTATTTTAATACTCGCCAATCTTAATTTGTACGTTCTCGGTACAGCCTACTTTTAAATTTCTTTTTCTTCTTGTTTTGTTTTATTTAGAATTCGTGAATTTTAGTAGGTACAACTTTTTTTTTATTAAGGTTCAATGGTACTTTATGGCGAATTATCCCCTTGTAGAGCTGTAGTTACAATATTTAATGATTGGTCTCCCCAAACTTAGATGTTACTTGCATTCGTTAGCTTCCTTTCTAAAGTTGTGAAATAAACTATAATATGATGGCAGTCAGCACTGAAACGCAATACGTTGTTTACACTAATTTATCTATAAAAATGTTCCTAACATATTGTATGCCACTTGGACAAATGCAGACGTTAAGAAATTGCATTCGTCCTACCCCTCAGTCTAGTGTCTATATAATAAAGCTATGTCTTGCACCGCTATGGGCAGAGGCCAGCTGATTTGCTACTGTTTGGAAGGTGGAGGGGTGATGTGCAAGGAAGCTAAACTCTGTCCCTCACTCCCATATTGCCTGTTATAATTGTTCCAAAAGTCAGGGAGAAGGGGGAGAGAACTGCCCCCTCTCCTTGCCCCCTTTTTCTGATGGGGTGCAAACTTGAGGATACCATAAATGAATGCAACCGCTTATGGGTGCTGTTGCATACAAAGGAAACAAATAGAGAGAGAGCGAGGGATGTGGTTATCTTTCTCTTAGGTGTTCATAGCAGGGGATACGAACTGTTTTGGATTTTTGCGACTGAGCGAGCTAGCAATCAGTGCTGCCTTAGTGTTCGGTTGGGACCCTTATTCAATCGGCAAGAAAGCGAGCCCCAGCCAATTATTGGAGCGCATCCTATGAATGGCTCCTGGGATTTTCGAAAATGGTCTATTGTCTCGCAAATGAGTGCACTGGTATTAACTAAAAGCACTTCGCGAGCTGTTTCCTCTCTTTTAATATTGCTGACTCTGCATTTAAGCATTCATTCTTCACAGGAGGAGGGACACGGCCGATCGACCTGTCCGGTGACGAGAATTGACGAAGAGGACTCAAGTGCCATAACTGTGGTGTTGGAGGACCACTCCTTTGAGGTGACGGGCTGGTGCAGCGCTCGTTCTTGCATCGCACGGAGTCGACGACATTTCTTACCGTCAAAAAGCAAGCCAGTCACTCGTAGCGATTGGGCATTTCATTAGTTTGAAGTACAAATAAAGTCCGTCTTGGCTTTAGACTTGATCACGAAGTTAAAAAAAACTTGTTAGCCATAGGAAATTTGTGCGCCGGTTTTGCCTTTTTTGCCATGTGCTGAAATTAAAATTTTGGTTTATTAAACTCTATTCTACTGTTTTATTTCAGTGCTGACTTTTTATGAGAACCTATAGCCTCTGTGCAGGCTCATGCTTTATATTTTGTCATTTTTCAGCTGCAGTTCCACATTTCCTTTGCACCCATCTCCTTGTGAACATGTACATAGCTGCTTTTAGATTTTAGGGTTTCCTGAAGAGAGTGCTAATTCTTTTATACAGAGTTTAGGCAACACATCAGATGGGTCTGTACTTACTGCACACAATTATTTCTGTAGAGTAATTACAGTCCCATTCAAGTGTTGCCTAAACTCTGTATTAAAGAGTTAAGTACTATCTAAGGAGGGGTCATACAAACTGCTCAAGTGTGCTGCTATGTGACATTAACTCTTGGTAGAGAGCAGAGTTAACTCTTTAATACGGACTCAAGGTACAATTCAAATGGAGTGGTATTTACTCCACAATAACGCTAAAACTACCCTTCCTGGAGACCGTGCTTAACTCTCAAATATAGAGTTCAGGCAACACTTCTAATGGAGTTGTCATTACTCTCCACAAACGAGTGGATTCAACTCTTCCCGGAGAGCATGTTTAACTCTTGCATACAGAGTTTAGGCAACACTTCTAATAGAGTTGTGGCTACTTTACACGATGGAGTGAGGGTAACTCTTCCTGGCGAGTACGCGTAACTCTTGAATACAGAGTTCAGGCAACATTGTAATAGAGTTGTAGTTACCCTACACGAAGGAATGGAGGTAACTCTTCCTGGAGAGTATCCTTCACTCGTCAACAAGGAGTTTCGGCAACACTTCTGATAGAGTTATAGCCACACTACACAAAAAAGTGAAATTTACTCTCATCAAAGAGTTTAGGCAACACGTCTCATGGAGTTATAGTTACTCTACACAAAGGAGTGAAGGTAACACTTACACTTACACATTAAAAGAGTAGCCCTGACTCTCTCAAAGGTATTGGCGTGACTCTCTATAGAAGAGTTAAATGAACACTTGTATGGAAGAGTTAAACATACACTTGCCTCCGAAGAGTTATAGTTACTCTTTAAAAGAGTGGATTCTGTGACAAGCCAGTTACACTCCAAAAAGAGTTAAATCGACACCTTTTTTTTTTAGAGTGTATGGTGTGCCTAAAAAGCACGGTGGAAGCTTCGGGTCATCGCACCGGTGCCCTAGCATGTCACGACCGCGTGATTCCACTGTTATCTTTTGAGTTGAGGATAAAAGTTAAGGAAGAAGAAGTTAAAGAATCATTTCATGGCCCCTTTGACACGGGTATGCGTGCTACACCAGATAAAAATATTGACATTTTGCATGCCGGTAAACTTCCGGACGACCACTTGGCCTGTCAGCAAGAACACCTCAAATCCGGCGTCCGTCTCTTTTGATGGCATTAACAATCCTCTGTAGACCACCGTGCTGTCCTTCTTGGTTTAACCCTGTCGAATTTTCACCGCCCAAAACGAGGTGGATACCGTCGTCGACGTTGCTCCCCGCCAGTCGGTGAAATAATCTCATCTTGAATGAATGATTGGGTTTTGAAGAATGATGGTGATAAGCATACATTCTCTTACTATGGGGCAGTCGAGCAGCAGTCATGTCCCAAGGCATCGTCCTGTCGTGGCCGGCGTAATCGGATTTTGTTCCATAGGAGCGGAGTTCCGAAAGTACAAGGACGGTACGTTCGTCCCACGAAGCCGCCGCCATACCGGCGGCGCAGAAAACCACTCTCCTTGTCCGTGCACGCTGCAAATCGTCTCATTTCACAGGAAAACAGGCACCGCTCCTCCAGAGGCCTGTGCCGTACCGCCATAGCCAAAGCGTCCTTTAGGACTTTTACCACTTTTAAATTGACGAATGGAGATATCAACTAGATAAAGGTTGCCGCCCGGCGTCGCTAGCAGTACGATTACCATAGAAACCTCCCAGGCCCAAAATGGAGATCACTATAGGCGCTTCTGACGTCGTGTGTCTAGATAATTTTGCCTTTTGTCGCTACTCTGGCAGCTACGCTGCCATATGCATGGAGTGGCTCTAGGGCCTATTAGCGACGTGAGCGATTGCAAGCGTCGCTGTGATCGGCCTTCTACGATTGGCCGAATGCTGACTATGACCTCAGCAAAGGATTTCTGATCATCGGAAATAACAGTGATGTAAGAACTTAAATTTTGACGGTGTTGGTAGCGTTGCTTTCTAAGCGCAACGATTTCAAGCTTCCACCACGCTCATTACAAACACCATCGAACTTGTGGTTCCCAAGGTAATGACGTCACGAGAGGGAACCATAGGAGGGCGACACCAAAACATCTCGCCGCTAATAGACGCTCTACACACGCGCCAAATTACAGCCGCCATTACTGACCTTCTTTTGACTTTCCCAGATGCCGTGCCACTAAAGCGGGTGTTGACAAGCCTCCAGGAAGGCCAATGCTGTGGAGGACACTGTAGAAACTAAAATGGCAATAACCTGCCCCGCTATGGTAACGATGAAGTGAAGTAAATGTAATAAGAGGAAACAAGAACTCAAGGTCGGTTACGGCGGCGCCCATGCACAGCTGCTTCAAAGCGTCTATAGGGAGTATTCACTGGACGCCATATTTGTGGGTGCTGTTTAGAGCGGATGCTCAGAACAAGCTCACATCAATAGGATGCTAAGACCGGCACTCTTGATGGTGCGGAATGCACGTTGCAAACGAACTGTGGATGCTCGCCGTTAGCACACGCTCAGCATTCGCGCACACAAATATGGCCGCCAGTGAATACTCCCTGTAGCCTTGTTACGCGAGCACACTGAACTGCAGTTACGCTAAGACGCAGCTACCGCACAATACTTGCCGACAACCTTCTGTGGCTGTGCAGTCAAAGATATCGGCGACCGTGCGCTTGAGCATCTCGATCATCTATCAATGCAGTGCACGCGCTTGTTATGGAATAGCTCTCTGAGAGTATAGTGCGGTATCTGTGGTGCCGCGCAACTGTAGTTAAGTTCCCAGACGACACTTGGACATCCTCAGGATGTCCTCAGGACAACCTTTTGAGGACATTATGGTGTCCTCAGGATGTCCTCAAATGATCCTGGAAACATCCTAAAAACGTCCTATTGTCCGGCCTCAGGACATCCTCAGAACGTCCTCAGGAGGGCAGCCAAGGATTTTTCTAGTACATTTTTAGGACAATGCACTGCAGGACAATGCAATGCAATGCACTGTTCACTGAGCTGTTAGGATGCTTTCATTTTTATTGTTTCTAGGTTTTCTCCAACTGGAGTTTGAACCTGAACATGCCTGGAAGTGCTGCCTGCAGAAAGATTTTCAATGTTGTGTACTATTTTAAAGTGATTTTCCCACACTAATTCTAGATTACTAGTCAGTGAGAGGCTAAGAACATAGGGCCAAGGGAAAGGGGGAAGAAAGCTGACGGAATGCTGAAGAGGAGAAAAGAAAACCTCTTCCCTCCAGCATCCCGTCTGCTTTCTCCCCTGCGTCTTTCCTTGCCCTATGTTGTTAACCTGTAACTATGAGCTTGATCAGGCCATTCATTATTACAGAGGTAACTGTTCAAGGAATGCTTTATTGGAGAGCAAATGTTATACATGACTTTTTTTCAATGTCTGCATCAGACATGTAGTCTGGCTTCTCATCTTGGACAGCGCTAGTCCGAATAGTCAGCGGGATCTAGAAGAAAAAAATAATTCCATGAGCATTAATAATAAAAGCAGGTAATGTGAGAAACTTGCCATCATGTCGAACATCTCCGGCTTTTGACTGTAGCTTTTTCAGTTTCTCTCCAGCGTGGCGCAGTCACAATTTGATGATGGTCTCCCCGTCAGCTTTGTTTGCACATTCAACATCTGCTTTCACTACCCCTGAAACATTGATTTGTGATGATAGTCATAGCAGAAAACTAAGATGGTCTAAAAAAATCGCAATTAATGTCTATAAAAATAGATGTTCCAAAAAATTATGTTCCTTAGTGATAACGCGCAACTATACATGGCAATCTGACACACACAGCAAACGTTTTACCTATTTAGACAGAACTATATTCAGAAAATAGTATCATTCCCCACTCCCGAGTCAGGTTAGTTTGTCGGTTTTAATGTAAAATCAGTCTTACTTACTTTTACCATCAGGGCAAGAATATTCAATGCAATCTGCATTTCACGATAGCTCCGAACCCGACAAGGCCCTTGTGCAATATTTTACATAACTAGTTTAGTGAATAACTTAGATGACTCGCACACGACAAACAAAAGTGTCTTATTGTAAATGATGTCTGCCACATTGAGATCCCGAAACTTTCCTTTGCCTTTCTGGCCTACCCAGCTGAAATTGACAGCCACTTTCTGGCTAAGCAGGACCTCCAAGGTGTTCCTGGTGGCAGACCCCATGGATCTGCCACTAAGGCCAGTGAACTGATGCAGCTAAAAAGAATATATTGGATCACATAGACGCTCTTATTAAGTCAAAGGTTAGGAAATATAACAAGATTGAGAATCCTTCATACCACAAGCGTTCTTTTCTTTTCATCCGAAGATAGACTGGAGTCAAACTCCAGAAATGCCTCCAAGTCGGCGAACGGCTTCTTCGATACTTCTTTAAAAAAAATGTAACGTTCGTCACTGCCTTGCGTTGCTGTCATCATAAATCTGGATGGAACAGCGCGGATATACAGACTCGCAGTGCTGACTAACAACTCAGGATATATTTCTTCTTCCTCAAATCGTCATCTTTTTCTCCTTCGCCGTTAATGAGAACATTTTAAATTTTTAAACACCAGAAACCACAGCCAATAAACATTAATAAGTAAATAATAAATAAACAAATAAATGACAACTAAAAATAAATAAAACTAAAAATAAAAAAATAAAAATAAAATTAGAAAGAAATTTTTTAAAATAAATTTAATTAAAAAATTCAACTTGAAATTTATTTTTAATTTTTTTTAATTTTTTTTTGTTTTTAGTTGCCATTCATTTATGTATTTATTGTTTATTTATTAATATTTATTGGCTATTTAGTTTCTGGTGTTTAAAAATTTAAAATGTTCTCATTAACGGCGAAGGAGAAGGAGATGACGATTTGAGGTAGTCAGCGCTGCGAGGGTGTTTCCTTCATGTGTGCCTGCGAGTGTGGCTGTATCAACGATGGGCTGTATCCGCGCTGTTCCATCCAAGCATGAATTACTAACTAGCCCAAGCATCCAAATTATCAAGCCATCATCAACCTCGAGGCTGTTTCTGTTTTTGTACTGTCTTGGCTTAGCTTGCTTGGGTCTCTCGGATGGGTGAATAATTGCAATCAGGGTACGCCTTGTAGTAGGCGGTAGCTTGCGCCACCTATATTGAGTGTAGCCAATGGAACTGAATTTCGAAATACCGCCCAAATACAAAAGTAATAATAATTGTAGTGCGTCCTGGTTTTATTAAACAATTGTTTGATCAAAACTATATTTAAAAGATGTCCTAAACTTACACAACTACATGTAACAATTTGTAAGAGAAATTTAGTTAAGCAGTAAACATGAACTGTGTATACTACCGCCATTTGATTCATTTATTTTTTAAAAACGCAATCAAATTGAGGACGTATATATTACCTCTAACTTTGTATCCTCCGTCCTCAATAAGTTCTCGGAAGGACGTTTCTAGGATGATCCAGCGACTGACGCTCTCAGGATGTCCTGAGGATGTCTTGAAAACCGTGAGGACGTTTGTACCTTTTGAGGACGTCCTGAGGATGTCAGGTGTTGTCTGGGCAATTGAGTTAACTGCGTTTAAGTGTGCCCGTGTAATACCCCTGTTACACGGGCACACTTAACCGCGGTTAACTCAGCTTTAACTGCGGTTACGTGGCAGCACAGATGCCGCACTATACCCTCGGACAGCTATTTCAAAAGAAGGGAAGAGAGAGCGTGCACTGCTTTGATGGGTGCTCAAGATGCTCAAGCGCACGTTCGCCCATAGCTCTTGACTGCATCGCCGCAGAATGTTGTCGGCAAGTATTGTGCGCTAATTGTGGTTTAGCGTAACTGCAGTTAAGTGTGCCCGTGTAACAAGGGTGTAACAGGGGTATTAAATACCATTAAGCCAACGAGAGTTGACTCAATCGCGATAGGCCGGAGTTACACGGCAGCGCCAACTGTCATTGGGCCGCTAATGATCATTGAATGCAAAAATGATTTTAATGATCATTCAGTTCAACTGAGCTGGAATACCTAGGTGAACTAATCGGGGTTCGCCCCTAGGAGGTTATAGGACTCCTAGAGGCCATGACGTCAACCACATAGCTTCCGCAAGCTATACCCACTGGACGCTGTCCCCTTTTTCACGTTTTCTCCCTCCCTTGGGCCAAACCAAAACAACCTTCCTCAAATTAAGGCCCCTATCACGTGATGCACGCGGTTGTTGATTGTTCTACAGCCAATCACGCAGCCTGTCGATGGTTTATAGGAAATTCAGTTTTCTTCGTCTTCTCTTCGTGTGTATACTTTAGCACTGTACATCTGTCGCGCTGACTGGGCAGCGTGAGCTTCTTGTGATCGCGCTCGATGTACATCTGTAAGTAGCAATTTAATCCGTCTCCATCACCCGAACGTCCCAGGCGTGCTTTTTCTTCACCTCCGGAAAAGGGGAAGCGTTCCAAAATATAATTAGACAACGCATGAACTGTAAGTGGAAAAATACGGCTCTACAGTTCTTCGACACGCTCTTGTCGGCTGCCTTGAACTCATAAAGGAACAGCACGAATTTTACAGGGACAGAGGAAGGAACTGAACAGGAGGAGCGCTGACTATATATACAGGAAGTTTAGTGGGCCCCAGAGCCGTTTATTTGAAGAGTTTGGCCATACATTGGTCTGAATAGGCGAGCATCTCGCGGCCAACAACAGGCCTCGAAACAGCCCCTAGCGGTGGTCGTGAGCTCTAAATACGTGACACGACTAACTTAAGTCGTTTTAGCGTCGCTCGAGTAAGAAGGTGTAACTCTCGGTGACTGAAAACTTGGCGCATGTTAGGGTTTCGTCACATCCATATTCAACTGTAGAATAAACGATCATGCGGTCCAAACCAGGGCCAACTTGCTAGAAACAACGTCTCAGCTGGGACTGGGGAAAGGAAAGAACCACTGATCTCTGTCTATTTGCTGGATCGCGTTTGACCAACTCGGCCGATGGACGGGAATGCGGCCACGTTCGGCCATCTTTATGGTAGAGTTATATTACCTCTAGCCATCATAGGGTAGTATGGCGGACAGCGCAATTACACTGTAGCGCAATGGCGGCAGGCTGCCATAAAATAGCGGTGGATCTAGTCAGCTCTATCGTGGATGATATTTCGTGCTTTATTGAAGTTGCTCGACGAAGCAGATTCTTGAAACCCGGCGTGAACAGTAGCCTCATCTTTGAGGACCCCGCGAAAATTCTACGAAAGCGCAGCACCGGGGGAAAGCAGAGCAGCTCGCATCGAAAGCAGACACCGTACCGGCGTCTGCTTGCGATGCTTCTTTCGATGCGACTTTCGATGCATGCTGTGCTGCTTTTCCCCGGTGCTGCGATTTCGTGAAACGTTCATCGGGTCCTCAAAGATCGGGCTACCGTTCACGCCGGATTTCAATAATATGTTTCGTCGAACAATCAATGAAGAACGAAATATCACCCACGGCTATTTTTATGGCAACCTGCCACCCCAGGTAGCACACCGCGTCGGCCGGTATCGGGACTACGCCGGCCGGTCCCGGTAACAGGATGGCGGCGCCCGGCCATTGGCGCCGGTGAGCTACCGGCCACGGCCGGCGTCGGGGTTTCGTCTTGCTCACTGGCCAGTTCCGCCGAAGAAGTTACAGTGACTGGCCGGCATCGGGTTTTTGCTGTCTTTGCTGGCCAGTCTTTCTATGGAGGTTCCAGTAACTGGCCCGCATTGGTATTTTGCTGTCTTTGATGGCCAGTATTTACACGGAAGTTCAGTGACTGGCCGGCATCGGCGCTTTGCTGTTCAGGCTGGCGAGCCCCGCCATGGAAGTTCCGTTTACTGACCGACATCGTTGTATCTTTTCTTTTTTTTTGCCGTTTTTAATATGTAGTCAAGTCCTCCAGATTTTGACGAACTGTGGCAATTCATGAATAGCGAGTGGAAATATTTGCGTAGATCAATCCTTCGCAAATAACTGCCGACGCTGGTATATTTGATCCCAGCATGGCAGGGCTGACGTGTTTTATCGCGAAAACGCGAGAAAAAATAATGCGGCGTGGAACATTTGCAGTTCAGGATTCGAGACTGACCACCTACGCTATGAAGAATAAATTACACAACACCGAACGACGCCTTTTCAGGAAGCTAGTTTAATTTGATTCACTATACTTAAGGTCGGTGCTATACGCACATGTTTGGCACTGATAAGAAAAATAAAATAAAAACGGTATAGCGGAGAATCCGAGTGAAGAACAACAATCACAATTAACAAACACGTGGCATGATTGAGCACGCGCTTTGAGTTACAAAAACAATAATTTGCATTACATTGCAGAATCTGGACAAGAAAGAGATGTGTGTTTTGCTTATGACGCTGCGAGATGTACACAACTTTCCTGAGATCATGTTATTGGTGATTTTAATTGAGTGTGAAAATATGCTATTTCAGGCAAGAATCGACTATTTTCTGTGGTAGCTACGACCATCTAACATAAATATTTCAAATGTTCACATAGCCAGATGATCTGTTCCCGATAGCTTATGTTATACGACATACCGCACCAAAAAAAAAAAAGTAAATATAAAAACATTTTTTTTTTTTTTTAACACGATAAAACGGGAAACACAAAGGCGTTGTGGGTGTTTACACTGCCGGGTTTGTGAATGTGACCCCTTGGCGCTACAAAACATAAATGTTATCACACCGAACGATACCGTTTCTGAAAGCTAGTTTATTTATCCGCACTGTTTTTCGATCTCAGGAATAAAAACATTATAGGCCTAATAAAAAAGTAAAATTGCGGAGCACAACCTCAATAAGTAAAACCAGGGGCAGGCGATGGATATCCCTGATGTGCCAGAACAAAATTAAGTACTACTTTCCGGAAGTCAGAAAATTAAGAGATGTGCTCAATGCGTGGCGCGCTATGAGCTCAGGTAAATAACTGCCTTAAAATAGCGGTATTTTTGTTTTAATAGTGGCTAAAGGTGACCGCCTTCAGACAAACTTCGGCTGCATCACTGTGGCAGTTTGACCATTTACATACACATTTTCCCATTTTTCTCTCATTATTTCCATTATTATTAGCTTCTTTACTTCGTTGAAAGCACTTGCGCTGTTTGCGTACTACACCAACCAACCTATTAGCACGGAGGGAGCGATTTATCCCGGCAAACAGGAGGGCCACGGTTTGTGCATTGCATCAACTCAAATTTGGGCTCGCACTTTCTATTTTCACATTCTGCGTGACTTTTACTCTAAAGTAGGGGGCCGGCGACTGCAAAAAACACAGCAAATATTTAAAATAATAAAAACAAGAAAAAAACGCGATAAAAAAAATCAGAAAACTCTCCCTCTAGTGGGATTCGAACCACCGACCACTACGTTACCAGTAGGACGCGTTACTAACCAAAGCCAAACCGACATTTTTTTTTTTTCTTTATTGCCGACATTGACATGGTGCAGCCAATAAGTACAGTGCTGTAAAAATGCCGTCAATCACTTACCGACTGACGTGGCATGGTTAAAAAAAATTTACATTTAACAGTTTTTCCATTGTTGGTAACCACTCCGGGATATTTGATCGAACCTTCCAAACTTCGACAATATAACGGATAGACTCGGAAAAATATTCCCCCACAGGCCTTGTGTCAACATCTGCATGGCGAACCGCCATGCGGCATCTCTATATGCTGTGAAGGCCGAGCAACATGAAAAGATCGAAAGGCACACAATTCTCGTTTTCGACTGCTAGGAACCGTATGCCATGGGAATCCAGAGGAAACTCCTTTTTTAGAGTACGCTGCAACACATCCCAGAAAAATATAGCGTCCCAACAGTCCAAGAAGACGTGTTCAACTGACTCAGGTTTCTTACACAAAAAACAGTGGTCACCCCACGCGACAAACATACCCCTCTCCACCATCCACGTTTTAACAGGCAGAGTACGGGTGTGCAACTTGAAAAAGAAGGTTTTGATGCACGCTGGGACGGACATTTTCTTAACGCGTTTCAGGACATCCTGTCCCGAACCTGTAGAATACAGAGCTCTATACAGTGGAACCGGCAGGGTAACGTCAACAAGGTCCTGGTACAGCTTTTTCCTAGTGAATTCGCTCAGATATTCCAACGAAAAGCGTGCTCTTAGGAATTTGTACGCTCCCACCACTTCGCGCATATAACCGAAAATACACCCACCATATCCATACTCTGACGATACTATGAACTCAGGCAGAACATTACACAATCACACTTGACAAACTGTGCTCAAAAACGGGTCCTTGACTTTACGTAAGAAAAGGAAACGATTTACCAGCTGCTTTAAAAACAAATGAGATAGCGCCAGGCCTCCATCACTCACACTGCGAAAAAGACTAGTTCGGCTCGTGCGCTCATAGGAAGAGCCCCAAATGAAGACCGCAAACACCCGATGCATTTTTTGGATATTCACCCTGGAACAATGTAAAACCTGAAGCACATACCACAATTTACTGATTAGGAACACATTGCAAACAGTGGATCGGGCAAATACCGAGAGATCCCTTCCTCTCCACTTCTCAGCTTTTCATTGCAATTCGACTACCTGGATCCTCCAAAAAGGGTCGCTGTCCCGATAGTTTTCCAGGGGGACCCCTAAATACTTTACCGGAGACGAGACCCATTTGACGTTTTCAAACACACTGGGCTTCACGTCCCACTCCCCATGCCAAAAACCAATCCACTTTTCCCAGTTTACGGCACTACCACTTCTATTGCAAAAACGTTTTACTAGTGCTATCACCTCTCGTACGCTTTCTCTGTTTGCACAGAACAACGCGATATCGTCTGCGTAGGCCAGTACTCGCACCTCGGAAGCATGTAGCTTAAAGCCACGAATGACGCTGCTTTTAACTACGCTCAAGCAGAAAGACTCTATGTATATGCAAAACAAAAGCGGGGACAGAGGGCAACCCTGTCGCACGGACCGGAGGACGCCAATACGTTTACCAACTGACTTGTTTACAACCAGGCTTGTCGTGCACCCCTCGTACGCCATACGAACACCCTCTATAATTACGGAGCCTACGTTTACATGTTCCATTATCGCCATCAAAACCTCATGTGACAAACGATCGAACGCTTTTTCCAAGTCAATCTGGAGCATTGCAATTTTATCATTCGTTGCGTCACAGCATTCTAGTACACTTCGAGCGGTGTGAATGTTTGTTGTTATCGATCTTCCTTTTATTCCACACGTTTGGTGTGAACGAACTATTTCTCTTATTACTCCTTGAAGCCGTCGTGCCAAAATCTTCATTAGGACTTTGTAGTCTACGTTTGTTAAGCTGATTGGCCTATAGGATGTAACCGAACGCAATTTGACAATATCTTCGGTCTTGGGTATTAACACCGTGTGAGACCTCACAAAGGAGGGTGGTAGTTTTTTTTCCTCATATGCCTCGTTAAAGACATTGTGTAGCACTGGCGCAACTTCATCTCTAAAGGTCTTATAGAAAGCTGCACTAATTCCGTCGGGTCCAGGTGTTTTTCCAGGGCTCAATTCGTCTATGGCTTTCACTATTTCTGTTACGGTGATCGGCATCTCAAGAAATTCCTTTGTCTCCTTATATAGCTTCGGCAAAAGCACTAAGAACTCCTCCGTAAATTCTGTCACTTTCACTGGGCTGTGCGCGAACAAGTTTGAATAATACTCAAAAAACGCTTGTTCAATATCTGTATGGTCCTTCATAATCTTTCCATCTTTTTCGATTTCGCTGATAGTGTTCTTTCGTGCATAACGTTTTTCCATGCCCAACGCCTTTTTTGTCGGAAATTCCCCTACAGCGAACTTTTCTGCTCGTGCTCTGATAAGAGCTCCGTGATAACGCTCTTGATCAAGGACTTCCATTTTTTCCTTCAATTCACGTATATCATTTTTGAATTCGCCCGGTGACTTACTTTCTTCTCTGATGAGCGTTTGAAAGTTTCTGCGCAGGATCGCCTCCTCATGTCTCTGAAGTGCCTTTACAGCACAGGCTTTTTCTATGGCTATCATTTTAAACTCTTCTTTAAAACCCTCCCATTCTGCTGCGTAGTTGCTTGAAACTTCTTCTAACTTGTTTAAGAGGCCTCGTACCAATTTTGTAAACCCTTCGTCGTCTAGGAGTCGACAGTTCAACTTCCATAGTTCCCAGGAAAACTTTGGTCGCCTATGCGTGCTTCCCAAAACAAAAGAAACTAAGCAGTGGTCACTGAACGATACCGGAACTACTTGATATTCGTTGCAGACTGGCACTTGTTCTAATGATATGTAAACTCTGTCTAACCGAGCATGGCTGATTCCTTGGAAATGAGTGTACTGAACAGTTCCCACGTGACCGATGCATTCCGCGACGTCATAAAGACCTGCCTCGCTGACGATGTCGTTCAATACCAACGTGCCAGCATCTCTGTACGGGGTCACTCCGGTCTTATCTTTTGCTGAACAGACACAATTGAAATCTCCTAGTAAAATAACATTACGTTCACACATACAGTAGCCACGGACAAATTCAAAGAAGATTTTGCGGTCCACTGCAGACGTCGGTGCGTACAGACAAATAACACGCCAGTGTGTCGAATAGTAAGTGAAATCACAAATCACAAGCTTACCCGTTAGACATGTGACGACAGACTCTACAGTTATACCTATTGAGTCCTTTAAGAACAAACAGCAACCTCCGGAAGTTCCTACTGCATGACTTACACAAACGTTGTACCGCGATGTGAAGGGTCGTAACATGCTCTGAGTGCGCTCCTCGCTCTCCACCTTTGTCTCTTGTATTGCAACTATGTCTAGCTCTTGGTCAATAAACAGGCGATTCAGCTGATACTGCTTACGCCTATCACTTAGACCTCGAACATTCAACGTGCCTACACGCAATGGCTTTTCAAGGACTGGTGTGGTCATTTGCGCGTCCGCACAAAGAGCATATCATGCCTCAATAACAAACAGTTACTGGGGCGGCGGGCTGCCTTGAGACAAGGACGATGACCGCCTTGGTGACCCCCCGCGACTTTTCTTGTTCTTGACGTCGTCCCCCTCTTGTTGCGAGCTCTGCCGAGGCTGCTCACCTGGTCCAGCCACAGCCGCATCTGCCCCTTCGTGTCTTCGCTTAATCATCGCCGGGTTGAAGTCCATGTCGTTGCCGTGTTTCTCGCCCTCGGAGGTTTTCGTTGTATCAGATCCAGGCACAGTCCTGTCTTCGCTACTTTGCGTCCTCGAAGAAGTCTGCTCAGCCTCCGACTTTCCTTGCCGTTCTTCATCCGGGGTATTCGGTGCCTCAGTAGGTGCTTGACTGTTGCTACCGTGTGCACCTTCACTCTTCGCATCCCCGGCCACGCTTGCAGCTTCCTCGGCCTCAACCTCGTCCATCAGTTCCTCGTTGACGCCGCCACCATCGTTGTGCACTGCCACAGCCCGGGCATACCTGCGGGTGCAGTCCGTGCTTTCGTGCCCGAAACCACGACACTCTGAGCACCAAGGCGCCCTACACTCACGCCGTATGTGCCCAATGCGTCGGCAACGTAGGCAAACGGGCGCACGCCCCGGAACCACTACCAGGACCGTGCCCCCGTAGAATCGAAGCTGGTGTGGCAGGCTCTCCAGTGTTAGGTCCTGGCGGAGAGTTAGGACGACGGACAGCGTTGTAGACTCGACGCCCACGAGTCCGTCTACCTTCCACATCTCACGAACGACGCTCTTTACCTCGCCGTACGGTTCGAAAGCGCGGCGGACAGTGTCGACGGGCACGTCAAAGGTCACCCAATGCAGCTTCACCCTGACCTCTCTCCGATATGGGTCAATCGCTAGGCAGCGACGCCCCTTCACCTGGATTTCACCGGCTTGCAGCAGCTTCTCCTTGGCCTCTGGTGTTTTCAACTTGAGGAGCCACACGTGACCCATCTGATAGGCTCCGAGACCCGCCAACTCCGACAATACTCCAGCCTGTTGTAACGGTCGTACAAAATCTTCGGCCCGGTATGGGCGTCCGCCGGTGTCGCAGTGCAACACCACGCTGTTCTTCACCATTTCTCCTGTTGGCAAATGTGGCAGGATGGTCCGGTATTCTTCAGTCATAGTTCCCTTAGTACCGGCCGAAGCCTCAACAGTTCCCCGGCCTGTGGCCGTTGAGTTTTCCTTGGAGAACATTGAAAAGCGTCCGTTTGGAACGGCGTCTTCTTCTTTCTCCAGCCAAACCGACATACAAACGTCTGGTGTTTTAAAAGATTATACGTCTGCTGAAGTCGGTTGGATACATTGCGCGGTTAGTTTCGTATTTAATTTTTGCTACGTGTTCAGGACGCATTTATATTATTGTGGCAATGTTTACATGCTAAATAAGTTATTATTACTGTGTATACTAATGTTTTTTTTTTTTTTTTAAATTTGCATTGCTGGTCGTTTTATTGCAAGCGTGTTGAAGGTAGTTTCCGTAAAGTCGCTAGATATCCATTAGAGGCAACCAATGCAATCCAATCCAATCCACAGCCCTTTTTTGCACGTTTGGCCGGGCGTGTGGGTTTTCATATCTCTGTCTTCA
Organism: Ixodes scapularis; assembly: GCF_016920785.2. Taxonomy (NCBI): domain Eukaryota; kingdom Metazoa; phylum Arthropoda; class Arachnida; order Ixodida; family Ixodidae; genus Ixodes; species Ixodes scapularis. The sequence continues at coordinate 119,811,389 of NW_024609881.1, forward strand.
GGTCAATTCACCGATTAGTCGTGATGCGTGGAGTATCTTAGTTTCAAATGTGTCGAAACAAGAAGGAAGCGACTGTGAGCCGTGGAACTACGTCAAATCTGCTCAACAGCCAAGATCATGGTACGGTCGTTCCAAAGTAAGTTCCTTTCTTTGTCTGTTAGGGCTAGATTATTCTTTCCTCCGTTCAAAATCCTTGTTATTGTCTAGATCGCTTGCTTTTACCAGTATTACTACTTGTGCGCGAATGGGGTAATGCGAGGCTGTTTTTCTTCGCTCACAAATAGGCTGCATACTCGCTCGAGGTCCATCAGTAGCGGCGGAACGTTTGGGGAGATGGGGGGGGGGGGGGGGGGGGGGGGAAACCACGGCAGCGCTTGGGCAGCGGCGGGCGCGCGCGGAAGGGGGGGGGGAAGGGGGGGAACCGCGGCAGCGGCGGGCGCGCGGGGGGGCCGGCCCGCCGGCGGGTGGAGGCGGAAAGGGGAAGGGGGGTTGTTTGATTGCCTCCCTCCACCGTATTGTTCACTGGTAAACTAGAATGTCTGGAAGAGCGCGGTGCCCTCCGCCTCTATTATTTGTCGCGGGCGTTGGCCGTTGCAGTGGGACAGCATCGGCGACATGGAACTTTGTGGTGTCGTCGGACGAAAATCGGTGTTTGTCGCTCTAGTGGGACGAGGCTTTTAGAGAAAACGTGAATAATTAGCAGATACTGTGAAAACCATACAAGGGGATTATTTTAGGCCTTTATTATTCTTAGTATGGGCGACCAATGTGTCCGCCCATCCGTCCGTTACCTGAGCTGCCAAGAAAATTGTGTTTACAGTCTTATGCATATGGGTGGGAGTTAGCACATTCCACTTGGACCTGTTCGAACTTTTGCTAAAGCTCCTTTCGCATTCTTTATTTTTTTTCTTCTCCAATTTGTGAGTTGGGAGTCTACACTCGTATGTAGTGTATGTATTCCTCTCTTTTATTTCTTGTTTTTTGTTTGTTACTTTTCAGGATGTTCAATCAGAATGAACTCACCACCTTATTACATGGAAAGGCTGTTGTTATTTCCAAAGTGTCTGTAAAACAGTCTACCTGACATCTTTTGCTCACGCCCTGGTTTCTGAAGCTCGCATTCTCCGAACACAGCCTTTCTGATTTCTCTGATCCTTTTTCTTTTATGTTCAATAGATCAAGTTGTGAGTGTGCACCAGTCTGCATCCTATGTGTTCCTGTCCTTTTGTCCTTGTCTTTTTGTGCACTTTTTTCACGTTGGTCTATGATATTTTTTATCGTATGTTCTAATCTGTGTTTTCATGGTTATACTTACTGCAGTCCTTACCGAGTAGAAGTTGGCATTCACTTTCGCCATTCTGATGCGAGTGTCCTGAGACGACACAGAATGACAGCTTCCTCTGCTGAAGGCCAGGCTTCATGGAAGACTGTCAAGGCTGTTCATGGTAAGGTTCTTTATATATTGAGCAATATAATAGAAACTTATTGCTGATAGGATTGTTTTTAACGCAGACTGTGTTTATGGACTGGCCTTTAGCAATTCCAATGCCATTCACGTGGAATGAAATCCTGTAGGGAAATTGCGCATCCCATTCGTAAGCGGAATGCTGAGTTACAACAGAAGTGCGTCTCGACTTGCTGCCAGTATTGCTGTGTGTGTTGTGTTTGCATTTTTATTTGTTTATTTAGTGTTCCCAATAATGGCTGAAGCCTTCCCATTGGAAGTGGCAACACACAAACACAAGTGAACGGCAAGAGAGGTGAACAGCGCCACTCACGCCGTTCGCCACCGCACCCATTGGTTTTCAATGAGGTTTGCAGTATTGGTCTCTATGGTATTTGGTCATATATCGCACATGAACACAACCAGGGCACTGTGCCTACAATTCAGCACTCACAAGATTTGCATTAATACACCCTGCAGCTGGTCGCACTTTCAGAGTCATTTTAATGTTGCAAAAATGAATAATGACATTGGCATATTTCTCGTGCCAAATCCTTCATGCCTGTTCCGAACTCTGATCCCCACGAGATCACAGTAGAGTCGTTTCTGTTGTACAGTAAAACCTCGTTAATTCAACCCCCGCTAATTTGGAAATTTGGATAATTTGAACTGCCGATTCGGTCCCGTCAAACGTATGTATTAGTCAATGGCAGCAAACGCTCATTAGTTCAGAGGGAACGCGGCGCACTATCGTATATTCGGACGAATTCGGCAGGTGGCGCTATCTACCGTCTGTTCCAAAAGGTATAACCGATATCCATCCGAAGTGCGCACGTGATTTTTCCGGTTTTCCCATGGTTTTTCTGTTCTCCGTGTTTCGCACCAGTTTTGCTCTGGATCGCCGTGCTTCAGCGCGTTACTCTCCTGGCAAGGAAGCGGCAGAAGCATTACTGCAACGGAAATAGGGTAGCACAAGTGACCGACGACCGGAATGGCAAAATCGCGACACGCGGGGCTATTGTTCCCGAGCGTGCCAATAGCGAGAGTGACAGTCACGTTTTATGCCTCAACGCGGGGATCCTAAAGCTTGCCATTTTAACAACTATCCTATCCCGCAATTTTTCGTCGGCCACCCCCGCATTGTAGAATGCAACGTGACTGGCACTCTCGCTATCGGCGCTCGGGAAAAATGGCGCCGGGTGTCGCGATTTCGCCGCCCCGATTACTGGTCAGTTGTGCTACTCGTTTTCCGTTGCAGCTGTACTAGGCTAAGAATTTAGCGACGAAAGTGGAAATACTGAGGGCCTTGGAGGGCGGCGTCTTTCGACAACTTATGGAAAGTTACGACGTCAAGAGAAGCACTTTGGCCACGTACGTAAAAATTTTGGCCGACATCCTACGGGCTTTTGAGAGCAAGAAGTTCAACGCGAAAAGAAAGCGGCCTTGGAAGGTGGTGTCCCCGAAACGAGAAGAGGCCTTGCTGTGCTACATTGTCGGCGCACGGGATGCGTAGCTCCGACAGTGCGAGTGCGGTGGAGCACTCGACCGCGCTAAGGAAAGTTGCCGTCTTCGCCCAAGTGTCGTCCAGAAAGCAGGCGGTAATAACAGATTTTTTCTCAAAATAAAGGTGTGTCACAGGGCAACGTTTTCGCGCAGCTTTCTTTGTCCTTTCGATATTTCTACTTTCGGTTAATTCGGACATTTTTGCCGGTCCCATGAGATCCGAATTAACGAGGTTTTACTGTAGTGGCATGGCAGATTCTATACTTGTTTTGCTTCAATCTTTGTAAGGGGGACGCTGTAATCCAATTCTACTCATCTCTGATGTACTAGATAGCACCATATTTGCAGAGATAGTCTTCAGATTTTGTAGTTCCAGCAAAATATATTTCAGCTTATAAAATATTTGTTATTTGGCTTGTAAATTTTCAAGCAGATCTAGGTTGAAGGCAGCAAATATCTTACCTGCAGTCATGGTATGTGTCCGAAGTATATTGCATTAAAATAATTGACCCAACCTCTTATTTTTGTTTTCAGTGCCTCTAGCGAATTGTGGATGCTAGGATTGCTTTTGTTTGTTTCACATAATCTACAACACTTTTTTCACCTTTATACTCAGTGCAGCCCTTGCCGAATGGAAGCTAGCATCGACTAGGCCAATTCGTTCCTGCATCATCAGCCAAGCCGAGGATCAGGTCCATGGCAGTCTGCGAAGGTTGTTGATGGTAAGCTGCCTTATATATACAGCTGTGTAATAGCAGCTTGTCCTGGATGACAATTTGAAATGCGTGTTTATGCTTTAGAAAGTGAAATTTGCATGGGCATACTTGCAACGTGAAACCTCACCAAGCCTGTTCTGATCTTTCATCCTTTTGAGATTTCAGTACAGCCGTTTCTGCTGCACACATATTGCCTACTTTGGCCAAGTAGAGACTTGATCCATATGAAGGTAAGCAGGTGATTATCAACTGCTCAGTGCTGTCCGTGGTGACGTTCTCTCCTTATCAGATGACTTACCATGCTTGGTTCGCAAGGCATTTTAAAAGGAGAGCAAGTCCGCTGGTGCATGATGCTCCCAGTACTGAACAGTCGACGATCGCTTGTTCACACTCGTAAAGATCACGACTGTACTTCAAGCTCGGCAAGTGTGACACTTATGTGATTCAGCCAGTGGCTGTGCAGTATAAAATGCGCCCAATTGGCAACTTTAATGCAGTCTCGTGTAGTCCCATTGATGTTTTCTTTTGGCATGCATGATATGTGTTCACACTTTTTTTTCCCTCGCTTACCGATAGTCCTAGCTGTGTGCAGAGAGTGAGTATGAAACATGCCAACAAGCCTCTAAAGCAGTATGCAGTGCAATTTTGGTCTATTGTGCAAGCGAGGAAGAAGACTGCTCGTTTGGCTGTTGAGGCTGTGACATAGACATTAGATAGTTTTATCTGAGCATTGTTAGACCCGCTCCACTCAAAAGGAAAGCACCTGCATGCACACAACGCTCAGTCAGCAACGACCAACGTGAGCGCAGATGCCGATGGAGAAGACAATTCCTGCACCCCTATGGCCACTGCCGACTGAGCGTTACGTGCATGCCTGGTTAATTTCCCGCTCAGTGGCTGAGCTGAGCGGGCCGTAAAAAGCGCTCAGCTAAAACTTTTTCTGATAGGGGGTGGCTGACGCATAGATATTTCAGACAGAGGGATGGCCGACACTGCTCACATCAATTCTCAGTGTGAGCAGCTCTCATCGCAATACGGAAATTATGATTAAAACTTCCTCTACCCGTTTCTGAAGGTTTTGGGACATGTGCTCCTGGCAGTATTGTCGGGCTAGACATCATTACACCCAGATCCACTCTAATAAATTCTAAGAGGATGAAGTCAGTTGCCACATAACTTGTGCAAAACTAAATCTGGAACTCAATCCTTCCTGTTTTCCACTGTATTGAGAACCTTGTCCCAGTATGTGATGGGTATGTGAAGAAAATTGACCAGATAAACAATATCACTTAGAAAATAGATGTCCCATACATATTAACCTGCATCTACCAGCCACTGTACACTACCTCACTACTGATTTGGTATCTTTCAATTGATATTCCTGAACTGTTCGCACCTGTAGACATCTTAGTGATGATAACGAGGGAATGTTTCATCTCATGGGATGTCATATGCTTAAAGTAAGTGAGGGTTGCGGGCATTTTAAAGGGCTAGGGCATGCCGATGGAAAACACTCAATGTGAGTTTGATGGTGGACGCTGATAATATATACAAGTTTTTGTGTAAGTCGCTATTTTTTATTTCATGAAGTCTGCAGATGACTTTTAGTCGTCAAGTTGCCATTTTGTGGGAACCGGGGTGTCATACTCTGCAATGCATTACATGTTTACCTGTGTCTACCCAATCTCATTAGTATGTGTACAACGGTGAGCTGTATATGTCAAGGATATGATTTGTCATTGTCTCAGTAATGCTAATGAATCGCTATGTTTACCTAAAAATGCTGAATGTGGATATCGGGGACTGCACACCTATCGTAACAAACGTCAGTGTTAAACAACATGTCAACTACTCTGCCAAGCTCGCCCGTCTCTCGACATGCCCTTCTGAATTAAAATAGATGATTTCCACAAGCCTTTCTCTGAAGTGGGCCTTTTTCATACAAATAGCTGACCTTGATTATGAGATAACTGGACCATTTTCGCCCCTTGGTCATCCAGTGTGTTGTTACAGGTGTGTCCCTTAGGGATTCTTGTTTTGATATAGTTTCCAGATTGAAAATAAAATAAAGACAATTAGTGCACAAGCTACAAAAAAATTTCCTTTTACATGGGCTGCTTGTCTCATGCCCCTCACCCCAGTTTGGAATTTCTGGATTGTCACGTCCAGCTGGTATTGATTTACCCTGTCATTCTACTGTGGTGTCGATTCTCTTTACAGGTGCTGTAATGAAGGACTTGCCTTCTCGGGTGCATGGTCGACTTGCATCACAAGCTGCATGAGAAGTGTGAAGAAAATTTCCTAGGCCCGTGACATGCAGCCTCTTTCATTCAGCGCACTCCTCTGGCGACAAGCGCATGATTACCAGCCGACTGTAGCTTCACTGCAACTGACAATAAACAATGACGGTAACAATTTTGTATGTTTCATTTATTGTTTACACACATTACGTGTTAAAATAACCCTTGTTATGAACTACATCATTTCTATTCAGGTGTGAATTGCACACAAAACCAAATGTTAGCATGGAAAACAAGACCGTGAACTGTATGGTTTTAGCCCGCTAGCCTGGGGTCTTGCTGGTATCTTGCGGTACTGCTGGTACTATGCCGGGGATTTGTGCTGGCAGCAGCCCGGAAACTCGCTGGGAAAAAAGACCGGGAACTGTATGGCTTGAGGCCGCTAGCCTGGGGTCTTGCTGGTATCTTACCGTATTACTGGTACTACGCTGGGGGTTTGTGCTGGCAGCATCCCGGGAACTCGCTGGGACGCCCAGTGCCGGGCGTCCCAGTCGCTGGCCAGTGACTGGCAATCTCACTGGCCCGTTGTCGTCCCACGGGGCGTTTCCAGCGTCGGGCCAGTAGGATCTTGCCGGCAGACCGGTACCGCCCCATTCCCAAACCAGCGAGTTGTGCTACTTGGGTAATAGTGTCGCCATCTCGTTTAACACGTTGGAAATAAAGTTAACAGGCTGATCTTATCTACACAAATACACAAATACAACAATATTTAGTTATCTCGTCGTGGTCTTAAGATTAATATTAGATCCACCCCTAGTAGATACGGCCAAGCGCTTTGTCACGTTTGTCTTCCAAAGAATTATATTTTCGAAAATGCCTCAAAACGCGCTCAAAACAGTCAAAACGGTCATATTTCTGGATTTTATTAAAAATCTTCAGCACTCTCAAGGAAAAATCCAAAAACCGTACAACCTTCATTACGTCTTCATAACTAACCTCCAAGAGAAGGATTACTCTCGTGCATTTCTGAAACTCAGGTTTGTGTAGCGAAATTTTCCCAATGAGTGACGAGCGGTTGAATCCCCCTTAACAGCCTGCTAGGACAGGCAATCTTGATGGTGCTGAATGCACGTTGCAAAAGAACTGCGGAAGCTCGCCGTCAGCACACGCTCAGCAGCCGCGCACACAGATATGGCCGCCTGTGAATATTTGGGGGGATGGGGAGTGGTTAGGGTGCCTTGGAGTGGTATGATTGGCCTGGCAGAGACCCCCGCATCCTCAGATGAAGTAGCCACCTAACGTCTGCGAAGAACAGAGATCTTGGTGGTGTGGAATGCCCGTTGTGTAAGCAGTGTGGAGGCTTTAACATATACATCCAAGTAAATGAGTTAGTGTTCTTCGCCCAGTCACATTCAATTCTAAGTAACTTTACGAGCGAACAATACTGCCGAGAACTGGCGCTGCTTCTTGGGAACTCGTGACATGGCGTCATTCCAACGGAGCATCAGAGACCGGCACAAAGCGCAATTTCGAAGTATATTAATACGTTTTAAAATTAGGTTTTCTGACTTCCTTGCCGGCAGACATAGACCACACTTAAACGAAGAATTAAATGAAAACGTTTCGCTTCCGTACCCCTATAATCTGAGACTACAAACAAAGCTACAAGCGCGAACTAGTCCGCGTCCCTGGTCTTGAGGCGTGCCTTTTTAGCGCCGGCGCTCGTTTTGCCAACGAACGTTTCAAAGCCGAGATCCCATGCTCTCGTGATTACGGCATTGGCTGAAGCCTCAGCTTAAGTCTGAGCAGAGTATTGGGCAGGAGATCAAATTATAGGGGGCGCTTTATCAAGGTTTCTTATTGTCCCCACAGCCCGGCGTTTACTAACACCTGCTAACACAGAATGACAACTAAACTGAACCTCGCCTATCACGGTCTGTGCACGAGCGCTTCGCTCTGACCAGTGGTACGGTCGCACAAGGAGCTACCTTTGAAAAGTCATCTTCAATTTCGCTGATCAACAACAAAGAGAATTCAGCCTGTTGCCCACGCAGCTGAAGCGTACCGCTAGAGGCGTAACTGTTTGATCTCCTCCCCAATTGGGAGTATTGACTGGCGGCCATACCTGTGTGCGCGATTGCTGGGTGCGTACTAAATGGCCATGGCTTGCACAGTCCTTTTAAACATGCATTCCATACCGTAAAGACTGCCGACCTCAACAACCTATTAACGTCAGCCCGTTCTGCCGGCCCGTTCACACTCTTGCGACCGTGTAAAGCCTGGCTCAGACAGTTGCGTTTGACTGCGTTTGACTGCGTTTGACTGCGTTTGACTGCGTTTGACTGCGTTTGACTGCGTTTGACTGCGTTGCGGCAGCGAGAAACCAGTGCATCCCTGCTGCATATGTCGCGTGCCAAGAGGATTCCTTGAATTGGATGCCATGCTTCATACGAAGCACAGTTGTGCCGGTGACTCGCTTTCGGTTCTCGATAGACCAGACCGGTTTTTAAGCCTTTTGCGATCTCTTAGGACCAGCTCCACTGCAGCGTATCCGGTCCTAAGAAGTCGCAAGAGGCTTAAAAACCGGTCTGGTCTCTCTCGGTCTTACTCGGTCGCAAGAGTGTGAACGGCGCTTGAGGATGCACTCTAAACATCACCCACAAATATAGCGTACAGTAAATGCTCCCTATACACCATTTCAATATTTACAAGTCTTCAGCCCAACGTGAGATATCATCACCCCAGCACGCGCATGTTCTTCGATCCGGAAAGCGAGCAAATCACTCGCCGTACGCTTGAACGCTGAAAATGAAGCCGGCCAGAAGCCCTACTTTGATTGGTTCCTCCGCGGTCCCCGAAGCCAAGCCTTGTCAGTCAAGCCCGGAAATAAAAGGTGTTTTCTCGGATTGAGAAAAAACGTTAGAATTTTCGGGTGCGTTTGCTCGTGTATCTGTCAATAAGACAAGTTTATTTAACACTAGCCCTTACCCAGGAGCCCAGACATGTTCAAAAGATGTCGAAAGAACGTCGATGAAGTCAGGAATCACATGTCGAAAGAACGCCAAAAGTCTGAACGCCAGGTCCTTTCGACGTAATATGGAAAGGCTAATGTCTCGAAAATAGAATGAATTTTACGTCGACATAACGTCCCACTTAATGACTTTAAAACGTCGAGTGCATGTCTGAATTGTATGGGAAGTTAAGTGACAACGTGATATCAACGTTGAAATAATGTCCCATTTAACGACCATAAAACGTCGAGTATACGTCTAAACTGAACGGGATGTCAATTGATAACGTCCTGTTAACGGTAACATAACGTCCCATTTGACGACATAAAACATCGAGCGCACATCTATGATAACGTTATGTCAACGTTGACATAACGTCCAATTTAACGACATAAAACGTTGAGCATACGTCTAAACTGAAGGGGATGTCAATTGACAATGGTCTTGGTCTATGTCACCGTGGAACAATGGAGTCAACCGGATTTGGCTTCGGTGCTCGAAGGTATGTTCGAGAAAGCATGTATACTCGGGCGGAATAGACCTTTTGCTAAAACCCCCAAGCGCCTCGGCTGCCCCGGCCTGCACTCCAGGAATCATGGCGACGTTATTTCAGCTTCGGGTGTAATTCTGAGTCACCCCAAACAAGCGTCCTTCGGCAGCGACCTTTATTTTTAAAGGAATATACCCGTCGTGCTCAGAAATAGGCTGAATATGATCCACAACATTCGTAAATGACAATCGAGGGTTTGTATTCCGAGCCTGATGGCTGCATTTCTCGTTATAAAAACTCTGGCAAGCGCTCGGAGAGCAGCCAGCGGAGAGCTCGTCGCATCCGCCGCAATTGTGACGTAGTCTGTCTCGGCATGAGCGAAGCTGCGGCGAGGCTGACACCGTCAGGATGCCTCAGCCGTTCAAGCCACCGAAGTGGTCGAAGTACGCCAGACATGGGGCCATTGAAACTAACTGCAAAGCTGCTTTTCTGTGAATTTTGAGTAACGGGATAGTCTTCTATAATCTTTTAAAGGATGAATACGACACACAAGAGAGTCCCTGTGAAAGGGGAGTTCTTCCCTCCCCTCTTCTCTTGTGCTCTCTGTAGAGTTGTCGGGATGACGTCAGGTTCAAAGTATGCATAGTTCTAGGCGAGATGGTTATCATCCGTGCCTGTCAAGGATCCTAGACGGGCATTACAAACGAGACGTTAGCGACATCCACCAGGTGCTCTTTGCTAATCGTTTTAAAATTCCTTTTCGAGACTTTTTTAACCAGATATTGGTATGTTCGATGTGATACTGCTCCTTTGAACACATATACACAAAAAATGAGCGCCGAAATTTCGTTGTGGTATCCCTTTAATGTCCTATAATTTATGAAATGCCTTACAGGGGATTGGTGTGCGAATTGGTGAGAAAATTGGTATCTCACGTGACGAATATTTTCCTTCTAAATTTAGCGGGGAAACAATGGTTCTATGGGTCATGTAAAGTCAGGTCACGTGACGGGGATTTTCCACGCTAAATTTGGAGCTGGATAGGTGTCTAGGTCGCAAGACGTTCATTTTTCCGCTATTTTTAGCTGGTAACTGAATTGGTGCATAGGTCATGTGACGTTAATATTTACCGCTAAGATTAAAGGGGAAAGTGAATTGCTGTGTGGCATAAGACGTACATTTTCCGGATAAGTTTAATGGGGAAAGTGAGTTGGACCCACAGGTCAGGTGCCGTCAATTCCTCAAGGTATGTAGGTTACGTGACGTCAGCTGACGTCACATGACGCCACTTTCTCCGCTAAATTTAGCAGAAATTGAACGGACGGACGGACAGACAGATGGAAGGACGGACGAAATTCCGGGATTCGGGGTTGCGTTAAAATGCATTTCTTGCTTTAGAAAAACACCATAGTGACACTATGCATCCAAATCATTCAAAGCAGTAGCGGTGATGTGCTTGAAAAGTAATTTAAGTTTATACAGTCTCGAAAACCAAAGGACGAAGATTCTATGATGTAGCGCTTCTTCCCCGTGCAGTGCATGAACGTAAGCATATAAAAGGAACGGTGCAAATTCACAGCCAGAGCTGAAACGCTGGAGGTCAAAATATCAGACTTTCTTCGCACAGAGCAAAGCCTGAAGTCGATGGCCATGTAGGATCTCCCTGTGCTCGCTCCATGCATCCGCCCTAGTTCACGCTGAAACAAAAATGCAAGCATTTGGACAAGGACCAACTACAGGACGCCACAAATTCTTCAATAATACCGAAGCCTACACTTCAAGACTTCTATTTGAATCTGAGAGAGCGGATGTGACGTTGTAGGAGAACTTAATTGGAGCAGGAACTATGGGATGCTAATGCGCCACAAACGTACGTCACACACAAGTTATTGGTCTGACCTTACGATTGTATTATTAAAGCATAGCCCCAATTCGCAAATTTGTCTGTACGTCCATCCGTCCGTCGGTGCATTTCTCCTTCATCGTCTAAAGGCTGGTTCAGACACCTTCGACTGCTTAAGGCCGCGTGCCTTAAAACCTATCCAAATCTGTTATGACGAGAGAACACGCTGCTGCCGTCTATCGGGTAGCTGCAGAACACTTAGCAGTTCCATATATTTCCCATTTTTTCGCTCATCATTCCTTCTTTGAAAAGCTTTTGACAATGTACCCAAAAATAGTCATAGGGTTTTTCACAGCAACATTAATCTATGCGTCGCGGAACGCTCCTTATCCAACGAAATGTAGCGCTAGTGGTACGAACAAGATTCCAAAGCTTAAGCACTAACCGTTGTCCTATTCAAAATTTATCAGTGATATTTTAAACATTTCAATGGAAAAATGGCGGCCGACAGAGCTCTCAATTACATGTTGCTATATCATGGTTCCTGGAACGCGTCTCCGACTGGTGTGTTTACTGCGCTTAAAGAAGTAGTCCCTCGATTTCCGCCTGAGGACGTCATAGGAGTGTCATGCCGTCACCAGTCGCGATCCTGGCGGTGTCCCAGCAGTGAAGGTGTATGTGGCAGACGCCTGTTCTGCCCCAGGTCGCTCTCGAGTGTGGCAGTTCACGGAAGCTTCGGCGGCCAGATGTTGGGGCGCCGCGACAACAGTGACACTCGCGTTCGCTCGTGCTTTTCGCCAGCGTTTCCACGACCAACCGCTAGGATCGCGACATCCGATAGCATGACACTCCGGTTTCTGTGACGTCATTTGTTGCCACTCTAGGCACCCTATTATACGGCGCCAGTTATCGAAAACAGGCGAAAATGGGAACCATTTTCGCATTGAAAATCGCAGAAAACCACTAACATATTTTGAATAGGATAATGGTTAGGGCCAAATCTTTTGCATACGGTTCGGACCTCTATCGCTACATTTCCGAGGAGAAAGAAACGTTCCGTGAAACAGTCTTTATTTTTTCGGTGAAAAAAACAACAACAACAACAACACTGTAAGCTTGTTTGATGGTCTCCATGTACATTTGATCACGCGAATACCTCCAAACCTTAGTTCTAGAGAAATTTTACTCCAGGGCCACCTCAGAAATGGCGTCAGCGCGCAAGTTTGTCCCATCGTAAGAGATCACAAGAACTCGGTCCTAAGCAAACATGTGAACGGGCCTTAAGCTGTGACTATAGAATGCAGAATGCAATCAAAAGGGGCACTTAAACTGAGCTGATAGAAAGGTTGGATTCGCCCTAAATATTGTTTAATCTAAAGATTACGATTCGGAGCACGTCGGGGAACTTACCTGCAGCTGACTCCAAAAATTCCGCCGACAGTTGCAACAATCAGTCCTGAGATTACCTGCCCTCCGAGTACCTTCGCCAGAATGTTTAATATGCTGCAGATGGTGCCTTTTAAGACTGTTCTCAGATCTTCAGTCGTGAGGTGTCCCAGCATACACTGAGAAAAAAAAAAGTGATGAGCTGGAGCCGACGGCCGAATACTAACTCAAAACAAATTTGTAAAAAAATATGCAAAAAAAAAAAAAGTTCTTCACACACATGTATAATTCGTCACTAACTACAAGTGTCGGATTTCAACTTAATGTCTTTTTTTTTTCTCAAAAATAATAATGATAAATAAAAAAATAGAAAAATAATCGTTCAAGCTTAAGCAGAAATAAAGTTGATGTACCGGTTTTCGACCAAGGGCTCATTTAAAGAAGTATGAACGGTGTTGGGTATATTTTGGTTGTTAATTATGTTTCAGACATTAACTCTTTAATGACTAAACCTAATGTCTGATTTAATTAGGCACTGTCTGGTAATAATCTAAGATCATTAAATGCATGCGCACTATAAAGTATAAGGCATAAGCATTATATTACGGTGCTAAAAGAGATGACAATTTGGACACTTTTTGATGTTTCGATTTTCTACCAAACGCATTCACGCTCCAGTGGTGCTGCACCTTCGCAAGCATAACACCTGTGTCTAATTTATAATATTATTATAGATCTGTTTTCTACGTTAATTTTTTTTTTAGACTGACTTCGATATGGTTAGGTTAATACAGAACGTTAGGTTAAACATGCCAACGTCGTACGAAAATTCTTTTTTCCTGTGCGGCTAGTTTTATTCGTGTTTATTAATTGCTCACTTTTCAGTGTTAGATTACACTTTAAAAAAAACTATTTTAAAGCGCACCTATGTTTTATCAAGATGGACGCATGGAACAGGCGTTTTCAAAATTACGCGCTATGGATGTTTTGTTGTAAATCATGCTCATGTGAATACGTAAACCAATACACTTACCGTCAAGAATCCAGACAGATCCTCGAACGTATCATTCTGAATGGTAATATCAACAAAAATGAGTATACGACGCGCAGTTGTGTCCAGTAAGAAGTCAATAATTAAAGTTTTATTCGTGGACTTACCGTAACTATTTCACCAGCTTGACATATTTGGGTGGCGTTTCCCTCGCACTGTAATAACAAGATATCGTTATAGAGTAAATGTTTCCCATTCCTCCAATTCTGCCTGATACACTTATGCTTTTACAGATCGACTGCTACTGTGCTATCATTTACGTGTTCTTTTATAAGCCTGCAATAAGTTTTTTTTTTTTTTTTAACGTTTTGAGTTAGAGTTCTACTTTCTTGAAAGAGACGACAATGTTTCAGCTCATTTCTTGGTTTTTCTCACGTTCTTGTAAATTGTTTTGCGTATAAGCGCCTCAATATAAACACTCAGGCGGCATTCCTAGGTGCTTTCTGCTGGTTTTTGGATCTGCCTTAGTTTTCGGGTGCCTAAGAAAGATTTCGTTCTATCTTGTTCGATCTCTCCCGCTAACTTTAGCGAGGTAACTGGATTTGTACCTGGGTCACAAGACGTGAATTTTCCTACTAAATGTAGCAGGTTAACAGAATTGGTGCATAGATCACGTGACATCCGTTTCCCACTAAATTTAGCGGAAAATAATTTTCCGCCTAATTTAGCCGGGTATTTTTTAGGCTAAATTAAGCGGGGAAATGTTACCGCTACATTTAGCGGGAAACGTTTCCCGCTAAATTTAGCGGGAAACGTTTCCTGCTAAATTTAGCGGGAAATTTTTGCTAACTTTGGCGGGAAATTTAGGGAAAACTTTCCACTAAACGGGAGGGGAGCAGGAGAGGAGCATGGGAGGGCGCTGAGGGGGAGGAAGGGCATACCCTCCACTTTTTGCCCTCCGCTCCTCCTCCTCAAGAGCTCCGGTCCAACTCTGCATTACAAAGACTTGTAAACGTCTTTAATGTTTTCTTTTTATTAATATTAATTGTATTTTGAGTTTTGTCATTCGCTGGAATGCTTCTAGAGTTCGCCGTGGTCCGCCGTCTCCAAGTTCTGCAAAAACAAAAACTCGCGGCTGCTTTTTTTTGAGAGCGTATAGTTACCGCTAATTTAAGAACTGCAGGGTGAGGCTGGTCTTGAGCACATTATTGCCGCACCGCAGGCAATAAGGCTGCAGAAATATCCAACACGACCGCCGAAAAACAAGTCATGAAGCGAGAAGCCTGACTCTAAAAAATCACCCCCCAGTGACTATAGTGATCCGTGTCCCCGGACATTGGACAACACTAAAGAGGGTGCGAATGCACACCTTCAGGGTACACCCTCTGGTGCCTGCTTATCTGCCCTGTAATCTCGGTAATAATCAAAATGAATAATACTGATAATTATTAATTATTACGCATGACTCGTTTGAAAGTGTTCCCTCTACATATTACTTCAGTTTATAGTCCTACCGCAGAAGACGCCACAATCCGATTCAGTCAATCAAGCAGCGACGAAAGTGCATCGTCACATTGCCCCTTGTATTTACGGGTTTAGTACCAATGGCTAAACCAATCACGCACCTATAGAAGAAAGAGCATTTGGGCACATTCACCGTGTTTCATTGGTTTATTCGGTGATGGTCAAACGTAAGAAGGCAATGAGCGCTGTGACAGTGCATTTTGTGGCTCCTTGCTCGAGTTGCTTCATCGGATTTGAGGTTAAGCTGCGGTCGGAATTACTTAAAGTGGAACGGAGTATGATCCATTTTCTACAAACATTGGAGAGAGGGCGGTTGAAAAATAAGTCGAAGGAAGTGGGGGTCATAGGGAACCTCCGCGCTTATATAGTCTCGTAGATTCGCTGTCGCGACGAAATCGAGCGGCGAGTCCGAGACAGCTTTGCGGTAAACGTAGAGAAATGTCGAGTGTGCTACGATG
Source organism: Ixodes scapularis (assembly GCF_016920785.2). Lineage (NCBI taxonomy): Eukaryota > Metazoa > Arthropoda > Arachnida > Ixodida > Ixodidae > Ixodes > Ixodes scapularis. The sequence continues at coordinate 119,826,995 of NW_024609881.1, forward strand.
TTGGAAGCTTAAGGCTCGCTCACACAGTTGCGTTCAAGTGCGACTGGAACCATTTGCGTCTGGTTAAGACTACTTGCGTCGAGCTGTTGGTATGCATCGACACTTACGACGAGCCAATGGGGAGGCGCTGTGCGAAGCACGACGCAACGCAGCGCAACGTAATCGACCCAAACGTGTGAACCAGCCTTTACACAGAACGCAGCATCCCCAACGCCGAAGCGTTTGCGTGTGAAGTTGCAGCTGACTATGTTCCGACTGCCGGGGCACTAGACTCGCCAAGCACAAAGTTTGTGGTCGATGTTTACCGGGCGTGCCTGCTGGACTCTCGTGACGATGACGCCGCTTTTTTGTCACCGACGACCAACTGGCCAACTCCGCGAACGTAGTTTCAACTTTGTAATTCACGAGTCTAAAGCCCCCAGCAGGGTTACCTTTGGTGAGCGGTGGATGTCGAACTTCATGGACCGACCTACAGCACGCCCTTCTAGACGTTCAAAAGTGCGCGACATCCAGTACCTACGGCACCAATAGACCCTTTTGGAAATTTGGAAATGATGCATAGATTATGTGCGGCCGCCATTAGTGGGTCATGCACTGTGAGCACGCGTTGGACACGAGCGCTTCGGCAGTATCGTAGAGTTCTCGGATCGAAATGCAATCCACACACGAGTGCTGCGTCAGTGCTGGGCGCGAACTCGGAACCAATCATGGGCTTCAGGCGCCGGAAGCGATGACACCAACTGATGGCGGCTGCGCATAATCTATGCATCATTCCGCAATTTCGGAAAGGGCCCATTATCGGAGTCCGCCATTGATTAAACGTTCTCTGAGCATATATTGGGCCGTCTCAGCGCTCGGCTAGAACGCGTATCCAGTCACACACATCTTTCCCAGAAAATGGAGACCGCCAGTGTTGCTTGACCGGGTTTTGAAAAGGGCCTGTCATAAAGACGGCGTAACTTTACCTACCTCACCCAAGTTGAGTACGCTGGCAAGGTTGATGACCAAAAGGTCTCCGCAGATTATAGTTGGGTTCAGGTTGAGCAGAGAACAGTTAAGGTTAACCGAGTTGCAGATGTTCATGATGGGTGTCAGCAAAACCGCTGCAAAAGTGAGGAGCATCCACAAGATTTGAAATATCGATTGAATTGCTCTGAGTGCTTAGCTTTTGATAAATAGTGCGTTGAGATATAATAATGCCGTACTAACACTACAGTTCGTTAATCAAAGAAATCGAATTTCCGTGACATTATATCGCGGAAGGGAATTCGTAATCAGTGGCGTAGCTTACCCAGTGTTAATAAGCCATTACTACTGCTTACGAGTTATTCTTTTAGAATTGCACCCCGAACGATGTAGTGTATTAGAGTGCAAAATTGTTTAACTCCCGATGAAATACGCCTTCTTACATTCAATCTTTTGTTAATAAAATTTGCAACTGCACATTAGAGTAGCTTTTGGTGTCCAATTACCGCATATGGCGTTTCTCGCCATGCCCATTTAGCTACGTGTCACTTTATATATATCGAATAAAAATCTGAAAATATCTCGACGGATCATAGTGTCAGGCAGGACTAGCGTCTGCCCACAACCATTATGAGCACCGCATTGCTGTATTATATCACGTTGTTATTAGTTAAGGTAATATGCTCCATAAATTCACCTGATACTATGGGCAATTTAAAATATTTGAGCGTCATCTCTGCTGCGATGGACCCCACAGGCATGCCCGAGCGAATGGTGCGCTCATTATTTAACTCTATTTCAAACGGAGCGTGATCAGAGTGAATTCATCCTTACATAAAAGTTTAATTCTCACAAGAGCCACTTCCAATATCTGCAGGATAATGTACACCTGCGATCCGGGATCCAAATCTGGGATACCTTCCAATACACACTGCACACGCAAAAAAGCAAAAAAAAAAAGAAAGTTATTATACATTTTCGAAAACCGGAGACGACGGACGAAGAAGGGGACAACACACAAAACGTCTCAAACGCAGCTACTAAATTTTATTTGAACAGTCGTTTATATAGCATCTCTCCCACACGTCTTCCGGAACTGCCCACGACCAGCTCGCCTGCCTACTTACTTTATCTTCAAAGTTATTATCATTCATTAACGAACAGTGTTATGTTTAACAACGATATTTACACGAGGATCTATATTATTGATACGTTTGCAGGAGCACAATTTTCCCGTACTGTAGTTGGAAAAGCGAATCCATGCAATCAACGAAGACAGCTCGGCGAATGACAAGGCTGGAGATAAATTCAGACTTCAAAACAAACTGTCTGTGTTGTGACACTGAACAAGATGTTTCACCACAGTCATTGCAAAAACACAGGTTTGTTTATATCTAAAGGAATATCCAACCTTGTCATTGGCAGAGCCGCCTGTTGCGATTATCGTTATAATTCTGTTTGACCGCAAGTAGGAAGACGAAAGAGACCGGACAACACCAGCGAGCTCAGTCACGCTCGCGCGCCACACTGGCTGCCCCCTCTAGGGGTTTTATTGAAACACATCAAAACGTGAATATCACCTCATCCCCCTTGCTCCAAAAGAGGAGGTGGAACTAGGTCGTGAATCCCTGGGGTTCAATGATTCGTCATCTAGGTCTAGTTCATTTGTAGGGCTCCTCTTTCTTTGTGTTTGAGTCGATGTCCGAATCCTCTGGAACGAGAGCCACAACTGAATCTCGTTCTGGATTGAGCACTTGTTCATATGTCGGTTCAGCGCCGTTGATGCACGGCGTCTGAGCATTCTCTTTTACACCGGGCTCTTGTTCGGATGTCGGTGTTTTGCCCTCTCTTGGTTTTTCTGATGGGACTAAATGGTAGGTATTCCGGTCGTTTTCCTCACAATCTGCCCCTGCGTGCCAGGGTCCCTGACCCAAACAGAACCACCGATGGGCGGTTTTCTGTAGCAGCTTACTGCACGCCGTTGGTCAAAACCTTAGCCCTGCTTCCGTTTCTTTTCTTTATCCTTCCTTCGGATACCCGCATGGTTTGGCATTCTCCGAATCAGGTGGGATGACAACATAGGCTATGTTGTACGTAGTTGCCGTCCCATGAGTAGTTGAGTTAGACTGAACGCGCAGGGGCCTGGTGCATTTTTGTAGATCAAAAATGCGAAGTCGGGGTCTTCGGCATTCTTTAGGATGTCTTTGTCAACTTTTACCATGCGTTCTGCTTCACTGTTACTTTTAGAATTGTTTGGGCTGCTCATATTATGTGGCGAATTTGGAATTTACTTGTGAATTCTTTAAAATTCTCAGACACAAACTGCGGTCCATTGTCGGACTAGAACACCTCAGGTATTCCATGGCGGGAAAACACAGATATTAGGTGTGCGACAACCACTCTCATGTCGTTTGCGCCAGCAGACACACTGCTATAAACATGGAGTTGTAATCTGCTACTTCAAGGTAGTGCTTGCCGTTCATTCCAAACAGGAAAGCTGCAACACATCTCCATGGATAGTGTGGGAGCTCTGATGCTAATATAGGTTCCACTTTTGGGATGCACTCTTGGACGCAGCTTGTGAAATTTTCAACCACCTCTTGCAAACGAGCACTGAGTCCTGGCCACCATACTGACATTTTTACTCGTTCTCGGCACTTGAATACTCCTTGGTGCCCTGCACGTAACTGGCGCAGCACTTTCTTCCTCAATGACTTAGGGATTATGAGCCGGACAGGACAAAGCGCTTTGTCCTGTCCTGTAATGCTCTTCTACTTGTCCATGTCTTGTGCGCTCTTGTCCTCTACAATGCATTACAAACTAGCGCAGCAGTTAATTCTCATAGAGTTTATTAGAGCCGGTTGTCTTTTACTAGGAGGTTGCTCTGTACCATGAGTTTGTCCCTGTTTCTGAAGTAAGGAACGATTTCTGATGGGAGACACGTCTTGTTGGGCCAACCCTTTGCACAGTACTCTTTTAACTTGCAACGCGCGGGATCTTGACTCTGAGCTATGCGTACTTCGTCTAAACAGTGACCAGTCGCTGGCAAGAAGCTTGTCACTAGCTGGACATACAACTCTATAGCTCCTCTTCCACCTTCTCTGGGAGTTCCACTGGGGATCTCAAGAGCGCATCTGCCGTCCACAAGTTTTTGCCGGGTACGTGTCCTATGGAGTAGCTGAAACTTCCAGGGTACGTGTTATGTGTAGTAGCTGAAACGCATAAGGCTCAACTTGAATATCTGAATTCTTGCAGGAATGGTATTCAACTCTCGGTCACACAATAATTCAACCAGGGGTCGGCGGTTCGTTTGCACGTGGAACTTGGTTCCTATCAGGAACTTTTCAAAGCATTTGAATTTCCAGGTAACTGCATAAGCCTCATTTTCTATTTGTGCATACCTTCCTTCCGCCTCGTTTATTCGTTTTGATACAAAACACAACAGGGCGCACCTGTCCTTGTCTATACTTTTGTTGCAGCACGGCGCCTAGTCCATACGACGAGGCGTCTGCCGACACTATGAGCCGCTGTTTGGGATCATACAGCGTCAGCGTTGTAGTTTCCGTTAAGTCTTGCTTGACTTGTTCGAAAGCTCGTTGCTGCTGGGCGTCCCAGTTCCATTCCGGGTCTTTTCTGAGGAGATCTTTGATGGGCTTTAGCTTCTCCGACAAGTTGGGTATAAACCATCGACGTAATTAGCCATGCCGATAACTTGGCGAACCTCATTAACGGTGACCAGTGCCCGGAAGTTCATGATTGCTCTCACCCTTGCAGGGTCTGGCTAGATCCCTTCCGCAATCAGGATGCGTCCCAAGAACTTCACAGTCGTTTTTGTGAAGTCACACTTACTGTTAAGTGTCATTCCCGTAGCATTCAGTCTCGCAAGAACCTCCTCCAGCCTCTTATCGTGCTCTTTAAGATCTGTTCCCGTGATCAGAGTATCATCCATGTGACATAACACTCCATGTATTGCCTCAAGAATCTGATTCATACGTCTTTGAAAGTGCTCGGGCGCTGGGGGGATGCCGAAGTGAAGACCTTGGAAACAAAACCTCCCAAAGGGGGCTATGAAAGTTGTAAGCAGCTACAACTCCTCAGCCAATTTCAGTTTTAAAAAAAATCCTGCTTTGGCGTCCAGCTTTGAAAAAACCCTTGCTCCAGCAAGGCGGCTCAAAGTTTCTTTTACCGATGGAAGGACAAGCTTCTCCCTTTCGATGGACTTGTTCAGGTTTGTCAGGTTAACACAAATCCTGACGTCCCCACTTGATTTGGGGATCACCATCATAACCGAGCACATGGGGGTTGGCTCAACCACTTTCTTAATAATGCGGTCTTTCTCCAACCCCATTATCTGGGCCTGACCTTGTCAAACTGCGCCAAGAGCACTTTGTGTGACGTGTTTACTGACACTGGATTTTCACCTGCCTCAAGTTTGATTGTGTAGTCACCTTCCATTTTCCCGAGTCTGTTGAGCATTTCCGGAACTTTTTCTTTTTACTTTGCGTCTGGGTCTACTGTGACCGCTTGCAGCGCTGTACAATCTTCAGATACGTGCTTGCCTGACGACCTAGCAGAGGTCTAGTTCTTTGATAACGTACATCTCCTCTCGCAAGGAGTTCTTCACACAGCTGAAGTTGGCTTGAACTTTTCCTAACACATTCAGTGGCTGTCCACTGGCACCGTACAGTTTCACTGCTGTAGGTCTTACTGCACTCACATCCCTCATGGCTCCCTTCGTTACTGCATTTACATCTGCGCCTGTATCAATCTTGAAAGTGATTGGTTTTCCTTTTACTCTGAGCTCTTTCCTCCATGCTAATGCATTGCTGCCCGCTGTGAGTGCACCCAGTGACCATCTTTCAGGCGAAGGTTTCTTCTGTTCTGTGGTGACTTCCCGTTGAGTTTTCTTGTAGCACATCTTTTGCCAGTGGCTTCTCTTGCCACAGGAACGACATTTTGACTTGAATGCCGGACAGTTGCTCTTTTCGTGCAGTCCTTGTCCACGGCACCTCCCGGAACCGTGCCGTGGGCTCCTTCAACCCGCATTCTCGTTTGTTGGGTCTCTGTAACTGGAGCGGCCTTTCTTGGGCGCTTTCTGGAGGGCGCCGACAAACAGTTCTGCTGGGTTTTCCTGACACACAACAGCCTGTTACCTTCGTACTGTTTTTTTTTTTTTGTCTTGTCTTTTGGACCGCCGTCTCGAGGGTGAGCTCTGGATCACTCTGCAAAACCCCTGAGAGCTTCGCATCTTGCAAGCCAACCACCAGGCGGTCGCGCACTAGTTCATATTTCAATGCGCCATAGCCGCAGTGGGCGACCAGTCTTTGTAAGGCCGTTACGAAAGCTTCGACCGTTTCGCCGGGTTCTCGCTTGCGTTGGCGGAACCAAGCTCCCTCATAGATGACGTTCCTCTTCCCGATGCAATGACATTGAAACCCTTCGATCACCTTGTCGAAGTCCACCTTGTCCTCTCCTGACAGCGTTGCTGCAGCGAGTACGTCCTCCGGATCTCAAGTTATACCGTAAATTAGAGCGTCCACTTGGGCTGGCACCCTCTTCCTCTATGAGCCGTGAGGCTCTCCTCTACCTAATGAAGCGGTTGCACCACGCAGTCCACTTCTCTTGGCATCGGAAGTCAAACACCGTTGGTGGCTTTAAGGTGAAGGTTGGCTTGTTTGACCATACCTCGCGCTCCGCCATCTTTGCTTCTGACGAACCAGGCGAACCAAATCGTCTTCCTTCTGCTCTACCGGACACCTCTTCTTCAGCTCGCTCCAGACGTCGCTCGTCGCCTGCCCCTTCAACTGTTGTGGCTGTCAGTATCCCACTTCTGACACTCTGTCGTGATTGTCGTGATAATTATGTTGGACCACAAAGAGGGGGGCGGAACAGACCGAACAGCACCAGCGAGCTCGGTCATGCACGAGCGACCGACTGGCTGTGCCCTTTCGGGGTTTTACTGAAACACATCAACGTGAATATTACCACACCGCATTAGAATTAATTGGGGGGCTAGTTGGTTGAACATCTAGACGGTGGTTTTAAAAGCGCAAAGGACTAAGAAGAGAAGGAGGGGACAGGACAGAGCGCTCTGCCCTGTCCCCTCCTCTTCTTAGTCCTTTGCGCTTTTAAAACCACCGTCTAGAATTACCACACCGCAAACGTAGATTGCACTGATTTGCCCTAGCAAGTATTTTGCGAGAAAATAGACGCTCCAGGCTATATGGAATCTGATCTCTTGAGCTCGAAAAAGAATTTAATTTATTCAATTGGGGAAAAAAAGAAACAATCATCTGCGCATGCGTTTAGTTTTCGCTTTTCTCCTTTCCAGCACGCGCTAAAGTATTAAAGGTGTTATGCGATGTGAATTAAATATTTTTTTTGTCTTATAAGATTTTTCTTTTGAGTAACATATACTTGGAAACCACCGAAGTTCTTAGAGAACATTGTAGAAAAAATGTATAATCGTAAAATAATAAAACAAGCTACAATACGACATACTTCGTAAACCAAAGTAACAAGGTTGTAAATCATTCTTAGGGACCTTAAAATGTAGCGTGAGTGACAACCCTGCTTAGTGAGGTACTACTTGCTAGATTTATTTTGCAATCATTGCTGTAGAAGCCACGAATTTTACCATAAATGTAGAAGATAAAAACAGAAATGCAAAGCGGAGACACTTGAACACCGCTAGAAGTAAAAAAAAAAATGAAGTACACCTCTAGTCCTCACCATGTATTCGTGTCCGTTTTTCAGATCGAGAAATTTACAAAAGTACAAAGTACGTTTCATAAAAAAAAATATATATATATATATGTATAAAATTGTCAAAGATTTGTATATATAGCCTCCCAAGAGTAAATTTGAAATTAATATCATTCGCCCAGGTTACACCAAAATACTTGAGAACTATTTTGGAGCTAAATCATGCATGTTTGTTTGTTGGTATTTATTCAAACACAAGGTTTAGGGTGGCAAAATACAGTCTCTTTGCCTGACGTGGCACTGTTAGCCGTTTACATAACTCAGCGTGCAACAACAAAACCAGCAAAACCACGTCCCCCCAAAAAATTCATTAAAAACAATAAGAAAACAGTTAGTAACAAAAATCCAAATACATAGATAAAAGAATTGCTAGAGATGTGCGCTTTTTACATTAGGTTGTTTATGGGGTGCTATTGACTGTTCAGAGTTGTTGATGGCCTTGGGATTCCGTGTGCCATCTGGGCGGTCATCCAGCTGCCGAGACAATTATGTTTCTAGCATGCGATCAATTTGTCCAATGACACTGTTGCAACTTACATATAATGCCTGGTTTTTAGACGATTACATTTTTGTTTGATTTTATTACTTGAGAAACATGCATTTATAATGATTAAAAAGCGCAACAAGACGACGGACACAGAAGGAGACACAGGCACAGCGCTACTTACAACTGAACTTTACTTCCGCTGCAGCTCGGTATATATTACCGGCAACAACAGAAACAAATTAGGAAGAAATAAGATACACATCATAAAAAAAAAATCTGTATTAACTTATTGGACAGTGCACTGACATCCAGGCCACTTGGCTGTTGGCAGGCACTTAATAAAATTACCTAGCTATCTATCTATAATATTGCAACGTGGCAGCTAGCCCCCCCCCCTCTTTCTTGCAGGTGGCCGGGGTTCAAATTCCACCACCGCCTGCCGTTTTTTTTTTGTTTTTTTTTTTCGTTATGTAAGTAAAATATTTCAAAAATTTCGAAAACCATGTAGTTTTTTTATGCTTCAGAATGTATATTTCCAGAACGAACGAAGTAGAATGTTCTAGGCTCCCAGGAGAGGCTCAGAAGAAGCCGCACTGCGTTCTACGGGGTCGGCTAGCCTTTCGCCTTCGCTCGACTCTGCGGTCGCATCAACATTCGACGCCGGCGACACTGCCCTGTAACCTTCCGTTATTCTTTTTTTTTGCTTTTGTTTCGGCACAAGTTCGCCACATTGAGCGCTTAGTCTCTTTCGGTATTTACAGCCTGTTCAGTTATCATTCCTGGCAAGAGGGCAACAGCTAAACGGGATTATGGAAGAAATGAAGCATTGGGTACATTCCTGCTATCAAGAACACCAAGTAAGTGGCACATCAAAATATTTATTCCATGGGGCGAGATAAAAGGTATCATTTATGTTGTTCGAAAGCTCTTCTTTGAGCCACAGTACTGCATGTTTTTTTTTTAAATAGCTGGAAGCTGTCAAGCTAAGTGTACTGGAAAGCGACATCTCTAAAATGAGTGCAAGCCTTTTCACCTTCGCAATACCCACAGTTGTTTGTGGATGCGCGCATCTGCTTTATGAGCACACGGTATGCAAAAGATAAATTTGTTTTTAGAACAACACAGTGGTGCCCAGCGTGAGCGGACTAAAAAACTCACCTCCAGCAATTTGGTGACGCTATCTGCTACTCCGTCCTGCGTGTAGATGGGGAAATAAGACTCTGCTGTTCTATTATTGACTAAAGAAATAGAACAATATAGTAACTACTGGCTGGAATGCTGCAGAATGTCTACCTTTAAAGAATCCTGATAATAATTCAAGAAGTAGATTACGCAATAATCTGCTGCTTTTACACTATCTTAACGTGAACACAATATTACGTTATGGGAGAGTTCCTCAATTAAAGAACAATTGAGAAACAATGCCATTTTTTAACAAAAAATATAGAACAAATTATGCACATATACACCGCCCTTCACGTTTTGATGCTACCTTGATACACGCAGTTATAGGTTCCAAAATTTGATTAAAAGTGTAATTAAGAGGAATTTAAGTACATAAAATTGGATGAAAGTGCAGTAACTAGTTGATATAATAAATTACTCTCTGTATTTATTTTCAAAATGATAATTTACTAAGCTGGAGGACGGTCTCTTTACCAGCCAACGATAACAAAAACCCTCAGAGCGTCTCACACAAACATGACTATATGTTATTCGAACATGAGTATATATACGCCACTTTCTCCTTTTAGTCGACCTGTAGTTCCAGTTTTCTAGCTGTACAGTTGTAACCAAATTTCCACCTTACATTAGTTTTGTACCTAAGGGCATCAAAATGTCCTTAGGTGTTCATATTGAAGGTGCGTCTGCATTATACTTGCAAGCACATCAGTTGAACTAGTTTCTTCATGGCTGATACTTTAATGCGTTATTTGGTGCTTGGATCAACTAAAATCGATTAGTATTAGTTTGTCCTTGTAAGGTCTTAGCAGAATATTTTGAGGGCACTGTGTGCAGAATGTACTTTCTAAGTAAGCTAACAAAGCGTGACGCCAAAAAGGGGAGTTTAGGATAGGAAAGAAGACATGTACGCTGCTCTGAATGCAAAGTTTGCAAAGTAAAATAAAATATTTTTTTAGGAATGAAATTAGGTGAATGTTTAGAGGTGGTTATGTTTCCCGTCGTGCGTATTTGTATAGGACAGCTCACGTTGCGCTAAAACGAAGGTATTAACTGACATTTATAAGTAATGCGATTTTCACATGGGTAGCTGATAGCACAAAATAAAAACGCTGACGTTATATAACGTAGAAAATGACTAGTGCTTTTCAAAGTAGATAGTGTCTGGTCTGAATTGTGTGATGAGTGACTCAGTAGAAGTAATAATTTAATGGCATTTTTAGACATATTTTGCGCGTAGTTCGTCAAAAAACTGTTCTCGCTAAAATGAAATAAAAATATTGAATACTCACACTATTTGATGTACAGAGATCACCATGTTTACCCAAGCACTATGATAAATAAAATAATATAAAGATGAGTGCACATGGCTTATAATTTCTAATTTTTTGAAGGAAACATGATAAATAATGCTTAATTTAAAGTTAGTAAACACCTAAATCTCGGCAACAAGGCAATTGTCTTCTTTTCTTTCACGGTACCCTGTTTAATAATATACATCCCGACCATGTCCGAAATATGAAGGGGGTTAACATTTTATTTGACCTTATAAAAAATAGAACCGCAAATTCAAAGCCAGACTAATAGAAAAATAAACTCCTACATTTATTCCTGAGAAATCGTGGCAAACACTCGCAAAAATGTTCGTGATATTATTTCGCCGTAACTCGTCGTCATATCTCGAGTTGTTAATCAAGCTCTCCTCTTCTCCGTACACCTATTTTGAAGAGGAAATTGCACAAAACGGATACTACCTACAGTCGATGAGATGTTAAGCGTTCAGGAGAAGCTCCTTCCACCCCTTACCACTTTTGCAGAGCGAACGTCGGAGAGGTGGTCGCCTCGTCTCCTCCATTTCATATCTGCAGAAGTTAAAAAGGGTTTGGAGGACCTTCCCCTGAACTCTTACCGCTCATTCACACTGGAAGCGGATCCGCGTTCGCAAAGCGGTTGCGAACGCGGTTGTATAGATGCCCAGTACAATTGCACGCGTACTCGATGACATCGAGTGCGCGTGAAATTGTACTGGATCTTTCAACCTCTTTGCGAACACAGATCCGCTTCCAGTGTGAATGAGCGGTACACCTGCCACTGACTATGCGGAACGCAATTTCGTCTGCTTCTTTTGCAGGGGTTGTGGTGGCGTCAAAACGCCGAGCTCTAATTGTCTCTGATTGAAGGATAGTGAGTAGACAACAGTGCTAGCTTCCTAGAGGTCTACCCGCTATTCTTCAATCAGAGCCAATCAGAGCGCGGCGTTCTGGCTCATCACAACCCCTGCAAAAAGAAGCAGACGAGCTTACGCTCCGCATAGAGAACAAGACCTGCGCATCACATAATCGAAAGTGGGTCCCCGACCCGCCTCAAGCGGCAAGCACCCGAAGCTTTACGAGAGTCGCCGTAAAACCTGATTCCCATGGTGCGATCTTTCTTGCGATTTTGCAGCTCGGGCGCGTTTAGCACCGTTGCAGCCACCAGAGTGCTCTTTCTTTGCTGCACGAGTGACGCCGCAACTGCGAAATCGCCAATTAAATCGCACCATGTGAATCCATCAAGGTGTCGCCGCGTGCTAGTGTCGCGCTTGTTTGGGTCACTGCACGACGTGCTGGCGACGATACTTACGCGAGCTAGGCGGCGCTGCGTGATTCTACTAGTGATGGCGTTCGAAAGGCCGGGGGGGGGGGGGGGGGGGGGGGGGGGTGGCGGTTGCTTCAAGGTACGGCATTGACTGAACTCGCCGCGTTGACATCGCCTCCCGCAAAACATCCCGAACTAAAGTATTCTAATTTAGTCTAGCAAATTCACGCGGTAGAGTCCACAACACTTTCACGCAGAAACCGCTTAGCGGGTTGACTTATCCTAAACTAGTGAGTACACAACCTGCGCAATTTCCTACATACATGGACATCATTTTGTTGTTTCTCATTTCGAGCTTCTATATGCTTATGCCTTGCCAGTCGAAGGTAAATAAAACCGCGAAATATTTTATTTTAAACGTCGATTTTTAAACGTTTAAAACGTTTTAAACGTCAAACGTTTTAAACCTTAAACGAGATTTTGTTGTGTTCGTCCGTTTTTTTTTTTTATCGTTCCCCATCTCAGGGTTTGCAAGATGTCGATTAATTACCAGCTCGCCTGCACTTTCTTACTGCTTACAGTCAAATGAAACCCAGAACATTTTACTTTAAACGTCAGCACCCACGTTGCTAATATTCCGTTATTTTGTTTCAATGCGTGGGCAAAGCTAATACAAAATTGTTTGAAAAAACAACTGAAATTTTCCGTTACATTCGTGAAAATACGATATTCTCACTATAAACCTGTTTGCTCAATAAGATTTTTTTTTTCTAATGCAAGAATAGCCTATTTTTTGCAGTTTCTAATACAAGCCAATATTTTCTTAACTAAAATGAACACCTTGGGCACGTATTACTTTTCGAAAATTTACGAGAATCAAAGATTACGTTTTATAGTAGCGAAGACATACATGGTTTACGTTAGATCTTTAAAATCTTTATGTTTTGGATTTAATGCACCTTAAAAGTACCTCTCCGAGGCCCAGTACATTTGATATGGTTCCAGTAAGGCACGAACCTGTAAAAAGAAAAAAAAACAATGTAATAAAGGTGCAGATTTTGTAAATCAGTTATTTGGAATGAACGATTTTTCTACTGTCCCATTCCACTCTATCTTATGTCCGTGAAGTTGGTTTAAGGCTTACTGGGTTAAATTTACATAAACCTTTTCCATATCATAATCTATATAAGAGCGGGGGTTATCAATTTTACCTCAAATTAAAAGGATCGGGGGAGCTAAGGTAAAAATAGATATATCAAAATCATAATTTTATATGTACTATAAGCAGCGGAAGCTTGGGAAATTGCGGCAGAAAGTGTAATGAAAATTAGAATAATCGGGTAGTTTTGATTACGTAAAATCTTGCAGAACGTCAAGTTTCTCTTCGAATTACTTTCGACGCTATATTTAAATCCCTCCAAAGGGAGAAAGCGAAATTTACTTGTAAAAGACCAAAAATAAAGGATAGAGTTAGGGCAACATTTGGTGGCAATTAAGTTTGCTATAAAATCATAAATCATCTGACTGGCGTGAACTGTTATAAAAGTGTTTCGAATTTTTGCACGTGTGACGAAGGTTATTTCACTGGGTCGATATCACTCTTAATTACTGAAGTTATTCTTGGCAGCAGATTGTGGAGCAAGGACTTTGGCATGCGCTACTAGAAATATATATAGGAAATGCATCATGACATTGATAAAGTATACCACTGCCTCCTATAAAATGGAGGTCGCAGTGCTATGTATCTGCAAAAATTTTGTTTTATTTCCCGAACTCGATTATTAGAGCGATCTGAAAATATAAAACAAATGAGAGCTCGAATCCACGCTGTGAAGATAGTTAGACAGTGAAGTTGTGGTATCACCTGCAACGATTGCCCACTGCCCTATGGACCCGTTTTATGGCAAGCACCACCAGGTGGTGCTCCAGTTTTTGATGTCAAAAAGAACCTCCGGTCTGTAAAAATAATGAACAATTGCCACATTAACACCGCTGCTTGAAATGTAGATGGCACGCTTAACCACCAATCCTCCAGGTGAACGCCAAAAGAAAAAAGGAGTGCGATATCTGTTAAAATGTTTCCATTATTCATGTAAACCAACCTGCCTCCTCCAAAGTAGTATATTGTACAGCCGAATGCCCTCGTTAAACCTCCTACTTTGTTTTCCGTGTAGCAGTTATGCTTTCTTGCACTGGTGACCTAAGCAAGTTCATCAGGCTTGCAAAGACGGTGGGACCGGATGTCCCTTGGGGCGCAAGTGGCAGTTCATGTTTGTAAACAGCAAAAGGTTCTATACTAAATGATTGACGAAAGAGAGGTAAATGCTCTGTACCAAGACATTTTTATATATCAAAGGCTTCGTAAGCTGCCGTTGCCGCGATAGCTTATGCAACTGCAATCTTTACCGAGAAACGAATGCAGGAAGCGCTACGTGCTTGTCATCTATCACGTGGCTTTGCGCTTGTTTTGTGGCTTTCCTATTGAAACAGGTGTCAAAATTACATGACAGAAGATACCTCGTGTGCAAACGGTGATAAGGCTTGCGCGATAGTTTCCTGTGGAAGGACACGAAAAAACCCGCTTTACAAGTCATATACAGCTTCGCAGTAAAATACGACGAGCTCATATAATAGCTCTTTCTTAAACACGGCATCTTAATTTGTGTTCTATTTGTTGTCTGTTTATTAAAATAGTACACTGTGAGAAGGAGTGTCATGTTGTTTTCAAAATGTAAATACATACAAGAACAAGGGGAGGCAAAATTGTCGAGCACATTACTGCCCAAGTGCACGCGAGGATGTCATCTGTGCAGTCATTCACAATCTTCTGGGACATTAGCTCCTTGCACCTTCCATCGGCAGTTCTCAGCTAAACGCTTTACAAAAATATATTTCACCCGAACAAAAACAGCAAAACTAGTTATATTCGCTAAAATAGGTCTGGTTCGCAATGATTCGAAATTAAGTAATAAAAATAGAAACCTCAGGAAACGAACAATTTGTATTCCTGACCGTCACCAATATCTTTTTTTTCATTGAACCACTTTTGCAATGACATATATCTCTGCCGAATACAGTATATAAAGCTATTTGTCTAATGACTATATATAACGTCGGACTCATATACTTAGCACGCTTGTAAGTTAGTACTTAATTATTTCTTTATTTTCTACTGCCCAGAAAAATAAAAGGAAGAACGAACTGTCCTGCAATTTTGTATAATGTTTTTTTTTTTTTTTTTTAGATTTCGCAGGAATTCTTTTCAATGCTTTTTAATTAGAGTTTTTTTTTTAAGTATCGATGTACACTTACGCTATTTTAAGATACCTGCAGCGTCTATAGTTTCCGAAAACTTCTCGGGAGAGCACATCGCTGAAATGTGCGGATTGAGCTCGACGAATGAAGAGGCTAGAATTTTGTTTAGACCTAAAAGAAACAGCCTGCACTGTGACACTGAGCACGACATTTCACCATACTCGGTATAGAAGCACCGACAGTTTTCGTAGGTCTAGATATACTTTAAAGTTCATCATTCACCGAGCTCCACCCCGTAGATTTAGCGCTCTCCCACGTGCTTTGCAAGAAAGTAGACACTCCAAACTTCCTAAAGCGCGCAATATTTTCATTTCTTGTTGCGTTAAACACGTATTTTTATAAGCGTACAATCATTAGCAGCTTAAGAAACGTACGTCGTGCCTTGGGCGTTCTTATCCACTGATGCTACGATTCTATTAGATGCGGAGCGAAAATGAGATGCCCATCATTCGCCACAGCCTAAGAAATGTTAGACGTGGCCTATTCTGTGCACGCTTTTTCTTTAGTAAAAGTCGCTTGGTGTTCGTATCGACTACTGTCGCTGTCGCATGGACTGCCGAGCAATAATACGATGCTCCGAGCTCGGCACGTCCCAAGTTTCTTAAAATGTCCATGACAATATTGCAAGGAGACTGTAAACTGAAGAATGTTGTTCATCATCCATCTTACCATCAGCCGTTCCCTCGACGCCGACTGCAAGGAGACAGGCGTAGGCCAATAAAACCAACTCCACACTTTTAGAAATCATGGCCACGCACTCACTAAATCAAGTCGTCTCTTAGCACTCATGGACCGCTCTTCAAATATACTAAAAATATGTGGATATCCATTCGTTTATATACAGGAAATGATTCCCGTGGAAATGAAGAAATATTATCTATCTTTCTATTTATTCATTCATGAAAAGCTCAACAGAATAATGAACGAATTCAGTGAAGCCTACTAGTTGAGCCAGTAGAAGTTGATATATATATATATATATATATATATATATATATATATATATATATATATATATATATATATATATATATATTTATATTTATATATATATATATATCTGTCATGAGATATAATTGCATAGGATATTTATTCTCTACATGTTCATTTCCGGTTGAAAAAAAAAGTCGGACTTTATGACATCCGTCACTGGATTGCCCAGAAATAAAATCAACCAATGGGGACCAGTGCAGCGCATCGTGATAGCAGCTAAATAAAGAGTGTCCCCGAGAAATATCGGTCGCATTCGTTCGCACGCGAAAGACATCGAGCTTTTCTTTTTTTCAGATATTAGTTTTACAAAACAAAATGAAAACAAAAAGTCAGAAATACGCACGCATTCCAGATGGTGATTCGAAAGTACAGCTTTCATTCTGGCTATGAAACTATTTTGATTGAACTGTTTTTCAACTTTTCCGGTTAGACACGTGTGCTGGCAATAATGGAGGTTCTTAACTTGGGGTACGTTTCTAGCACTTAAAAGAGAAACTGAAGCTTTCAACGTAAAAAGTAACATCCTGTGAATGTCGCTGAGGGCTCAATTTCGTCCTAATCAAATAGTTCGTCTTTCCAACTTTTTAGATTGCTCGTATACATTGCAACCCCGCTTTACGGTATTGTACAACCTTCACGTAATGCATACTGCTATGCACCTTTTTCCCCTTAGGCTGGCCTACAGCAAACGCTGCAAGCCATCCCAGCCAATCCGATGCTTCGAACGTTTCCCTTCACTACGCACCCGATGCGTCACTGCTGCACACTTAGAGGCCACGTGACACTCGGGCGACGCTGGATTGTCTTTGAAGATTCTAGGCGTTTTTCTGCAAGCAGTTTATCTTAAAGTTGCACCCACTTTCTGCGATATCTATGTAAGGTCTTAACTTAATCTATGGACTCTGAGCATCTTTCGAAAGTCCAAACGTTACATTAATGCGTGGCCGATTTCTCTATTAAAATCGGTATCAAAAGATCGATTATCTCGGAGCCAACGTTGAAACCAAACGGACCCGCTGCACGAGGAAGGGCAGGGCTCTGACTTCCTGTTCGATGGCGCCACCTAGTGCTGATAAATTGATACCTATTTTAATACAGAAGACGGGTACGCATGAATGTTATGCTTGGTTTTGTACGATCCTCAAGCCGGCAGTTTGAGATTTGACCATAATTAGGTTCTCGCAGAAAGTGGTTTAGTGCCCCTTAAAGGCAAAATGGAGCACCAAGATGACCTGGCTTGCTCACGGTTTATGGAAAGATGAAGACACAAACACAAAAATATACATATATGTTTTGTGTGTGCTAATGATGCTTTGATTAGACCGCTTGCGTAGAAACCAGATTGACTTGGTCTACTCTTGTATTAGAAGTATTAGAAGAATATCCGGTAGACCGACAAGGCAAAAGAAAAAGAAAGTGTGTGCCATCCTACAATTATCTGGGAGCGCACGTAACTTGTGATTTATCCTGGTATCTCTAGTTTGTATCAATGATCTGATGGTAGATAAACGCCCGATACAGTGTCAAGTTTTCTCAAATGATTTTATAGGGTGATTTCAGATAAGATCGACCAAAGGATGGCTAGTCGACATTTTCAAATCAACTGATGTTTTTATATGTTATTGTCTAGTGTCTGGTATGAACGAATCCAAACTTAGTTTTGACTAGAAAAAATACTTGGGGACAGGAAAAATCGTAAGGCATGAGGTGGTGGACAGTTGCATTAACGCGCACTGTTGGAGGGGGCCCGTTTGAGAGTGAATAACTAAAGCGATAACATTAGGAGAACTCTAATACGTTTTAGGCGCAAACTATGGGTATAGTTTGCTTGTAATATAAAGTAATCATATTTATTTAAAATTTATTTATTTTTCTAAAAATTGACAAACATGCCTGCTCGAACGACAAATGGCAAACTTTGGAGGTCTGTATCTCATGAAATAATTTAATCATTATGATATCATTTGCAGATATTATTCTACTAATATATAGCTAATATTTGAAAAATAACTAAGGTATCTGTGTGATACAATAGTTAGGATATATTTAGTCAAACATGGAAAAAAAATCAAACAAAGAAAAATTCCGATGCGAATAAAAAAAAAAACACCACCCTCGATTTTTTTTTAATTTAGGTAACCTGTTATACTCTATTTCGGCATTCATTTCCATTAAAAACATGTTGCATCATTTTATTGAGAAAGAAGATACAACTCCCCAAAGCAGGGTCCTTTTTCAAAGCCTACACTTAGCAGTGTTTTATACAAGAACTGACTCTGAGTTCCAGTTTCATGAAACCAACACACATCTTTTATATATTTTTATTTAGATGAGGCCAATGATAACTAAAGAAATCGTTCATACACTTAAATTAAGGAGAAACTACTGCGTACAAAGAGGTATCATATTACGGACTAGTGATCCGAGAAAAGATCATGCAGCCATCGGCCACTAGGAACTTTGTTTACTTTATTCTCCTGCGACACTATATGCTATTCCCTCTTCCGCTCTACCTTCATCTATCTCTCTCTCTCTCATATATCTCCCTGATATATATCCAGAACAAAAACATGTTCAAGCATTCCCTTTCTGCGTGGTAGTGTTCTGTGGCTAGCAAAAATCATTTCCTCGCTAAGCTCACGATTATGGCAAAATAGTTGTCGGAAACCGCAGACGACACTCGTCGCTAGTTCTGGCAAAACGGCCGATACAATCTTTTTTTCGCATTTCCCCGCTCGCTGTCAAGGACAAGGGGGTTCGCTTCAACCAGCAAAACATGGCCGCCGACGCCTGTTTACTGAGCAGTCATGCCTGTCGCCATCTCACTCGCTGGCGTCACGGGCGATAATATCAGGCACAAAGGGGCACACCAACCGGCAGCATTATCCCCAAATACTCGAGCCTCGCGTAAATACATGGCGTGTAAACGCTGTCGCCATGTTATCGTAGTAAGACCGCCCCCCCCCCCCCCCCTCCCCCAACGGGGGACTGCAGTACGCGACGCCGTACTAACACAACGGCGACGATATCGACATCGCGGGCTCCGAATTTTCCCATAGTTCTACTCCACGGGCATTTCTCGAAACGCTTGATATTGTGTACGCCCGCCTGGAAGGATTTCAGGCGCGTAGTTAAGATAAGGCGGTTCTCCGCGGCAAAAGAAAGCAATTTCACAAAAGCTTAAAAGCGGCGGCGACGCGTGTGCGGTGAACGCTTGTAGTTTTGGTGTAGACAGGGTGTGTGTGTTCTCGTTGTTGACACCCGCCGGCGATAAGGCACTGCAGGCGGTAGCTCAGTACAGCAAGGGCTAATCCGAGTGACTATCAACGTAACCCCACCGCCAACCCCTCGCGAACCGGTCGCCGACATGGCTCAGGCTGTGTCATGAACCACGTGGTAGAAGCTCGGGTGCTTTCATATCAGCGCGTGGAGGGACGACAGTGCGATTCCGGAAAGTCTTTTTCGAAGGCCGCTGACCACAATTTTTTGTCTGGAGACTTTCCCTCTTTCTTCCTTTGACGTGGATCAAGCTTTGCCGACAGCCTCAGTTGTGACCTCTCTTTTCAAATGTACGTTTGCAGTGAGTGAGCTCCTCAGCCTCGGACTTGTCACTTGTGCACCCAGTAGTTCTTTCACTTGGCAATTATATGCCATCAGTTGGGGTTTGATTTCTATTATTTATGTATACATTATGAAGCCGTCCTGGAGCTCCGAACGAGTGTTTTGTGCAGATTACTTTTGCAAACACAAAAAGACTATACCAAAGCAGCGGAATTTTCGAAGTGTTGGCGAGTTGGACCTAAACTCGTTGAAGCAAATTCTTCCGCCTGACTGTTCCACCAAAGTGAGTGCGACGGACTACCTGTGCTACCATTGCTTCATGCACATCACTAAGGAGATCTCGATGCGAAGCTCAGAGCAGTGCCCTGACATATTTGTGCCAGCTGAAGAAGCAATTGAAGATCTAAATCGCAGCATACTACCTACAGATGTGTCGCCGCTGAGACAACCAAGCGTCGTAAGAAGTCGGGACAGGCCTGCCTATGTCAAGAGAAAGCAGACAGAGTTGGAGCAGGTTGCTGTCAAGAATATACGCTCAAGGCTACGTATTGCGTACGACAGGGACGCACCATCGGGGTCGTCCGAACCAACATGCTCCACATGTACTGAGTGGGTGGACAACTTTCGGCAGGCCTTTGAAACCGCCACCTCTCTCCGGGAACGTTGTCAACTGCTTACACTCCTGCCGTCAACACTGACGAAGAATGAGGTTCAAAAGATGATTCCACAGGCCTCAATGTACCTCATCAGTAAATCCCGAAAACTCAAGGAAAAGCATGGCGTGTGGTATGAGCCGGATCCTTACACGAGGTGCAAGGTGAGCCCTGAGAACCTGTCTGCTGCCCTAGAGTACTTCACGAAAGACGAGCTACAATGTTCGCGCCAAAGTCCCAACCAGAAGGACGTCATCTCTGTCATGCTCAACGGAGAGAAAACGTTCGTGCCAAAGCGCTTCATGACACGCTCAATACGAGAGGCCTTCCGTATATACAAAGACAAGCATCCCGATTCCGGCGTTGGGCTAACGAAATTTTATTCGTTGCGCCCTAGATGGGTCCAATGTATTCCACACCAGGAAGTGTGCGTTTGTGTGCGTTGCGCCAATTATTATCTTTGTATTGCCGCTCTAGAGAACGTTACAGGCTCAACATTCAACACTGGTGAAATGAACTCGGCATTTCTGTGCGACCCAGCAACAGAACTGTGCCTTCAAGGAGACTGTGATCACTGCCCAAAAGGCCAGTTTCTTACACTCCAGGAACTTGATATCCCGGAGGATGAAGAGATTGTGCTTGCAACATGGGAGTCCGGCGACCTTGTGAAAAAAACTTTGGAACCTGAGACTTTACTAAAAGTCATCCAAGTGACGGTTGGAAGTTGGGTACTTCACAACCATATCCGGCAAACGCAAGGTAAAGCGATCTACGATGAAAAACAGTGCATGCAACGCGGGAGCATTGTCTTTCATTTTGACTTTGCTGAAAACTGGACCATCGTGCTTCCTGACGAAGTGCAAGCATATCACTGGAAAAAAAAAAAAACAAGTTTCGATATTTACATGTGTAGTGACGACAAGAAAATCTACAAACAGCTTTGCCATCATCAGTGAGGACCTGTGTCACGACGCCGCTCACGCTTGCTTGGCTCTAGAAAAAGTGAAGGAGTGGGTTGAAGACAACGTTGCGGTATACTCGTACGTGACGTACGTAAGTGACGGCGCCGCCAGTCATTTCAAGAATCGCTACCAGCTTCACCAATTTGCAAAGGACGATTGCCCACAAGCCCAGTGGTTATTTTCTGCATCTGGACATGGGAAAAATGCGTGTGACGGAGTTGGCGGACTCGTGAAGCACCAGGCCACGCTGAACAACCTGAGAGAACGTTCAGTAAGCGCAATTCAGACGGCCAGGACAATGGTGAGCGTTCTATCAAAGAAACTGAAAGGCGTGCATCTTGTATATCTGGACGAAAATGAGGTTGTTCGGTATCGTGAACAAAAAAAAGAAGAGTGGCTGATGGTGCGCGCCTTCCCTGGCATTCAGTCTTGGCACGCGTGGCGGCTCAGCAAGTCATCAACAGAAGGGACCTGTGACGTATATGCAGCACGGACAGTCGGATCTGCTTGGAAGCAACTTTATTAAATGGGTACAGCGAGGAAAACCTTAGCGTAAAGTGCCGAATTTGATTTCCCAAGGACTGCTCATTTTGAATGCAGGGACATCTTATTTATCACATTTTTCTTGACGGGGTATCTAACCTACTGTTTTTGTTGGTGGTTACTAATAATTTTTATCTGATCACTATAAAAAAAAATCCCAAAATGTTATCCTCGAGCAGGATAAAATATATCGGTTTGCCACGATTCATTCATACACCGAGAGCATCGAAGCTGCTCCAGTTAGGCACAATGGCATCCGTCACCTGAAACTGTTTGTAATCGTAAATACACAGCCAACCTAAATATCTTACTATTATATCTTTGTTTTTGTGTGTGGAAGTAAAGTTATTTATTTTACTCTAGATGTAAAATATACCGGAAGGTACAACTTCACACTGCATCATCTTTTCTCAAATCATTAGTCTCTAATATGATACAACTTTGTACGCTTATGTAAAATGCTGTATATAGTTTCTCCTCCCTTTTACTGTGTGACCGATCGCTCTTTTTATCAATGACCTCATCTGAATAAATGTATATAAAAGATTTGTGCAAGTTTCATAAAACTGGAACTCAGAGTCACTTCTTGTATAGGGCACTGCTAAGTGTAGGCTTTGAAAAAGGACCCTACTTTGGGGAGTTGTTTCTTCTTTCACAGTGCAATGATGCAACATGTTTTTAATAGAAATGAATGCCGAAATAGAGTATAACAGGGTACCCAAATTTTAAAAAATCGAAGGTGGTGTTTTTTTTTTATTCGCATTGGAATTTTTCTTTGTTTGATTTTTTTCCCATGTTTGCCTAAATATATTGTAACTATTGTGTCACTCAGATACCTTATTTATTTTTTCAATAATAGCCATATATTAGTAAAATAATGTCTGCAAGTTATGTAATAATGATTAAATTATTTCATGAGATACAGATTTCCAAAGTTTGCCATTTGTCGTTCGAGCAGGCATGTTTGGCAATTTTTAGAAAACTAAATAAATTTTTAATAAATATTATTACTTTATATTACAAGCAAGTTGTACCCATAGTTTGTTTGTAAAAAGTTTTAAAATTCTCCTAATTTTATTGTTTTAATTATTCACTTTCAAACTTGCCCCCTCCATCAGTGCGCGTTATTGCAACTGTCCACCTCTCCCTGCCTTACGATTTTTCTTGTCTCCAAATTGTTTTCTGGTCAAAACTAAGTGTGGATTCGTTTATACCAGACACTAGACAATGTCATATAAAAACATCAGTTGATTTAAAAATGTCGACCAGCCACCCTTTGGTCGATCTTATCTGAAATCACCCTATACTGTTTTTAACATCGTCTACATTTCCGATCAAAAATGTTTAGACGATAGCCTTCGAAATTATCGTTTCCGTGGTGTCAAAAGTGACAAAGAGACCTCAACGTTATGACATGCGTGCAAACGACAATAACACCGGTGAAGGTACCGCTGTGTTCCCCTACACTATCAACTCCACTGCTTTAGCAGTAGTCAGTGAATAAAAGTATCTGTGTGTTACAATGACCTCTAACTTAAACTGGACTTTTCACATTCGGCAAAATAATTCCAAAGCACATAAAAAGCTGTGGTCGCTGCGAAGGACTATGACGCACTGCAATCTTGAAACAAATCTAACGGCGCGTATACAGACATGTCTCGTTAATATGGACCCCGTTAATATGAGTACCCCGCTATATAGACACCACTTCCGGGTGCAAACTGGGAAAATACATGCATCTCTGTCTCGTTATTATGGACAACTAACATTGTGGACAACAGTTTAAGGGAACGGATATGCCCGTATTAACGAGACATCACTGTATCTCCAATCCTGTCTCTTAAAATAATATGCTGACATCTTATGGCATGTTCATTTACAATCGTATATAGCCTAGTTCGGAGGGGTTCAGAGAAAATCTCTCAGGTTTATTCATAACTAATATGCAAAATAATCACATGTTTCACTGCCTGAATTGCCATGTCAAACAAACGCACAGCGCTTAATATTTTTACATAGCATGATATATTACGAAGCTTGTTCCATAAATCATGTCTATCTTCAGCATAACGTGAGCCGTGACGAAGCAGATGCATGAGTTTCGTTGCATGAAAGATGTTTTAAAATCTTCATTTCTTCCGCGTACCGTTTACTCGTGGAACGAGTTTCCCCGCAGCGTGATGGGAATTGTGTCTTTTGCTGCAATTTTTCGTGCAATTAATAAAATTATCTTCGTTTGAATGTACTCTAAAGACTGAACTGCTTAAACGCTTTACTGTACTTTTATGTGTACTTATTTGCGTCTCTTACTTATTCCTCTTGAATTCCTTGGCCTTCAAATGTTGGCCGGCAGTATCTTCAATATAAATAAATAAATATCTGAATGCATATATGTCAACCCGGAACGCAATGTACCCTTACACGTTTCACCCGTGGCATCGTTTATAAGTATGCAGCTACATAGGTTCCCACCAAACTGGTCACCATGTCGGCGACCAAGTCACGTGACGCCATGTCTTTACGTGGCATCATAGTGTCACCGCATCACGTGAACTAGTCACTGACCACGTGACACCACTGTAACGTGATGATGTGCCCTTCGTTCATGACGGTAGCTTTTTTTTCACAATAACCCTCGACTAAAAAAAACAGATGTCCCGCTTAATTTAGCTGGTAGGGTTGTGCGCTTTGTTCGTGATATTAGATCTGTTGCTTTTTACATTTTTAGAACCACCCTCCCAGCCAAAAAACAAATTCCGAGTTAAAAATAAAATGCGCAGTGAATCTCTTTTATACTTGTAATTGGTACGATTGTTGACATAAAGTTGTTCCGTAAGTTCAACCCTAGAATTGCAAATAAAATACTTTTGTTGCTTCCACACAAAAATTATGTGTTTAAAGATATACGTCTTTATAACAACGAGCGCTAATAGCAACATTTTCAGGGAGACTACCGTCCCAAATGTTCAGTTAACAAAAGTCTTCGAAGCTTGGTATCATCAACAACTTGAAATAACTTTATGTCCTTTTGTGTTCTGCCCTGAGTATTAAATAAAAATTAGGAGCATATTCCGTATTTTGTGTCCTTTCATATACGGGTAGTTTTAGTATAAAAGAAATAAAAAATAAACGTTGCTACAGTTTTTTTTCCTTGGCAAGACGCATCTACGAATACTTTTAGATTTAGCATTATTAACTGAGTGGCTTCAAATTAAGAAAAGAAGGCATTTTCTGAAGTTCATGCAATGCATCAACATCTCGGGCATTGATATACATGTGTTGGAACTTTATTATTCTTCAGCACTAAAATATGTCGCTATTCTAGATCTAGACAAATTCGTAGACGTCACTCCAGATTTGATATTCATCAGCACTTTATCTCATTTTCTCGTATTTCGGGATGGAAAGCTGGCTATAAACCTGGCGAAGCCATTGCGAAATCTTCGAAGAAATTTTTAGCACCCAAAAACTCATCCAGCATTTGTTTTTTTTTTTTTTTTTGCTTTAGAGTTCTGATCTAGCGCTCTCTCTCTCTTTCTCTCTCTCCCTTTTTATATGTATATATATATATAGATAGATAGATAGATAGATAGATAGATAGATATATGGGTTATTAACTGCTGCTGTGTATTCAATAAATTTTTATTTATATCTAGAAACTTGAACGTTTTTTTATTCAATTACTTTAACCCCATACTTCCATCGTTTTTCTGCACATTATAAATGTAAGTATTTGGTTTAACTTCGACCTGATGAATTCGCCGGCATTACCTTATTATTTTGTTAGTTTCAGAGTGTCAGGTTATCTTTTTTTCTCGCTAGTATAGCGATTGACAATCCTTCAGTGCAGTATTGAGAAAGGAAATAATCATGGTCTCTTTCAATGTCTCTAGCAGAATCTACATGCTTTCGTCTTTACATTTATTTACCACAGGCCATATCAGATCATAAGCATACTTAATGTTTTACTAACCATGCTTCACCACAAAAAAAAAAAAACGTTATATAAATACCGCATATTTGCAGGGTTGAGGTGCAGCTCTGGAAACTATAATAGATCACTTACATAACGGATGTATTGACTAACCTATTCAATATGAATGAATGGCTATAGAACATGACTTGATTGGTTCACTAAACCCATCACTTTCGCATTCATAGTTTCCGTATGCGATGGTTGATGATGAAGATGACCACTTTTAATAACATCACGGCGGATACAATGTTATAATTCAATTCAATATCAACCAACCAAAGACGCTTTGTAAAGAATACAAGGACCGAACCCTGACTCTCTAACAATTTAACTCGCCGATAATGTCATGGGATAAAAATTTCTTGTTTACAAAATTTTTTCGTGGATTAAGGAAATATTTTTTTTTCAAGCCACGAATGTGTGTCCGGATCACGACTTGTCCCTTTTCGGCGTACAGTTTTTGATTTTGTTTTGTTTTTAACACAATTTGTTTTACGGATCGTTTGAGAATGGCAAATAAAAACAAGTTTTAAAAGTAACTGCACTCGCCTTTTATGCCTAAACTTTTTATTTAAACATCCATTCTTTTCAGAATACGCTCACAAGACTGACTTGGAGCGCATTCAACCCGACGATCTTGTGCAAGTTGGAGGGACATTGAAGAGGTGACAAAGATGGAAAATATGGGTTTTAATGCGGTGAACGTGCGCTAAAGTAGACAAATAGAAAAAGGATCGCAGGCGTCTATGTTTGCGTAGCGGCACTATTTGAACACTGGCGACAGACCAACTTCCTGCAGTCACGCATGGCTGATCTTATTGCGACATCTTATTTATTTTATTATTTTTGCAGAAGAAACTACCAGCATCATTTTGACTATGAGAGAAGAATCAAAACAATCTAAAAAAATTAAAAAAACGTTAACAACGGAGATGATTCAAACTCCGGACGTCCACATGGTAGCCAAAGTGCGCAGTCTACTAAAACGCACGCAACAGTATTAGCAGTGAAGTTACAAATTGTTATTAACTGCACACTAAGAAAAAAGCGAAGAAAAAAAGGCAACAACAGCGACTGTTCTTCCTTTTTGTGGAGGCGGCCCCCAGAGAAGGGAGGAACGAAAGTTAAGAAGAAAGGAACAGATCACGTTCCTGCTTGTTCAGTTAGCGCAGAGATAGAACATCGCACTACTGAGTCCTGATGAAGTGGTCGACGGCTCGATCCCTGAGAGGCGTGAAGTTTTTTTTTTGTTTTTAGAAAGAAGCTCTTAAGCGCCCGTTTCCTGGTTGAGCGGCGTCGCCGTCGCCGCCGCCGTCGCTGTAACCGAGCGTTGCATTAGGAGACGTTTCCCTTAATGACGTCACACGTGACGTCACGTGTGACGTCACGAGGGTTTCGCTCGTTATTGTTACGAGGGTTGCCCTCACGGGTGTCACAAGGGTAGCGTCACGACGTTACCCTCGTTATGTCACACGTGATGTCACGTGTGACGTCACTATAAAAACACGTGAAGTATGACGTCGCGTGTGACATCACGTGACGTGACACGCATCTAAAATTAGTGGAAAACTTTTTCGCTAAATTTGGCGCACAAAATATTTCTGTAAATTCATCGTGGTGACGTCACGTGTGACGACACTTGTGACGTCGCACATGACGTTACTTGTGATGGCACGAGCGTAAAACGTTCCCGCTAAATTATGCCGGGAAGGAAGACGGCCATACCCTCCTTTCCTTCTAGTCATTAGCTGCGGTCTAATTCGGCGTTACAATGCATTGTAAACATCTTTCTTTTCAATTTGTTTTTATTTAACAAAGCAAAATTAAAAGAACCCTGACCGATGGAAGGAAAATGAAGTCCTTATTATTCCCTGACAAACTTCACCCAGGTTGGATTTAACTGCAGACATGTACGAATTACTCAAAAAAGGTAGTTAATTAAGTTAAGTTACTGAGTATCGACGCCAAAAGTAACTGGAGTAGGGTAGAAATTACGCATTTGTAATTGTAATTGAGTAAACTACTAACTACCATAAAAAGTAGCGAGTTACTTTGAAGTTACTTTTTATATTGTCGTGGTAGCAAATTGAACAGCAGTTGTGAACCGCGAAATACCCTGCGAGCCTAAAATAAATGCAGTCATTTTATTTCTTGCGTTTTCACCAAAATAGTTTATTCGCTCGCAGAAGCAACTGACTTTCAAAGCTCTTGATAGGAGAGTTGTCCCGTTTTCCTCCTCAAGCCAAGCTCAAAAGACGTTCAACCGACGCGCTGGATGAAACGGCAACGTTGAATTTCAGAAGCAGGCTGTGCAAGGTGGGGTACGCGAGTGTCGGCATTTTAGGTGTCACATGTGAGGTTTGCCTCTGCTAGAGGGTCTTTTATAACAAACTCTCCTCCTTTTTTCTTCGGCAAGTTAAGATTGTTAAGACTGGCCCCTCTGAGCAAGTGCACCTGACCGTCAAGGGTTCAAATCTCGCTCCACGACGATGAGATCACCCGGACGACAGTGCGTCTCGTTGCAGTGCTAGCGATATGTATACGTAGAGTGCCTTCATGTTCGCTGCGGGACATAAAGGCACCCTAGTGCTACGCTACTAAAAAATAAATTGTTTTGGTTTGAAAGAAGACGAAACGAAGTATACTTCGCCGCTGACGCCGGGTCCAACAAAAGAATCGCCCAGGGGTGACTAGCAATCCTCGTAGACGACCACGGTATCCTGATTCCTGACACGCCTGACACGCCTGACAAGTAAATCGTTTTCAACAAAGATGAGGTCTCCCTGGCGTGGAAGGTCGGAAGGACGCGAAGGGTTACGTGAACAAGCATCGTCGCTCGTACACTTGCAGCTGGAAGCGGGCACGTGCTCCCATGAACGGATTATCCGTGTCTGCGTTTGTGCGCGGGAGATTCCGGCTTTGCAAGGGAGTATGTGCCGACGACGAGGCGACCCTGGGAACAGGCGCCTTGCTGCGAGGTCATTCGGGAATGCCACTTCATCTGCCGACGTCTTATTTATTTCTGCGCTCAAACTTTTGTGATGAGCAAAATTAGCTCTAGATTTTTAAAGTAGTTAGTAATTTGAGTAGAAGCTACCCGAAAAAAGTATTTAAAGTAAATTACTAATTACCGCAATATAGTTGCAATTGTTAAATACCAAGTTACTCGGAAAAGTAGTTAAACTGCAGTAGTTTGAGTAGAGTGGTTGAACTACGTCCAAGTCTGGATCTAAGCCGTTTACGCAGGGACCAAGACCACGAGGTCCGTCCTTCAATCGTTTCTTTTGCCGTAGTGTTTTCGACATTCATAAAGAAAAAAGAGTAAACACATCCGTCATAAACAGCTAAGCTTCGAAACGATGCCGACACTGCTACGTACACTTGACTTAGATGGAGGCTGCGATCAGCTGCGATAGCGACGGGCTGTGGGCGTCGGCCACTTCGGCCACATATCGTGCCCCGGCCGCCTCGACTGCCGGGCCCTGACCCTGAATGCGACATCTTCGACCAACGGTTTAAAGACTACAACGCTGTGGCGCAGCAAAGAGTTGCGAGCGAGTTGTAGCTCTTTGAGGTTACTTGTTTTCGCAACCGCTGTGCAGCGACTGTGATGTGTGGTTTATATCTGTGTCTTCCATGACACTCGGTGTTGTCACCCCTTACCGTTTGACAACCTACAATCAACTTACTGCTGTGTTTCCGGAGCTGCTGGTGGCCGTGCTCGTGTTCTGAACGAAGACGCGAACGGTCGCTGACGTTCTCTGTGTTGATGGGCGCCCGTTCCTTCATGTTACCCCTGATCGTGTCATCAGACCATCACATTAATTCTGTTTCTGGAGCTGCAGATGGCGGCGCTGCTGTTGTGAACGAAGACGCGAATGGTCGCCGACGTTCTCTGTGTAGATGGGCGCCCATTCTTTCATGTTACCCCTTATCGTTTCAAAAGGCCATCACATTAATTCTGTGTTCCTCGAGCTGCCGGTGGCCGTGCTGCTGTTTGAACGAAAACGCGAAGGGTCGCCTACATTCTCCGTGTGGATCGGCGCCCGTTCCTTCATGTTACCCCTTATCGTGTCGACAGACCATCACATTAATTCTGTGTTTCTGGAGCTGCAGATGGCGGTGCTGCTGTCGTGAACGAAGGCGCGAACGGTCGCCGGCGTCCCATGTGTGCAAGGGCGCCCGGAGGTGTGGGTTTAAGGCCTCATTCACCCAGCCGTCGTTTCTCCCATCCCGTCATCGTCGCGGGGGGCGTTCCCGTCAGGGGAGGGGATTTTCGGCCAGGTTTTCGCCGGAAAGCTGTGCCCCGTCGGGTGCCGGGCGACGTAGGGAGCTGCTCTACGGCACCGCCGTCCCGGCGTCCCGGCGGATGACGGAGTCCCGCCCCCATCGAAAACCGACCAATCACAAAATAGAAAAGTTTCGCTAAGTTTGGAAGATTTTTCATCGTTCGGTTGCCAACAGTGAGCCAACGCTTGTTGTGTTGTTTTTCTTGTTCCTTTTCGGCGGGAATTGCTAATAGCAGACGCAAATCCCTAATTTACGAAAAAAGAAACGTCCGCACTTATGTTCAGCCACAATTATATCTTTATTTTGTAATTTAAGTTGAATAAATAAGCCATCCGATCCCATCCAATCCTTCCGTCGCGGCCTCCGTCGCTTTGCTGGCGCGGCCTGTTCGGACACCCTGCCGTCACGTCCCCGCCCCGGCGTGCCCCCGTGACGGTGCCGGGATAGCAGAGGCGCCGGCTGTGTAAATGAGGCCTAAGGAGGGGTGTGAGGAAGTTGCAGCGCTCTATTTCTGGAAAAGACACGAGAAAACAAGAGGGTTTTCTTTTCTCCTCCGGCCCTCTCCTCACCTCCGGGAATATTTCTGGGGGCGCTCATGCCTGTGCGCCGTGGTATCCCACCAACTTTTTGAAGGCCAGTTGGTCAAAGGCCAATTTGTCGATAGACAACTTGTAGGATAGGCCACCTCGTCATGGGCCAACTTGCAGATCCCAACTCGTCAAAGAGCAGTTTGTTTAGTAGGCTTTAGAGGATTTAAGAGGAATCCCCTTATTATTGTTGTTTTTTACTCTACATTTTTGCCCTCGATGTTATTTTGTTCCCTTTGCACGTCCAAATAAGACACAATCGGGAGAATGATCAAATGCGAACGGCTGAATGTGTGGTTTTTTATACACAATGCGTCATCTGGCAGCTCTCTGGTAACTCTGGAAAATGTTCGTTATGAGTGAGACTACGACTCGTACCAACCCTGTTGTCTACTGGGAAGTGCAGAACCAGGCGTGCACAACTACAAAAGTTAGGTGGGCCAAAATTGTGCTTATTAAACGTGTGCAGGCCGCACCTAGTGCGACGTGTTGCAAATTTTGGTTACAGTGAGGCTTCCGATATCAGGTGTCATTGCACTCGTTTCTGTCTTCAGCACATCTCGCAATGTCATGTCCGTCATGGCAGATCGAAGGCGGTACTTCTTCAGAGTCATCAGCGATTAGCTCGCATGCTGTGTGCCCCGTGATGCGAGTACATCCGCTGCCGGCCCGTGACAAATGAGACCGCGAAATCCGCATAGTTGCGACTCTCATGGAGATTATTTGTCTGTGCGTCTAGTGTACTATATTCCTGCCGATTGTGTCAACCGTTCATCGCCCTGTTTTTGTTTCTCCGCGCACAACCAACCTGCTCAGGCACTGCTGTCCGTTGTGAAAGTGGTCAGGAACGACTATGGGAACGGTCGCCGATGTTGCAATGTGTCCGAGTGTCAACCGATGGTCATCTGATGATCATCTTGGTTCGTGTCTCTGTGCATCACCAGTATCGTTAAAACAGTGCTGTCTGTCCTGGAACTGGTCGTGAACGAAGACACGTCTGGTCGCTCAGGTCTCCTTGTGTTATACATCAAGATGACATGTGCTCCCTGGTTGCTATTCTATTTCAGATTTCAGTGTTTTAGGAAACCGTTTGTGCGACTGTGGTACAATCAATCGACCTGTGGATAGTCATGGTGTGAAGCTGATCTAGACCGTAACTTCGATCGTACTATGGCCAATATCGCTGTCTTCGTCGTGCAATGCCATGCTAGCCGTACTTTGGGTACTCTTGGAAGAGAAGGCTGTACAGCATTGCAATATTGCGGAACGGAGACGTGTCCTTGTCTTCAAAGAGTGTCCTGTGTTAGTGGTCGGGGGTCGAGACTCCTACTGCATGGTGCGCCGGCCTTGTCGGGGCTCCCAAGCCAGTGGCAGGCTCTCGGCTGCGCGTCGACTTAACCAAGTTCAACCAGGTAATCCTCCGAGAGCAGCATATGAAGCCGACCGTCGACCAGGCGTTCGGGTTGCCGGGAAGCGCTACCGCCTTCTCGAAACTGGGCGCAATGTCTGGGTTTCTCAAGGTACGCCTCTCCGAAAGCTGCCAGGACTACACGATGCTTATTACACCCTTTGGGCGATTTTATTATCGCTGCCTGCCCTTCGTAATTACGCCGGAGGTGTTCAAGAGCCCAATGTCACTGATTCTCGAGGGAATTAAAGGAAGCTTGAGCATGGTAGACGACATCCTGGTGTTTGGCAGAGACCGGTCTAAACCCGACACCAGATTCCGAGTTGCTCTCGAGAAACTGCAGCAAGCGGGCGTTATGCTGAATGCCTCCAAATTCCGCCTTGGTGGGTTCGACCCCAAGTTCCTCGGTTCGGTGTTGTGCACTAACGGCAACGCACCACACCCCGACAAGATCCTCCGCCATCACGGGTATGCAATTTCCGTTGGACGTGCAAGGTGTGCGGCGCCTCCAAGAAATTCTGACCCACATCGGACATTTCTCGTTAAGCATTTGCGCCGCCCCTGCGCCAATCAAGCTCGTCCTAAACGTGGACACCGTCTGGACCTGGAGGACTGGTCAAGCTTGAGCCTTCGACTCGCTAAAGAGGATGGTGGCATCCAGCTCCTACGGGGCTCAATAGAACCCAAAGTAACGAGCAACCGTATTATGGTGGTGGCCTGGGCCAGTTGGTTGACGTTATACATGACGGAAAAAACTGCTGAGAAAACACGGACTACGAAGAACAAACACGACAGGACGATGCTTTATGCGTAACTGAAAAATTTTAATGAAGGAAACAAAGACAGAAGAAAGCATACAGCCCCCCCCCCCCCCAGTATCTTAAAAGACTACACGCAAACAACGGACCATACTCGCCAACCGTGAGTGTGTCAGCATTTTACATTTCGGTTAATTCACTACGTGACTAATTTTTTCCTGAAGGAAGGATATCTCTTTTGCTGACAGCGCCAATGAAGATTCACTAACACATGAATGCCCATGACACAAAATGTGGAAGGCCTCCATAATCTCTCTCGTCACCCTATCCCTGGGTGTGCCCAGAATAGTGACCCTGCCAAAGTCAGGCCGACATTTGCACTCTCTGCAATTAATTGGCAAAGCCCCCCCCCCCCCCCCCCCAAACCGTGGCTCCGAGCGAATACGAATGTTCTTCCTGTTTATCCCATGTAGCACCTGTTACATGACATGACATGACATGACATGTTGCCCTGTCCTGTTTTTCTTCGTAGTCCGTGTTTTCTGAGCTGTTTTTGCCATCATGTATATCCAGCAACCGTTTCTTAAGGCACGAGCTCGTATGGCCTGAACGCAGTCGTCCTGCAGGAGCAGCATCTAATGAGCCACGAGCGGTTGCCTTTGCGTCGCGGTCACTGACTATTGCTGAACAGCGGTACAGCCAAATCGAGAAGGAAGCACTGGGAGTCTTGTAGGCCATCCAGATGTTCAAAACTCTTCTCTACAATCTGAGCTATTTTGTAGAAACCGACCACCAGCCGCTGATCCGGTTGCTGGGCTCCACCGACCTCGACCTCTTGCCTCATCGCGTTCAGCGGTTCCACATCTGGCTGCTGCGCTACAAGTTCACAGTGCAGTGTTCCTGGAAAGTGCCTCGCCACTGCCAACATGATGTCTAGAGACCCCGAGGTGTCCGCTCCAGCTGCGTCTACTTCGGACAGCGTCGAGCTCTTCGTGTTTGTGTTTGTGATTGCACACTCTAAGACAAAAGAGAGGAGAAAGATAGCAATAGAGTGTTTTCCTCTATTTCACTAATCCGCCCCCAAGCGGATCCGAGAAGGAGGGAGGGACAAGACGTCTTCCTTCTTTCTGAGGCTGATGGGTGGAAAGTTATTCCACTTTATCTTTTTGGGCTGCTCTAGGCTTTGTGACTTGATTATTTTCTTTCAGATACGCTGCACGCGCAGTTTGATAAGCAGCATTTGTGTGCCCACTCATGCCCACGCAGCACGATAAGTTACCCGAATTTGTGAACCTTTGTATGTCAACCAGAGGGCGTCCATAGTATATTCTCCCAAGAACGCAGAGCAGTATGCTGGTTTCTACCCTTCATTTTGTCAAATAAGTAAACGAAGCCGCCATGAACTACCAAGTTCCAAAATGGTGCTACGTACACTGGTCGCGGTGGATGCGGAAGGGTCACCCGGGTCTGTTTAATTGAGCCTATTTGAGTGTCACGGCGGTGAGCCCGTGACCACGGTGACCGCGAAATGCACCGTTGCAGCGACTCTGCTTGGTATTAATCTGTGGGTCTACCACACTACGTTTTTAACGAGTGTGTCAACCGATGATCACCTTGTGTTTCGTTTCTCTACGTATAACCAGCATCGCTATGGCAGTACTGCCAGTTGTGAAACTGGTCGTGACCCAAGACGCGAACTGTCGCCGATGGCACCGTGTGTCGAAGTGCCAACCGATGATCATCTATCGCCTCGGCCCTTGGTGGTTTGGCTCCGCGCATCGCAAATATTGATATGGCAGTGCTCTCTTGTGAAAGGGGTAGTGAACGGAGACGCCAACAGTCGCCAAGCTCACCTTCTCTTTCGCAGGATGTTGACGTATTGTCTTTGCTTGCGCTCTTCTATTTCAGGTTTCAGGGTTTTAGGGAACGAACCATATGTGCGGTTACTGTGCAGTCGATATACCCGCGGAGAGTCATGCTGTGAAATCGATCGAAACCAAAGCTTTAAATCGGGTTTCCTCTGTATCGTCTTGACTGCCTCTTTGAGCTTGCTTCCTATAGGCATAAATTGGTTGAGGCACGTGTGCGATAGTCCGTCTTTTCATTATTCCCGATCTGGGGATTGTGATGGGAGCTGTACACAGGTTGGCCTGTATTTTCACCCTTGCCTCAATGTTGAAGACGAACACTGTTATCTCGTTTTTAAATTCACTCTTTTAATTCTGATATCCCCTTCCCCTAGGCAGAATAGCCAACCGAGACAAACAAGCAAAATAAGTATCTGTTTTCCTATTTTGATCTTTCTTCTTAATAACCTCAAGCCGATTTTCGATCGTCTCTTCCCTCCTAAACTGCTGGCAAGCAAACTGTGGTGTATCACTGTGCAGTATTTGGTTTTACACCGCCACTGAGGCCACCTGCCCACTGATTGTAAAGAGGATTGCCACCATTTTCTTTTCAACACTTCTTGGCATTTCGAGCCTCAGCAGTGGAGCTTCTCCAGACAATATTCGAACGGATAGCTGGTGCTTGGCTTCGACAGCACACTAAATGGTCCACGTTTCCTCGCTCTTTACAATGTCAGGTATTTACCCTGAAGATTACCACTTTGGAACCGGTATGGCATTACTTGGTACCATTCCACCCTTGCCTGGTTTTGAGCTCCCGTCGAATTCTGTGGCACCCAAAGAGATGACATTTGTAAGACAAAAGTGGTCGTGAAGAATCGCCAAAACGCTCGGGGAACTAATCTCCAGCGACCCCTCAATATTCCCATCGGTCAGTCGAGGATCCTTCTTAGCGAGCATCTACACAGCAGCAGCGTTTTCGTCAGTCAAAGCTGTTGAACGTCAGCCACTGCGCTTGTCGCCTTTGAGAGAGGCACGGCCATGCCGTAATTCATTTAACAAACATAAATCTGTCGCACTTGATAATGCAGTGTCCTCAGAAGCACATCACAACCGTTCCAGTGATCTCAACTCATTTGAATTACTGTTGAAATTGTAACGCGCCACCACTCTAATATCTCGTCTCTCGATGTCCAACACCAAAGTCGAGTGAAGAGACGGGTCGTAACATGCCGAAGTCCGCAGTTGACACAAGGCGGCAGTGTTGCAGGCAATGAAGGTTTTTTTTTTTTTTTTAACTACGGAACGAAGGAGGCTTCCATTGCACCACACTTAATTTTGGTCACTGTTCTGTCTGTTTGACACAATTCCAAACATTTGTAGAGACCTCCGCATAGTAATAGTTATAGTAACAATTATATGCATGACACCTGGTCCTGGACGACGTCCGAGGCTTCACAGAAAGGTAAAAAAACCATATGCAGAGCGCCAGTCAGCCAATCGCCTAAGGTTGAGAAGAAGCGTGGTAACAAATACAAAGAGCTTAAAATCGCGCTTCATCAAGTTCGTCTTTCTGGGTAGATCTGAGATCTCCGCGTAGTCACTGATCAAGTCCAACACTTGTTGTCTTTTCTTCCTGTCTAAATTGGTATGGACTACCACGTCTTTTTTGTCTGGCTGCTTTTTCAGGTACAGCATTAGAACTTCGTCCTCGCCTCCTTCGGTGATGACGTCACCATCCTCGTCGACTTTTATGACCAACCCACAGCTTAAGGCGACTTGTTGATTCCCCTCCTTCTTTTCGTACTTAAGTATGTTCACGTGGAATACTTTCCTCTTTCCTCAATTCTCAAGCTCATAGTCTACTTTGTTTTTTTCTGCCAGTGACCTCAAACGAACCCTTCCACTGCAGAAGCATTTTGTTGTCGCTTGGAAGAAGTATTAGCTCTATATCTCCAGCCTTCATTTCACGCCTGATTCGCTTATGGTCATAATTTCCTTTGTACTTTTCTTTCGCTAACTCCAGACATCGATGGGCCAGCCTCACATGTTTCTTCGACTTTCTCCCACAACTCTAAAACGAATCCATACGAAGTCTTTCTTTCTTTCGTCATTGCTTCGTCGGACCAGACTTCTCTTAGGATGGCTAACGTTTTCCGTGCTCTTCTCCCATAGAAGCGCTCGAAGGGAGAGAATTTTAAGATGGACTGTAACACTTCTCGGTATGCAAAAAGCAGAGCGGTTACGTACTGGTCGCGGTCCTTAGGTCTCTCCTGGCACATACATCATAGCATTTGTTTTAATGTGCCATTGAATCTTTCCACAAGACCGTTGCACAAAGGATGATAAGTGGTGATAAGGAGGTGTCTCATTGACAACAGACCTCCTTCATAAGTTCCGATGTAAAATTTGATCCTCAATCACTGGGGATCTCTTCCGGTAAGCCATATCGCGCAAATAAGTTCATCAACGCTCCCGCTACCTTCAGGGTACCAGTGCTTTGCAAAGCTACAGCGTCTGGGTAGCGAGTGGCTACGTCCACCATGGTCAGAATGTATACATTTCCCGAATACGGCTTCCGCGTAATTGGATTGTCTATGGCAATCCTTTGGAAGGGCGTCGCTATGGCTGGCATGGTCCCTAAGGGTGCCTTACCCATTCTTCCTTTAGGCACGGTGCGCTGGCAAACGTCGCAAGATCGCACTATCTTCTGCGACCAGCCCTATCGTGTTATTTAACCCCTGGTGACCCAAAATTATGCTATCGTGGGCCATTGCTACCAAGGTTTGTCTGAACTTCTCAGAAAGCACCAGGTGATCCGGTTTTTTTTCTTCGGAGCTGCATAGTACACTTCTATACAACAACTTGTTTCTTATAAAGAACGTTCGCCTGATTCTTGCTCGATGCTTAGAAAAGACCTTACCAATCTTGTAAAAACATTTCTGTAGGCTCTTATCGTTTTCTTGCTCCTTGAGCATCTCTTTGGCTGTCGCTTGCTTTGGCTGTCGCTGGCGGGAGCCGGACTGAGGGCTTTGGGGCCCTCAGTCCGGCTCCCGGTTTTTTGGATTGATCTTTGTTCTTTCCTGTCTCTGTCACGTTCGCGATGAGCATGGGCTCGTCCTTGCTTGGTCCCAAGCTTGGTGTGCTCTCCGGCAATGATTCAGAAGAGCTCGTGTGAGCTCGTTCTACACTTTTTCTTTTCTGCGTCTCCTGGTTATGTTTTATGGACGTTTGCATGTCGAATGTTCCAGCTGGACTCGCCTCCTTCATTTCGCTCCGCTTCGGGTCCGGATCATCAACATCTCGCACCATCGGCACGTTACCGAGCACAAGGTAGAACAGCGGGTGTCTAACACACTTCACCATTACCCTTCTGTTAAAGTGTGGTGTCCTTACTATGATCTCCTCTTCGAACACATACCTCACTGTCCTATCCAACAGATAGACTGGGCTTGACTTCCCGGTGAATTCCTCAGAGTGAACCATCTTCTTTCGCACCACGACCGTATCCCTCAAGAACGTTATTGTGCGGTCACCCAGACGTTCCTCCCCTACCGGCATGTTTTCCACAAGAAACTTTCGAGTTCGTCCTACGGCCGCGTTGATCGCTGGGATCTTGGCGCCGTTCAGCAGCGTGACATAGGCCTCATCAAGCTCGGCAGCACTGCCGTCCTTATGCTCCGCTAATTTGCAGGAGGCTTGAGGTCAATCATTTTGTCTCGTCCCACAATTCTCGGCTCGATGTCCGGGTCTCCCACAGTTCCAGCACGTCAGCTTTTTGAACGTAGGTCGTCGGTTATTGCAGTATGCTTACAGAGAAAGCATCGGATGGTTTTTCTGCTTGCACTGCTCGTCGCTTTGTGTGTCTCTTCAGCACTTCACTTCTTGGTGTAGTCCTCCATCTTTAGCCTGGTCGCCCCTGTTTGTTCCTGGGCCTCTAGGTATAGATCCGCTTTAAATGATATGTCATATAAGGCTTTGCAGCCTCGTTCTCGTAGAGATACCGACATACGGCTAGAGCAACTGAGTAAAAACTACCCTACTAACACACTGTCTCGGTGGGCCTCGAATGCCCGATCGACTTCAGTGATCTTGATCCACCTGTCGAAATACCCTGCAAGCCGGGCGGCGAATTGCCTCCTCGTTTCTCCGTTTTTCGGTTTAGCTTCGCGAAACCTTTCTCTCTAGCCTTCTTTGATATACCTGAATCTTGGTGTGAGGTTTACTTTCGCGTAATCTAGCGCGTCTGCTTGGGAGAGGCGGCCAATACCCTTCACTGCTCCCCTGGACAAGCAAAAACTGAACGTCATAGCCCACTTCTGCTGGGGCCAGCCGAGGCCTGACGCGGTGCGTTCGAAACGCTCTAAATACGCACCTAAATCGTGTCTGTCTTCGTTAAACCGCGGGATGAACTTGTGAGGAACGAATTTGTGTCCCTCTCCCGGTATCCCTGTCGCGGTGTCGCACCTTCCCCATTGCCTCGGATCCTCTCGCGACCAGACGCCACTCTTTCCTTTTGATTAGTTATCAATCCTTCGTTTTCCATACTCTGACGTCCAGTTTCACAGATCTCTGTCGACGTGATCAAAAAATATTTGTATGAAAAAAATGATTCTGGCAGACTCGCCAATTTGTCAAGTTAAACCGAGACGGACCCCGAAATCAAAGAGACAGGACGAACAAGTTACGAAATTCCACCATATGTACATATATTTACATAAATAAACAAAGCGAAACGCATAAGGAAACCTACAGTAAAGTATATATAGTCTTAGTCCACTAGAACCAAGTCTCCGCCCCTGGCACCCACGTCCTTGAAGTGTCCCTGCTCGTGCGCGCTTGCATGTTTCTCTCTCTGATGAAGAACATCATCTTGCTGCTCTGACAAAGGACGCCTCGTTGGTGCACGGTGGACTCCCGGGAGCGGGCCTCGGGTGGGCTTCCTCCGAAGCCTAGCTGAAGTCGTCTCTGTCGTTCACCGGACCAGCGCTTGCTCGTTCCCCCTATACTCGTTCCCCTCCTCCTCTTTCATTTTATTTTTCCACACAACACGCCTCGTTCATGTTCTTATATTCTCTTTTCTTCTCCGATTCTCAATCGTGACAAGGGCATACCCTCCCCCCTCCCCTCCTCAAGAGCTGCGCTCTAGTTTCGCATTACAGAGATTTGTTAACGTCTTGAATTCTTTCATTAGTCACTTCGTCTTTCTTCTGTATTTACAGCGAAGCTGCTTATGGCTACAGTTCCGCGGATTTTTCGTGTGCAGTGACTGAAGCCTCTACGCTCGCACCGCCGCACGCGCCGCACGCGCACGCCTTTCCCGTATAAAAGACTCGAAGTAAATGACCAAAATAAAGCGTTGACAAGCGCAAGCAAATATGCAATTTGTTTTAGACTCTTGCTTTAGAACAGTTACTGCTCCAGTGGCCGTCACGTGCGGTGCGCGGAACAACATTTCTGCATTCTCCTTAATGCTTAGGTAATTTAGCAATGGGTCTATTTCTTTTTTTCGGAGTTTACACATATTATTTCAGTCTGTTCAGACAATACATTTTGTCTGCAGTACCAAGGCAAAAGACCAGAAGGTCTGACGAGGCCTTGGTGCCGCTACATAAATATTAAAAAGACAATGACACTCGTCGACAGCAGAGCACACTCAGTAGACTCAGTAGATTAGTTATCAATAGGCACCATTTTCAAGATCAGTAGAGTGTCAGGTAGATAATAAGGGTTTCTCAAAGATTTTGCCACTGTGCTACCCGCGTCGGCCATGTCTACGCTCGCACCGCCCTCTTTTTGACAAACGGTAATAAACAGCGCGCAAAAATAGACAAGGACGAAAGGGAGAGGCGAACGACACAAACGCTGAACTCACAACTAAACATTTCTTGGAATTACACCAACGAAGTAAACCGCACTATCGCTTCAGGACGTGTAAAGATAGGCAATTTTTTTTTTTGTGAGGAAAAACCAGTGTTCGGCTGGCGCATGCATCTTGCCCCTCGTTTGTTATTGCATACGCTTCCAATTATTCTCAGGTGGTTTTACCTGTGCCCCTCCCGATGATGGTCATGTTGCTGAATTCGGGCTGGCATTTACATGCAGCACAATGCAGAGGCAAGTGACCCCCCAGCGGGACGACCGGAGTGACCAGTCATGTTCACGTGTCCTGTCATTAATGCATCGGCGAGTTCGGCAGATGTACGCTTTTCCGCAGCTTAGTGGGATCTTGTATACCACACTAACCACGCAATCAACATCCTTGTTCATGTGCTTTTCGGCACACTGGCTCTTGCCCTCAGCCTTTTCCGGAATTCTTGGGCAGAGTTGCGCCAACTTTTGAGGTGCCGAAAAAACAACAGGGACGTCAAACTGCTTTGTTTTCGCTCCAAGCGCTTGCGTGCCTAGTTTTCTTTCCTTCCGCTCTACCGGGGTGGCGCCCCGTCGCGCGAGTCTACTTTCCGCCGAGTGGGGGTCCCGTCGCGCGTGTCTAGTTTCCTCCGCTTCTCGGGGCGGGCCTGTATTTCGTGCTAAACAGCTTCGCTGGTCATCCACCTTTACAGAATGGAACGGCTCATGATTTTTTCGGATTAATCTGTTCATATTGTAGGGCAAGAGCGCATTTACCGCCTCGACAGTTGCCTTCGCGGAGTGAGTATTTTGCTAAGTACTTTCTGCCGCCTGCAGACTTGTTGGCTTCTTTATTGCTATTTGTTTCCCCCTGGAATTGATTTTTTGAAAATGGCTGGCATAACAATGTTCATACATTGTTATGCCACTTTAACAATGGCATAACGATGCGCGGTGTGTGCAGTTCATTTTTCGGGTTGCATTGACTCATGGGCGAAACTGTGGATTCATGCTTTTGCGCAAAAAAGACGGACACAAGAAAGAGAAACAAACTCGAGCTCGTGTTTGTTTCTCTCTCTTGTGTCCGCCTTTTTTGCGCAAAACCATGAATCCAAATGTTCACCAACTCGCCCAACAACAAACTATTTTACAGAAACTGTGGATACTCGCAAGCACCCGCCATGCAACAAATATTTCCTTTCTCGAGGAGCTCTCGAAATGGGCGGGGGGGTGCCTGCCTCCCCCAGGAAATTTCCGGGGGGGGGGGGGGGGGGATCGGGCCCCCGTGCCCCCCCCCCCCCCCCCCCGTAGTCGGCGCTTATGCGCATGTAGAAATTTTAGCATACAGTCTGCTATGTCTAAGTTATGAAAGGGCAAATGCAGGGATACATCACATTTAATGGGTTTATGCATTATTTTTATTGTAAGTGCACTAGCATATTACTGGAGTAATAATTGCGCGTTTGTGGAGCAGGTTTTGATAACGAGATATTAAGGGAAAAGGAGTTAACATGGCAAAACAAAAAGAAGATATGTATATATATATATATATATATAGGTAAAGTAAGGTAAATATAAAAACAATGGACTTTACTCCCTCTAATTTCTTCTTAGGGGTATATAAACATTCGCGAGCTGTACACTCGCTACCTGATGAAGAGCGGTCCCCGCTCAAAACGTCGTAATAAACTTCGAATTAGCAACTCCGACAGTACGCATCTTTGACTTATATATATATATATATATCTTCCTGACGAAGGCCGGACTCCGGCCGTAACGTCGAAGATTAAATCGTCCGTTGTTGCTGTATTCAATAAGGGTTCTTTTCGTCTTCTGTACCCACGCCTTCGGCCCCTCCGCCACCATGCCCGTTATATTTATATATATATATATATACATATACATATATATATATATATATATATATGGGCAAAAGTGATGTGCGCAGACACAGCAGCCGTAGGATGAAAAGTGTAAAATTCTAATTTAATGGCGAAAAAAAGTCACGCAAGAAAAAAGGGTGAAGTGCCGAAAAAAAGTTGTATTAGTTTACGGGAATAATGAAGACTAGGCACAAGAACGCTAATTACGTGGGAAAGAAACTTCTAAACAGGACGGAGTAAAAGTCAAAGTTAACACACAAGAACTTACAAAGATAAATTGTTAAATGAAAAATAGAATAAAGAATTGAAAATAAAAAAATGAATAAAAATAAGAAAAGGGCCTGACGTCCGTCGACGTTTCGGCAGTGGCACTGCCTTCTTCAGGACGGGAGCCCATATGGCGTGGTAGGTTAGTTTTATAAAATATCTAGGGAGAGGGTTAGTTAACGCGAAAGTTCGAAGGGGTTTGTAGGGTAAGGGAAGCACGGGGGGGACGAGTCCAATTTTGTCGCGATGAGGGAGGCGGTTCTGGGTTTTTTTCACAGGTGCACTGGTGGTATGGAGGAGCTCGTAGGGAAGGGGAACACAGAGGGCAAAGTCCAATCTTGACGCGATGAGGCATGACAATTGTAGGTTCTGTTCGCCGGTGCATTGGTAGCAGAAGGAGCTTGCCGGGAGAGGAAGCGCCAGGGGGTATGAGTCCACTTATGTCGCGGTGAGGGATTAAGGTTGTGGATTTTGTTCGTAAGCTGCCTTCCCGGGTAATTACGGTGCAGTGAGTGAGTCGTAGCGTCCTTGAGTGACCGGGTCGTCTGGGGCCCTCTTTCTCCTTGTCCCCGAGGGCTGGTACGTCCAGACCCAAGAAGGAAGAAAGAGGAGAGAAAAAAAGGATTAAGTAGGGCGGGGATGTCGCGGCAGGTGGTCGTTTAAGCTGTGTATTGTTGACAGAGTGCCCAAATCTTTGTTAATTTTGCACTGGAATTTATGAATTAGGAATGACTCGCGAATTTCTCTATTTGTTTGACTCTTGAAGCCACTCTGTATGATGACTAATTTTGCCTCCGTTATTACATGTCCATTCTGGCTAAAGTGTTTGGATACTGGAAGGTCGGGTTTGCACCTAACGTCGGACTTATGGCCGTTGTATCTTTGACGAAACGTGGATTTGGTTTGTCCAATGTACTGCTCTTTACATTTGTGACATTCAATGAGGTATATTACATTGTCTGAGTCACAGTCGACATCGCTGCTAATCGTTTGACGGAAGTGCGAATTTGTGCTAGATACAATGTTAGTGGAAAGCATTTGACGGCATATCTTGCAAAGAGATTTTCCGCATGGTTTACATCCCGTTGGTTTTGAATGACTTTGTTTATTTAGTTTTGCATGCACGAGATTGTCACGAATGTTTCGAGGTCGTCTGAAAACCGCTCTGGGCGCGTCGGGGAATATTTCTTTGAGTTTAGTCGATTGCTCTATCAAGTACTGATGTTTCTTTAAGATCGAGCGGATGGCTGGGAGGTTATTACTGTAGGTAAGTGTGAGGTTCACAGGATATTTGGGGGCATTTCGCGTGGTGTCCGGAGAAAGTATTAAATTACGATCTTTTGCACGTGCCTTGTCTATCGCGTTATCAACTAAGGCCGTTGGGTATTCACGTCCCCGGAACGCCTCCCTGAGTTGTTCTAAATTTCTGTCTAGATCGTCATCGTTTGAGCAGATTCGGCGGCA
This sequence comes from Ixodes scapularis, assembly GCF_016920785.2. Lineage (NCBI taxonomy): Eukaryota > Metazoa > Arthropoda > Arachnida > Ixodida > Ixodidae > Ixodes > Ixodes scapularis. The sequence goes on from NW_024609881.1 coordinate 119,871,329, forward strand.
TCTGAGGGCCTGGCTATACGGGATGGCTGTTTTGGAATGTCGGGGGTGCGAGCTTTTGAACGAGAGATATTGCTGTGAATCGGTTGGTTTTCGGAAGAGTGTGGTGCTTAATACACCATCTACGAGTTTCACAGAGACATCCAAGAAATTGATACTTGTGAGGGAATAAGAGCTTGTGAATTTTATAGTAGGATGAAACTGGTTAAAATTTTTAATGAAACAAAGTAGATCGCTAAGGCCGTGCTGCCAAATTATAAATATGTCGTCAATGTATCGTTTGTACAAGAGAGGAGTTAGCGCGCATTGTCTCAAGAAACTGTCCTCCAAAACTCCCATGAATACGTTCGCGTTGTTTGGCGCCATTTTTGTGCCCATTGCTGTGCCATTAGTTTGGAGATAATGGTTGTCGTCAAATTCGAAATGATTAAAGTTTAGTATTAAATCCAAAAGTTTTGAGAGAGTCTCGGAGCTGACAAGCTTGTCTTTTTTGCGGTTGTATGTGGAAGCGGTGGCCTGAATGCCGTCGGCATGTGGTATGTTGGTGTAGAGTGAGGATACATCCAAGGTTACCAATAGCGCGTTTGGGGGAAAGTCGACATTAGAAATGAGATTTAGAAAGTGTGTCGTGTCTTTGATGTATGAGTTAAAAGTTTCGGGGAGATCTTTAATGAGGTAATCTACAAAATTTGATAAGTTTTCAGTCACAGTGCTATTCGACGAGACAATAGGTCGGCCTGGGTTTCCTGGTTTGTGAATTTTGGGTAAAAGGTAAAAGCGTCCTGGTTTGCAGTCGGTGGGAGTGAGGAAGCTTAAGAGGTGGTCGTCTATTTTGTTCTCTTTGTGCATGCGCCTTAGGACCCGGGCGATGGTAGCTGCATAGTTAGCAGTCGGATCAGAAGTTAGGGCGGTATAAAAGTTTTGGTCACTGAGTTGACGCAGGGCTTCTGTTTTATACATGGCGGTATCCATTACGACTGTGGCCCCTCCCTTGTCCGCCGGCTTGATCACAATGTCGTTCCTTTGTTGAAGGTTCTCCAGACTTTTTTTCTCGTCGGGTTTTAGGTTACTTTTTTTACCATTCGAGTCTTTGCGTCTACAATGCATTAAAACATCTTTTTGAATTCCCCTTACGTATAGGTCTAGATTCGGATCTTTGCTGGCGAATGGTGTAAAGTCGCTGGATTGTCTGAAGGGATGGATAGGGGGAGAGGAGACATTTCCATGAAAGTGCTCCCGAAGGCGGAGATTTCGAGCGAAATTATGTAGGTCGAGGTGCATCCTCACACTTACCTACAGTAATAACCTCCCAGCCATCCGCTCGATCTTAAAGAAACATCAGTACTTGATAGAGCAATCGACTAAACTCAAAGAAATATTCCCCGACGCGCCCAGAGCGGTTTTCAGACGACCTCGAAACATTCGTGACAATCTCGTGCATGCAAAACTAAATAAACAAAGTCATTCAAAACCAACGGGATGTAAACCATGCGGAAAATCTCTTTGCAAGATATGCCGTCAAATGCTTTCCACTAACATTGTATCTAGCACAAATTCGCACTTCCGTCAAACGATTAGCAGCGATGTCGACTGTGACTCAGACAATGTAATATACCTCATTGAATGTCACAAATGTAAAGAGCAGTACATTGGACAAACCAAATCCACGTTTCGTCAAAGATACAACGGCCATAAGTCCGACGTTAGGTGCAAACCCGACCTTCCAGTATCCAAACACTTTAGCCAGAATGGACATGTAATAACGGAGGCAAAATTAGTCATCATACAGAGTGGCTTCAAGAGTCAAACAAATAGAGAAATTCGCGAGTCATTCCTAATTCATAAATTCCAGTGCAAAATTAACAAAGATTTGGGCACTCTGTCAACAATACACAGCTTAAACGACCACCTGCCGCGACATCCCCGCCCTACTTAATCCTTTTTTTCTCTCCTCTTTCTTCCTTCTTGGGTCTGGACGTACCAGCCCTCGGGGACAAGGAGAAAGAGGGCCCCAGACGACCCGGTCACTCAAGGACGCTACGACTCACTCACTGCACCGTAATTACCCGGGAAGGCAGCTTACGAACAAAATCCACAACCTTAATCCCTCACCGCGACATAAGTGGACTCATACCCCCTGGCGCTTCCTCTCCCGGCAAGCTCCTTCTGCTACCAATGCACCGGCGAACAGAACCTACAATTGTCATGCCTCATCGCGTCAAGATTGGACTTTGCCCTCTGTGTTCCCCTTCCCTACGAGCTCCTCCATACCACCAGTGCACCTGTGAAAAAAACCCAGAACCGCCTCCCTCATCGCGACAAAATTGGACTCGTCCCCCCCGTGCTTCCCTTACCCTACAAACCCCTTCGAACTTTCGCGTTAACTAACCCTCTCCCTAGATATTTTATAAAACTAACCTACCACGCCATATGGGCTCCCGTCCTGAAGAAGGCAGTGCCACTGCCGAAACGTCGACGGACGTCAGGCCCTTTTCTTATTTTTATTCATTTTTTATTTTCAATTCTTTATTCTATTTTTCATTTAACAATTTATCTTTGTAAGTTCTTGTGTGTTAACTTTGACTTTTACTCCGTCCTGTTTAGAAGTTTCTTTCCCACGTAATTAGCGTTCTTGTGCCTAGTCTTCATTATTCCCGTAAACTAATACAACTTTTTTTCGGCACTTCACCCTTTTTTCTTGCGTGACTTTTTTTCGCCATTAAATTAGAATTTTACACTTTTCATCCTACGGCTGCTGTGTCTGCGCACATCACTTTTGCCCATATATCAACGGAAGCATTTGTCAACATTCGTCACTCTTTATATATATATATATATATATATATATATATATATATATATATGTATATGTTTTCACCATATTACGGACCAGCCGCGGTACCTGAAAGGAAACAGCAAAAATATTAGTTGGACCAAAATGGCACGTTTCAAAATAGGCCCCAGTAGGCCTTACAAACTCCTATTTATGACATCATGCATAAATGCGGTTATGACGTCAAAGTAAGGTGTTGGTGTTCTCAGGTGGCAAGGAAATTTCAATCGGTAGAAACGCGGTATTCTCCTCTCGATATTATTCCTGTATCTCTGTGGTAACGCAAAAATTCGATATCACGTCACAGCTACGGGTCGGTGGTCCGAGATGCGAAATTACCATCGGTGGAAACGCGGTCCTCCCAGTAATATTCGAATGTACAAAAGAAACGGCAGAAGTGGCGAACTTACAGTTGGTTTGAAGCAGTTCGTTAATAGCTGAAATTATGGGTCTTGTAACCACATTCTTCCCTATAGCATCTTCGATTATCTGCAACGCGCTGCAAATTATGTTAGGCAGAAGGGTACTCAAATTTTCCTCTGGAAGATTTTTCAGAAGGCACTGCGGAAAGAGCAATAGAAAAGAAATCGTCGTCTTGATCATTCATTGAATATAGAATTTGTTGTGCGTGCATTATACGCATGTTACGATTAGTTATGCTTCTTTTATGTATTGTTGTAGGTTCTTTGGACCGAGACAGTTCTTTGGAACGAGGAGTTTTGATAAGCCTAATAAGGTTTATCAAAAACATCGAGAAAGGCAAAATGTTATTCAGTACAAGTGGTGTTTGAGATCACGTGCGGAGCTACACTTCAACGTTCCGAAGCTAGCTGCTTGCCCTGACAGTGGCCAACTACCGCAGTCTTCCTTGAGTCATACTTAGCCGTGCTGCGTTAGCCGAGCAAAGGCATTCGGCATTTGACATCCGTGCTTCAACTCCCACTGTGCCGCTTTGTAAGGCTGAATAATTAGGAGTATATTTAATTTTGAATAAGTATGTATCTATATGCTTTGAATACCCATGAATTGACATGCTATGCTTGCGTACGATTTATGTTGCCTTGAAGAGGGTGTAGGTTTTTCTTCACGCTGGAGCGTGACACTTTTTGCATGAAATCCAGCCCATGAACACGTTCCGCGTTAAAAAACATTCGAGATTTGACAATAATTTTCGCCTATCGTACTCAGGGACGGACTTACCAATAGGCAGAGTAGGCAGCTGCCTAGTGCGGCAGAATTTTGGGGGCGGCCAATTCGTGGCTGCCCCAAAATTAATATACCCCTTTTTAATCTAGCTCTGAATTTAGCTACGTTGGGAATTTCGGTCGAATTCTAGCTACTTTCAAAACTTTTAACTCCAAAATTAGATATTTTCTCCCCTTCCCTCCACCCCCCATGGTCACTGACTATAAACAACGGGAGTTGGGTGGTGGGGTGTCACTGTCAAAGGCTGCCAAGGGTGGCAAAATGCTAAGTACACCCCTGATCATACTCATTGAAACCTTTCGATATAGCAGTAGTACCTTTACAGCACGATAAATGGCTGCTATTGGAAGGAATGGAATGCTTTGTGTTTGTCAGCGCAAGAATACACTTTTAATAAGACAGTGGAGCTTTATTTATTTATTTATTTTTTCATGTACAAATACCCAAAAGCCCAAAACAATGGGTCCAGGCAGGGTCGCGGTGCAAAAACAAAGTGCAGATAGAGGTATATAAACAAGTACAAACAAGCAATACAATGTTCGATTACAATTACCATCAATATTAATGGTGCCATACTGCTTAAGAAGCTCGTTATCTTAGGGGCATTTACGACGTCTGACTCAAGTTTATTCAAATCGTCTATACCATATTGGGAAAAATGCAAAATTTTAAGGTGCTGGCAAAATGCGGATATGACTGAATATATTTGTTATGCTGTATACGAGAAACTCAGACCTCTGTGAGGTCCGAGTGGACGTATCTTAACATATCAATATAATGCTATCCATTTTCAAATAGAACAACATCTATTAAGTTTTGAGGCTAGAGAATAAAGGAGTATACATTTGGTATATTTCTTCAACGAAATCTTTTAATTTGTACCATTCTAGCAGGATAGTAGTACTTAACACACTTTTAGCATCTTTATAGAAATGGGATGCTACCTCCAAATCCGAAAGCAGGGCCAAATAAAAGTTTAGTTGGCTGGAAAGGCCAATTTTTAGAGTTTCACATATTTATGTAATTATAGTTGATAAAACTCATTAAAGCGAAATTTTTAGCTTTAATAATTGCAAATGCTTTGAAATCACTTTAGGATCAACACCGCTTCAAACAGGCACAGCAAAGCAACAATAAAGCTCTATCTGTAGTCAACCTCTTGTTTGGGAATTTTATTAAATAAAATTTGTGAACACCCGGGTCTCGGAATAACAAGCATTCATTCATATATCTCATGTACACCATAATGATAGAATGCCGAAATATCAATATGCCGTTTGCTTTTTCTTATTATGTGAAACTAATCAATACAACTTTTGTTTTATTGGCATTCTTCTGGTGGTGTGATTTCATATAAAAAAACTGCTCGGTGCCATTTTAAGGTAAGCAGTGATGGCAGAGGCGAGCTGGTGTAGATCTATAACTTTCTTAAGCCACCTTTAACACTTTTCTATTTACACCATTATAAGGTCACCAATTTCCCTCAGTATACACAGAAAACACCTACAAGTTCGGAACACACAAATGTTCTCAACTTAGAGATTTCTTTTTTTTAGTGGCTTGGGTGGCACCATTGCGAAATGAGAATGTCGTATACATAAAGATGTTACTGAATAAGCAAGTCGGCCTAGTTTGAAACATCGCCTACCGTCATTCTGTTGTTGTTGTTGTTGTTATTTATTCTTTTTACTTTTTAAATTTGTAAGTGGCAAGCGTGTTGGTAAGGGTACTGAATATGAAAAAGGGACAACGGACGGACAACAACGAGGCGGCGAAGTGCCCTAGAAGGTTGAGTCACCTCCTTTCTGCTTCCCCTCCCCCCACCCCCCTTGTTCTCTCCCTCTACCCTAAATATAAAGACTTCGTGTTAATAAATTTCCGCCGCTATTTGGAAGTCGTCGTTTCTCGTTGTTGTTGGTTCTTTGTCCCTTCCCCATTTCCAGTGGTCTTTAGATTCATCTCGTTCTGCACCCAGTATCAGGTGGCTGAAGAAAATAACTCGAAATAGGGCTCCATTAAAAATAAATACTGAACTATAAATTACACGGTAAATTGAGTAGAAACGCTTCGAGCAAACCATAAAAGTATTACCTGCTTCCTTCGGGGTATAATGGGAACCTAGCCTTTTTCACTTTAGTGCAATGAAGGTGATCTTATTTTTTTTAGATGTCGAATTAATTATGAATGCAGCGATTGCGCATTGTTACCTGTATAAGATCGAAAAGCACCTGAACAGCACTCCCCTGTAAAGAAATCGAAACATAGTAAGGCGTCATGTTCAGCACTGACGACATTGCAAAATAAAAGAGGAATTGTGTGGATATATAATTTACCGTTACTGGCTGCCCATTCTCACAAGTCTGAAACTCTGTTCCGACGCACTGCAGAAAACCAATAACACGGTGGTGAACAAATACACGTCTTGCGAATGCCACTTTCTAGTAAATAACAAGGTGAAAATTCCAGGGTTTTTCTTTCGAACACCCGGATTGATGGTTGGATGGATGCATGCTAACGGCCGTACCCTTTATAACAAGCTGTAGCTTGCGCCGCCAGTCGAGAAACCAAAGGTACGATTTTTCCTCCGCACCAATTTTCATTCCCTTCGTCTTTTTGTACTATCACAAGGCGGTGATGGTTACCTCATACATTTGTAGGTCCATCGATTCTCCCCGGGTAATTTCAACAGTCTTCTAATATGCTCTTTTTTAGTGCAAAGCTATTTTTATCCATTCCACCATTCTCATCTGTAAACCTCTGCGCTCTGGCCAAACCCATCGCCCCGTCAGAGATGGGGGAGGGGGGGAGGGGGCGGATAAACCCCGTGCATTTCAATACCATCTGTTTTATTGTCTCGTCTTCGCCGTGGCATGCGAGACACCTCCTATAAATTTCTTCATACTTTATCATATGTATCTACTAGATCTCCAAACTGCCGTTCTACCCTCAAAAAATGACCTCAATCGTAAATTATGATACCAATGTTTGTGTTTTTTTTTTTTCGTTCCCTATACATATTTGAAGTCGATTTCTCTGGATTCCTTCCTCCCACAGTCTCCCCTTGGCCTGCTTCTGTTCTTTTTTCTTTTTTTTACAGAGGTATTCTGCTGTGCACCAGAATTTGACTCTTGGTAATTAAATTTAAGCTTTCTGAATAATTTTTTCGCCCAAAGTGTATCCTTCATCATGTCTAGTCTTTGGTATTTCAATTTACTGATCCTCTCTTACCTCGAAATATGTGCAGCCCATGTCTCCCTGTACTCTTTCCTTCGGTGTATTCCCATGTGCCCCAAGTGCTACTCTGCCGACGCTCCTCCCTTGGGTCTCTAAACTCGACTAAACTTCATATTTCATGCTTAGTACCGTGCTGCCAAAAGACAACCCCAGCTCCATGACTCCTTCTCTTATTCCCTTAACTACCTCATATGTACTGTAATTTCATGGTGAGCCATGCTTCATTCTCTCCGAGTTAATTTTTTCTTTCTTTTGTCTATTATCGTCCTGTTCTTCTAAATATTGTTTTCCCTCATTCTGCCGTTCTAGTCTGATTCAGCCGTACTATGAGAAGTATAAATGGTACCCCCACATTTATGTTTTTCCTCGCATTTATTCAGTATATTGATTTCCACTGGGTTCCCCTTTTCATAGTTAAAGACCGTTATTCCTGACTTGTCGCTATAGAATTTGAGACCTAGAAAGTCTCCTTCGATTCCACAGATTTCATTTAGCTTTTGTAATCCAACCCGGCTAACTCTTGGCTGTGGTATGTCGGCTGTGTAGTGTAAATCCTGGTATAAATTGGTTTACTTTCCCCCTCCTCCAAATACGACACATAAAAACCTAAATTTAGCACATTTATTTCTTAACGAAGAACGCGAAAATAAATTTAAAGAAGCAATTTTATTTTTTCACGTTTTGAGGACGTGGCGTTACGGACGTCAGAAGGAGGGAATTCCTCTGCCGTTTTTCGCGGTTACAGACAACGCGGGCTCCGCACCATGGGACCTTTAATGCTTTCGCATTAATAATAGTGAAACCTATTTTTAAAGGAGACGTCAAAATCGTCACTGCCGTCTTTCGGTCTTATACTGGGTGATTTTTAAGCTGAACATATTTGTTTGAAAAAGCCACGAAAGCTACCCTAATTCGGTCGGTGCAGATGAGTTATAAGGTCAGGCGGACGAAGCATGGGGGGCTAATCATAACATTCAGTAGGCTAATTAACTAAAATATGTTTATGAGTGTTTTAGTTACTAAGAATAAGCTCGTGGTTCTAATTGGAAACTTTCTGAGCAGCATCGAAAACCACTAAATCAATCAAATTTAAGAAGACACGAAGCCCATGGGAAGCACGGTGGAGGGCTAAAGTTATCAGTGTGGAGCAGGAGCAAGGCTGCCGGTGTGATAAGGTTTCCGCGCACTTTTTTCGTCTGTTATCATCCGTGCTTTCTTGCCCCAGCCTTGCGCATGTTGCCCGAAGGGAAACTTTAGCGCACTACCGCGGTTCCCACGCACTCAAAATCTTTCTAAAAGTTACTGATACAATTTTCGATGGCGCTAAGCAAGTTTCTTGTTATAACAACGTGTATTTTTAAGAATTAAAAGGGTAATTAATAAATTTTTGTTAATTTTTCGACTGATCATGACGGTTAGCCCACTATAAATATTATTATTATATTATATCCTCCTCGCCGTATAATTTAAAAGCACATAACGTATTAGTGTATCTTTCATACATTATCTTAAAACACATATCATTAACAAAATTATTCTGTTTCCTAATTATGATTGGGCTGTATATAAATAAAAAAAATATTGCTCTTCGGTCTTGAAGGGACTGACGCAGTGGTGAATAAAACTTGGCCAAACATTTGAAGCCTTGCAGGCTCTTCGTCAGTCTAAGACTAGTTAACTTATTTTTATATTTCCTTTGATTCTATAACTCGCGAGAGCTTGCTTTGTTAAATGGCAACTCCACTCCATTTTTACAATTTTTGGCTTATGATCTATTTATTCTAAGTCGGCGACCCTTAAACACGAGATATAATTTGTTTTTCGGTAGTGTGTATAGTTTTGTAGATATCGCGAATCCAAGTATCGTCGTGGCGTGACGGCGAAACCGAAACTACTGGCTAGAGCAGCTTGGCAACACTGATATTAGTGGCGCGTCGTAGGCATGACCTAGTTCTCGTCCCGCGCTTCTGAGCTGACGCACCAACAATGTCGGCTTAGTCGCACTTGGAGTTTCAAAACAGAAGGTAAGTTGCACATTTTCTTTTTCGCAACTTCACTTTGTTAATATGCACCAAATGTAATAAGTTTTAGTGTGTATTTATTCATTTGCCGGCCGAAAATGGAAACCGACTGATATAAATATGACGCGGTCAGTACCGGCGCACCATGGCTGTATTTGTTTCTTGCTCGCCGACCGAGAAAAAAAGAAATAATAGGACATCGATGGACAGATGTATCCACAAGCAGTCTAAGTTGTGAAAGCTAAGGTGCCTTTATATGCACGCTAGTTAGATCAGCTGCGTCCGGCCGATCGTGCTGGAGCAGCCGGCGGACGGTACGCGAACAGCGACGGCACCGCATCGTTCTTCAAAGACGGATGTTTCGTGGAGAAACCCGCAACAGTGAGCAGCCGCAGATCCCGTGTGTAGGCGTCTGATGTAAAGTGCTGGGAGCAGAGCTTCGCGTTGGAGCTCGGAGTCGACGGTCTTCCGAGGACCGAAATCTATCCGGCGAACGGCACCAACCCACACCTTGTGCCTCTTCCGGTCTCTTGGGAACTGGTGGAACCGCAGCTCCGGATTGCGTACCGGATTGTTGGTGCAACCCACAGCACTACAAGTCGTGCTCGACATTGCCCAACGCGAGTCCGGCGAGTCTCTCCGGCTCCACGACACGCGCGTGAGCGAGCAGCACCGCTTCGCTCTCTTCCGCGCTGTCGCGGAAGCAATGTTGGAGTTAAATGAACTGCCTGGACGCTAATAAAAATAGGAGAACACAGGGTAACGCGGTAAGCATCTCTTGCCGTCAGCAGAATCGCAGAATGCCACGGGAAACGAAGCGTCCGCGGCGTCCGTACGAGAGAGTAGGACTAAACTTACGTCATTGCCCAGTGTTGCTTCACTAGCTCACCCGGTGCCAGCGTTGCTCATCCGCTTTCGGGCCGCTAACCGAGCCGGGAGAACATTTTTAATATTGGTTTTAATCGGTAATGCGGCGTCGGTTTGACTTGATATTTTGGGTATGACCGTATTTTGACTCCCTAAAGCGATATCAGTCATTTCGATAGGGTCGACTTTTTGAGTGGAGTTGCCCTTTAATGCAGGTGGTCATTCGTTTATAAATAACTCTCATTTGCATCCTGCTTATTACTCGAGTTTATTGATAGTGAACATTGTAGCAAGATTCACACAGATGTGAATCGATACTGTAAATAATCTTACCTGGCCAGCCCCAAGAACGCTTGGAAGGTTGATCTCAATTGGATCTCCGCACACCGCGCCGGTGTTCACCCTCAGAGCGTTGCAGTTCACTCTGAACTTGAACGACGGCACTTGGCAAACAGCTCTAATGACGTCAATCACAATGCCTGTAAGAACATTAAAAGGTGAAGCGGACACAGCGTCAGATTCAAATGAATTCGATCACGTGGCGTTAATGTCATTTATGCGGTCATTAAGGGAGAGGTTTCGCAGCGGATTGCGTGTGTCATATCAGTACGAAATTTAGCTAAAGTGCTAAACATTCGTTATTGTTTTAATTGCTAAATTACTAAATTTAGCGGAAAATGTTCCCGCTAACTTTGGAGGGAAATTACAATGTCGTTACATCGTGACGTAACAGCGACACTTGACGTGTCGATACTTTGGCTAAGTTTAACCAAGAAAGCGTTTTGCTGATTTTAGCGGAAAAATGTTTCTTTAAAAACAACAACAGCATGCATTCAATTGAAAGTATGAGATTCAGAAGACGTTTTGAAATATGCCGCTGCGAGCAATAATACGTGCCTTATTGTCCGCTTTGAAGGGCTGTCACGTAAAATTCGAACGACGCAATGTTTAAAAATGCGCTGAACGTACCCAGATTGTTCCTCTGGAATACGTAGTCGAGAAGCTGCAGAATTGTGTACAGCTGGGACCCCAGATTCAAATCACCAATTCCTTGCAAGACGCACTAAAGAGGACAGAAATCAGTGCTTGAAATCAGGACGTCAATCCAAATTAGGGACAGAGACATTCCTTGCGTTAGACATAAATGTGATTTAGGTTTCATCCCCAAAGATGGAGTAGATTTAGAAGAGGATAGACGGAGAGCATCACCTACGTAGGAACACGTAGAAAGTCACACCTTCTACACTACCGGTGTTCAGCTGATAAACGACCGGAACAGGCTATTTCTAGCAGTTGCGCGCCACCGATTGGCAAACAACATATTTATCCAGCAATTTTCGTTTTTAACGGAATGTTTAACGTTGATCTATACATTCTGAGAAATCTGGAGCGACTGCTCTCCCCCAATGCACCTGGGAGAGCCAATCATTGAAATCCACGAAGTGGTCTTGGCGAAGGACTAAGCTGCTAATATATTTCGACAAAAAGACGCGTTCTACAGTGTGGCTTTGAGCTCACTACAGTCCGTAGAGTGCCTTGATTGGCTCCCTCCAAGTACTCTGAGGGAGAAGAGACTAGAGCACTGCACGGGCCCGGGCCAGCCCGAAAGCTCGAGCCCGGCCCGGCCCGCGGGCCGGGCTCGGGCCGGGTAGCACGTATTTTCTCGGGCCCGGGCCGGGCTCGGGCTTGAACAAAAAAGTTCTCGGGCCGCGCCGGCCCGGGCCGGCCCGGGTCGTGCCTGGGCAATCTTGTGCCGTAAATCATAAATTGTTGTTGATAGCAAGTTTGCTCATTAATCTTTTAGGTTCATTGAATACAAAAAACGCGAAGTGCAAATTCACTACAGCGTCGTTAAAAATAATAACTAAAAGACGTCTTGAAGCTAGAAAGCCTTCAAGATTTTTTCGTGTGAGCGAGGGTTCAATGTTATAAATTGTAAACCAAATAAAGTCCCAGTCATATGCTTGTCAACCTGTCTGATTCATCGCTCTCAAAAATATCTAGTTCACTATTAGGAAGGTTTAGAAAAACGTACGCAAGCGCTTTGGGTACCGTAAAAATAGCGTTGCGATGTAAAACCTATGGCGATGCTAATTTTAGCTTGCCCAAAGTGCTTGAGTACGTTATTCTAAGACTCCCTTATTGCACAGAGCGCGACACTATATTAGCGCGAACAAGCGATCGTCGTGTTTTTATGTTTATCTCATAGAATCAAAACGCTGTTTTCAAAACTATTAGTGTCTTTAGAAGTGCTCATCTGGGCCACTGACCTAAGCGGTATACTTTGGTGCTTACTAACACCATTTCGAAGTAAAATTCGAAAAAAGAGCCAACGTCGTGTTCGCGGTATCAGTGTCGCGCAGTGTACATAGTCCGTTCAGCGCTTGCACGTTTTGGGAACCATCTTGAAAAAAAAGAAAAAAAAAACGTTGACATGTAAAGCTACTTCAGAACATATTCTTAAACAGAAAAGGTGCGCAGACCAGGCTTAGAATGATGGAGACTTTTTGCGAAGAGATTGCGATGTGCAGGGCCTTATAAAAGTAGGTTGAAACGGGACGCGTTGAAACGCAAAGGGTGTTTCGGAAACTGGTTCAAATAAGAGGGACGTTTAGGGAATGGGTCGAAACAGGACAAATTCAACCGAGAAGGGCGTTTAGGGAACTGGTCGAAACGGGCGGGTTCATATGGGAAGGGCGTTTAAAGAATGGGTCGAACCAGGACGAGGTTCAAATGGGGAGCTCGTTTCGGGAACGGGTCGAAACGGGACGGGTTCAAGCGGGAATGGGTTGTTTCGGGCTACAGCCATCGGGCCGGGTCGGGCGGGGCCTAGAAATTAAAAATTCTGTCGGGCTCGGGCCGGGCCCGGGCCGTGTCTCTTCCGGCCCGGGTCGGGCCGGGCTTAGAAATTGAAAATTCTGTCGGGCTCGGGCCGGGCCCGGGTCGTGTCTCTACCGGGCCGGGTCGGGCCGGGCCTAGAAATTCCAGCCCGTGCAGTGCTCTAGAAGAGACGCTGCAGATTTCTTAGAGTGGAGACCGTTTTCAAAGGTGTGCGCCATCTAGTAGCGGTTATCTCAATTATCCGAGACTGTCATCGCTTGTGCACGTGGTCTGCGAATCTATCGGACAGAAAAGCTCTATCGTGTTTCGGCGAGGACTCGGATCTGGTCACGCACTTTGAGGCGCTTTGCGTCTAAGAAATGGCCACCGCCAATGTCGGTTGATGGGGCTTAGAAGCATCTCGGTTGTATTGTTGCTCAAACACATCCTTAGGACTATTACATAAAAAAATATTGTAAAAATTCAGCGTAATAATGCGAGAATAAGCCAAGCGCACGACCTATGTGAAGTAATGCACTGGAAGGTAATATATGACTCCCAGAAAACAATTACTGAATGGAAAGCGCCGAATGAACAAGGACGAAGAAGGGGACAGAGACAAAAAAATTACTGCGTTATCCTTTTACCACAAAAGTAAACTGCTAAACTGCTCAGCGCCAAACGGTGTCTCCATCCAGATGTTGGATCGTATTCCAAAGTTTTAGATTTATCCATCATCTTTTGGCGCCGTTCGCACACTTGCAACCGAGTAACACCGAGAGAGACAACACTGTTTGTTTAATCTTTTTGCGACGGCGGACAGGACGCGCTGCTGCGGGGCAGGACCTCCGCCGTTGCAAGAGGCTTAAAAACCCTCCTTGTCTCTCTCCGTCCTACACGGTTGCAAGTTTGTGAACGGCGCTTCAGTCAAAAGTTATGTGATTTTCAGAAATGTGAATGAAAAAAATAGGTCTCGTTCCTTTAACTGGCTTCGTTCATCTTCGCGTACTTGTAGCATTCGTCGGTCGTCATTTTCTTATGGAAAATTTTCGAAAATCACGAAACTTTTGAAATGTATTATAACGGGCGCAGACTCTTAAACATCGGCCTCTTATTCGAACAACTGCCCTATAAAACAACTGGAGATTAATTTCATTTTAAATTATTCCTTCCACAGAAATTGGTGAGGCTTTGCGTGAGAGGTAAACATGGGGGAATACAATGCAACACTTTACAACAGAAATATAAGAAATAGTCGCTCGTACCACTGTCGGGATTATTTCGAGCTCGCAGTGAAATCATGATGCTTAAAAGTGATAAAACATAAACGCAACTCGATAGTGTTCCAGGGCTGCCGGATAGATGGCGCCAATGTGCTAAGTAGAGAGCCCGTATTACAGCGAATGTCCAACTACTCAATCAGAGTCACGTGGTTTGAAGGCGGCGTTCGCAACACGAGCGCCGAGGAGGTGACGAACGCGTTGATCGTCTGCGAGTGCCTCCGCCTTTCCGCCTGCTTTCCTCCTCGTCACACGACAACACAGCGCATGCGCACTCGAGACCAATCTCCGTGGGAGGCGTCCGCCTTTAAATTGCAAACGCTCCGCAGGGTTTGCAAACGCTCCCTAGGCACACTAGCGTTTAGCGGTTAAAAGGGAACGCGCCTGGCCTCACTCGAGCACACCCAAAGACAAATGCGTGAACCATGCCTTGAAATAAAAATTTGGTAATGGACGATCTGCCTCAAAATTTAATCAAGGGATTACGATACCTAACAAAAGAAGTACCCCGAATCAAAAGCCACAATAGTTTGTCTTCGCGAAGTTATTAAAATTTCAAATTTGGACTGAGAATCTCAGACGCGCTCCACTGGTAACACTAAAGACGTTGTAACACGGGTAAATGCGGGGGCATTACAGCTCGTTCCCGATGGGTTGCAAGGAATTCGGTTGTGTGAAAGAAATGCCAGTAGAGCCCACGCTACAAAGAAAAGGAGAAACGGCGCGAAGTACCGGGTTTTTTAGACCATCTGCTCAACTTGCACGTTGTACAACACTTGATGTCCACCCACTGGAGAGCGCAGGAAAATTTGCGTGCTGCTTTTGGTTTAACCTTTGTTTGCTGTTTTTGTAATAGCGATTTTGAATTTAGACATAATAAATAGGATGTCGAGAAGAGTAAAGCATGCTTATTCCGAAATATGCTTTGTATAAATAACCTAAAAAACTCGCCGAAGACATTTAAGATTGCGTATGTGTAGGATCGCGAAAGCATTATAGTCCCACGGGTGAAATGTTTTCGAGTAATGTTTCTACAGGTATTAAAGTTGTTTCTGCCGCTATTGTATTCGGTGAGCCGCCGTAGATGTAGACGCCGCTGCCGATGTCGAGGCCCTAGATGTAGACGCGGTCGCCTCACAGTTCATCGCACAAAGCACACAACGAGCGCAGATGAAGTCCGAAGCGGAACTGACGCGCCCAAGGCGGTGCACCACGCCTTCCTTTTGCACACGGCGCTCCGGCGGTGAAAATCACGCTCCCACAGTGAGCCGGCGCGGCGCCCCCTGCCGGCTTCACAACTTCCGTGACGAAGCATCTGCTTCGTCACGTTCTGAGGTGCGTCCGCTTTGAACTTGAGCGGCGCGTGCTTGATGACGTATTTTTATGGCCATTTTTCGGGGACAACGCCGACGCCGCCTCTTCCCGTAATAAAACATATAAAACTTCCGACTTAAAAAAAAACAAAAAAAACATTGGAGCCTTTCTTTTAACGAACTGAAGCTTACTTATTTTGTGGTCTCTCGGTTTTTACGTAAGCCATTTCACTGCTGGCAATTCAGAGAGCTTTGTGACTCCTTACACTGCTGCACTCCAGAAAGACGCCTCACTTGGCATAAGCCTGGCAACCCTTGGGGCCTAACTTGGGCATAATACGGTTCCACTCGAAGGCGTCAGTTGTGCCACAGTACTTTTCTGTTGCGCTTATATGGATTTTCTCCAGCTCACAACATAATTGCCAAACCGTCAGACTTGAGCAAATAATGCCACGTAGGACCAAGGACCAACAATGAAGCCTTGATCTGCCTCTTGTTCGGCAGTTTAGGCGCAATGTTACCGCATAAAATCCGAACAACCAGAATGGAACCCTAACTTTTGCACTCGTCTGCCGATTTGTTCCCAAAGATGCTGGATGATATAAACTACCAGCTGTGAAGCTTTCCTTTGGCGCTTGTTTAGCGAATTGGAGACAATATGCCCGGACTCTGGCGAAAGAAGGTCAAGTTCGGCTCTACCTTGACTTCGGGCGCTTTAAGACTCTAAATTACCAGGCCCAAAAGAGCTGTGCTACTTGGATAGAGTGTTCTTCAGTTCACGATCATGATCACGTGATCAGGATAAAAAGAAATTTCAAAACTAAGAACTCACCACAACCACATCACCCAGTTCGAAAAGGGCGCCATCCTTTGGATAAAAGAAAGTGACAGAAAAATCGTTATGTGTGGGCCCTTAGGCCTTAGATGGCTAACAGTTTTTGGCTAGGTCTTTGAGGGTGGATTGGTTTTAATGAGAGTAGCAGAACTAAGTAGTAATCAGTCACATAATTTAGGTTTCGACATAATTTAGTTGTTGGATAGGGGAATGGACGAACATGTAAGCTCCAGAGGATATCTGCGTTGTGTTCGATTGTATTTTTATTTGTTTTTAAGGCTTCGTGTTTTATGTTATGTTGTTTATATTGTAGTTCATACAAACTCGTAGTTATGAATTCTTTTGAGTCAATTCATGCACTTTTTCACCTACTGCACTGTAAAACGTTTTGGCGATATATAGCCGGCACCAATAGAAATGACAGCGAAATTCCTAAAAGATATTAGTTCGTTAAGTTGCTTTTCGTTACATATGAGATACCTCGAAAACGCAAGTAATATGATTTTTATACGGACACTCACTTCCAGCACTAATAGTAATAAATATACTATTATGAAATGTATAATAATACACTCTGTGGCTTCGCAAGACAATCTCTCAATTACAGGAGAGCGCTCACTTGTTTTCTCCAATGACTACGACCAACTACCATCAAAAGTTGTACTCACACTGTCTTGAATGCAGAGATTTTGATTCTCTCTGAGGCACTGTTATGAATAAGGTGGTTTTAATAAGATGTAGCAAAAAAACAACTGTTGAAAGACATTTCATGAGAGCAGCATAATAGTTTTTATTGTAGGTTCTGCATATCAGCTATAGGTACCCCTTGAGCGAATACGACAAACGCATCACGTTTTTTCGACCTTTTTAAAACCTGGCGTGTTAGCTTCGTCTAACGTTCAACGAATGAGCTGACGTTTTAGAGACAAGTGTGCAGAGGAAACACATAAATGCCAAAGTACGTACCTACATAGTTCTATGAGCAAAAAACAGAAACGCAATTTGTGTTTGTCTCAAGGATCTTTTTAATATTCGCATGAGCAAAACGGTAAAAGTTCACACTAGCTATTCGTTTATTTGTTGAATAGTCGTGTAGCCATTAGCATAAGTTACGAACACAGTCTCTCTCAAATAAACATATAAACCGAGCTGATTACACAAATCAAAAAGATTAGAAAGCTTTAGTAATGAATCTCCTCTAAGAAAACCTGCAGACGTAAAATTTACGGACACAAAGTACAAGCCAGTAGAAGTAAAAGCCAAATATTTGAAACTCGTGAGACGCGTTGCCTGGCCAATATGGTTGCAGAAATGTACCTCTCCAAGACCCAGGACATTTGGCAAAGTGACATTGATGCATGAACCTGTAAAAAAATTAATTAACAAGAAAAGTTGATGTAGCTATCGCGAAGCGCAGAAGCCTAAGATTAGATCATTTGTCCTAGTAAGATAAATATATAAATGTTTAAATAAACATATCAGCATATAAGATCGTCTAAAACACCGCAACGCAGAGGAGGCTAGTTGAACCATTTCTCCACGGGGCGCGGTGCCGTCGGGGCCGAGAAGCGCTCCGATTGCAAGCCGAAACCCAAACACCCGTCGAGTTTGTGCGGTTTTTCAGAAAGCCGTAAAATGCTTCGCGTGCTTCTATCGTTTTGCAGTTTGTTTATTTAGTGTTTTTCGATGATGCTGAGCATTTTTTTAATTGAAGCCATGACATTAAACACAATAATAAAAATTTGATTGCTCAAAAATAATTAACAATCTAATTATCCCGGACTTTAATCAATTTCTTAAATAGGCCCCTGGCGCTGGACTAAAACGACACAAGCCTTTTTTCGTTGCAGTGCGTAGTTTTCGCAATATCGAATTTCTCCACCTTTCGTGAAGCACCCTGTATGTATCTATTTATTTATTCTGCATAATAATAATAATAATAATAATAATAATCTTTCTTTTGGGGTGCCCAAAAACAACCACATTGGTCTTCTTATTGGTGCACCAACACAACAAGCAAAATGAGCAAGCAAGTACATAGGCTCTAAACATTTACTAAAAAGATAAAACATCCAAGACAAACATAATGTGCCCACAAAGAGCTTGGGGTCTTAAAAGGGTACACTAATTACAATCAATAAAATATCAAATACAAACATACAAACAAACGAAAAAGACGTAATTTTGGAAAAGTAAAAAGCTAATAAACGAAGCTACATAAAGCAACAAACCACGGCTGTTTGTCAAGCGGCCAACAAGGCGGGTTTAAACGTTTTGATGGGTGAAAACAAGCCTAAATTTTTTCTATAGTTATTATAAAGGCGTTGTAGGTGTGTCATTGAGAACAGGAAACCAAAGTTCTGCAGGTAAAAGAAATAAAAATATTATACGCTTCTGAGGGGCACAAAAAGAGATCGTACTTAAAAGCACGATAGAAAAAAAAATAAGTAATGCATTAATCTTCTTTTCTGCAAAGGTAAACGATCAGGGGGATTAAGTAGGCATTCATAATCAAAATAAATATGCCTCCCAACCCATCCGTCAAAAATAATACGTACAACACGACACTGCACTTTTCCTAAGATACATGATTGTGTCATTCCAATGGTGTTGTTTCATACGACTGAGCAAGACTCGAATTTGGAAAAAAACAAAGGCACAAAATAGATTAATCATGCTAGCGTGTGTATAAAAATTCCGCGTCATTCGGGTAATAATCCCCTAGCACCTGAGAAGTGTCATTCACAATCTTCGAAGCGTGTTCAGTAAACGAGAAGCGGGACTCCAATAGCACTCCCAGGTCACGAATAGTATTCCGCATCGCGATAGCTGAACCTAACATGGTGTACAGGTATTCTATGCAGCTTTTCTGGCGCGTATAAGAAACAACCTTGGTCTTATTGGAGTTAAGTACCAGATTATTTTCAAGCACCAATTTAGAAGTGTATGGACATCGTCTTTCATCATCTGACAATCTGTAGTTGCATAAACTTCGCAATAACTTTTTACATGATATGCGAACTGCAGAACCTCTGAACGCTGCACACTATATGCCATATCATTCAGAGAAATGCTGAATATCAGCAGCCGAAGATTAGACCCCTGAGGAGCACCAGTATTCAAAACATTCGAGGTAGAAAAACACCCCTCCGAAAACACTCGGGTTGGTCTTTCACCAAGATAACTTGACAACCAACCGCAAGACGAGCTAGTCGTGCTAAATACTGACGATTTGGCCAGTAACAACTTATGATCTACAAGATCAAATGCTTTAGTGCAATCGAAATCAATAGTTTCAGCTTGTAAACAGAAAGTTACCTAAGGTAAATTGTGTTCCAAGTATTATACAAGGTGGGTTCCGACTGAGCGCCCTTGACAGAAACAGGTGCTTGTTTAGACAGAAATTCCATTTCGAATGGAAGAAAATATGCTTATACATTCCCCTTTAAATACCGTAAAAAACATGCTAAGAAAAGATATTGGCCTCAGTTACTAATGCAGTCATTGAGGCCAGATTTATATATAGGTAAACCTAATGCATTCTTCCATTCTTGAAGAAATACCTTTCCCTCTAGTGGTATATTTAAAATATGAAGCAACAAAAATATGCGCACCCTATATTACTTTTAGAAGTTTAGAAGGCATGAAACCTTTCGTCCTTCCATAGGGTAGCAGTCAAGGGATTTAAGAAAAGACAGAATTACCGTCTCCCGCAGCCGAGGTGTGATTTACGCAGATGAAGAGAAGGCAAAAAATAGCAACTTCGACAGAATTCATTCTCAGTGGCAAGAATAAAATGTTCAACGTTGATTCCTGAAAAAAAAATATAGTTCCTTTTCGCTGCTAAGCGCAAAAAAACGTTCTCTTCTATTTATACTAAAATTATCAGGCAGGCTCTACCAAACGCAAAACAAAGCACAGAAAAACATCAGAAGACGTCATTGAGTGACGTGCGCATGGAGCCAGTCGGGTTCTGTTTGAAATTTCACGTGATAAAATTTTTGACGCAAACAACAATAGCCATGGTTTCTAAATTATAATTAGAAAGAAACAGGCGGGACAAAAAAAGTCCGACACATCCATGGAAGGAGACCCACGAGCCCTACCTTTTGTCTATTGTATTTAGTCGTTACATAGCGGAAGTAGAACCATAAACATTAGCGACATTTTCAAGCGTTTTAGGCGAACATTTTATTAGTTGAAGAGCAGCCGAATTGAGGGGCTTTTTTCCTGTTTGAACCGAGAGCAATTTCAACAGGGCACGTGCGTCACAAACTGCAGTTAGGTAGTAAAAATAAAATTTAATAAAAGAAAGCATGCCAACGCTTTTGCCGTGCTTCCCTGCAGATTACGTCACAATGCCATAGTATTGCTTGTCTTCTATGAAGGCTATGTTACGTTTACCGAAATGCGACGCACCCGATAGTGGACAAATCATTATTAAAAGTATATTTTTATTTCATAAAATACTGCCTCGTCTCTCGAGCTATCGCCGTCCGCTCCTTCCTCTTCCGAGGCATTCTGAAGACTTCGGCATGTCCTGGAAGTGCCTGATCCTGCTCATGGACGCGATAAGAAGGGAAGAACGGCACAGAATAACTATGGCTTCAGAGGTCTCCCCGGTTGCACAGGGTTCGAGGGTCCGATTAAAGATATAAAAAATGGAAACAGTGTTCAAGGGTCCGGCTCGAAATAACGAGGTAATTGGTTCGGTTGTCTTTAAATGCTTTTTTTTAATTGAACCACTAATTATTGTTTTTTGGTATATGCGGATGCGTTTCGTGTTACTGATTGACATATTTTGGAGGAGGTTGCCGCGAAAAAATGCTATCGCACTTAAAGCACCCGAGCTTTTTCAGCCCCATAACCATTTCACTATCCTTATGACAGAGGTGCTTCAATACAGACGAGTATTTAAAGTTAAAAAGAAACGGGTTGTTCTCCGGGTTAGTGGATACTAACTCTCGCGGACGCTGCCATGCGCGTATACGGCGGGGAGAAAGTGTGGATGAAAGGCCGCGATTATACATTGAAAAGCTCAGTGAACTTGGTGAAAGAGCTATCCCATAAACAGAATGGCTGACGGTTTTCAGGATGTGAGTTCATTTCTTTTGATGTTGTTGCTGAAATGAGACGTGGAAATCGGAATGGCTGAGCTTGCGAGAGGTACTTTTCATATTGTCGGTTTTGATATCATTTTTGGTCAGGGCTGGCAACTATCCCGATACAAATGTATTGCGAGACACTTTCTAGTATTTCTATTTCTGTATCCAGATAAATCTACGAACATGCATTTGTATCTCAGTTGTGTAATGCATTTACGATGTATTTATTGTATCTCAACACTGTATCTGGTTGCATTTGTTATCGAAAATGAACTGTTGTGTTTCTGCGATAAACTAAAAGACTTCATTTTTAAGGCAAAGGATTACAGAATTTAAATTATCGACTTGTCACATAACCTCCCCGGCAAGAGGAAGCCTAGTTGCCTCGTACACGCAAACAGACAACACGATTAAAAACAAATCAAAACGACAACAACAAAACAAACGTACTTTGAAGAAACGTCCCTCGAAAGATCATCAGAATAACTTCCTCCCACATAACCCTCCATTCTATCTATTGTAGCACATAGAACGCTAGAAAGAAAGCGAGTGGAGACGAGGTATTTGTATCCGACAATTCTCTTCTCCAGTCTCAAACCCCCATAAAGGCTTGAAAAGTAATTCGCTCCAGTAGAAAAAAGGAGCGTACGCAAAAAAAAAAAAAAAACTGGAACTATTTGATTAAAATTTTTTTCTACTAATAAACCCCGGCAGAGTTGTATTACCGACGCTAATTTTATAAAATGTTCTTTCTTTATCCAATAAAAGACTAATCTTTGCTTCTTTGCTAAGTAAATTATAATTATGATTGTAATTAAATACAATTGACGGCCAAGCTGCTTAAGCCAGTATGATACGAGTAAAGCCCCAAAGCAGCCGAGAGAAATCTTCAAAAAAGAAATGACAACAATCGTAGCTCTTCTGTTGTGTCGCTGTATCGCTTTTTCTAGAGTGCCTTCATGTGCGCTTCGCATAGAGTGATGCCAACTGCCTGTTTCCCTTTCCCACACCCTCTTCCACAGCCATTTTGTTCCTCTCATTGTTTCCCCGTGCGCCGGAAAGTGGCCTTTGTGTCCAGCGGTAATCCCATCCGAGGGGTAAAATGCTAATCCTCCCTCCGTGGGTTCCACAACGCTGCTCCGAACTTCTGAGATAAGGTGCTTGTTTCCGGGAGGGTTATAAGCCCTACGGATTATAGCCGAGGAACAAAATGGCTACTGATTTTGTCGGCGAGTGGTATTACAAAGCGTGGCATCACCCTAGCAAAGCGCACATGAAGGCTCCCTAGCTTTTTCTTTCCTCTTTCTGACAGTTCATCGAAAATGAAACACCCCGGAAATCCCTCAGATCCGCCTGCTCACTCGCGTTCTTGGTCGGCTCTGTCCGCACGATAAAAGCGGCCGAGAAGGAGGCCGCACATTTTGCTCGCAGCACCACGGATTGCGAAGCCTTTTTTACTCCGTGGCCGTATTTAGCCTGACCACCATAAATCGCTACCTTTTCCAAACCTGAAACGGCTTTTCCGCGGCTACTTCTCGCACCAGCAATAGCGTAAAGCATAGTATCTTCAAACTTGCCGCATTTTGGATAATTTTTAAGCTGGACAGCTTCTTTGGATGTCCAAAAGCTAGCCTTCACGGAGCTATCCAGTTCACTCGGTATTGACAGCAGGGTAGACGCTATTCGTGCTTTAGGCCAATCGTGTCTCCGGTTAAGGTCACGTGACTACAGTCTCGAAGCTGGTGATAAGGCAGAACACGTCACCTACCCGAAGCCCTAGGTCACACATAGCGTCCACTGCTCTATCAGCCTTGGAAACAAGTGACAAATCCACTCGTTGTGTTTGTTCTTGGGATGCCCCTGAAGATTAGACTTTCTGAGCGCACCCCCGTTCTGGCCTTGAAGGAGCTGCTGCCTTTCTACTCCTTCCCTTTTTTTCCCTCTCTCCCTAAGCTAAAAGCGTGGTAGAAGATGAGCACTCGCCGGACCAACCAACCGTAGACTTTTCATCGCTTGACTCCGCTTTCGTTGCTCGGTTACTAGGGAGTTTTGGTAGAGCGTTTTTCCCGTCCGGCAACGCTGTCCGCAACCCGCTACCATACCCGGAGCTCTACAGTCAAGGCCATGGGCGCGCAGGCGCAGTAGCCGCTCCTTCGTTGCGGAGGGCTTAGCGGATGGGGAAACGAAAACTCCCTAATGGCAGAAGCGTGATCGCGCGGTTTGACGGATGACGCATCAACCGTTGACAATTACGGAATGCCTGCTTCCAGAACTTGTTTGGCGTGTGGTGCGGCCTGCGGGGATCTGTGGTAAATGGTATCTCGTTCGAGAAGTCCTACCCATAAATGCCAGCAACAAGCGATTTCTTCAAAGAAGCCCGAAAGATTCTTGTGATGTGTTTAGTGTTCGGTTCGACAAATGAAAACTAGTGTCACATCATGTTGAATCATCACAAATACCTTCCTTCTGGTTCGTGTGTTTGAGTGGTTATTCTGCAGTGCCCGTCTCAACATATATCTCGGATCGGATATTTCAAAACCGGCATTGTCAAAATAAGTGCGCTGCAACCTACTTCGCGACAATTGACCGTTCTTCTACGGGTATGCCCTTAAGAATTGTGTTCTTCTAATATATTTTTTAGAAAAAATGTCGGTAGATTTTATTTTTTATCAGTGAATCAGCAGACAGCTTCCAAAATCTGTAGATCTACAGAGAAATCAGTAGGCCTGACAACGCTTGCAGCGACTGCAGAAGCTTCCCGATTAAACCGGTCCGTTTGCCGCTAAAGGCTCCCTGGTAGGGGCTTGTATTACGTGACCCCGTTTATGTTTTTCTTGTGGGTGTATTTTATGTGTTTGCGTTCGAAAACACTGCGGCAGTGTCTTCTTATAGAGCTCGACTTTGTTTCTAATATACGTGCAAATGATTCTTCCGTGTAAAAATAATGTTGATTTTTTTTCTCTCTTTTTTTCGCCGTTCTGCCGCTGCTGATGTCGTGATGTCGTGGGGGCTTGGGACCAGTCAAGCTGTGCTAACAGCTTTTTGTCCAAGCCGCCCTCCAACCTGTACTTTGTTGGAAAAATAAACTCCCATTATATATATATATATATATATATGTCCTCCATCCCTCTCAAATATGGCAATATTCAAAATATTTATAAACCGAAAAATTCCGGAAGATTTGCCAGTGAAAGTGATTTAAGCGGCGACATTACTGCGATTCCTCTCGTTTGTAACTGACTGCTTTCGTCAAAACTGCTCTCCCGGTTTCCCAGAGTAAAACTTGCCCACGACGCAACATATCGGTGCGTTATTGAAGTTGTGTTTTAAAGTGATGAAAAACGTGCACCCATTAACCTACCGAAATGTCGAGGTTCAACGCCCATTATCGAGGAACAGCGTTTGACCGGAAACGGGAGTTCCCTCGAAGTGCCCATAGCGTCACCGCTACTGTGGCCAACGTACATAGAGATTATATGGTTCTCTGTGTGTCTTTTTTATATGGAACTGTATGGGTTGATACAGTCATACCGTTTATACGGTATAATTGTTTGCAGTCATATGGACGTATATCTTTGAGCATAGTACTGTTATGAGCGTCCATATGAATGAATATAGCTTTGTATGGGCCAGGGCATATCCAACCGTACGGAAGCGTATATGTATGCTATAGCTCGGAATGGTTCAGCCATAAGACCTTTCCAGCGGCAGTCTCGAAAGAAGCGATTTACAGCGCGCGTCCCTGGTTTTGAGAGGGTACGTCAGTGTTGCCCGACTGCGCTGAGCTGCGGAGTTTCTCGTCAGTGGGCTCTGGCAGCCTGCGTAGGCGGCATTCCGGACGCTGGTGGAGGCTAAATTGCTGCGTTTTCTTTTTTCTTTTGTGTTCTGTGGCGAACATAATTTATAGAGGTTTTTAAGAAAGCAGTGCTCTATTTTTGGGAACAAAAACAAAGAAGTGAAAGCTGTTTTGGTGAGTCCGTGCGCGACAGAACAAATACAACTGGAATGTTTGTTTCATTTTATGTTCATCGTTTTACGGCACCGTACACTCAGCCGTGTCAATCTATATAGGTCAAAATATTTGACCACACAGTATATCCGGACTGCATGGATGTTCCCCTCCCACAACATGAAATTCAATGAGTCTCATCAATAGAACAACATATATTGTACGTACCCCACGGTGCCGCGTTATCCGAACAGTATTTGAGAAAGGTCTCAAATAACACAGCACATCCAATATACAGTGTCGACGATAGTCACTTCACGGCAATCGGACGGAATCCGGCGCGTTTTGGGGAACATGTAGAAGAGAGCAGCTTTTTTGCACAGCTTCAAAGCAAATGAACGAACGTGTCTATTCTGTCCCCACACCCCGGACCCGACCCTATCAGCTATTTTTCGCGAAGACCCGGCACACAGCCCTGAAGGCTTTTTGAAGATTATCTCAACGGAAATAATCCTCCAAGAACGTCGAACTGCCTGCGTCACGGGCTGCTTGACGTTCGCTCTCTTCGTTCGTTTCCTGCGAAGGCCGAGCAGCCTACGAGCCCTGGTATTATCTGGTTCTCACAGTGGAAGATAACATACAAAGGGTGAGCATCCTAAACAGGTGAATAAAGTAAAAACTTCCAAGAAAAGCCGGTGAACTCCGAATGCACAATGCAGGTGGGGAGTCACGCTGGCCGGGTTTCCACAGCTCAGGCGGGTGCCAGAAATTTCTGGCTGATAGGGGTCGCTGGATTCGCAAAATGGCGGCGGCCAGAGCGCTCTTTTTGCAAAGGTCTATACGGAAGCATATGTGTATCGTATGGCTCGGTATAGTTCAGCCATATGCAACCGTGCGAAACGGCGCCGTGTTGTTTGAAGACCGTTGGCGTCGCTGCGTTTCCATAGGAGGTAAGCCTTTTTCTTTCTTTACTTTTTTTCTCGAGTAAGTTTTCTCTTTGCAAATTTTACACAAAAAAATGCATCATCTGTGGGCAACGCTGCACGAAGTCGTGGCGCGATAGGTTAAGAAACCGAATTTTGCGGTCGATTGAAAGAGCCTGGCCTCTCCTTGAATTACCCTGTACAACGGGCCCTTTCTTCAATGTTCCTTATTCTACGTCTCAAGTGAATTCCTTGGTGAGCTACATTGTCTCTTCTACCTGCCGGGGGAGAGTCATCACCTTTTACCTGAGAAAAGGTCTTATACCCCAGAGATTACGGCACTGTTTGGACAAGTAAGACCGTCCCTGGGACACGCAAAACGCATTTGTAGGGTGCTGAGAAGTGAGTTGTGGCGGCAGGTAAGACTTTTTTATGACTGTGTTCGAGTTCTGTGTCACGTTCTTGATCCTCCATGGCTGGCGGAGATCAAGCTGCGCTCATGGAAACGCCTGGCTGCCCGGGTAATCGAGATGTGCTGGACAATAGTCTTACACAGTATTGTGAGGACTGTCGTGGTGAAGGACAAGGGTGCCACTGGTGCGGGTTTCCTGGTTTTGGGAGAAGACGTACAAATACTGGAGAACGTGTCACGAGTCCTACTAAAAAGACCGAAATATTGTCTTGAACCTAGCCTGCTTGCGGGTGTCGACGAACTCACACGGACTGTCAACAGGGACGTCAACCGGGGTTCAAGGAACTCCTTTGTGAAGGTTGTGGACTTCATTAAAGAAAACGATCTGCGTCTCCTTCAAGCGGATGAAGAGGGCGGATTTGTGGCGATGACTGCCGGTACGTTCAGCGAGAAGACCCGTCTAGCGGTGGAGAAAAACTTTAAAGCTGTCAAGCCTAGTGCTTGCCGTGTCAAGACCAGAGCAGTGGGTTTGTGCAAAGACCTTGGACTTACAAAACTAGCTAAAAGCATTGGTGACTGTAAAGATAACGCCTCGTCTGTGATCTTTTCGACGAAAACGCACAAAGTGGACGTGCCTTTCAGGACCATTGTCAGCGAGAAAGGGTCGTGGCAGTTGTTGTCAAGCCGGTTTCTTTTGAAGCAGTTGCGGGCCTGAAAATTAAGGAATCCTTTGCAACTTCAAATGCGGAATACGTAACGTCCTAGTTAAAACAAACGATACCCGTCGGGTACTTGTTTTCTGTTGACGTTGAGCACCAGTTTTATGCAGTACCTCAGGGGCAGTTATAGGTGTTCGTCTGAGAGTGTATAGACGATAACGAAGGAGTGGCTTTTCAGAACTCGACGGGGGTGTCTGTGGACAACTTCGTGTCTTTGTTGGAGTTTTACCTGTGTTTCACCTTTATTTCTTTTGAATATAGACCTTACATACAACGCCAGGGCATCTGCATAGGGTCCTGTGTGGCCCTTGTGCTTTGTAATATTTTTTGGCGCACGTTGATCGAAACTGAGCCAACCAATTTGTCGATGGCGGCTTCTTTAAGGTTTTAGATACGTTTACGATTTTTTAATCCTTTTAAAAAAACAACACCTGCTTAGGTATGACAACTCTGTAGATGAGATTTTAACCGATTTTAGTGTTCATGGGTTGGGCCTGTTCTTTACACATGAGCTTCCGACCCATGACTAACTCCAATTCCTGGATATAGAACTGATATTAAAAAGTAATCATTTATGCTTCTGTTATAACCCTCGAGTACAGAGGGGCCTTCTGCCGTATGACTCGGCTCACTAAAAAACTGTTAAGCGATGGATGAAGAAAGAATAAACAATTAAAACAGGGACAACACAACCACATCTTTCTTATGAAAGATGTGGTTGTGTTGTCCTTGTTTTAATTGTTTTATTCTTTCTTCATCCATGACTTAAACCAACACGCTCTTCTCCCAAGCATGTTAAGCGAGCCATCGCCTCCCTCTGCTTAAGGTCCGCCCTCAGGAAGTCGTGTCCACACTCCACGCACAGAAGCTTTAATGATCGGGTAGCCAGGCTGAAGTCTGCCGGTTTACCCTGCTCGGTAATTACGGCGGTTGCCGAGACGTTGCTCGAGACGGCCAAAGAAAAGCAGAGGACGCGGCTAGAGCCGCCACAAAGGAAGTGCAGACCAGAAGTGGTGCCGTATATACACAAAGTGTCCCACAACCTCAAGAAGGTAGCGAATAGGTACAATGCACCTTTCGTGCTCTCTGCGCCACGCAAGCTTGCGAGCCTTTGTACGAGGATTTCCTCGGGAAGAGAGAAGACGAGTGGTTGCAACAAAAAGCACGCCCTACCTTTTGTGGATTGTGCCACAGCGGTAGTATACGAGATTCCGCTTTCGTGTGGGCAAGTATATATTGGTCAAACTGGACGCTGTGTTAATGACCGCGCACGGGAACATGAATTTTCAATCAGGAATAAAGGCAATACACACTTGCCAACTCACTGTGCCGACTGTGGGTGTGAGGCGCGATTTCAAGAGATCAGGATCTTGGGTAGAAGCAAAGATAGCACAGCCAGAGAATTGATGGAAGCTTTTTGTATAAAGACGGGACGTGACTGTGTTAGCGGGGATACGGTCCATTCGTCACATGCGCACTCGTCCCAGGACGATTGGTCATAGGACGATTCGTCACACAGGAACATTCGTCATAGGATGACTCGTCACGCGGCCAACCGGTCCCAACAATAGTTCGTCCCCCCAATTATGTATTGTTCAATTTGGTTCGGGCGGACAAAGCGGCTCACCTTATA
Organism: Ixodes scapularis; assembly: GCF_016920785.2. NCBI lineage: Eukaryota > Metazoa > Arthropoda > Arachnida > Ixodida > Ixodidae > Ixodes > Ixodes scapularis. The sequence goes on from NW_024609881.1 coordinate 119,900,476, forward strand.
TCTTGCTATTTCTTTGGCTTCTCAAAGGCGAAGAATTTGTAACAAATGTTTTAGCTTCTGGTTCGGTCCCGAATATTGAATGTTGGTTCGGCCTGACAAAGTGGGTCACCTCTTATCTCAGCACGTCTTTTGCTTCTCAGGGTCGAAGAATTTGTAACAGACGTTTTAGCTTCTGGGTCCGTCCCGAACGGTGAATGCGGAGGCCATATATAAGAGCGACTATTTTTGGACTCAGGCTACACTCAAAAGGATGGAGGTGATCGCAACAGAGAGAGGTAGAGCCATGCAGCTGCACGAGGGGTACTCGTACACATGCAGCAGAAAGAATTCCGATATTTATTGGTTTGCTCGAAGAGGTGTATGCAAGGCCAAAGCAAAAACTGATTTGGCTGCCAGTCGGATTATTGCTCGTTCAAGCCAGCAACTTAGATCAACCTGCTGAAGACTCGTAATATGGTGAAAGGAAAAGCAAATGAGTATTGTAAGATTAGTTTTTCTAACCATTGGTTTATGTCACAGTGGGTAGTCGTGAAACTTCTCATCAGGGAATGTGAGCAGTTGTTGAATTTTACAATTTACTATCGTCCCCTGCCCGATCGATGTGACCAGTTGCCCACATGACGAGTCATCCTGTGACGAATGTTCCTATGTGACGAATCGTCCTGTGACCAATCGTCCTGTGACGAGTGCGCATGTGACGAATCGTCCTCATCCCGATAGTTTGCGCTTGTCCGTGTCTAGTCGCTTGTGATGGTCCCTCGTGTCGCGCAAAAAACCTCTAGACTGAACCGAGTCTCCGCCCCTGGCACCCACGACCTTAAAGTGTCCCTGCTCGTGCGCGCTTGCATGTTTCTCTCTCTGATGAGGAACATCTTCTTGCTGCTCTGGCAAATGACGTCTCGTTGGTTCACGTTGGACTCCCGGGAGCGGGCCTCGGGTGGGCTTCCTCCGAAGCCTAGCTGAAGTCGTCTCGGTCGTTCACCGGACCAGCGCTTTCTCGTTCCTTCGATACTCGTTCCCCTCCTCCTCTTCCTTTTTTTTCCACACAACACGCCTCGCTCATGTTCTTATATTCTCTTTTCCTCTCCGATTCACAATCGTGACAAGGGCATACCCTCCCCCCCCCCCCCATACCCTCCCCCCTCCCCTCCTCAAGAGGCTGCGCTCTAGTTTCACATTACAGAGATTTGTAAACGTTTTTAATTTTTTCATCAGTCACTTCGTCTTTCTTCGGCATTTTCTTTACAGCGAACCTGTTTATGGCTAGAGTTCCGTGTATTTTTTGTGTGGAGTGACTAAAGACTCTACGCTTGCACCGCCGCACGCGCCGCACGCGAGTGCCTTTCTCGTATAAAAGATTCGAAGTAAATAACCAAAATAAAGCGTTGACAAAGGCACGTAAATATGCCATTTGTTTTAGGCTTTTGCTTTAGAACAGTTACTGCTGCAGTGGGTGTCACGTGCGGCGCGCGGAACAACATTCTCTGCATTCTCCTTCATGCTTGGGTATTTTAGCAATGGGTCTATTCAGTAGACTAGTTATCAATAGGCCTCCTGCGCTGAAGCTTTGAACAGAGCCTGCTCTATGCCAAAGGTAAACGTTCGGCAGCCCTCTGCCTGGTTAGGAGTAGACATGAAGCGAAAAATAGGAACTCTAACCAAAAATTTAATAAACATTTACCCGACGTTTCGGGACCAGTTCGGTCCCTTGTTCACGGGTCTGCTCTATGCAACACTCAGTTCGTAAACGAAAATCTAGATGGCGCTTCGAACGACGGGAGGCCAGAGCCGTGTATTGGGAGAGTTTGGTCAATAGGCGGAGCAAAGGCCGCCGCCAGCGCCGAATATTCCCCCCGCGCTTTGAGTGTAAACTAAATTTGTGACACAGCGTCGACCAATCAGGAGACCGCGACGTCACAATATTGCAAACGACATTCAAAGCGTGAAATAGAGGCGTTTAATCTCGGCCTCTCTGCTCCATCTCACAAATGTCGGCAGTGAAGACAAAAGTACAGGCGCGTGAACCTAGCTCAGCAAAACGCTTTTGTTTGTACGAGAACTCGTGCATAGGAGCCACTTTCCAAAGCCACGCGCTCGTGCCCATACCTTTCTCTGCACTGCTGATGTTGGCTTGTTAGAACAGCGTCCTGTGACTGGCGGAAAGAAAACAGTGCAAAGGGTGGGGCGCGCGAGCGTCTCGAGACGCAGAGTCCCGCTCGGCTCGTGCGCTGGCTTCAGCAGTGCTTTCTTTCACCGTCTCAGCTGAGACGCTGTTTCTAGCAAGTTGGCCCTGGTTTGGAGCGCACGTTCGTTTATTCTACACTTGAATATTGGCGTGACGAACACCTCGCACACACAAAGTTTTCAGTCAGTGAGAGTCACACCTTTTAACTCTAGCGACGCTAAAACGGCTTGAATTAGTCGTGTCACAAATTTAGAGCTCACGACCACCGCTAGGGGCTGTTTCGCGGCCTGTGGTTGGCCCCGAGACGCTCGCCTATTCAAACCAATGTATGGCCAAACTCTCTCGATAAACGGCTCTGCGGGAGGCGTACTGAAATGAGTGATGGGGGGTACTCCCTTCCGGGCGGGAGTTCCACAACTGAGGTAATCTAGTAACGTTGTTGGCGGCCCAAAGATCCTAGAATGATGTCACAACTGGTCGATTGTTTTTCGTGTTTTCTCGCGTTTAGCTACATCTTCGGAGACAACGAACGAGATATTAGGGTGTTTGAGCGAGTCGTTTTTCGAGCGCACGGTTCCGAAACCACGAACGGTGCAGCTGGTCCGTTTCGTGAAACTGTACGTGAAATTTGTCATATTTTAGCGAATCGTGAAACTGGCGCAACCGTGTAAACGATGATGATTATTGCGTTTGAGTGGTGGCGCCATCTTCTAGCAAACATGTGAAACATTCTGATGATTGTTTGACCGGTGGCGGCATCTTCTAGTAAACATGTGAAACATTCTGCAACGTGTAAATCCGTTGCGGCTCGTGTTTCCGGCGTACTACTGATGTAAACAAGACGGCCGATGTAACATTTGCAGGTCGGAATTTCAAGAACTGTGAAGCTAGATAGGGTAAAAAGTATCTGAACGACCGTAAAGGTATGTGGTCTGTCTCCGTCATCTTGAACTTGACCGATCGTTAACGTTGTGTGCCGTCAAACCAAATAATTTCGTCTGCTCGCGGTCGCCACGGCAGCTAGTCTGCCCGCAGATCTTAAATATTTACTAGCATGCGGAGTTTACAACGTTCACGATCGCTTACCATTGCGAGCAGACCTCGAAATGATTTGCTTCAAACCCTCAAATGAAGCAGATTAACAGGAAGGCAAATCGCCTCCCGCTGTACTACGCCTAACGCTCGGCTGGGTCGGCGAAGTCAACCGCCGAACCGACCGCCATCTTTTTTTCCCCCCTGAGTCGTGAATGGTGCTGGTTGCGTTGCGATGACGACTCCAGCGGCCGGAATGGGAGAATCGAACCAGAAGAGCTTCCCGACGCCCCGAACGACTCGCGCGCGCATGCGCAGTGGCGTCGCCGATGCGTTCCACTGCAGGGCGAAATGTTCGTGTGGAAACGACCTGCTAAAACTCCCTATTCAGATTCACGGGACAGAAATACACCAAAATTATCCTCTAACTCGCTTTATTTTTATTAAGAAGTGTTTCAGCTTCCCTTTAAGAAACGCGAAACGTGTTGTATTCCGAGCGATCCTGTCTAGTTATTCGTTCGAAGCAAATGGGATCGCGTAATTAATTAATAAAAACATCAAAGAACCAATCAGAAAGAAAGAAGTTCGAAGATAGTAAGCCGCACCCTGAATTTCTTAAGCTCTCAGCAACTATACGAGCATGTAGACCAAATCAGCTCTTTGACGTCACGTCGCTGGGGTGGTGCTGCTGTCAGTACTGCGCATGCGCGCAAACACTTCACTTGTCCCGGATCTGGTTTGTGCGCAGGCGCAGTGCCGGGTCTGGGCAAACGCGGGCTTGTTTGTCTGAGGACTGAGTCTTCGCACACATGACGCGGATATATATATATATATATATATATATATATATATATTCTGATAATTAAGTATTTTTCAATCGCACGTCCCTGGCGTTGTAACGTGGTTTTGCTTGCGAAACATATATTGAGCCCGTCATAAAGTTACAGAGAACGGTCCTTAGGATAATGCCTTTTGTGCCCCCTAGAGCCCCACCTAAACTTTTGTTTACCTCTTATAGAATTCCCGTGTACAATCTACAAAACTAGTAACAGAGAGCTCAATAAGTTAACAAAGTAGGTTGCAACGAGGCTCCCTTCTAGCAGAGTATATTGGGTACTTCCCAGATTAAATTTCACTCTGCTTTTAAAAGTAAACTCTTGATATCAATATATGCCAACGGTGCTTCAATCACATAGGTTTTAAACTATGGAACGAGACTCTTGATATCAATATATGCCAACGGTGCTTCAATCACATAGGTTTTAAACTATGGAACGAGATTCCTGTCTCTATTTTCACTCTTGCAATAAAGTTACCGCCCTTAAAAAAACACTGAAACCCCCAATTCGTTTGTTCTTTTTGCTCGTCGATTTACAAATAGTGTCAGAAGACACCATTTATAAATGGTGTCTTCTGACATTATTTATATTTCGCTACTGCATTACGTAAATTTTTGATAAAGTCGAAAAACGTAACTGCTCGAAACCAAAACCGAAACTGGACTGGGGAGGAAGACGAAATTTATAGGTTGAGAAAAATACCGGAAGTCACGTGGTTGTGCAACTTTTTTTTTTTTTTTCAGCCAACGTTTCGGAGATTTTTAGAAGTCCCAAATATGGGCATCCTACTTCCCGTCCATTTCTAGTATAGAGGGTGTGCCTTCGATGACCCACGACTTTGATTATCTTTGGCGGTTGTGTCTAAGCCATAGAAATCGGCACGTGACCACGAAGAACAGAGTGAGCGCGACTCCAACCGGCCAGTTCATGATCGGCGGTTTTCGGGCGGAAAAAAACGAATTTTGAGTCGCAAATTGTGTGTTCTTGGTAGTTGGGTTCTCATGTGTAATGTACAAATAAAAACCTTGATGAGCATAAAAACCCTGTCAGTGTCCCTTTAAGAATGTTTTCTTACATCGAAAATCTAAAAGTGAAAAAAATTTATGCAATATGTCGTCAGTTAAATTTTTGAAAAGTGGGTATTTACTTGTATGAGTGTTAAACTAGAATGGCATCTTGTGTACTTGGGTTGTGTAAGATCTATTCTTTATGAAGGTTCGCAAATTATGTTGTCAGGTAATGTAAACATTTGTAGATTATTATGTGTGTGTATACTGTTTGTAGATAATATATTGACTATAGAGAATATTAACCTTTAAAAAATTCAAGTGTTTTTTTGTGTATTTTGTGAATGTACTGAAATGTCTATTCGATTTGTATTTCTTTAGAGAGGATCCACGACTACCCACTGTGCATGGATCCTGATGAATGTACATATTGTTACGTATTATTCGCAAAAAAGGAATGAAAGAAACACTGTGCTGCTGCGATCATGACGTCACATTTATTTCCGGGAGGTCCTTGCGTGTGTAGGAAAAATTAAGGAATTGAGTTTAGACATTCAATGACTGGCTTTTTTCCCCCTGCACTCTGTCGTAGATAATAGAATGTTTGTGAACCGCTTTTCGTCTGGTGTTGCTAATGTTTTTAGTTTAGAGAGACACGTGGAGAACTTTGATTTCACTTTGTCCAATCGCGCAAGGGTATCACTGGCACTGTCACTTTTGTTTTAGTACTTTAACTCTACTTTCCATTAGCACCTACTGACTAGTCGCTGACAGCCTTAGAAATGCGGGGCGTGGCAAACATCTCATTAACGCTCCGCAACCATTGGGATTGAGCCATTTGCCGAGAATAAGAAAGAGGAACGAATCCCTAAGCAAGAAGGGTGAACATGGCCTGACCGTGCCCCGCGTTTCTTCAACTGTCACTCATAGATACGCGTATTTATAATAAATTCTTGTTCAACCTACAGCCTGACAAAACGCGGCGCGGGCCAATGGCTGCAATCTATACAGAAATTGTGTGGAACGACTCGGAAAAGTGCAACGTCATTTTTGTCGGACCCGTGCAGATGACGTCTTCCATGCAGGCCACTTTTGAGCCACGTCATTCGGTGTACGCTGTCTCAAGATTCTAGCGAATGACCAACCGTTTCCTTGGGATTTTGTTTTATTATTATTTCGTGTATACTCGCGTGAATTTATTTGCTTAGTGTAATTTAGGCGTCAAAATTATTGTTATTTTTTATTTATTTAGCAATGCTCGAATCTCCACAAGGGGCACAAGCAGGATGGTTTTTAGTACACAAATAGGGCAATACAAAAAGAAAAATAACACTACAGACACACTACTATTTATTAACGAAATAGTCCTTCTGATAAATTACCTAACTACCAAAGAGAATGTTGGGTACCTAGGTTGCAGCTTAATTTTTTCTTCTGAACTCTTTCTCGTGGTACTCACCTGTACGTCACTCCTACTATTATGCTACAAGCGCCAGCTCTTACGATGCACCTCGACTGCACGGAATCATGCCCAGTGGGAGAAACGTTCATAAATAAAGCTATATATATATATATATATATAATGTTGCTACGATAAAACTTGCCAGAGAAGCAAGAACTGCCGTATGAAGGATTTTAGACATCTTGAACTTGATTAATTTTTGAGAAAATTGAGTAACACGGCAACGACAGTGTATTGTTTTTTATCATTAAAAAGTGCAAGCACGCTAGCGGAGCGGTGTTACTTTCAACCTTGTTTTCACATCAGAGATGGTCCCGAAGTAGTCACATAAAGAAAACGGCGAATCTACGAAAAGTAGGGAGCACGGAGTCCTTTCTGCAGGAAATCTCAAATGTGCCGCTGAGATACTCGGCTACTTTGAAGCGTGAAAACCACTATCATTTTCTTATTTTGTGGAAATCATAACCCCCCCCCCCCCCCCCCGCCCCCCTTCCAACCCTGTGTCGGCCCTCGCCCTCCTGGAGGTGGGCTGAGGTCCCCACACCGATTGAGTTTGAAACCCCGGGTATAGGAGAAAGAAAGGGCATCATGAAGATTCTCTCAAAGAGCAGTTCGATTTATAGTATTTGACATCAAGTACATTGCGCCCAGTGTACTTGTTGCTTTACTTAAAGTATTTTAAATGTACTCTAGCCAACAGTGGATAGACCTAAAGCTAGCAGCCTTTGTCTCCACTGCGATCGTCGAATGCATTAGATCGCGGAATGCCGGAGTCTGGCGTTTGACTTCCGCATTCGTACGCGTTCGACGAGGGAAGCGGAGACAAAGGCAGCAAGTTTTACATCTACCCACTAATCACCCGAACCAGAGCTCGGTGTTCTCCTCCTCTCCCTCGCTTTCTCGGCGCATTGGAATACAACTATGGTCACTCTAATACTCTCGCAAGCCACCGAAAACGATTAGTTAACAGTCACCGCACATAGAATGCTCATGAACGACCAAAACATTTCAGCGTGGAAAAAAACAATACAAAGATCTACCTGATGAAACCTACTATTCACTAAGATATGCGCTTGACTTTAGCGAACGTGGTTAAGAATTTTGATGCACTAATTATTCGATTAGCTGATTTCCTGTGCCTAGCATGTTTAATAAGATGAACCATTATTAGGGAAAGGGTAGCTTCATTCGTGTTCAACCAAGATTGTCACGGGACGTCTTTAAGTTTAAAGTGTTACCTGCAAGATTTCCCGGTTGTGGCTTTTGAGTGTGTTAAAAAAGTAAAGCGACCATATGAATGCTCTAGCAAGTCATCATCGCTGCACAATCAAAAATAAGAACGACCAAACCACGCACCCTAAATTTAAGCCTCAGTTTTAGAGTTACATGTGGTTCTCGTTAACTTAATTATCTAACATTCTCGCTAACTGAATTCTAAAAGATTTACGTTTTAAATATAAGAAAAAAGCTTTCATTGAAGTTGTCCTCAAAAACTGCATCAGCCAAAAGTGTGGTTCTTGGCAAGAAGCGATGGTTTATGGCATTGACGTGGTAAAGGGCGTGAAACTATTTCCGGCTGAATAATAATAATAAAAAAATAATCAGAGGCATTGAGAGTTGAGCCATATCAGGAAATGTAAGTATCTTTATTTATTTATTACAAAAACGATAATAGTTCAAAATGCTCGTACATTAACAGGGATTGAAGGACAACCAGTTTTTTAATGGTGCTCGCCATTTAGAAATGTACAAAAAAGATCTCAATGCCTCACGTAAGATCCGCCTAACAATATGTTTGGACATATGGTAGAAACGCTCATGAATTTAAGGCATATACTTTAACATAAATTAGGACTTTTAAAATATCGTGTAATACATATAAAAATCAACATGCCTGCAATAGTTTCACAGCTGATTTTTATTTTAATTATTTAAAACTTTGTTTTTCGTTTTCCTCGTTGGTCTACCAAGTATTTTTCTAATACTTGTAATACAATATTAGAGCAAGTCAATCTGGTTTTTACGCAAGCACAGTGCCCAGACCTGGCGTGCAAACGCTCATTTGTGTGCAACGAGCGTGTCGGTCTAATCAAAGCATCATTAGCACACAAAACATATATTATATCTTCGTGTTTGTGTCTTTATCTTTCTATAAACTGTGAGCAAGCCAGGTGATCTATGTGATCGATTTAGCCTTAAAGGGGCATTAAACCACTTTCTGCGAGAGTCTAATTATGATAAAGTCTCAAACTATGGGGTTAAGCCTCCTACAAAATCAAACATTGCATTTATGCGTGACCGTCATCTGTATTAAAATACGTATCAAAAGATCAACACCAGGTGGCACCATCGTATGGGGAGGGCAGAGCCCTGCCCTTCCTCGTGCAGCGGGGCCGTCTGGTTTATACGTTGGCTCCGATGTAATCGATCTTTTGATACCGATTTGAATAGAGAAATCATCCACACAATAATGTAATGTTTGGTATTTTTAAGGATGCTCAGATTTTATAGATTAAGTTATGACCTTACATAGATATAGAAGAAAGTGAGTGCAGCTTTAAGATGAACTGCATGCAGAAAGGACGCCTCAAATCTTCAGATCCAATCGTGTGTCGCGCGAGTGTTACGTGGGCTTTGGGAGCGCTACAGTGACGCACCGGGCGCGTAGTGAAGGGAAACGTTCAAAACATTGGATTGGCTGGATTCGCTTGCAGCGTTCGCTGTGGGCCAGTTTAAGGTGGACGGGGGCATAGCAGTACGCATTACCTTGTCGTAGTGCAAGGCCGTAAAGCGGGATTGCATTGCATAGGAGCAATCTAAACTTTCAGAAGGTCACTCTTTGATTAGAACGAAATTAAGCCCTCAGCGACAGTCAGAGGAGGGTATTTTTAGGTTCAAAGCCTCAGTGCCTCGTTGGAGCGCTAGAAACGTACCCCAAGCCAAGAACCTTCATATTGCGAGCACACGTTTCTGACCGGCAAACTTGAAAAACAGGGCAATCAAAACAGTTTCAGGGTCACAATTAAAGTCATTTCCGATCGCCATCTGGCCCGCGTGCGTATTTCCGATTTCTTGTTTTCGTTGCGTTTTGCACAGAATGTCTGACAAAAAAGCTGGATGTCGTTCAGGTACGAACGAATACGACAAATATTTCTCAGGGTCACTTTTTATTTAGCTTTTATCACGATGCGCTGAAACGAATTCACATTGCTTCATTTTATTTCTGCGCAAACCAGCAACGGCTGGCATAAAGACCAAATTATGTTTCAGCAGGAAATCAACATGTAGATAATAAATGTCCCATGCAATTATATTCCATGATAGAGCTATATATTATCACCTAGCTTCTACTGACTCAAGTAGTAGGCTTCACTGGAGGCGTTCATTAATCTAGCGAGCTTTTGATGAACTAAAAGAAAAGAAAGAACAACAAAATTTCTTAATTTCCACGATAATAATTTCCCTTATATGAACGAATAGATAACCAAACATTTTTATTGTATATAAAAAGCGGTCAATGAGTGAAAAATACTACTTTATTCAGTAAATGCGTAGCCATGATTTCTAAATGTATGTGGTTGGTTTTACTGGCGTCCGCCTGTCTCATTGCGGTCGGCGTTGAGGGAGCGGCTCATAGCTTCCACGCAGCTTCGCGGCGACATTCTGCGACAGCTCATTACAATAAGATTAACCCACGTGGCCCACCCGCCACGCCATTTGGGGCGACAATCTGGGGTTACTTGTTACCCCAAAAAAATGCTAATCATACCTGTCTGTAAAACAATTTACCGATAAAACAGCGTGTCAATGAAATGATCTGTCAATGAAACGTCGTTCGATGAACTGATTGCCACCGCCAATGCGAGGCGCCTGCCAGTAGAATTTCGTGGATAATGTTTTCCACCTGCGGGGAGATTAGACAATACAGTCTAGAATCACCCCGGTTCTTGCTCGCTTTGTAGTCTTCTGAGCTGTATAAAAGCTTAGAAGTACGTCTTTATATTTCGCAGATCGCTTGCACGTTTGTACTTGTCTACGGACGATGTTATGTTTGATAAACATATAGACGATTTAAAAACAATATTTCGTGCATGTTTTCCTGCCTGTTTACAAACTGTGGAGTACATTTTCTTGTTTTAAATAGTTTAATTCAAATTGGGATCTCTTAAACAAGTTTGAGATATCCAACCTTCTAGACGGTACCCATTGCAGCTAGCGAATAACTTGCCTGGGTGCCAGATGCTAGCTTGAGAGCGATTAATTACGACAAACATTGGTCAGCGAAGGTAATGCCGGGGCTATGCTTCTGGTAGAGCAAGTGAGCCAGCCCTGCCTTTGGTGGCTTGATCGAGTCTGTCTATTTGCTTGTGCGTGATATATTCATTTGCATACTTTAGAAAGAGCTAATGGTGGCCAGTTATCTAGAACTTCACGACGACTTGGTTGAGGTTGCGGAAGAACTTCTAGCCCATTGTGAGCATAGCTCTTCAGTACATCGCGATGCTACAGAAACGAGTGAACGTATGTAGAGTCTTGAACGTCGTCAACTAACGCGGAAAAGACTGGAGTCGTCGCTATAGTTTGATTACAGAGAATGTTCGAGAAAGAGCGGTATGCGTGCGGGGGGCATATCTTTTTCAAATAACAACTCGCAGGCGGATAATTTTGCATAGATAAACGGGACCTTTGGTAAGTGGTTTTTAAGTACCGCTAATCATTTGAGCAATTGCATTCATTTTTGTTTTGTTTTAACTTTATTTAAAAAACTGGAAGCAGCCCTTCATTCCAAAAGTCTTTTAAACGTTTTCGTGCACGAGGTGCTGCCATAAAGACATTTGTACTGTAACAACTTGTATTGCCCTGTACCAGTTTATATTGCTTCAAGCTGCACCACTTGCGTTACGCTTTTGAAAAATAACGGCAGTATAAGTAAAAAAAGGAAATGAATAAAGGTGCTTCGATTTAGTTGAGAATAAAGTGAACCCTTTCTTGACCGACGTTTTTCCTTGTTTTATTTTGGAATAGTACAAATACTAAGTCAATGCACAGGTGTTCTTCTTATTATCTAATGGCAGCGCGTGCAGTGTTTGGAAGCTGTGCAGATTGACAAGGCATTGAATGGAAATATTGATGCTGAAATGTTGTTGCGTTTCTTCTATTCGGATTATTTTGACACAATCGTTTCGACTACATTCCGGCGGCCTCAGACTCCGTACCGGAGGTACTCAAGGCTTCTCATTCCATAAGTGCCACTAAGCTTGTGTGAAGTAAAAAAAAACAGCAACAACAATAAAAGAACAAAAAAAAACACACTGTAACTGAACGTTGTTGCACTATCCGTTCAACTAAAGTTACTTTTTTTAACAACTGCAGTCTGGGGGATTTTAAGTGTGGGACCACGGACCACCCATGGTTCCACGGACGACTGAAATGGTGGCCGGAACCAGCGTTATCAGACGTATTACTCAGAAAGACAAATAAATATTGAGCAACCTTACAGCAGCTTCCCTTGGCTATAACATATAAAAGTTTTTGAGGTCGAGTTCTCAAACTTGACCTTCCTCAAGTCTTGAGAGTCTTCTAAGAAACACCCAAATTTCTTGTGAAAATTTATGTATAAAGTTTATAACTATAGCCAATTTTAGCCAATGGCTGCCCGAAAGTCCATGGTCGGTGGCTAGCCAAACGTGAATGGCAAGGGGCTGGTCAAAAGTGAAAGGCCACTGGCTGGCCTAAAGTGACTGGCCAGTGGCTGGTAAAAAATAAATGGACACTGACTGGCCAAAACTGAATGGCCACTAGCTGAACTAGAGTGACTGGCCAGTGGCTGGTCGAAATAAATGCGTATTGACTGGCCAAAAGTGAATGGTCAGCGAGTGACTTAAGGTAAATGGCCAATCACCAGACAAGGACCAAAGCACTTCTATTGCCAATCACTTTGACCAACCTTGGGCCATTGAAAATCTGGTTGGCCATAGTGCACTTTCCAGCAATGGCCCATTCACAACGTGCTGGTTGAGATTACTGTTGTTTTCTTTTCGAAAAGATAGCACTAAGATTACGTCAATGCACACTGGTTTATTATTATTATATTATATAACCAGATCATGTAGAGCGTTTTCAAGTGGTCTAGATTGAGAAATCATCGAAGGAAAATATTGTGGGCAAAAAGTTGCCGCCTTTCAATCATTTCGGGTTTATTTTCGCCTGTCCTCAATTAATCAACATTTTGGCCGTTTCAGACACTGAACCAAAGTTACTTTACAAAACTTGCACGTTGGAAGAAAAGTTCTTGTCCTCTGATTCCAATTCCGATAAGTGTTGGAAGTCTCAATCGAAAGAGCCGGCACTCCGGTTGCCACTGGCACTCCTGTTGCCGCTATCAATGGAGTGCCGACACGCGAAGCGACGTCTCCCAGCGTGTGACTTGAGCAAAATATCGTATTTCAGAACTATAAATAGCCCCATCTAAGTGAGCCATGGTGCAAATAAAACAAATAGAGTTTTCCAAAAACAGAAAAGACAACAAGAACTCCTGCGTGTACGTAGTTTCGCGTATAGGCGGAAACTTTTAATGTATAATCGCCGCCGTACGTGTGTGGCGGCGTCCGTCAGAGTTAATGTCCCCTAACCTGGAAAACAACCCATTCATTTACAATTCTAAATACTCATTCATAATGAAGCGCATCTGGCATTAGGATAGTAAAATACTGATGGGGCTGAAGACGTTGGGGTGCGTTAGAGGCGATAGCATATTTTTAGAAGCAGCGACCTCCGAATAGATTAGACCTGTTACACGAAACGCATGCGCATGCGTGGAACGACAGAAATCAGAGGTTCAATAAAAAATAAAAAAAAAGTTAACATCCATGTATCATCGAACCGATGACCTAAATATTTTGAACCCGTCACTCGACCATTGTCACCATCTACTAGTTAAGAAAACTCAAGTGCTGAATTTTGCTGCGTCACTAAAGATGGCCACCGTACGACACATATTGAACACGACTACGGCGCCAGCGTTCGGCTAGGATTCGCGTTTTCACTGATTCGACACGACTCCTAGCCGAGCATGGAGTCGTGTCCAATCCCTGTCCTAGGGTGACCTGTCATTTCATGTTAGTGTATTTATTACTATTAGTGTTCGCATTGAATGTCGGGGTACAAATCCTATTACTTGCATTCTCGGATCACCCCTTATGTAACCAAGAACAACTTAACAAAATACTTGTTTTCGGAATTTCGCTTCCATTCGTACAGGTGAGGAAAACATGTCGCCCAACGCTTTTAAAGTGTAGTAGGCGAAGAAGTGTATGGATTGGCTCAGGCGAATTCATACCGGCTAGTTAGCCTGACCTACATTGAAAACAGCATAACATAAAGCATGAAGCAATACAAAAAAAAATGCAGTCCAACACAACGCAGAGATCCTCAATGATGTACGTCTTCGTCCATTCTCTATCCAGAAACTAAATTTTGTCGAAACTCGTATTATGTGACTGATCACTACCACCGTTACCTGTGACATTCTCATAAACCCTTTCCTTCCTCAATGACCTAGCCAAAAACTGCTAGCCACCTAAAGGCCACGCATCACCATTTTCTGTCATCTCTTCTTATCCAAAGAATGGAGCGTTTATCTAACTTGGTAATGCGGTTTTGGTAAATTCTTAGTTTTGGGAGGTATTTTTGGACGTGATAACGCGATCGTGATAGTTAGCTGGAGTACAGTCTACCCAGGTAGCACAGACCTTCGGGCCAACATTTCGTTGTTGTCTGCCGAGGTAGAAAATTATGGTGTGGGAAGGGTAGACGCAACAAAGCTGCGCAAAGGAGCAACAGTTTTCTTGCAATCGCGCAACAATGTTGTAGCAGCAGTCATACCACTGCAGAAGTCCCCGTTTGTGAAGCCCTGCAGCGAAGGTGTGGCTCTACCGTCGATTGCGTCATGTTCACAACAGTCACCGATACTAAAAAAATCTATATGAGCCCATATGGCAAAACCATTAGACTTCATTTGGATTTAGATGGTCTCATATGGCTTCATCATACCGAGCCATATACTATACCCATATGGTTCTGTATGGTTGCATATGGCTGAACTATACCAAGCCATACCATACGCGTATGCTTCCGTATAGTTATATATCGCTGAACCATACCCAGCCATAAGATACACATATGGTTCCGTATAGTTGGATATGGCTGGCCCATACAAAGCTATATTCATTCATATGGACGCTCATAACAGTACAATGCTCAAACGTATACGTCCATATAACTGGAAACATTTACACCATATAACCGGTATGCGCTGTATCTACCCATGCAGCTCCATATAAAAAGACACACAGAGAACCATATAACCTCTGTGGTACGTTGGCTTCAGTAGCAGTGGCGCTACGGGCGTTTCGAAGGAACTCCCGTTTTCGGTCAAAGGCTGTTCCTCAGTCATGGGCGTTGAACTTCAACATTTTGGTAGTTAAATGGGTGCACGTTTTTTATCACTTTAAAACACAACTCCAATAACGCACCGATATGTTGCGTCGTGGGCAAGTTTTACTCTGGGGAACCGGGAGAGCAGTTTTGACGAAAGCAGTCAGTTACAAACGAGAGGAATCGCAGTAATGTCGCCGCTTAAATCACTTTCACTGGCAAATCTTTCTGAATTTTTTGGTTTATAAATATTTTGAATATTGCCATATTTTAGAGGGATGGAGGACATATATATATATATATATATATATATAATGGGAGTTTATTTTTCCAACAAAGTACAGGTTGGAGGGTGGCTTGGAAAAAAAGCTGTTAGCACAGCTTGACTGGTCACAAGCCCCCACTACATCACGACATCAGCAGCGGCAGAACAGCGAAAAAAAGAGAGAAAAAAAAATCAAAATTATTTTACACGGAAGAATCATTTGCACGTACATTAGAAACAAAGTCGTGCTCTATAAGAGGACACTGCCGCAGTGTTTTCGAACGCAAACACATGAAACACACCCACAAGAAAAACATAACCGGGGTGACGTAATACAAGCCCCTGCCAGGGAGCCTTTAGCGTCAAACGGACCGGTTTAATCGGGGAGCTTCTGCAGTCGCTGCCAGTGTTGTCAGGTCTACTAATTTCTCTGTAGATCTACAGATTTTGGAAGCTGTCTGCGCTGATTCACTGATAAAAAAATAAAATCTACCGACATTTTTTTTAATATATTAGGAGAACACAATTTTTAAGGGCATACCCGTAGAAGAACGGTCAATTGTCGCGAAGTAGGTTGCTGCGCACTTACGTTGACAATGCCGGTTTTGAAATATGCGATCCGAGATATATGTTGACACGGGCACTGCAGAATAACCACTCAAACACACGAACCAGAAGGAAGGTATTTGTGATGATTCAACATGATGTGACACTAGTTTTCATTTGTCGAACCGAACACTAAACGCATCACAAGAATCTTTCAGGCTTCTTTGAAGAAATCGCTTGTTGCTGGCATTTATGGGTAGGATTTCTCGAACGAGATCCCATTTACCACAGAGCCCGCAGGCCGCACCACACGCCAAACAAGTTCTGGAAGCAGGCATTCCGAAATTGTCAACGGCTGATGCGTCATCCGTCAAACCGCGCGAGCACGCTTCAGTCATTAGGGAGTTTTCGTAGACCGCGTTTCCCCCTCCGCTAAGCCCTCCGCAACGAAGAAGCGGCTACTGCCACTGCGCACCCATGGGCTTGACTGTAGAGTTCCGGGTATGGTAGCGGGTTGCGGAGAGCGTTGCGGGACGCCGAAAACGCTCTACGAAAACTCCCTAGTAACCGAGCAAAGAAAGCGGAGTCAAGCGATAAAAAGTGTACGGTTGGTTGGTCCGGCGAGTGCTCATCTTCTACCACACTTTTCGTTTAGGTAGAGAGGGAAAAAAAGGGAAGGAGTAGAAAGGCGGCAACTGCTTCAAGGCCAGAATGGGGGTGCGCTCAGAAAGTCTAGTCTTCAGGGGCATCCCAAGAACAAACACAACGAGTGGATTTGTCACTTGTTTCCAAGGCTGATAAAGCAGTGGACGCTATGTGTGACCTAGGGCTTCGGGTAGGTGACGTGTTCTGCCTTTTCACCAGCTTCGAGACTGTAGTCACGTGACCTTAACCGGAGACACGATTGGCCTAAAGCACGAATAGCGTCTGCCCTGCTGTCAATACCGAGTGAACTGGGTAGCCCCGTGAAGGCCAGCTTTTGGATATCCAAAGAAGCTGTCCAGCTTAAAAATGATCCAAAATGCGGCAAGTTTGAAGGCACTATGCTTTACGCCGTTGCTGGTGTGAGAAGTAGCCGCGGCCAAGCCGTTCCAGGGTGGAAAAAGGTAGCGATTTATGGTGGTCAGGCTAAATACGGCCACGGAGTAAAAAAGGCTTCGCAATGCGTGGTGCTGCCAGCAAAATGTGCGGCCTCCTTCTCGGCCGCTTTTAACGTGTAGACTGAGCCGACTAAGGAAGCGAGTGAGCAGGCGGATCTGAGGGATTTCCGGGTGTTTTATTTTCGATGAACTGTCAAAAAGAGGAAATAAAAAGCGATACAGCGACACAACAGAAGAGCTACGATTGTTGTAATTTCTTTTTTGAAGATTTCTCTCGGCTGCTTTGGGGCTTAACTCGTATCGTACTGGCTTGGACAGCTTGGCCGTCAATTGTATTTAATTACAATCATAACTATAATTTACTTAAAAAAGAAGCAAAGATTAGTCTTTTATTGGATAAAGAAAGAACATTCTATAAAATTAGCGACGGTAATACAACTCTCTGCCGGGGTTTATTAGTAGAAAAAAATTGTAATCAAATAATACCAGTTTTTTTTTTTGCGTACGCTCGTCTTCTCTAATGGAGCGAATTACTTTTCAAGCCTTTATGGGGGTTTGAGACTGGAGAAGAGAATTGTCGGATACAAATACCTCGTCTCCACTCGCTTTCTTTCTAGCGTTCTATGTGCTACAATAGATAGAATGGAGGGTTATGTGGGAGGAAGTTATTCTGATGATCTTTCGAGGGACCTTTCTTCAAACTACGTTTGTTTTGTTGTTGTCGTTTTGATTTGTTTTTAATCGTGTTGTCTGTTTGCGTGTACGAGGCAACTAGGCTTCCTCTTGCCGGGGAGGTTATGTGACGAGTCGATAATATAAATTCTGTAATCCTTTGCCTTAAAAATTAAGTTTTTTTAGTTTATCGCAGAAACACAACAGTTCATTTTCGATAACAAATGCAACCAGATACAGTGTTGAGATAAAATCAATACATCGTAAATGCATTATACAACAGAGATACAAATGCATGTTTGAAGATTTATCTGGATACAGAAATAGAAATACTAGAAAGTGTCTCGCCATACATTTGTATCGCGATAGTCGGCAGCCCTGACCAAAAATGATATCAAAACCGACAATATAAAAAGTACCTCTCGCAAGCTGAACCATTCCGATTTCCACGTCTTATTTCAGCTGCAACATAAAAAAAAATGACGCACATCCTGAAAACCGTCAGCCATTCTGTTTATGGGATAGCTCTTTCACCAAGTTCACTGAGCTTTTCAATGTATAACCGCGGCCTTTCATTCACACTTTCTCGCCGCCATATACGTGCATGGCGGCGTCCGCGAGAGTTAGTATCCACTAACCCGGAGAACAACCCGTTTCTTTTTAACTTTAAATACTCGTCTATATTGAAGCACACCGGTCATAAGGATAGTGAAATTTTAATGGGGCTGAAAAAGCTCGGGTGCTTTAAGTGCGATAGCATTTTTTGCGGCAACCTCCTCCAAAATATGTCAATCAGTAACACGAAACGCATCCGCCTATACCAAAAAACAATAATTAGTGGTTCAATTAAAAAAACACTTTTAAAGACAACCGAACCAATGACCTCGTTATTTCGAGCCGGACCCTTGAACACTGTTTCCATTTTTTATATTTTTAATCGGACCCTCGAACCCTGTGCAACCGGGGAGACCTCTGAAGCCATAGTTATTCTGTGCCGTTCTCCACTCCTTATCGCGTCCATGAGCAGGATCAGGCACTTCCAGGACGTGGCGAAGTCTTCAGAATGCCTCGGAAAAGAAAGGAGCGGGCGGCGATAGCTCGAGAGAGGAGGCAGTATTTTATGGAATAAAAATATACTTTTAATGTTGATTTGTCCACTATCGGGTGCGTCGCATTTCGGTAAACGTAACATAGCCCTCATAGAAGACAAGCAATACTATAGCATTTCGACGTAACTTGCAGGGAGGCACGGCAAAAGCTCTGGCATACTTTTTTTTATTAAATTTTATTTTTTCTATTTAGCTGCAGTTTGTGACACACGTGCCCCGTTGAAATTGCTCTCGGTGCAAACAGGAAAAAAGCCCCTCAATTCGGCTGCTCTTCAACTAATAAAATGTTCGCCAAAAACGTTTGAAAATGTCGCTAATGTTTATCGTACTACATCCGCTATGTAACGACTAAATACAATAGACAAAAGGTAGGGCACGTGGGTCTCCTTCCATGGATGTGTCGGACTTTTAGTCCCGCCTGTTTCTTTCTAATTATAACTTAGAAACCATGGCTATTGTCGTTTGCGTCATAAATTTAATCACGTGAAATTTCAAACAGAACCCGACTGGCTCCATGCGCACGTCACTCAATGACGTCTTCTGGTGTTTTTCTGTGCTTTGTTCTGCGTTTGGTAGAGCCTGCCTGATAATTTTAGTATAAATAGATGATAACGATTTTGCGCTCAGCAGAGAAAAGGAACTATAATTCTTGTTTAGGAATCAACGCCGAAAGTTTTATTCTTGCGACCGAGAATGAACTCCGTTGAAGTCGCTATTCTTTGCCTTCTCTTCTTCTGCGTAAATCACACCTCGGCTGCTGGAGACGGTAAGTTCCTAGCTTCATAATATCTGTCTTATCTCAACTCCCTTGACTGCTACCTTATCGAAGGACGAAAGATTTCATGCCTGCTTTGTCCCAGAAACAAATCGAAACTTCTAAAAGTAATATAGGTTGCGTATATTTTTGTTGCTCTATATTTTAAATATATCACTAGAGGCAAAGGTATCTCTTCATGAATGGAAGACTGCAGTAGTTGTACCTATACATAAATCTGGTCGCACTGACTGGATTAGTCACTTAGGCCAATTTCTTTTCTTAGCACGTTTCTTAGCACGTCTGTTAAGGGCACTCAGTGGAAACTAACCTTGTATCATACTTGGAACACCATTTACCTAAGGTCACTTTCTGTGTACACCCGCCGGAAATATGAAGGTGAACAAGTTACCCACTTTCTTGCCTGTTTTACGGCTCCCTAAAGCTATATTAACTCTCAACGTCTCAAATGGTACGTGGCCAAGGGTCTAAACGTTGCGTTTTAGCCTTTTTCTGGAACAGAGCTTGTTCCAAAAGTTGCAGGAGCGTCAAAAACAAGAAGAGGGCTGTTCACCTTTATATCGCTCACATATGTACAAGCTGATACTGTTGATTTCGATTGCACTAAAGGTTTTGATCTTGTAGATCAAATTGGTCAAATTGGTCAAATCGTCAGTATTTAGCACGACTAGCTCGTCTTGCGGTTGGTTGTCAAGTTATCTTGGTGGAAGACCAACCCGAGTGTTTTCGGAGGGGTGTTTTTCTACCTCGAATGTTTTGAATACTGGAGCGCCTCAGGGGTCTAATCTTCGGCTGCTGATATTCAGCATTTCTCTGAATGATATGGCATATAGTGTGCAGCGTTCAGAGGTTCTGCAGTTCGCATATCATGTAAAAAGTTATTGCGAAGTTTATGCAGCTACAGACTGTCAGATGATGAAAGACGATGTCCAGGCACTTCTAAATTGGTGCTTGAAAATAATTTGTTACTTATAACTCCAATAAAACCAAGGTTCTTGCTTATACCCATCAAACAACCAGCATTAAATACCCGTATACCATGTTAGGTTCAGCTATTGCGAGGTAGGATACAATTCGTGACCTGGGAGTGCTCTATGAGTCCTGCCTATCGTTTATTGAGCACGTTTCGAAAATTGTGAATGACACTTCTCAGGTGCTAGGGGGTTATTACCCGAATGACGCAAAATTTTCATATTCACGCTAGCATGATTGATCTTTTTTGTGACCTTGTTTTCTCCAAAGTCGAGTTTTCCTCAGTCGTATGGAACACCATTGGAATAACAAATTCATGTATCTTAGAAAAAGTGCAGCGTCGTGTCGTACGTATTGCTTATGAAAGATGGGTTGGGAGACATATTTATTTTGATTATGAATGCCTACTTAATCTCCCTCATCTTGTACCTTTGCAGAAAAGAAGATTAGCGCATGAATTCGGTTTTTTTCTCTCAGAAAGTAAACGCTGCGCTTGATACACGCGTGCTTTTAAGTGCGATCTATTTTTGTGTTCCTCAGAAGTGTAAATTATTTTCATTTCTTTTACCTGCCGAACGTTGGTGTCCAGTCCCCAATGACACGCCTAAAGCTCCTTTATAATAACTATAGGAAAGATTTAGACTTGTTTTCACCCCTCACAACTTTTAAACAAATTTTTGTTGGCCGCTTGGCGGACAGCCGGGCCTGTTGCTTTATGTAGCTTTGTTTATTTACTTTTTACTTTTCCAAAATCACGTCCTTCTTGTCTGTTTGTTTGTTTGTATTTGGTATTTTATTGATTGTAGTCTGTGCACCCTGTTAAGACCCTGAACTGTTTATGTTCACATTAAGCAGAATAAATAAATAAATACATACAGGGTGTTTCACGAAAGGTGGACAAATTGCATATTGCGAAAACTACGCAATGAAACGAAAACAAAGGCTTGTGGTGTTTTGGTCCTGCGCCATGGGCCTATTTAAAAAAGTTATTAAAGTTCGGGACAATTAGATTGTTAATTATTTTTGCGTAATTAACTTTTTTATTGTTGTGTTTCAGGGCATATTTCGATATAAAAAAATGCTCAGCATCATCGAAACACACTAAATCAACAAACAGCAAAACGATAGAAGGCACGTGAAATATTTTACGGTTTTCTGATGAACCGCACAAATTCGATGGGTTTTTAGGTTTCGGTTTGTAATCGCAGCGCTTCTCGGCCCCGACGGCACCACGCCCCGTGGAGAAATAATGCAACCAGCCTCTGCTGCGTTGCGCTATTTTAGACGATCTTATATGCTGATATGTTTATTTTAAACATTTATATTTTTATCTTACTAGGATATATGTTCTAATCTTAGGCTTCTTCGCTTCGCGATTTTTTTTTTACAGGTTCATGCATCAACCTCACTTTGCCAAATGTCCTGGGTCTCGGAGAGGTACATTTCCGCAACCATATTGGCCAGGCAACACGTCTTACGAGTTTCAAATATTTGGCTTTTACTTTTACTGGCTTGTACTTTGTGTTCGTAAATTTTACGTCTGCAGGTATTCTTAGAGGAGATTCATTACTAAAGCTTTCTAATCTCTTTGATTTGTGCAATCAGCTCGGTTTATATGTTTATTTTAGGGAGTCTGCGTTCGTAACTTATGCGAATAGGTACACGACCATTCAACAAATAAACGAATAGCTGGTGTGCACTTTTACCGTTTTGCTCATGCGAATATTAAAAAAGATCTTCGAGACAAACACAAATTGCGTTTCTGTTTTTTGCTCATAGAACTATGTAGGTACGTACTTTGGCATTTATGTATTTCCTCTGCACACTTGTCTCTAAAACGTCAGCTCATTCGTTGAACGTTAAACGAAGCTGGCACGCCAGGTTTTAAAAGGTCGAAAAAACGTAATGTGTTTGTCGTATTCGTTCAAGGTGTGCCTTTAGCTGATATGTAGAAACTACAATAAAAACTATCATGCTGCTCTCGTGAAAAGTTTTTCACGACAGTAATTGTTTTTTGCTACATCTTATTACAACCACCTTCTTCATAATAGTGCCTCGAAGAGAATCAAAATCTCTGCATTCAAGACAGCGTGAGTACAACTTTTGTTTTGTACTTGGCCACAGTCATTAGGGAAAGCAAGTGAGCACTCTCCTGTAGTTCAGTTACTGTCTTGGGGAGCCGCAGGGTATATTATTATACATTTCATATCAGTATAGTTATAGTGTTATAGTATAGGTAGTGAGTGTCCGTATAAAAATCCTATTACATGCGTTTTCGAGGTATCTCATATGTAACGAAAAACAACTTAACGAATTAATATCTTTTCGGAATTTTTCTTTTATTCTTATGGGTGCCGACAATATATCGTCACAACGTTTTACAGTGCAGTAGGTGAAAAAGTGCATGATTTGACTCACAAGAATTCATAACGACGAGTTAGTCCGAACTACAATATAAACAACATAACATAAAGCATAAAGCAATAAATACAAAGCTAAATTGCGTCGAAATCTAAATTATGTAACTGATTACTACCTCCTTCTGCTTACTTCTGCCACTTTCATTAAACCCAATCCACCCTCAATGACCTAGCCAAACACTGTTAGCCATCTAAAGGCTAAGGGCCCCCACATAACGATTTTTCTGTCATTTTGTTTTATCCAAAGGATGGCGCCATTTTCGAACTTGGTAAAGTGGTTCTGGTGAGTTCTTAGTTTTGGAATTTCTTTTTATCCTGATCACGTGATCATGATCGTGAGCTGGGGAACGCTCTATTCAGGCAGCACAGCTCTTTTGGGCCTGGTAATTTAGAGTCTTAAAGTGCCCGAAGAAGTCAAGGTAGAGCCGAACTCTTTTGCCAGAGTACGGGCATAATGTCTCCAATTCGCTAAACAAGCACCAAAGAAAGGCTTCACAGCTGGTAGTTTCTGTCATCCAGCATCTTTGAGAACAAATCGGCAGACGAGTGCAAAAGTTAGGGTTCCATTCTGGTTGCTCGGATTGTATGTGGGAGCATTGCGCCTAAACTGCCCAACAAGTGCCAGATCAAAGCTTCATTATTGGCGTTTGGTTCTACGTGGCATTATTTTCTCAAATCTGACGGTTTGGCAATTATGTTTCGAGCTGGAGAAAATCCATATAAGCGCAATAGAAAAGTACTTTGGCACAACTGACGCCTTCGAGTGGAACCGTATTATGCCCAAGTTAGGCCGTAAGTGTTGCCAGACTTATGCCAAGTTAGGCGTTTTTGAGGCAGGCGCGTTCATTTTTAACCGCTAAACGCTAGAGTGCCTAGGGAGCGTATGCAAACCATGCGGAGCTTTCGCAATTTAAAGGCGGACGCCTCCCACGGAGATTGGTCTCAAGTGCGCATGCGCTGTGTTGTCGCGTGACGAGGAGGAAAGCAGGCGGAAAGGCGGAGGCGCTCGCAGACGATCAACGCGTTCGTCACCTCCTCGGCGCTCGTGTTACGAACGCCGCCTTCAAACCACGTGACTCCGATTGAGTAGTTGGACATTCTCTGTAATACGGGCTCTCTACTTACCACATTGGCGCCATCTATCCGGCAGCCCTGGAACACTATCGAGTTGCGTTTATGTTTTATCACTTTTAAGCATCATTATTTCACTGCGAGCTTGAAATAATCCCGACAGTGGTACGAGCGACTATTTCTTATATTTCTGTTGTAAAGTGTTGCGTTATATTCGCCCATGTTTACCTCTCACGCAAGGGCTCACCAATTTCTGTGGAAGGAATAATTTAAAATGAAATTATTCTCCAGTGTTTTTATAGGGCAGTTGTTCGAATAAGAGGCCGATGTTTAAGAGTCTGCGCCCGTTTAATATATTTCAAAAGTTTCGTGATTTTCGAAAATTTTCCATAAGAAAAATGACGACCGACGAATGCTAAAAATACGCGAAGATGAACGAAGCCAGTTAAAGGAACGAACCCTATGTTTTCATTTACTTTTCTGAAAATCACATAACTTTTGTCTGAAGCGCCGTTCACACACTTGCAACCGTGTAGGACGGAGAGACAAGGCCGGTTTTTAAGCCTCTTGCAACGGCGGAGGACCCGCCCCGCAGCAGCGCGTCCTGTCCGCCGTCGTAAAAAGATTATAAAACGGTCTTGTCTCTCTCGGTCTTACTCGGTCGCAAGTGTGTGAACGGCGCCAAAGATGACCGATAGATCAAAAACTTTGGAATACGATCCAGCATCTGGGTGGAGACACCGTTTGGCGATGAGCAGTTTAGTAGTTTACTTTTGGGGTAAAAGAATAACGCGGTAATGCTTTTTTCGGAGTCATATATTACCTTCCAGTGCATTACTTAACATAGGTCGTGCACTAGACTTATTCTCGCATTATTACGCTGAATTTTTACAATATTTTTTTTTGTAATAGTCCTAAGGATGTGTTTGAGCAACAGTACAACCGAGATGCTTCTAAGCCCCATCAAGCGACATTGGCGGTGGCCATTTCTTAGACGCAAAGCGCCTCAAAATGCGTGACCAGATCCGAGTCCTCGCCGGAACACGATAGAGTTTTTCTGTCCGATAGATTCGCAGACCACGTGCACAAGCGATGAAAGTCTCGGATAATTGAGATAACCGCTACTGGATGGCGCACACTTTTGAAAAGGGGCCACACTCTAAGAAATCTGCAGCATCTCTTCTCCCGCAATGCACTTGGGGGGAGCCAATCAATGCACTCTACGGACTGTAGTGAGCTCAGAGCCACACTGTAGAACGCGTCTTTTTGTCGAAATATATTAGCAGCTTAGTCCTTCGCCAAGACCACTTCGTGGATTTCAATGATTGGCTCTCCCAAGTGCATTGGGGGAAAGCAGTCGCTCCAGATTTCTCAAAATGTATTGATCAACGTTAAACATTCCGTTAAAAACGAAAATTGCTGGATAAATAGGTAGTTTGCCTATAGGTGGCGCGCAACTGCTAGCAATAGCATGATGCCGGTCGTTTGTCAGCTGAACACCGGTAGTGTAGAAGGTGTGACTTTCTACGTGTTCCTACGTAGGTGATGCTCTCCGTCTATCCTCTTCTAAATCTACTCCATCTTAGGGGATGAAACCTAAATCGCATTTACGTCTAACGCAAGGAATGTCTCTGTCCCTAATCTGGATTGACGTCCTGATCTCAAGCACTGATTTCTGTCCTCTTTAGTGCGTCTTGCAAGGAATTGGTGATTTGAATCTGGGGTCCCAGCTGTACACAATTCTGCAGCTTCTCGAATACGTATTCCAGAGGAACAATCTGGGTACGTTCAGCGTATTTTTAAGCAATGCATCGTTTGAATTTGACGTGACAGCCCTCCAAAGCGGACAATTAGGCACGCATTATTGCTCGCAGTGGCCTATCTTAAAAACGCCTTCTGAATCTCATACTTTCAATTGAATACATGCTGTGGTTGTTGTTAAGGAAATATTTCTCCGCGAAGTTCAGCCAAACGCTTTTTTGGTTAAACTTCGCCAAAGTATCGACACGTCAATTGTCGCTGTTATGTCACGATGTAACGACATTGGAATGTCCCGCCAAAGTTAGCGTGAAAACGTTACGGGTAGTAATTTAGAGATTAAAACAATAACAAAATTTTTGCACTTTAGCTATATTTTATACGTGTATGACACACGCAATCCGCAGCGAAACCTCGCCTTTAACGGCCGCCTAAATTACCTTAACGGCACGCGATCGAACTAATTTGAATCTGACGCTCTGTCCTCTTCACCTTTTAATGTTCTTACAGGCATTGTGATTGACGCCATTAAAGGTGTTTGCCAAGTGACGGGGCTCCTGTTCAAAGTGAACTGCAACGTTCTGACGGTGAACACCGCCGCGGTGTGCGGAGATCCAATTGAGATCAACCTTCCAAGCGTACTTGGGGCTGGCGCGGTAAGATTATTCAGTGTCGATTCACATCTGAGTGGATCTTGCTACAATGTTCACTATAAATAAACTTGAGCAATAAACAGGATGCAAATGAGAGTTTTTTTTTATAAACGGATGACAACCTGCGCTAACAAAGCAAGCTCTCGCGAGTTATAGAATCAAAGCAAATATAAAATTGATAGTCTTAGACTGACGAAGGGCCTGCAAGGCTTCAAACGTTTGGCCAAGTTTTATTCCTCACTGTGCTAATATGTGGTGTGTCTGTAGATTATACGGCGAGGAGAATATAATATAATAATAATATTTACAGTGGGATAACGGTCATGATCAGTCAAAAAATTAACTAAAATTTGTTAATTACCTTTTTAATTCGTAAAAATACGCATTGTTATAATAAGAAACTTGCAAAGCGTCATCAAAAACTATATCAGTAAATTTTAGAAAGACTTTGAGTGCGTGGGAACCGCGGTAGTGCGCTAAAGTTTCCCTTCGCGCAACAGGCGCAAGGCTGGTGTACAGTGGCTTAAAGGGGGTAGTGTAACGAGCGAAACCGGAGAAGCGGCACAGCGTTGGAAGACAAACGCGGGTGGCGCTGGCGCTTGCAGCACCGTCGTTCCGGCTATGGCTCCGGCTTGGCCGCTTGGTCAGCTTGGCTCCGGCCAGCTCCGGCCGATTCGCAGCTGTCGACTACACCGTCGTCTGCTAGTTTCACATTTTTTATTCACCTTCAAACACAAATCATATCCTTGGAAGTTCATTGGAAACAAATAATTGTTTTTTAGGTATTTATATTAGTTATGAAGCGTGTTAGGGTGCCTCTATCTGCCGGCCGATTGAAGCACCCAACGGAGCTGCGGATCGAAGCGCCACCTACATTGTCTTCCAAGGAGTGGCCGTTCCCGATGCATGGTGGTGGCTACGCGGTAACCACACTACCCCCTTTAAGCCACTGTAGCTGGTGTGAGATAACACAGATGATAACAGACGAAAAAAACGAGCATGAACGTGACCGGCAGCCTTACTCCTGCTGCACGACTGATTTAGTAATTTTCGATGATGCTCAGACAGTTTCTCATTAGAACCATCTGCTTATTATTAGTAACTGAAACGTTATAAACATATTTTAGTTAATTAGCCGACTTATTGTTATGATTGGCCCGCTACATTTAGTCCGCCTGACCCTATAACTCACCTGCACCAACTGAATTAGTGTAGCTTTCGTGGCTATTTAAAACAAATATTTTAACCTTAAAAATCACCCAGTATAAGACCGAAAGACAGCAGTGATCATTTTGACATCTTATTTAAATATATATTTCACTATTATTAATGCGAAAGCATTAACGGTCCCATGGAGTGGAGCAGGCGTTGTCTGTAACCGCGAGAAACGGCAGAGGAATTCCCTTCTTTTGACATCCGTAACGCACCGTCCTGAAAACGTGAAAAGGTTTTTCTCTAAATTTGTTTTCGCGTTTTTCATTAAGAAGTAAATGAGTTCAATTTAGATTTTATGTGTCGTATTTGGAAGAGGGGGAAATGGGAATCAATTTATACCAGGATTGTACTACACAGCCGACAGTCCACAGCAAAGAGTTAGCCGGGTTGTATTACAAAAGCTAAATGAAATCTGTGGAGGGGAAGGGGACTTTCTAGGTTTGACATTCTATAGCGACAAGTCAGGAATAACGGTATTTAACGATGAAAATGGGGACCCAGTGGGAATAAGTATACGGAATAAACTTGTGAAAATCATAAATGTGTGGGTGCATTTATACTTCTCATAGAACGGCTGAATGAGACTAGAACGGCAGAATGAGGGAAAACAATATTTAGAAGATTGACTGGCGGCGAAAGCTACGGCTTGTTATAAAGAGTACGGCCGTTAGCATGGATCCACCCATCCCTCAATCCGGGTGTTCGAAAGAAAAACCCTGCAATTTTCACCTTGTTATTTACTAGAAAGTTGCATTCCCAAGACGTGTATTTGTTCACCGCCGTGTTTTTGGTTTTCTGCAGTGTGTCGGAACAGAGTTTCAGACTTGCGAGAATGGGCAGCCAGTAACGGTAAATTATATATCCGTACAATTCCTCTTTTATTTTGCAATGTCGTCAGTGCTGAACATGACGTCTTACTGTGTTTCGATATCTTTACAGGGGAGTGCTGTTCAGGTGCTTTTCGATCTTATACAGGTAACAATGCGCAATCGCTGCATTCATAATTAATTAGACATCTAAGAAAAATAAGATCACCTTCATTGCATTAAAGTGAAAAAGGCTAGGTTTCAATTATCTCCCGAAGGAGGCAGGTAAGACTTTCATTTTTTGCTCGAAGCGTTCCTACTCAGTTTATCGTGTAATTTATAGTTCAGTATTCATTTCTATTTCGAGTTATTTTCTTAAAGGGATGGTGAACATAAATTTGGATTTCAAGAAATGAATGCAGGAGATGTAGGCGGGACGCTACAATCCCTACAGCACTACTCGTAAGGCGATATCTCGAATGGACGGCCGTATTTTCGGAAAAAGAGGTCGAGATTGAACGAGGGTGACGAGGCCCGTGACCGTCAAGATACCGTGTTTCCTCCTCCCTTTGCTTCGCTCCCTCAGGGCCGCGAGGCGGAGAAGACGCGAGGCCGGTCTCTCTCCTTCTCAGAGAAACATGAAGTCAACATTCCTGCCAAACGCGCCTCCTTTTGTGAAAAATACGGTCATCCGTTCGAGATAACGCTGTATGAGCGATGCTTTGGTGTTTGTAGCATCCCGTTGCACGCATTTGCCGCGTGTTTTGGGAAATTCAAATTTCGGTTCAGCATCCCTTTAAGCCACCTGATACTGGGTGCAGAATGAGACCAATCTAAAGACCACTGGATATGGGGAAGGGACAAAGAACGAACAACAACGAGAAACGACGACTTCCAAATAGCGGCGGAAATTTATTAACCCCAAATCTGTATATGTAGGGTAGAGGGAGAGAACAAGGGAGGGGGGGGGGGGGGAAGGGAAGCGGAAAGGAGGTGACTCAACCTTCTAGGGCACTTCACCGCCTCGTCGTCGTCCGTCCGTTGTCCCTTTTCCATATTCAGTACCCTTACCAACACGCCCGTCACTTACAAACCTAAAAAGTAAAAAAAAAACAAAAAAAAACAACAACAACAACAGAATGACGGTAGGCGATGTTTCAAACTAGGCCGACTTGCTTATTCAGTGACATCTTGATGTATACGACATTGTCATTTCTTAATGGTGCCACCCAATTCACTAAAAAAAAATCCATAAGTTGAGAACATTGTATGTTCCGAACTTGTAGGCGTTTTCTGTGTATACTGAGGCAAAGTGGTGACCTTGATAATGGTGTAAATAGAAAGAAGCTAAAGCTGGCTTAAGAAAATTATAGATATACACCAGCTCGCCTCTGCCATCACTGCTTACCTTAAAATGGCACCGAGCAGTTTTTTTTGTTTTTTTTATAAGTTCACACCACCAGAAAAATGCCAATAAAACAAAAGCTGTATTGATTCGTTTCACGTATTAAGAAAAACCAAACGGCATATGGAAATTTCGGCATTCTATCATTCTGGTGTACGTGAGATATATGAGTGAATGCTTGTTATTTCAAGCCCCGGGCGTTCAAAAATTTTATTAAATAAAATTCGCAAACAAGAAGTTGACTACAGATATGGGTTTATTATTGCTTTGCCACGCCTGTTTGAAGCGGTGTTGATCCTAAAGTGATTTCGAAGCATTTGCAATTATTAAAGATAAAATATCGCTTTAGTGGGTTTTATCAACTATAATTACATAAATTTGTGAAACTCTAAAAATTGGCCTTTCCAGCCAAATAAAGTTTTATTTTGCCCTGCTTTCGGATTCGGAGGTAACATTGCATTTTTATAAAGATGCTAAAAGTGTTTTATGTACTACTATTCTGCTAGAATAGTACAAATTCAAGGATTTCGTTGAACAAATATACCAAATATATAGTCCTTTATTCTCTGGACAACCGCTTCCGCACTATAAGTAGGTAATAAGCTGAGAAGCATGTCACAGGTATTTCGGACATCGAAAACCTAACCACAGTAGGCGTAAGATGCATAATTACCCATAAACAAACGTACGGCGCTTTGATTTCTATTTGATGTAATCATGTGTCCTGTCCGAAAATTCTGACAACCGTTCACATCATTGCCCAAGTCAGACCTCTATAGTAAGTTCTACACTTTGCTATTTATTATTGTACCATAACATGAGCAAAAGATATTTATTACGTATTACGTAAAATGTTTACTTTATTTTATGACCTTGTTCTACCAATCATAGATTACGCGAGTATGCCCTCCGAATCCTTCACTCATAGTAACATCAATAAGTTTGAGCAATTCTAAAATAAGGCAGTGAGGTTTATCGATAACCGTTATCATTCCACAGGCTCAGTACCAATGCTCAAAGTTAGGGCGGGGCTGCCTGACATAAAGATACGCATGTAATCTCACAACCTAATACATTTCGTTCTATTAGAAAATTGACAGCATAATATTGATATCTTAAGATACGTCCACTCGGACCTCCCAGATGACTCAGGCAAACTTCTTACTCGTATAC
Organism: Ixodes scapularis; assembly: GCF_016920785.2. NCBI lineage: Eukaryota > Metazoa > Arthropoda > Arachnida > Ixodida > Ixodidae > Ixodes > Ixodes scapularis. The sequence continues at coordinate 119,931,377 of NW_024609881.1, forward strand.
AGCATAACAAATATATTCAGTCATATCCGTATTTTGCCGACACCTTAAAATTTTGCATTTTTTCCAATATGGTATAGACGATTTGAATAAACTGGAGTCAGAAGTCGTAAATGCCCCTAAGATAAGAGCTTCTTAGGAAGTATGGCACCATTGAAATTGACGGTAATCGCAACCGCATATTGTATTGCTTGTTTGTACTTGTTTATATACCTCTATCCGCACTTTGGTTTTGCACCGCGACCCTGCCTGGACCCATTGTTTTGGGCTTTTGGGTATTTGTACATGAAAAAATAAATAAATAAATAAAGCTCCACTGTCTTATTAAAAGTGTATTCTTGCGCTGACAAACACAAAGCATTCCATTCCTTCCAATAGAAGCCATTTATCGTGCTGTAAAGGTAATACTGCTATATCGAAAGGTTTCAATGAGTATGATCAGGGGTGTACTTAGAATTTTGCCACCCTTGGCAGCCTTTGACAGTGACACCCCACCACCCAACTCCCGTTCTTTATAGTCAGTGACCATGGGGAGTGGAGGGAAGGGGGGAAAGTATCTAATTTTGGAGTTAAAAGTTTCGAAAGTGCTAGATTTCGACCTAGACCTAGACTCAGAGCTAGATTAAAAAGGGGTATATTAATTTGGGGGCAGCCATGACTTGGCCGCCCCCAAAATTCTGCCGCACTAGGCAGCTGCCCACTCTGCCTTAAGTCCGTCCCTCAGTACGATAGAAGAAAATTATTGTCAAATCTCGAATGTTAATAACGCGGAACATGTTCATGGGCTGAATTTCATGCAAAAAGTGTCACGCTCCAGCGTGAAGAAAAACTTACACCCAGTCCAAGGCAACATAAATCGTACGTAAGCATAGCATGTCAATTCATGGGTATTCAAAGCACATAGAAACATACTTATTCTAAATGAAATATACTCCTAATTATTCAGCCTTACAAAGCGGAACAGTGGGACTTGAAGCACGGAACCTGCAACCCGAATGCCTTTGCTCGGCTAAAGGCCCGTTCACACTCTTGCGACCTCTTAGACCTGGGTTCCTTAAAACTTGTTAAACCAGAAAACACACTGGCGCCATCTATTGGGAAGCAGTGTAAACTCGGCGGTCCGGCATATTTTTTTTTTATTTCTCGAGAATTATCCTTTCTTTCTTGGCTCGAAAAACTTTTGACAATGTTATAAACGAGCCTTTCTATGGGTATTACGCACATTTGACCTCGAAAATCCCGCAAAACCTTCGCTCTTGTGAAATGCAGTTCCAGGGTCACCGCATAGATGGCGCCACAATGTCAATATGTTCCCTCATTCTAGAAACATTTAAGAAGTTGTAAGAGATCTCGTCTCTCTCAGTCGTACTCGGTCGCAAGAGTGTGAACGGGCCTTAACGCAGCACGACTAAGTACGATTTAAGGAAGACTGCGATAGTAGGCCACCGTCGGGGCAAGCAGCTAGCTTCGGAACGTTGAAGTGTAGCTCTGCACGTGATCTCAAACACCACTTGTCCTGAATAACATTAAACTTTTCTCGATTTTTTTTATAAACCTTATTTGGCCATTACTGTCTCGTTCACAAGAGCCTACTACAATACATAACACAAGCATAACTAATCGTAACATGCGCATAATGCAAGCACAACAAATTCTATACTCAATGGGGTTTCCAGAATGATGAAGATGACGATTTTTTTCTATTGCTCTTTCCGCAGTGCCTTCTGGAAAATCTTTCGGACAAAAATTTGAGTAAACTTCTGCCCAACATAATTTGCAGCGTGTTGCAGATTATCGAAGATGCTATAGGGAAGAATGTGGTTACAAAACCCATAATCGGAGTTATTAACGGTCTGCTTCAAACCAACTGTAAGTTCGACACTTCTGCCGTTTCTTTTGTACATTCGAATATTACTGGGAGGACCGCGTTTCTACCGATGGTAATTTCGCATCTCGGACCACCGACCCGTAGCTCTGACATCATATCGAATTTTTGCGTTACCTCGCAGATATAGGAATAATATCGAGAGGAGAATACCGAGTTTCCACCAATTGAAATTTTTTTGCCACCTGAGAACACCAACACCTCACTTTAACGTCATAACCGCATTTATGCATGATGTCATAAATAGGGGTTTGCAAGGCCCCTGGGGCCTATTTTGAACCGTGGGGATCGCTACCATTTTTGTCCAACTAATATTTTTACTGTTTTCTTTCAGGTACCGCGGCTGGTCCGTAATATGGTGAAAACACACACACACACACACACACACACATATATACATATATACATATATATCTTTCTTTGTTTTGCCACTTTAACTCTTTTTCCTTTAATATCTCGTCATCAAAACCTGCTCTACGAACGCATAATTATTACTCCAGTAATATGGTATTGCGCTGATAATAAAAATAATGCCTGATGCCATGAAATGTGGTGTATCCCTGCATTTGCCCTTTCATAACTTAGACATAGCAGATTGTATGTTAAAATTTCTACATGCGCATATGCGTCAACTACGGGGGGGGGGGGGGGGGGGGGGCTCGGGGGCCCGAGCCACCCCTGAAATTTCCCGGGAGGGGCAGACCCCCCCCCCCCCCCCCCCCCCCTCCGCCCCCGCCCATTTCGAGAGCTCCTCGAGAAAGGAAATATTTGTGGCATGGCGGGTGCTTGCGAGTGTCCACAGGTGTCGCCCATGAGTCAGCGCAACCCGAAAAATGAACTGCCCACACTGCGCGAACATTATTATGCCAGTCATTTTCAGAAAGTCAATTCCAGGGATAAACAAATAGCAATAAAGATGTCAACAAGTCTGCAGGCGGCAGAAAGTACTTAGCGAAATACTCCCTCTGCGACGGCAATAGTTGAGGCGGTAAATGCGCTCTTGCCCTATAACATGAACAGTTAAATGCGAACAAATCGGGAGCCATTCCATTCTGGGAAGGTGGATGGCCAGCGAAGCTGTTTAGCACGCGATACAGGCCCACCCCGAGGAGCGGAGGAAACTAGACACGCGCGACGGGACCCCCACTCGGCGGAAAGTAGACTCGCGCGACGGGCCGCCACTTTGGTAGAGCGGAAGGAAAAAAACCTAGGCACGCAAGCGCTTGGAGCGACGACAAAGCAGGTTGTCGCTGTTGTTTTTTCGGCACCTCAAACGTTAGCGCAACTCTGCCCTAGAATTCCGGAAAAGGCTGGGGGCAAGAGCCAATGTTCCGAAAAGCACAGGAACAAGTATGTTGATTGCGTGGTTAGTGCGGTATACAAGATCCCACTAAGCTGCGGAAAAGCGTAGATCGGCCGAACTCGCCGATGCATTAATGACAGGACACGTGAACATGACTGGTCACTTCGGTCGACCGCTGGGGGGTCACTTTCCTCTGCATTGTGCTGCCTGTAAATGCCAGCCCGAATTCAGCAACATCACCATCATCAGGAGGGGCACAGGTAAAACCATCTGAGAATTGCTGGAAACGTATGCAATACCAAAAGAGGGGCAAGATGCATGCGTCAGCCAAACATCGGTTTTTCCTCACAAAAAAGAAATTGCCTATCTTGACACGTGCTGAAGCGATAGTGCGGTTTACTTCGTTGGTGTATTTTCAATAAATGTTTAGTTGTGAGTACAGCGTTTGTGTCGTTCGCATCTTCCTTTCGTCCTTGTCTATTTTTGCGCGCTGTTTATTTCCGTTTGACAAAGAAAAGTCGGCGGGAGCGTAGACATGGCCGACGCGGGTAGCACAGTGGCTAAATCTTTGAGAAACCCTTATTATCTACCTGACACCCTACTGATCTTGAAAATGGTGCCTATGGGCCTCCTGCACTGCCCACAGGGTTCTGCGAATGGGACTTGTTAGGAGTTGTTTTGGGTAGAACAAATTTTAGCGTCTCAAACTGTCACGCATGCAGAAGCGTAACTGCTCTGGTGCGGAGCGCGAGATCACGATGAAAATACAAAGACAGAATAAAAAACTCGAACGCCGTCAAAGCTAAGACGCTGAGAGCGTGAACCAAGAGATGCCGTTTTACGCGTTCCAAAGTAGACATCAAAAAGAAAAGAAAAATTAAAGCGTCGCGACACAGGTGTTGTGACGCCACCACCCAGAGTAAAGAGATGCGTGCCCTAGCGGTGGTGTCATGAATTTGGCACTTTCGATTCTCTTGCAACGTTGAGATTGGCCGATTTCTGGCGTCCAAAGGTGTTTTTTCGTTCTTTAGCACCACATAGAATTGAAAAAGCTCGATCAACGTGCCATAAGTAGTGCTATGTTCAATCAGGTGAGCTTGTGCTACCCAAAATGAGGGCGCTATACAGTTTGTTCAAAGCCAGAGCCGTGTATTGGGAGACTTTGGCCAACAGGCGGAGCAAAGGCCGCCGCCAGCGCCGAATATTCCCCCCGCGCTTTGAGCGTAAACTAAATTTGTGACACAGCGTCGACCAATCAGGAGACCGCGACGTCAGAATATTGCAAACGACATTCAAAGCGTGAAATAGAGGCGTTCAATCTCGGCCTCTCTGCTCCATCTCACAAATATCTGCAGTGAAGACAAAGGTACAGGCGCGTGAACCTAGCTCAGCAAAACGCTTTTGTTTTGTACGTGAACTCGTGCATAGGAGCCACTTTCCAAAGCCACGCGCTCGTGCCCATGCCTTTCTCTGCACTGCTGATGTTGGCTTGTTAGAACAGCGTCCGGGGACGCGGTGTCCCGCTCGGCTCGTGCACTGGCTTTCGTAGTGCTTTCTTTCACCGTCTCAGCTGAGACGCTGTTTCTAGCAAGTTGGCCCTGGTTTGGAGCGCACGTTCGTTTATTTTACACTTGAATATTGGCGTGACAAAAACCTCGCACGCACAATGTTTTCAGTCACTGAGAGTTACAGCTTTTAACTCTAGCGACGCTAAAACGGCTTGAATTAGTCGTGTCACAAATTTAGAGCTCACGACCACCGCTAGGGGCTGCTTCGCGGCCTGTGGTTGGCCCCGAGATGCTCGCCTATTCAATGTATGGCCAAACCACTGATCTCAATGACAATTGCTGGATCGCGCTTGCCGCTCCCGCAAGTGAAGCCACCGGACCCAACCCCGCTGGGATACGATTTGCCGTTTTTGCTAGCCTTTGCTGCGGCTTTCCAGCGTGCTGTAGACACGTTTTCTACTCGTTCGTCGTCATTCGACGAAGAAGTTTTTTGAAGACTCTGTGTATTGTTGAGACTTGCCGTTGTGAACACGTGGAAAATTTTACGAAAGTGCAGTGTCGCAGGAAAAAGGCACAACGCGTCGAAAGGAAGGGTCTGGCGGCGTGTTCAAAGCTTCCTTGGCACGCCGAGTGATGCATCTTTGTGCCTTCGCACGCTTGGATACCGGTCAAGTATTGACGCCGCGCCAAAGTTCTGAACGTGTGTCGCGCGTAGATGCCTTTAGATCATTTATATATATCGGCCACGGAGTTCTGGATCGTCCAGCTGTTCCGGTGAGTTGCTATCAATAAAAGGGGGAGATCCGTACGTGTTCTTATGTACTATATTAACCATGGCTATGTCCCAAATCTACTCTAATAGATTCCGTGGGAGCACGAATAGGGCAAAGTTGTGGAGCCAAGGGGGTTTTCGAAAGCAAAAGTACAAGACGGCGAGAATGAAAATCTTTGAAGCGCGGCCGATATGGTCGTGTGCAATCTGTTGACCAATTACAATTAGGCGGAGCCGCGGTCAAACGTTAAGTGCAATTAAGTAGGTTGATAATAAGCCAGCACTGATCAGTGATGAGGAGCTGTTGTGCACGGTATTGTGTAAATCGTCTAAGGACGAAAAGAAGACGTACCTTCCCCCCATCTTCCGTCGCTAGTGGACGCTGGATTAAGCTCGTTCCTAAACCGCGAGGGGAAAAGACGCTGATCCAGAGGCACGAACAGCTTCACGCACATTGCACTCGCTAAACACATACACACGGCGTCGGTTTCTTGGTTGGTATCCAAGCGTGCGAAGGCACAGAGACACGGCACTTCGGCGTGCCAAGGAAGCTTTGAACACGCCGCCAGCCCTTCCTTTCGACGCGTTGTGCCTTTTTCCTGCGACACTGCACTTTCGTAAATTTTTCCACGTGTTCACAACGGCAAGTCTCAACAATACAAAAGTCTTCAAAAAACTTCTTCGTCGAATGACGACGAACGAGTAGAAAACGTGTCGTCAGCACGCTGGAAAACCGCAGCAAAGGCTAGCAAAAACGGCAAATCGTATCCCAAGCGAGTGAAGTCCGGTGGCTTCACTCGCGCTGCAGCGAACAAGCGGGGAAACGCGATCCAGCAATTGTCATAGAGATCAGTGGGCCAAACTCTCTCGATAAACGGCTCTGGCATAGAGCATAGAGTACCCTGGAGCGCCATCTAGACGCTGCGCTTTGATACGTACCTATCCCGTAGAATACACTGCAGTTACCAAAACAGCCGTCTGGCGCGTCAAACGACGGGAGGCGAGTCGTGGTGGGTGAGGGGGTACTGCTCGTGTATGCAGCGTCCATGAGCAGTTCCGTAACTGAGACTACCCCATTCACACGGTCAACATAAAGGTAGCTTTAACATATACTCCGTTTCAAACATCGCGTGCAACGCTGGGAAAGCTACTGAACAAGTGCGCATGAAAAAACACACAAAATTGTGTTACTCCGCGAGATTTCGTGGACGAGCGGTACAAGACGCTGCTCTGGCGATGCCGGCGATGCCGACATCTCGGTGGCGGTGGTTAAAATCCACTTAGGGCGCAAAGGTTTTTTTTTTTTTTTTTGTTTTTTTTCCTCGACCGATTTTTTGTGCAAGATTGTGCGTATTGCGGAAGTGCATATTTCAATTCCTCTTTTCTTGTTGATTTTTATTTATAAGAAGGTAGACTTGGGGCTGGTGTTCCGCTCGAACTTGCGCCGGCCTCGTCAAAACGGAAGAACGGTCGAGATCCAGGGCGTCTCTATTTAAAGCCGTTTATTTACATGGTAGCGTGAAAATCAGAGAGTACCTTCAGAGTGTGGTGGACGGTCCTTTATATAACGAATATTGTGATTAGGGGACCGCACTGCCGTTGTTCAGACGGCTTGGCATTCCCTCACGTGATGTGACTTCATGGAAGTTTCCTTCAGAGTCAGAATACTCGCCGGTGTATGGAAGAAGTCATCGAGACGGCAGTATCTCGGTGCTCTGGTGCCGGCGCCCCCATGAACCGGGAGTGATTCACAATAGACGCGTACACAACACACGGCACTCGAGATCAGGATCGAGTGTTGTTTCCTTTTCGAGGAAAGCAGGGGCCTCGGAATACAGGCACGGGCATGTGCGTCGTTTACCCAGCCGACCAAGGTTAAGGTGCCTCAGGCAGACGGAGCCGACCAAGGTTACGGTCCCGCAGGCAGAATAACCCAGACGCTTCGGAATGCAATCACGGGCACCGCCTGCGTTAAGGTTCCGCAAGCAGACGAAGCCGTAGGCACGATTCATCACCGACACAGTTCCTTCTTGAGGCTTGTTTCACTTTGAAGCCATAAGGCCGATTTCAACACCAGAAATAACAGGTGGCAGTTCACAACACTGTCCGCGTGCTCGGAACTTTCACGTTGCGAGGTCTTCGCTTCGGGGACGCCACCTTGCCAGACACTCCGGTGTCGTTACTGACCGTCTCCAGGACCTCACGGACCGACGTCTCCGGGAAACACGTTCTTGAACTCGCGTACACGTTGGCGATCACCTGCTTGCACTTTTGCGAGATCTTCACACAACGAATCTTCGAAAATATCCGAGCAGGAAAAGAAAGCTTCCCGCGTAAGACGCCATCTTCACGAAACCGGCGAGGCAGGGGCAGCCTCACAACCATAGGTCGGCATTTTAAGCTGTCCTCACTCAAACTCACGATCACTATTTTTTCCTCAATCAGAACTCACGCCCACTCACGATCACGATTTATTCAAAATAGGATCATCACCCCGACTCACCCTCACGGCTCAACGCAAAACCAAAACTCACTCGCCGTCATCATCACGGTCGTCACGCTCACAGATCATCACGGTCATCACGCTCACAGGTCATCACGAGTCATCAGACTCACAGGTCATCACACTCACAGTTCCTCACGGTCCTCACACTCACAGGTCCTCACACTCACAGATCCTCACGGTCCTCATACTCACAGGTCATCACGGTCCTCACGGCACTCACACTCTCAGCTCCTCGCGGTCCTCACTGTTACAGGTCATCATGCTCATCACACTCACAGGTCCTCACACTCACAGCTCCTCACGGTCCTCACACTCGCAGGTCCTTGCGGTCCTCACACTCACACAGGTCCTCACGGTCCTCACACAGGTCATCACGCTCATCACACTCACAGGTCATCACGCTTGCCGGTTGGTTTGTTTGTGCTTTTCTTTTGTTTCTCTCAAGCCTGTGGTCTGTCTTCGCGTGAGTCGTCCGGCGGGGAAACTTCTGAGCCACTAATCCAATTTGAAAGAAATGTACTATGTTAATGTTTATGCTCCGCACATTTCTACCAAATTTCGTAAACCTGGATGAATTACGAAAGAAACTAAATGTACGCTGACTAAAGTGGGTGCGTTTAACTTTCGCCTGCTGACAAGGGCGGCGGGAAAACAGAAACGCGCCTTCCGACAGGTTACACAGACAATGTCGCAGTGATTAGAACATCGCCTCGCTGTGCATACCTCGCTCATTTGTACACAGATAAACAATTACTACATATATCACCTCCGTTTCTTTTTTTGTGCCACCCACAGGTACTTCTACGGAAGTTTATGCAGAATGTATATATAGTAAACATATGGGCATCGACCCATATTTTTTTTTTTTGTGTGTGTGTGTGGGGGGGGGGGGAGAACGGTTATATTAGGTAGGGTGGTTGCACGTGACGACGGTTTGAAATCTCACCATAATCCCTGTTGACAGTGGTGTCTGTCAGTCGTATGCTATTCTATGAACAGAGGCCGCGGTGGCCGAGTTTTCTTCTCACTTGAGTTGCTTCTGATTTTGTTGATCGACCGTGCTTGCCGGATTAGGCTGCGATTTAAGGAGAATCATCGGCTGGCATTGTTTTTCAGTCATCTCGGCCTTTATAAAATACTGTCAGCATTCATTATCTTGATACATGCAGCCGTCCTTGAATTGATTTCGTTTGGATTGGTTTGACTTTGGCATGACTTTGCTTGGTTTGGTTTGGAGTGGTTTGGGGGTTTGCGGCCGTCCCCATGTGGTTCTTTGTCGCGCTCTCGATCATGTAGGGCGCGCCACTTTTCATGTGGCAAGCCGCGTCATTCTTGACACGCAGTTTTATAATGGGCAATCAGTTCGTCGAACAAGGTTTCATAGACAGATTGTTTCATCGACACTGCGATGTTTCATCGGCAGATCGTTTCTTCGACATTTGTTTCATCGATGTGTCATCCGAAGATCGTTTCTTCGACATTCGATGCTCGACAGAGCTTATTACTCAGCCACCATATTACTACATTTCGTCGACACTTTTTTTGTTCGTTTTGTTTTACTCGTACGTCTAATGACATTTCTCTTTCCCTCTCTTTCATCGACGCGGCGTTGGCTCCTTGACGTCATGCGTTTTTCGCGTGTTCGCAGCGCACTACGGTGTCCGCTTCGGACAGGGCGCAGGTGGCTCAAGCGCAAATGCTCCTCACTCTTTGTACGCATGCAGTGCAGTGTGCTGTGCGTGGTGTTGGCTGTGCGCTTACGTCGCTTACGTTGCTGGAGTGGTGCGTGCGGCGCGGCGGCCTTTTGCACACGTACGACCGTTTGGCCGCGTGCTCGGCCTGTCTAGCGGATATTGGTTTACGAAAGGAGCGTGCCCTATAGGGGGGGGGGGGGGGGGGGGGACTGAGGCTCGGAGCTCGGCAGCCAGACGGTCGGACGTAATTGTTGCTTTCTGTCGTGCTTTTGGCCGCGTGCACACTTGACGCTCGCGAGATGCTGAATCATTCCAAACTTTTTCTAAAAGGAGTTTTTCTCAACGCAGTGGTGGCTTAGTATACCGCTCATTTTTTGTAGCGTCATGTGAGGCTTATTTTGTGCCCAGTAATGCACGCGAAATTCCAAAACTGACGTTTTGCAAGTGTTCCGAAATAGGTAGTGACGTAGAGGTTAGCCTGTCGGTTTCGGTAGTCTTTAAAAGTCCAATGAACGAGGTATTTGCATTGTTATAGAGTCGGAGCATAAGGGGTTTGAGCGAATATAGGGGGCACTCCGATCGATCCAACATGGCGGAAAAGAGGGGGATAGATTTGCGGCGCCCGTAGATCGGTAGCGTATAAATTAAACAAAGCGTGCTGTTTTGTTTGTTTACGTGTGCGAGACGATCATCGCTTCAACCATGACCTACCGTGATGCTACAAATGAAGTGTTCAAGCCAGTCGAAGGCAAGCAATCTTGCCATAGTCAAGATATGCGTGCAAGTGTTCGACGTGAGCTCTCACGCTGGTGCAGCTGTCATCAAGTTGAACCGAATGTACTTGGGTCCAAAGAAAGGTGCACATCAACAATGTTGGCGCGTTGAAACTATGACGCGTACTTTATCTAAAACTAAACTTATCGGTCTGCGGCTACAAACATTTTCGTTGACGTTGCTTAGATGAAGTAACCATTCAGGCCTCGCATTAAAAGGTGTTGCGAACCTTTCGGTTGTTCTAGTTACTTGTGCTAAAAAGCGGTTGGATGGAAAGTATGACAGCTACAGCATACAAGGGACGACTGAGGTCTTTATCCTGCGTTCTATGTATGGAAACATCGGTATCCTTGGTGTTATATTGCGATCAACTGGTCGCCGATCGTCCTGTTTTTATGCATAATGCAAACAAGCCCCGGAAGCGCCAATCTCATTTCGATGTGCTTGTGCACCCCTACAAGCCTCCTTTTGGCTCTTGTGGAAAGCTTTATTGTAATAGCAATAGTCTCATCGGCCGTTCGAGTTGTATGTACCACGGTGATATCTGCTGTGTGCGATCTGCAAAATAATCAAGTCTGTATTAAATGCCAGAAAGAGAACAAATGTAAAGCTTTTTTAACTTTTTTTTTCTTTTTACAAAAGAGGGCAAAGCTTCTTAAACAAGAGCAACCTAAGCTGATATTTGAGTGTGCTCAAGAATGAATGGCAAAAGGTGCTTATGCTAAGTGGCAGATGTACACAGTTAATTTTCTTTTGCCTCTGCATTGTAAATTGAAAGATATGTATCAGCAAAAGGCACGTGTCCTTTTGAAAATGTATTTTATTAGGGCAAAAATAGGTTTTCATACACAACCGAAGAGTTCGCAACACCATTTAATGCGAGGCCTGAATGGTTACATCATCTAAGCAACGTCAACGAAAATGTTTGTAGCCGCAGACCGATAAATTTAGGTTTAGATAAAGTATGCGTCATAGTTTAAGCCTCAAACGCCAAACATTGTTGATATGTACCTTTCTTGATGACAACTGCACCAACGTGAGACAGCCCACGTCGTCGAACACTTGCACCCATATCATGACTAGGGTATGGCAAGATTTCTTGCTTGAAGTGAAGATCATCTCGCTACGACTAGCTACGACCACACACCGCAGCGATGCAGGCGTCGAAGGTGTGCATCGCAGTCAGTCGCCGTCACCCGACGCTGCTCGTTTGACATTCACGGCTTTCCGCCCAGGTGCTTCGTTTGTACTTGGAACCAAGTGTTATTTTCTGTGCTTGTGTCTGTGCTCAGTGGCTGGATATGGGCCTCAAGAGCAGTTCTTCAGGCTCAATAGCATTCGCCGAAGAACTTGCGAAGAAAATGCCACCCAGGAAAAAAAGCACGAAGACACAACGCACCAGCTTGGTGGACTATGCACTGGTCGCGGAAACCAGGCCCTGCGGAGTATACACCAAATGCAAACTATCTAAAAAAAATCATTTTTAGGTTCAAATTGGCTTCTGCGGACTAAACGCCTCGACACTACCTGTTATTATGCATTGTATATTCACCACTGTTTGTTGCGGCTTGAGGCTGCCTTCCTGTAATGATGCAGAGGGGTCAACTGAACCTTGAAATAAACATATTTAAGCACATCTAGACACGATGTTCCTTAAAGGGGCCCTGCAAGCACTTTTTTACTGGTTTTTAATTTGCACCAAACCTGAGCGGACTGACCGTAGTAACTTAATGTAACTTTTCTTTTCTCAAATTTCGCTTTATTTTAAAAGTTATAGGCGAATTAAAATTACAAAAACAAGCAAAAAATAACCTCCCTCATGACGTCCTTGGTTGCTCGAGTGCCAGTGAACTAGAGGAGGGATAGTGAGTTCAGCGAGCGCTCACAGCTGCCGCAATGCGTGTCGACGGCGCGAGAGGGCGCCACTGAAGCGTGTTCTGGAGATCAGTTCAGAATGGAAGCCACTTCGCGCTGCCGTACCGCGAAATGGCCGAAACGCAAGACGAAGCTACTCGCTGATGGCCTTCGGAACGCTCGGAGCCGGTCGGATCCTCCAGTCCGTAAATGACCGCAGCGCCGCCGCGTACATCCGGGATCTTTCCGTGTCGGCGCCTGATCCCACTACTCTTTTCTAGTATGCGCCGCCTTTTCCACCGCTTGGTGGCGGGTATGTCGACGGGTCATTGCTTGTTTCCGTACTTTATAAACTGCATTTGTTTTTTTTCTGATCTAAAATACTGAACAAAAACTAGTTTTATAAACAATTTAAACGGTTCGCGCCACTTATGTTTTGTATTTCGATTAAAAAGAAGCTTTTAGCGGCTCTGACCAGTAGCAAGCCCAGGACCAAAGACGTCACATTTCGCGCGCTTTCGGTAGCGCGGGGCGCCCCCGTCGGTGAAGGAGGTTTCCGCGTCGTCTGGTTAAAATATGATGCACTGATATTTAGTTACTCTCTCCGTGCCCGCTGGCTTGCCCGAACCCTAAGAGACGTGGAAACCGCAAAAAAGGTAGACGCTTAAATATGATTGCAGGGCCCCTTTAAAGCCAGATGGTCAGGGAAAAGGTGTGCCATTACCTAATTTGCCAACAGCACACCAATGGTCACAATCAAAACTCACCGAGTCAATGGGCAGTTTTCCACCGCATTATCGCCGTGTAATCACCCATTTGGTCCATTAAAAACCTTGAGGCTGTAGCCACCAGCACACCCATTCTAGATCTGGAAAGCTTATGCTGTAGACGAAATTCCCATATCATCACATTTTTAGCAAACTGAATGGTCCCACCTGTTACACTTTTTTGCTTTGGAAGTAAACCAGTTCACAATACCACCAGTGGCATACATCGTGCCAAGCATTAGTGCCGCGTGTGGCAGCAAAATGTTTGAACTAGGGAAGCAAACTTAATCGATCGTGTTGATTAAGGCACCTAGATACGGGAGAAATTATCAATCAATCAAAGAAGGACCCTCGAAGGGGAAGTTTTCTCGCCGAACGAACATTACTTTTTATTGGGCGTTCCGCAATGTAAGGCCGAAGACATTCACTTCGTGATCGGTACAGAAGCATTTGCTCAGTAGTCGGTCGTGCGTGATAAAAACAACAACAAAAACAAAGGTGGATTAGAAACGCGATAGATTCGCCTTTGCACGGAGTACTTAAACTTAAAATCGTGTCAACGTAAAGCGACTATGGCCCGCCATGCCAGCAGCTATCTAAAATTTTACCCGTGTAGTCGTCACACCCGTGCACCAAACGAAAGCGTTGCTGCAAGCACCTCCGCCGTCAACTTTGAGTCGCTGTTGAGTCTGAAGAACTGCTCTATGAGGTTCATATCCAACCACTGAGCACATACACAAGCACAGGAAATAAAACTCGGTTCCAAGTACAAGCGAAGAATCCTGGGCGGAAAGCCCTGAATGCCAAACGATCTGCGTCGGGCGACGGCGACTGACTGCGGTTGCGCTCCTTCGACGTCTGCATCGCTGCGGCGGGTGGTTGTAGCTAGTCGTAACAGATCGTGTCAGCTCTGTTGCTCGTACCGGAACACTAGAGCCGCGTAATATTCTTGCTGCTGAAGTTTATAAGCTTACGTTCGTGGCCAACGCATTTACACAAAGCCAACGCCCAGCTAACCTATCCCCCTCTTTCTCTTTCGGCGACCGACCGCCAGGGCGGTGACATCGTCGCTGAAACTCCTCAATCGCCTACGTCGTCTTCTTTGCCATAGGGCAGCTGACCGCTTCTACGTGCGCGAGCTCTCGCTGGAAGCGTAATCCTATTTATATAGTGCTCATCCGTGTGTACTGTAGCGAATATTTCAGCCCCAACATATCAATAGTTTATTGTTATCAACCAGGAAAACGCAATATCTGTAAACACCCCCCGACAAAGAAAGAAAACGAGAGCTCGCCGTTCGCTTTGACCAACGTTGGCTTTGACCAATAGACCGATCTCACCAACCGTCAAGAGCGTGCGTGACGCGGCCATAGTTGTACTTCACAGGAGGCAGCGGTAGTGCACGAGACGGCTCGTCTCGTGCACTACCGTGGCGTTTACCCTCGTGCGGAAAGATCACAGTTCCCGCAATTCATTGCGACAGAGGAGGCATTGCGAAACTGGCGATGAGGTCGCTCTATTATCCCAAGCCCGGTTCACAAATCTGCGTTTCGAGCGACAGAAACGACAAAAACAACACGAACGACATGACAAAGGGGACGATTATGTTCGTATTACAGAGCGTGGCAGATAATGCAATGAGCAGCTTTGTCAAGCAATCATGTGTCACGGTTGTCCCGGTGTCATGTCGTTCGTGTTGTTTCTGTCTTTCTTGTAGCTCGGAAGGCAGATGTGTGAACCGGCCTTTACGAACCTACTCTGATGGTACGCTTGAACGTCACGGAAAATCGGTCTCCTCGCCTTTTCGAGGTGTCGCCACGGGTACGAATACTGGCGGGGTATTAAGTGATTTGTTCGGCACACAAACGTCACTACAGGTTATGACTCTGTCAACAATGCCTAAATCTTATTCCAATTGTAAAATAAAATATCGAAGGTGTCTTCCCGGGCACAATGTCCGCCTATATCAAAATCGAACTTGGCGTTTTTTTTAAATGCAATATTTAGCATTATTTCGCGCATTAAGTTCCCGGAAATTAGCAGCACATTCGGGAAATTGAAGTTGAGTGTTTTTTTTTTTCATAACTCGCGGAAATGATGACAAACAGTTTCTCCGGACATTTAGTTGCAAATTCACAAGATATATTATAATTTATGTTGCACAATTATCAAATTCGCGGCCTTTCTGTAACCATCGGTTCGAGACAGATTCTCTGTCGCTCGGTTAACAAGTGTTCATTCAATGCAGTAGCGCTCTTCAACGAACCGCTGATCAATCTTGCCGTTCGCTACACCATTGTAAAAATTAATTACGGGCTTGAGTCATCGCGATATGTGTCATATGCCTTCCAACGATAAGAAGTGTTTCAGAATTGAATTGTAAAAAGTTGGTTGTCAGATATATTATTTTTGTTTTACAAAAAATTCTTGCCTCACTCTGAGCACCTATTAGACCATAACAACGTAAAAAAGAAACATGAATAAACAACGGCCAAGGGGAGCACAGCGTCACGCACGAAGCCCGAGAAGCCCGGGCAATCGGCGCCTCGGAGTCGCGTCCAGCCGGCGCGCCGGCAACCCGGCCGTGGCCGTGGGGCAGGCGGCGCGACGTTGCGGCCACTGCGCGCCTCCGTCAGCGAAGGCACACGGCACACGGCGAATTCTGCGAATCCCGATGAGCCAGTAGATTTATTGGAGTAAGACACATGGCAGCGTCTCACAGGCGTCCATTCTAGATGCCACCTGTCTCTATGCGACGCTCTAATTGGCCCACTGAGTCGTAGCTTCCACAGTTTGCTAAGTGTGCCCATAGGCAACCAGCAATGGAGCTTGGAAGTTGGCACGACACGTTGCGCCATCTAGCGACTGAAAAATAAAACAACTTGGATAGTCCAGGACGGCCTGGGCCGCGAGGACTGTGGGCGGGCGCATTTAGAAACCACGTGTGAACGTGGCATTTTGGATCGGCGTGAGCCTTTTTGGAACTGTTTTTTCATAAAATTAAGTCTCCACTTCGGGAGGCACTCACTTGATCGAATGACGTTTTAGCGAACGCCCACGTTTCACCGAATGGCACTTTAGCGAATAGTCGGACGATGCGAAGCGGCGTTTTCGGGTGGGCCAAGTGAGTTCATATTTTTGTAATGAGTTGCCGCAGACTGTCACCGCGAAGCGGCGTAAAGCGCAGCGCGACGGATGGGTTAACGCGCGCCCCCGTTATTCGCTAAAACGACCATTCGCTCAAATGTCGCCGTTCGCTAAAATGTCATTCGCTCTTGTGATATGGACCCAGACCTTGGGAAGCGACACGGCGACAAAGTGGATTACTGGAGTGCGATGCATCAAGTAAGTGAATTTTACATTAATTCTTGAAGTGAACGAAAATAGATGTGCAGGCTTGGAAAGTGGTCTGACAGTCTCCTTTTGCAAAATAACGTATTTATACTAGTTTTTTTTACGAGTCTCTGAGACAACCATTTAGAGAAATACAGTAGGAAAAATTGGGCCGATTGTTGCTTCGCTTTGACGTCGAGAATCAGGCGATCAGGTCGTCAAGCGAGATGCCCTTCGACCTGTTCCCGGCACTCGTAGTTGTAGGCGTGCATTTGGTTGCGACCGCGCGCGCCGTTCGGCACGCGCGGTTGCGACCAAAACCTTTTAAGCATGCAAGTTTTTAAATAGTGGATTTTCGTAAAACAAATTTTTGTTTTTTTTTGGCTACCAAATTTAATGCTGAGTCTGGTAACAAATGTGACGGCGTGCCGAAAACAGGATGCTCACTTTTTTTTTCTGGGAAAAGCTCATGCGAAGCGTAAATATCCTTCTCATATCCTGTCGCCAGACTTGTGCACTGTTCTCTAGCACGGAGAGTTTGGTTCTAATTACCCACATTTTATTCTAGTGTCGTGGGGGCGCCGGGAGAAGAAGAGGACGGTCGAGCGAGGCGCGAGCGGGGGCCAGCCGGCGAGGAAAGAGGAAGAGCGTGCTGCACGAGGCTGGGGCCGGGCAGGAACGATAGAGCCGTTCTGGCTGGTCCGGGCCATGTCGGTCCCAGGAGCGTTCCACCAGCGAGCTTCGGATCAGGACCGGCGGAAACGGCGAGCCTGGCCTTATCGGCCTAGTCCATGACGGTCCAGGAGTGGTTCTGCAGCGAAACTCTGGCTGTGATAGTCCGGAACAGCTAGCGTACGCAGTGCGTGGGAAGGACGATCCGCAGGCGTGGACACGGACTCCGACTGCCAGCTATCAACGACGGGCTACAACTAGGGTCGGCGGGTCCGGACTGCCGGCTCTCGAAGACGGGCAACCGGGAAGTACAGTAAACCTATTCGCTGCCTTCTCGTTGCGTTGTGTCACTTCCTGGGAGAGGAGCGAATCACAGACCGATTGGGCGGCGATTATTATAGAGCGACGCCGCAAGCGCACGAAGACAGTTCAAACAGGTGTCCAAATGACAGCTTCAGATTATCCTCTCAACACTTGGACCTATCAAAGCTCCCGATGGTCTTAAAAAACCGCATAAAATAAAAAGGGACATGGAGCGCACGTGCACACGGGGACTGCTGAAATCGGGTTCGCCGCCGCTTGCCACGGCCCGACGGGCAGACTAGCCACTGGCCGACCCATTAAGAGAGACCCCTCCGCCTGTGGCGCCGAATGCAGCACTCTCGTGGCGCCGCCTGGCCATTGCCGGCTGGCTGTCCTGCACTTGCGCCATCTTGCCCCAAACAACACTTAAAAGCATGATATCGCACAATGTGAAAGACCTCACTCGAAGCTTCGATCGATCATGACACCGCCTTTGTCGCACTTCCTGAGTGATGACTCATTGCGAAAGGTACGCTGAGGAGCGCGGAGAAATGAAATTCCGGGTGCTGATGAGGATCATGCGAGTCATTTAATTTTATTGCAGCTGTGCGAGCGTTATAGTTGACACAATCATAAAATTCTGCGCCCACTGACACCAACTTGACAACAGGGACCGAAATCCACACGAACCTTTCTATGCCACAGAGAGAGGAGCGCTAGCCGTTTGGAGCGGTTCCCCAACTCCGACGTTACCGCGCCGCCTCGAGGCGCCGTCAGTCCGTTGGCGTCTCGCAGTCTGCCGTGAAGCGAAGAGCGAACGCCGAGGAGAGACGAAAGCGACCCCCCCCCCCCCCCCCTTCCTCATACCCCCTCTGCCCTCTACAGCTGGTTGAGACATTGCGGAGGGCGCTGGCAAGGAGGAGCCTGCAAGAACAAGAACCCCTCCCCCCCCCCCCCCCCCCCACCCTCCTCCGCCCTCTACAGGAACCGGCGCGTTCACATGGCGAAGGAGCAGGCAAGCGACACCCAAACCAACTCTGAAGGCCCGAACCCCACGCAGTACTTGCGAAGCGAGAGTCTCCTCGCCCACTAAGACGGCCCGGGAGCTCACGTGACCAACCCAGCTAAGAATATACCAGCGCTCACCGCGACTCATCCTGGCCATGGTCCTCAGGCTCACGCAGACTAATGCGATCACCGGACTCATATCCACCCAAAGACTCACGTCTTGATTCAGGCTCATGCTCATGACCCTCGAAACTCACAATCACACTCGAGAGACCTCAAAATTCACTCATGAGTACTTCACTTAGCGCTCAAGCTCACACTCACACTCAAGAGTTCTAAGAACTAACAATCACACTCACGGTCAAACTCACGTTCATGAGTTCGCAAGGCTCACACTCGCACTCACACTCATTAGTTCTCAGAACTCGCGATCACACTCGCGATCAGACCCACGCTCATCAGTTCTCAGGACTCACGCTCACACTCACACTCATAAGTTCACGTACCTCACGATCACACTCACACTCACAATCACAATTTTTCGAGACTCGCGGCCTCACTCACGATCACCTCAAATCTGATGGTGAGCGTGAGTGATCGTGAGTGATCGCACTCATGAGTGAGAATGCCGAGGTATGCTCACAACCCGAAAACCCGAAGCGAGTGCGAGTGCCGCACGAACGAAAACAGAAAATAATTTGGAGTAGTTTACATTATCTTTTCCTTTTAATTGAAAAAGAATCGGTGTTCCCTCGAAATCATAACGCCACTATTAGTTACTAGCTGCAAAGATGTACACTTTTCGACTTTTCTTTTTTTTTTTTCAGGGGCCGCACTATTTTGTGGAGCGAACGTAGTCGCGGTCGGCTGTGCAAGCCGGCGCGCTAGCTTTGACTACGTTGCACGCTATGTTTGAAACGGAGTATAGGTCCCTTTGCTATCGGCGAATCGGCCCGTGCTTTTGGGTCGCGAGCACACGCCAAGCGCGGAAGCTCGTGAATTGATTGGCCGCAGAGAATAAAGGTCCCTTAGCTAAAGGTGCTTTACGGTCGTGTAAATGGGGTAGTAGTCTCGTAACGTTGGCCACCAAGCGCGTGTCGCTCGTGTGGGCAGCGCGTGCAATAGACCGATCTCACAGCTAGTTTCAGTGCGCCACCGCTGCCGCCATGCATCGTGGGAGCTGTAGTCTTTCTGCACGCGCGACAACCCTGCTGGAGGTCTACGCGAGCAGAGCACGAGGCGGCATGAGCTATCTCGTGAACTGGCGTCTGCCTCCTACAAACTACAGTTATGGCGCCGTCACGGATACGTGGAACGCTTGGTGGGATCGGTCTATTGCAAGCTTGACCGATGTATTTTTCCGCACTGACGCCAGTCGTGACGTCAATTTTTTTTACTTTTTTGAAGACAGCAAGAATGCACGTGCATAGGTTTGACAGGCGCTGAAGATCCGCATGAGCAGCGATTTCAAAAACTGCTAGTATGACGTCACGCCCGGGAAGGCGGGGCTTCAGTGGTACTTCAAGAATTAATTGCTGCAGCCTCCGTGCACCAAATCGAAAAAAAAAACAAAAAATCTCGATATTCGTGATCCCGGAGGCCAAATGAAGAC
Organism: Ixodes scapularis; assembly: GCF_016920785.2. Lineage (NCBI taxonomy): Eukaryota > Metazoa > Arthropoda > Arachnida > Ixodida > Ixodidae > Ixodes > Ixodes scapularis. Next base: position 119,951,365 of record NW_024609881.1, read on the forward strand.
GATTTTGGTGTTTCTCCTTAGATACAGAACCACGTCAGTTTCCCTTTAAGCCCTTAGTGACTGTAGACCAGTGTCAGCTCTGTTCCACGGACGCCGTCTTGCTCGTTTATGCTGACGCCATGACAAAGTAGGGAGCAGCACTTTTCGCGAGACTCCCATTTTTTAGTAACCTTCGCACATATCGTAGTGCAAGAACGTCAGAAATGCATAGTCACGAAGCTCTAAGAACACCGATGCCAAGGGCGCTCTAAAAAGCAAAAATCTTCTTTTATGCACGACGCCTGTCTTCACAAGAGCCTGCGTTGGAGATTATTATTTCAAATTGTTATTGTTGGGGGCTAAGATATCGGGCCCTGGGTCTGCAGCTGGGCGTACACTATCGCGGGCAATGTGAGCTGAAGCAGTCCTTCATCTTTCGCTGCCGTGCCTGCCGGTTTATGAAAACGTCTTGGTTCAAACTAATGGAAGGGAAATTTAGTTTCGACTATCCGAAATGGATGACAAATCGAGACAAAAGAGAGGGAGCGATTTGGCTGGCGTAGCAATGGAATGGGCGGAGTTTCGAAGTACCACACGACAAGTAACATCATAAAAAGTGTGTACATTTGCGCGTATTTGTTTTTTGGCACATGGTGTCGGATTAATTGAGGAGTTAAAAGAGGTATTATATTTGTTTTTAAAACCGTTAAATCGGTCGCCATTGATCGTACTTTTTGCGAAAAAGCGAACGCCGGCTCCAAACTAGTCAAACGCAACGTTGGGGTCGAAGTTCCCTGAGTGCGCCGATTGCACTATCACGACGATGACTTCGCACTTTTGTCGTCGACGTCCAGTCGGCGCTGTAGGCGAACGTTGGGCTCCGACTTGTGTGAGCGACAGGTTTCCACCACGGCCAGAGGCCGCTGCCGACCGCCCAAAGTGGACAACGTCCGGAACGAACAACAGCGCACGAAGAATAGGCGCGAGAGCCTATGAAAGAGGGGAGATGCCCACAGAAAGGGGGAAACAGACCGAAGTCACGGAGGTGTGTAGATCGAATGCTACGGCAATGTTATACTTCAAGACTAACAACCCTTTGATGTTACTTTAATAAATGTTGTTTCTTGTTTTGGAAAGCCCGGCTTCGTGTTGTTCCTCCCGGATGGGCATGCCGCAAGGAAACCCTACCACATTGTGTTTGACAAGTCTAGGGCCCGTTACTGAGAAATAGTGGAAATGATGTCTCCTGTAATGAGTGCTCGCGCCACAGAAGCAAGGCTTTCAACTTTCAAACAAAGGAACGCGGTCTAGCACGGCTTGGTCACAGTTATCGTCTTCGCAGGTGTCCTCCGCGCGACTTGGGTGCCTTGGACATCAGGTGTATTTGTGTCGCTCTGCGGTAAATGCGCGGTACTGCGCTCATAGTGAGACCCTTCGTACCCACCATACTTTCTTGCGTCATTTCCAGACGAGAACCCGACAAGCACCACCTACTTAGTTTCCTTCCTTATGATCCTTGCTAATTTTCCAGCAGCCTCTTTAACCCACAATCTGGATGGGGTGGTGATTCAAACAGTCAAAAATAGGCTCTTTAGCGTGGATGATGATTTTTGCCGAAGTTATTTTATTAATGCAATTTAACAATTAGCAAGTTAAAAAAATCTGCATACCTTTAATTTACGTGGGCGTCCTTTTTATATATTACTAAGTGCGCGTTGCACCATCTCTTGGTCTTCAAGAAAGTAGTTTTAAAATGTATTGTAAATTCTGTAAACCGAATGCGTTTGGCTAATATATTCACGTTAATTCTTTTAAATGATAAAATAGCCTACTGAAAATAAATATTTGAAACATTTAACTTGTGTTAATATACTCACTTTGTGACGTCACATATGACGTCACTAGACACATGACATCTTGAAACTCCGCCCATTCCCTCGCTACGTCCGAAAGATCGCTCCCATACGAAAGCAGGGCTGACTGAATCATAGAGGCAGAAGAAAGCCGAATTACGTCCCCCAGCTCCTTGTGTCTGCGTAGGTACTTATCAACTGCCTATACAAACTGACAGTTTAGAAAGCCAAGTGTGGTGTATTTGATCGTTTTTATCGTTCCACAACCAATATTGGTGACTTAGTCGGTTGTCTGCCATCTTATGTCAAAGTTTCTTTCAGCTTGAACTTACTATGAACATACTGTGAATGTTCTCTGATTTCATTTGTGAAATCAGCGATCCTTAAACCCAAAAACTTACCTGCGATCTTCACCTCTAAAGTTATATATTACATGTAATGCAGTATTTTAAAAAAAACTCTTGTTGAGACTCATTTAGACATTAAACAGCCGTTTCAGAGAGTGAAGGAAACATGGTGTTTTAAGGCTGCCAATCTCTACACTATCTTCATTTATTTTCTCTCTCTCTTTATTGCTTGTTTAGCTACAAATTAAATTTTTCATGTACATTTCCGTCACGTAACTTAATAGTATCAAGTGACATTACGACTTTACACCATGACATCCCGCGACCACGTCATGGGACTTCAGGTCAAGGTATAAAATTGTAGTACACGTCCTCTAAAAAAGAATGAAAAATCTAAGTGGGCGGGCTTAAACGTCGGTGCTTTGCGTGGGTCGTGAGCGCTACCCTTTATGCGTAATGCAGATGCTAGTATACACTCTTTAGGGAGTCCTCTCTCCTATCAATTTATCAATAAAAATATATTCGAATGGCTGGATCAGTGGCCAAAGTGTTTACGCACCGTCGCCCAGACCACGTGAAGCGAGAGCTTGCGCTGTAGAACCCAGAAATGCGGGGTTCAATTCCAGCCCCAGCCCGTTTTACGGCGAAGCTGTATACCTCTGCCAGCCGAGGAAATTGTTGTTTTGTTGGCGTTGTAAGCAAAAAACTCCCGGCGAACAATTGAAGGTAAAACAGCATATCTCCTTTGCAATCAGCCATACAGCATACAGCTCAATATCCGTTTCAATAAAGATGAAGAATAAAGAAAACCACAAAACAAGCATCAAAACCACATGATGGATGATAAGGCGCGTGTGAGCAATGGAAGCATCCTCATGACGAAGACCGGACTCCGGCCGAAACGTCGAAGAATAAACCGTCCGTTGTTGCTGTTTTCACCAAAGGTTTCCTTTTCTGCTCAGTTATATATATATATATATATATATATATATATATATATATATATAATGGTGAAGGTTTATAAATGCTTCCGTTTATATATAGGCAAGAGTAGGTTGCGCAGATACCAGGCTTTGGATAATAAAGATATTAAAAAAAGACAAATTTAATGCTGAATTAAAAAAAGTCATACAGAAAAAAAGAGTAAAGTGCCGAAAGAAATGTTGTATAAGTTCAGAAGAACAATCAATGCTATGCACACGAGCGCTAGATACGCGGAGGATAAACTTAAAAATGACGGAATAAAAGTCAAAGTTAAACACAAGATTAACTTGTAAAGCGCCTAAAAAGACGAGGACACTAGAAAGACAAGAGAGGACCAGGCGCTAACATACAACTGAACGTTTATCCAAACACACTTACTATTTGAGCACACATTCAGGCTCCCGACACAAAAAGGCAAACGCTTTCTCAGTTAGGTGTACTGACGGTGCACTTACGCAGCTATCCTCGCCTTTACTCTAATGCAGCAGGCCTCAAACATTAATCCTCTCTCAGTTTTGTTTTTTTGTTTTTTGTTTTTTTGGTTTTCCCACTATCTTTGTTTTGTCAAGATTTGGCGCGCACGGACACCTATCCGAAGGAAGTGCTAGATTACCCGGTGAGGAACTTCCAACAGATAGGGCATGCTCGCGTGCCCTGTCATTGATGCACCTCCCCGTTTGCCCTATATACGCTTTTCCGCAAGTCGTAGGTATTTCGTAGACAACTGACGTTGAGCATTCAATATACTGCGCGGCGTGTTTCTCGGCGCAAGCCTCAGTTTTTTTTGTTTGTTTTTTTTTGTTAACTCTTGAGCACAGACTGGACAATTTTGACGGCGCAGACCTTCACCCACCAAACTATGGTGTCGAAACGGCTGCAGTTCTTGGATTTAAACTAGCACTTCGACAAGGACCACGTATGCTGGAAGTACCAACCACGCTCGAAGAAAGGAGTTTGCCTTTTTAGTTTGTCCGCTCCAAATTAGTAAAACGAGGGATTGTGTCGTCGTTGATGAGAGCCTCCCTAGACAAGTCGTGTAGGCATAACATGGGCGAAAGCTTTCTTGATCAGGTACGACGGCTTAAAACGGCGGGCTATCCAGAGCATTTTTTAAAGAAGTTGCAGAAACCCTGGTCCTAACGGTTAGAAAAAAAGTTGGGGCTCCAATCCACATTGTGAAGGTGGTTCATCAGCGAGGCTTTGGTATCACCTGCAACGATTGCCTGCTGCAATATACCAAATGCCACCGCCGGTCGCAGCACGCCGCCGCTGGTCGTCTTGCCGTCTCTTTTCCCTTTTGCCGCTCCTAGTATTCACGCCGCTCCTCGGGAGTCTTAACTATGCGTGGCCTATTCATCGCGGTGCTGCAGCAACAATGAAATCAGTTGCAATACTCCGTTTCATCTTTCGTTTGAGCGCCGCGCATGTTACGAGCCTTAATCAACTGGAAATCGATTGGAAACTTAATCGATTGGAAACCGAGAATCAAGCCAACTCAACAAACGCTGGAGCAGATTATTAGGCTCACGCATTTTTGTTTCGTTACTCGTTTTTCGGAGTTTTTATCGTGTAACGCCAGAAGCTCTTTGACCGCGCTGTTCTCAAGTCTCCATGTCCTGTATTCAGATGTCTGTGACCATAGAAATGTCCCAAGTGTTTTGTCGCCTTTCGGTAACAAATCCGCAGCCACTCGACTCTTACTAGCGAGTTGTTCGTGTTACGAGGACTCGTCAAACTACTTACCTGCCGCTCGTTCCAAAGCTCTGTTGACTGATCCGACAGTAAGTCGTAAAATAAAGCTCTCGAATACAAGTTTTGATCAAATGTTTATAATACATTGCGGGCGTTGCTTTCTGGTATGGTTCACTCATCACCACTTTCTTCGGTTGGTAGGCTCTCCAAATAACACTAGAAAGGAATGTTGAAAGCTGTTAGGGCTTACAACTAAACTCAGACTGATAAAATTTAGTGACGGAATAAAGATCCAATTTTCTACTGTTGACTCATAGCAAAACATTGCGTTTAGCAATAATAACAGTAGTACGAATAGTAAGTAAGCAATAATACGAGTATGAGTGGTAGGTACTAACAACACGCAGAAACCTCTAGATCTAACGTTCGAACTTGCATTGGTTATTTCTTGCGAGTGTGTAATACTTGCCTTTACTTCATGTTAATCATACAGAGTTCTGTTTAAACTTTTGTGGTATTTTCTTTCATACAACTCCTCTTTTCTTTTTGCGACCTGGTTTGTTGGTGGCATTTTCTTTCCTACAACTACTTCTTGTTTTTGCGACCTAGCTTGTTTGGTTTAGTAATTTAGAAAGAGTTGCTATTGCCATCGGCGTCTTCAAACTTGTATTTTAGTTCGCGAATGGTTTGACCGCGCTATCTCACATCTAAACATTTGGAATGCTTAATTACACATGAAACGAACTGGACTTAAGGCGCTCCTATGTCTGAAAAACTTATGGCCGTTGTAATGGTCCCAGAATCCTGGGTTATACTTTTTTGTATGTTATCCGTGTTCTATTATTCGATTATTGAGTATATTTTCGTATGTGGTTTCATTTACTTCGTACCGCCCGTCATTGACTGGCCAGGCCAGGAGTCGGTACAGGAGTCGGTACATTCTGCGGAATGACGCAGGACGGGAAGGACGTGTCCGCCTGTGCTCCGCAAAAAGACGTATGTGGCTCGTGCGAGGCTCGCTTCTACGCGAAGCAGCAGTTTCTTGTCTGCTCGGCAGGTTGCAATCGCCGTTTTCATTGTAAGTGCTTGAACGTCACCCATGAAGAGTACAATTTCTACATGAAGAGTGGCACGAGCGCTTTCAAGTGCTCGGGCTGCACCCGAAGGAGTAGTGCGTCACCGAGGAATGACGCCGCTGCTGGTATCGGAGGTGTGGTTCCCGCTCCTGTGGCGTTCGTCGAACCATCGAATGTGACGCTCGATGACGGCTCCGTTCCGCCCGCTCTGCTACGCCTCATCGAAAGCCTGTCAAGCAAATTGGACATCGTTACGGCAGAACTCAAGTGCCTTAGGGCGGACAACAACAGGCTTCGCTCCGAAGTGCTTCATCTCCGTAAAAGTGTCTATGAACGAATGCCTCTTCCGTCTTCTTCATCAACCATGTACGCGTCCGTCGCAGCGCTGCCGCCTGCTGCACCAACGTCAGTGTTGAGACCTCGAGCTGCAGATTCGCTTCTCAACGCAGTTCCAGGGACGAATCTGGGTGGGGCTGGCTTGGAATCGAGTCCATCAAAGGGTGCGAGAGCTGCGGGTGAGAAGGACGCTGTGGACGACGGCTACACAACGGTGGGGCCCCGGCGGCGAACCAAGCCGTCAGCTGGAACGGCTAAACCAAGTAAGGTGACCGCTGTCCCTCGGAAGAATCGTCGTTTGGCACTTTTTGTATCTAGGCTAGATCCGGATACGAGCGTGGACGATGTTCTTGCACTTATCGAACCTCTTGTAGCGGGGAGGCAGGTCCTGTGTTCAAAAATGTTTACACGATTTGACACATACTCTTCGTTCCACATCTCGGGTGACGAGTCAGTTTTCGACGCAATTAACAAATCCGAGGTGTGGCCTGAAGGTAGCATTTTTCATCAGTTATTTGGTCGACTGGACAAGTCTCGTGTTCATACTGATGACGGAGTAGAAAACGTTCATGACGCACAAACTTAGCGTGTTTTACCAAAATGTACGAGGCCTGAGGACTAAGGCCGACGAGTTTTTGTACAATTCAACTAATTCAAGTCATGATATTATATGTATTACTGAAACCTGGCTTTGTGATGGTATATCAGTCTCTAGTTACTTTAACCCCAGCTACACGGTCTATCGGAGGGATAGAGACTACTTGTGTACGGGGCAAACGATGGGAGGGGGCGTTTTAATTGCAACTAAAGTTTCCGTGGCATCGCATAGGCGGTTTGATCTTGAAACTTATTCAGAATGTGTTTGGATCGAGATTAAGGCAAGTGACGGATTTAATTACCTGATAGGAACGTACTATTTTCCCCCGTTATTTGATGAAACCACCTTTATTGAACATTTTGAATCTCTCGGAAAGCAGATCGATTTTGACAAGTTTCGTGTTCAGATATACGGAGATTTTAATCTTCCAGGTGTAGAGTGGGTCATTGCAAGCTTTAAACAATAATACGTTAACAGCTAGAAAGGCCTTTTCTTTGTTGTCTTTTGTTAACTTGAGTGGTCTAGAACAATTAAATTCAATACCGAATTGCGCAGGTAATATCTTAGATCTTGTTCTTTCAAATGTCGACATTATAAGCTTATGTCTGGCTTCCGATCCTTTGGTACAAGTTGATAAGTTTCATCCACCTTTAATAGTCCAGTTATCTCTTCCGTGGAAGTCGCGGATATCGTCAAAGCCATTAGCCTACAGTTTTTTAAAAGGAGATTACCTTGGCTTGTATAAATATATTGAAACTTTCGACTGGTCTAACGTTCTCGCCATGACTGATGTCGATCGTGCTACCGAGACTCTAACGACAATTGTAAAAGATGCCATCGACACTTTTGTACCGAAGCGTTCAACAAAGCCATCCAAATATCCTGAATGGTTTTCCAGGGATTTAAAATGTTATTTGGTCAAGAAAGAACATTTCCACCGTCTTTACAAAAAATGCGGCTCTTCACTTATGTACACCAAATTCAGTTTATTTCGGGCCTTGGCGAAGAAACTGTTCAAGCGCGGTAAACGCATGCATCTTGACAGCGTAGAAAATAGCTTGTTTCGCCGCCCGAAGACTTTCTGGAAGTTCACGAAGCAACATACACGTGACGTTAGTCCTATCATCTGCTTACGTGCCTGTTCAGATAACGCCCCGGGTTATGTTTCATCACCTCATGAAGTTGCAGATGATTTCGTTGATTATTTTGCCAAATGTTTCTCTGACAATCAGCAATCCGTTCTACCGGAGGATAAGGAGCTGATTTGTCACGATTTCTTGAGTTCTGTAAGAGTGGACTCTCTTGATATTGCCGAGGCGATAAGAAAGTTAAAACCGAAGTTTTCTTCTGGTGTAGATGGTGTACCAGGTTTTGTTATCAAAGGTTGCGGTCAGCTGTTCATTCCTATTTTGAAGCACATTTTTAATATGTCACTCAGTTCAGGCGTTTTCCCTTCGCTCTGGAAAAAAGCAGTTGTTGTTCCTATCTTAAAAGGCGGTGACGCATCTGTAGTTTCGAACTACCGTCCAGTTTCTCTGCTTTGTGCTTTTTCCAAGGTTTTTGAGATTGTTGTGCATAGCAGGATGACTTTTTATTTCCGTCAAAAAATAACGCCCTTGCAGCACGGTTTTTTAAAGGGTAGGTCTGTGGAAACAAATTTGTGTACCTTTTTAGATTAGTGTGTGCCGTTTGTTTTAAACAGAGAACAAGTAGATGCAATATACTTTGATTTTTAAAAGCCTTCGATAAAGTGAGTCACGTGTTGCTTTTGTCCAAGTTGCATCTGTATGGTGTCTGTACAGAATTGTGTAACTGGTTTAAGAGTTATTTGTCTTTTCGATCAAATAGTGTTCGGGTCGCTGACAGTTATTCCAAAGAGTTTTTTTCAATATCAGGCGTGCCCCAGGGTTCAATTTTGGGTCCTCTACTGTTTTAAATTTTTATAAATGATATAGCGTCATGTGTAAAGAACGTTGAACTGCTTTTATTTGCTGACGATATCAAGTTGTTTAAAAGTGTTCACTGTCATTTAGATTGTGATCTGATACAACATGATGTGTCTAATATAGCACAGTGGTGTAAACAAAATCAGTTATTTCTTAATCCTTTAAAAACAAAAGTGATATCTTTGTGCAGACGCCGCGCGATCATAAATAACACTTATCATCTTGAGGGAAATCCGATTGAACGAGTGTCAATTGTAAGGGATCTTGGTGTGTTTATTGACTGCGGATTAACTTTTAAAAATCATGTCTCTTTTGTTGTCAGCTCTGCAATGAAAGTTCTAGGAGTTATATCGCGTTTGACCAAGCATTTTAAAAAGCCCCATTGTTCAATACATCTTTTTCAATCCTTAGTGGTTTCAAGGCTTGAGTTTGCTTCTGTGATTTGGAATTCAATTTCTGTAACACAGGCTTTGATCATAGAACGTGTGCAAAAACGATTTGTTCGAATTGTTTATGATAGATGGATTGGACGACGCGTGTATTACGACTATGAATGCTTACTGAATAGATTTTCGCTGAAGCTTTTATCACACAGAAGAACAGTCCTTGACTTGGTATTCCTACATAAGATCATTAATGGTGCCATTGATTCTTCGTGGCTTATTAGTAAAATCCATTTCCATGTTCCTTTCCGTGCGACGAGACCGCTCACCTGTTTTGATATTTGCTCACCATGCCGTGTGTCACCTCTTTCTCGTTTACAGACATTGTATAACAGCATTGTGCCACCTCAAGTTGACATCACCACACCCCTGCCCACATTTCGCTGTCAGTTGGACGAACTTTTCGTCACTTCATAGCGCGTCAGTGTATATGCATATCTATTTCTTTTTAATGAGTAGGATTTTTGTTTAAGATTTTTTTTTTGTTTTTTTTTATTGTACGAGTTGGTGTACCTAAGAGAAGGCCGCTCGGCCGTTTTAGGGCACCCGAAAAATAAAGATTATTATTATTATTATTATATTAGAAATAACACTTAATTATGACAAAGCAGACATTCGTTAGGACGTAAAATTTGAGGTTAGGTTTCCTATAAACACATATGTACTTGCACTTTTTACAGCAGTTTAAGGCAGGCCGTTCCAATCATCTATAGTACTTACAATAAATGAAAACGAGTATGTGTAAGGATGAATATGCCTCTTTATTTCTAATATTTGGGGGATTGGACATTTTATATATTTCTTTTTGTTAATTTTCTGTGGATTACTAATGATTAAAAAGAATAATTTTAGCCGATTACTTATCACGTACCGTTGTATTGTGAAAAACCCAGCTTTATTTTACAAACCATGTAATGAAGTGGCTCTTCTGTAGTCGTTTAAAATAAATGTAAGTGCCTTATATTGTAATCATTGAAGTTATTTTGTCTATAATTTGTTGCGCATAGGGTTCGCACTTTGGGCCCGCATTGTCCAGGTAGAATCAGAATTCTAAATGCAGTTATTTTTACTCCAAGTATACGTTTTATAAGGTTTTCCTGTAGCTTTCAGAGGCGTTGCATTACCTGTTTGGCATATTTTATCATCAATATAAGGGTTCCACGAGGGATTCGGACTAAATAATCATCAAAGGTACGTAGTTTAGTTACCTTTTAAGCAGATCATCTTCTGTGTGATAATCAAGTTCAAGGGGGGGGGGGGCTAGTTTTTTTAGTAATGGTCATGTAAACGGCCTAATTAGTGTTCAAAAGTATTTGCCAATCATCACGCGGTTTTTGCTGATTTTTTTTTAATGTTCAGTTAATTTTACTTTGCGAGTAGTAGTAGTGGTTTGGCTCATAAATTACTGTGTCATCTGCGAAGTTTTTAACACGTAATATCGGGTTTGAATGAAGTGCGAACACTGAAGCGCGTAGCCGTCGACAGATGCTCCTCATCCTGAAAGCCTCTAGAAATCTGTGCAGTTGCGGGGTGGAGAGTATGGCGCTGCGAGGGTGTGCGTCCTACTCCAATGTATTTGACTCTCGCCCAGCACAGGCCAAGTTTTGACGCAGCACCGGTGGTGCGCTCGAGGTATCGTCAATGTTCGCATTTCATTCAATACCATTATGCTGTCTCTTCGCAAGTTTCGCCGAACCCTCAGGAACCCTAGAAATTACTGTACAAGGTCGCGATTTTTCTTCCTTGATGTGAATCCTTTGTTGTTGTTCTTGTAGAGATAAGCTTCTTTCCACCTAACTATTGGTCTATTGTTGATAACGTTAATTTTTTTAACAAAAAGGTAGATTGTGATGACACACGCGATTAAATTATTCAGCAATATTATATCAGTCTACCCCGTCTATCAATTCAGTAACTGTGTTCGTGAGTAACTTCAATAACCTACGTAACTGCGGAAACACCTTGTCGGAAACGATACTTTTTTTCCGACAAGGTTTACACGCTTTCCAAGTCAATCACAGTTTCAAAAGTGCATTAGAAGGTTCGCTATAATCTCTTGGAGAATTTTATTTGGCACGCTTAATATTGATATAGGGATACAGTTATGTATGAAAATCATTAATGTTTTTATGAACAGGAGTAATTTTCGCACACTTTTATTTCCCTGAAAGTTTCAAAAGTACATTAAAGAGTTCGCTATAATCTCTCGGAGCATTTTATATGTCATGCTTAATATTGATATAGCACTATAGATATGTACTAGAAACATTAACGTTTTTATGAACAGGAGTAATTTTCGCACACTCTTATTTCCCTGGAATTTGAGAGTCTTTCAGTTATTTTGGATACAAAATTGCTAGGTAGTGGGACATTCATTCAGCATAGCTTTTCGAAATTTTATTCGGAATACAATCTGGTACGGTTGATTATATTTGTTTGCTTGTTCTTTTGTTAGTTTTTAGTTTTGTTTTTTGTGTCTGTCTAAGTACACTAATAGATTGAAAACACCAGGTTGACTGATTTCAATCTCCTAAGCACCAGCGGTAGCATATCTTAGATTAGATGATACGAGATCCGGCGATTACGAGAGATGATACACTCACCTTCATAACTTCGAGCAGATATTGTATGTCATTTTCCTGCAATATTCATGCCAAAAAGAACGAATGTCATACAGGCGAACATGCTCAATCAGAAATCGATAAATAAAAGTTTACGCTTGCACTTACCTTAGAAACTTCACCGACGTCACAGACTTGCGTATTCATTCCCAGGCACTGTAAAAACACAATGCCATGACACCGTGAAGGCTCATATCTATACTATTAGGTGTATTTAGGACGACGATACACATTAAAACTTATAAGGTCAGTATATAGAACACGTCTGTTAGGTGAAATGCATTGCAACTTGCATCTAAATGAAAAACTGGCACACTCAATACGCCTATCTAAATTTCTAAAGCACTAGAGCACTTGCAACACGTTTACAAAAAGGAGTCTGGTTTGCCGTAGGCAGCACACTAAACACTTGACACATGAAGGAATTTATGTAATAAAACGACATAAAGACAAGCTTCTTTCAGGTGCCGCGCAGAATCTCTCGTGAAGGCAATTATTTGTATTCGTTTCTCTACACTTTCCGACGTAGTAATATATATGTATAGACAATTGTGAGAACATTTTTCTATAGACGATAGCCACTGACATTATAGAAAGCGGAGCATCTGGCGAATCCCACGCATTCTACTATCGACCCGCAGCCAACGAAGTTAAAGCATCAGTTGGTGAGAGCTTACTGATATTGCCAGCTGAACGTAAATAAAGCTAGAAGCTACAAAACAGGACAATAAACATACACACGAGTAAAAAAGAAACATATAAGTCGCTGGACTCACAACTCTGTTCTCTTTATCCTCCTGTGCTACCATGAATCCACGATGTGTGAAACGGTTTCGCTTTTTTTCTCTTCTTTCCTCCCCTTAATTCGCGTCGAGGTTTTTTTTTTTCTTTTTTTTATCGTTCAGGTGGCAATTTTCATAAGCAGGAACCAACTAACTCAGCTTCGGCAAGTTCATAGGAGCGTGGAAAAAAAATGACCAAGCAAAAACCTCGAAAATAAGAAGCCGCGACACGCGTTTCTGAAGCCGCCAGAGACTCTAGCCTTCCTCTGACACACATTTCACTGACATATTCTGACCTCGGCATTATTCAGTTTTTAGAGAACAAACAGTTTCCTTCTAGGGGCTGCGCCTTTAAATAACTTTTTAGCGATGCAGTTTTACCTTTAGGTTTATTGATTGTATCGTCAATGTGTATTTCCCGTCATACACCACCCCTAATTGTTACACCCAGGTACTTATATTCGTTTACTTTCCACAAATATGTTTCATATCAAAGGTAACCACGCGCTGCAGCAGTTTTCTTTTGTGTAAATCACAGAAAATATATTTCTGAGTTTTGAAGGTGCTCACCAGCTCTCACAATAATTTATAATTTTCTTTAATAACACGGCTATGTTTGATGGGGTCACTGTCATCGTTTGTGTAAGTGCACATTTTTTAATCAAAATCGAAACGTCGCGCTTTCACTGCAATGTCCCAAAAGGCGAAATCCCTCCTAACATTTTTTTCCAACAGTAAAGAAGGCGTAGCTTGACCTACCTCATCAATGCCGAGTGAGCTGGGAACGTTGAGGACGATGGGGTTCCCACAAGGTATATTTGCGTTGACGTTGAGCGCTTCACAATTAGCATTGACTAATTTGCAGAGGTATTTGAGGATTTTAACCACATTACCTGCAAGATAATATACGGTAAAATATTTTACATCTTTGTGAAGACACCGCTCTTGATGCTTACACACATGACTACACCCCTCTGCAATCCTTATTTCAATCTAATACACGCGTTCCAAACATGGAAGACGGTGTTGGTGCACTGAACACTCTTCGTTTTTGAAGAGTGTAAAAAGTTCGTGAAAAAGGATGCAGCACGGCAGTAAGGCAAACAGCTTTTGTGAATGGTGTTCGCAGCGCTGAAACCAGCTTTAGCCCAGATTGTTTCTGCCACAATCTCGAATAAGGCTTGCCCATGACAACGCTTTTACTCAGAGATACATTCCTTGTACTGGGGTATAGTGCGCATTACGCGAAATATTTACGAGAACCAAGCGACATAAGCGTAACTTTTCCGCGCGCTCGACCGGTGCGCGGAAGGAATCAAAGCGAAACGGACAAAACGACAAAACATTTCTTTACATGGAGACGTGAGAGCTGGCGCCGGAGTGGAGAAGGGCGGCAGCGACCGTGCCGGGATTGTAAACGCCCTCACCGCGGTCGCGGCACTGGCGCCGCGACCGCGGTGAGGGCGAGAACTACTTTCTAGTGAGTGATATCGGTGTTAGTGAGTGAGTTCACGAGTTTAGTGAGGGACGTGGCTTCAAGCGTTCAGTGAGGGGCATGTGAGTTCCGTGAGCTCATGAGTTCGGTGAACTCGTTAGTTCTTGAGTGAGGACTTGAAGGTGAGTGCTGCCGGGAGGGTTAGGGCGAGTGAGTTTTTACCTTTTTATTTTGAGATAGTTCTGAGTAAGCGAGCTCAAACGAAAATGCCGACCTCTGGTTTGTATGAGCTGGAACATGATGTCACGAGCACATTATATTGCTCAATGTCAATGTTTATACAGCGCCAGTAAAACGTACATCTGCAGCTGCCTGGACAAGCGGTTAATTGCTCCTTGCCGACTATGGTGGCGGGGCACGTTCGGAACGAAAACTTCGTCGGCGCCATTTTGCGAGCTAGATTGAAATAAACTCCCTGAGGGTGTTAACCCTTTAAGAAGTTAAGCTTGTACCCTTTACGGTGTAAAATATTTTAATTTTTACGCCAGCAAGTTTTGACAACTTAAATTACTTCTTATAAGCGAGTTGTTCGGAGTGATAATTTGTTTCAAGTCGAATTTTGTGTTTTGAGATGAATCCGCAAACTCCGCGCGTAACATTTTCGTGGATTTTGATTTATCAGGAAAACTTCGTATTCCCGGTCACGATGGCAAATAAAAAGCCAGAAAGACGGTATTTTACGAATCAAGTTCGTCAGGGCACAATATTAGCAACCTCAAAAAAAAAGGGAACATCCGCGTTTTTTTTTCTTTTAGTATCAAATTATTCATTAAAGGGAGTTTCCCGTTTATCTCCTCATGGTTCGTTCAGTACAACGTGTTAGTACAACGTTCGGTACAACGGGTCAACGTTTTCCTCGGTGACTACAAAAGCGCTGTTATGGTTTCCAGTTTAGACCATAATATTGTGCTTCTTAGAAAGATGAAAGGTTTCCTTCTTATAACATTGAGAGATATGTACCTATAGGTTTGAGAGGAGGGGCAGTGAAGTTGAAGCGATAATGCTTCCCAACAACTACGTCCAAGAGTTTGGCGATTTCGAAGTACGGACGTATATTGAAGCAACACTTGTTTGCAAGATTTGTCATAGGGCAGTTAGTGTACCGCCAATCGCAAAAACGCCAATGCCAAATGCAGCTGCAGAAATATATTTCGATACCCCTTGAGTTCTTATAAATTTTGGGCACGTTTTGTTGGAACATGTATATTTATATTGAATTTTAAAAAAAAGCTGGAACACAGTAAAATAAACTCTAATTTCAAAGTATTTCAAAACTACCACAAAATAAATTGCGATAAATCCCGGATTTCCAGCAAAAGCTAAACTGCAGTAAAACAACCTCCGAATTTTACGAGAAATAAACTCGGAAAACAGGAAACCCTAGCTATAAGCACGCATTGTCCTCGAATTAATAAATTAATTCACTAACAGAAGACGGATTGCAGCGACAAAATGTTCTAGCTGGCTTCAAGCTGTCCATCACTAGCAAAACTTACTCTTTGTCGAGCTATTTCATTCATTTGCAATTTATGGTATCGACACTTTCATCTCCGACACTTGGTCTTGCATTAGGCTCGAACACTGTTTTGACTCCTGATGGCAACAGCCTTCTAGTATTCGTCCAGAACAGACCCTTTTCAAACGTCTGCGTCATCCTTTGTCCGCCATTGCGTGATCACGTTCTCTGAGCATGTATTGGATGCGAGTGTGACGTCAGCGGTCGTCGAGGACTCGGATCCAATCACAATCACACGCTTCGTACCAAGTATTGGCGACCGCCAATGTTGCTTGATGTACTTTTGAAAAAGCTCTATTCAACTGGAGGATTTATGGCACACTTTTATTGATGAGTAATTATATCAGTCGAGAACGATTTCCGTCCTTGGAATACATTTTAGCGCTCAAAAAACAAGGACGAAGAGGCGAGAAGCAGAAAGCATAGTGCGCTACTGTCTGTTTCTCGCCTCTTTGTCCTTGTTTTTTGAGCGCTAAAATGTATTCCAAGTTCCAAAACCAACTAGCCCAACAATCTACTCTAACGATTTCCGTCATTTGGTGTTTCTGGCCCGGCAAATTTACGCCAAGTATCGCTTCGATATTTTGAGAAAAAAAAACAAAAAAAAACTTGATCTTAAGCGACGCATACTTAGTTAAAGTGAGGCACACTTTGCGTCCACCCATATCCATTCTCGAATGAGCAACATCTTATGCAGCGATCATACCAGACGATCTGCTAATACCACTTTAACGTTAGGTATATCACGCGTGTATCAGTGATCAAGCTTTGCAGAATTGCCTTAACAGATGGTGCGCGGGTGATATGCACCCATTTTAAGCAAATTGCAAATTATTTTTTTCTGCCTTACCAATAATTTCAGTGTCAGAACGGACTCCCAGCAGCTGCAATGCTACAGCGACCTTTGTCAAGTCGTCCAAGTCTCCCATGCCTTGTAAGACACACTGGAAAGAAATGTTTAGAAATGTTTAGAAACAAAGAACGCAGTCCTGAAATTCACACTAGTTTTGTCGAGGAACCACATTGCTGCGATGCGTATAATCACACAAAGAGCCCGCTTTAAAATAATAATATTACTAATAATAATAATAATAGTAAACCTTAGGTCAGAAATGAGCGTATTGTTCCAAAGACAAAAAACTACAAGGTAATCCTCTGCACTTCTTTTTTTTTTTTTCTTAACCGTTTATGTTATCTTAGAAAATATGTTACTTGGAATGAATTTTTAATTCCCTCCATACGGGAAATAATTATACAGTGATCCCTGTTTCAAATAACTGAAATGTTTTTGGCTTGTATTCTAGAAATATCCTATGCTCGTGATCTGTAAAAGGGAGCCACAAGATTCGACGGTTAAAACGAAAGTGGCGTCTTCTGATATCCCATGTCGCAGCGTGAACGACAATCCTGCTCACTTTGATTCCTTCCAGCGTATGTTATCTTGAATAGCGGTGCACGTGAAAAATACATTTAAACATTGAAAATTTCTGAGAGTACCAAGATACATTCCAATGTAGAGTGAGCGATAAGTTCTACACCTTTATATAACCCCCTTTTGCTAATCATTTCTGTATATTTTTTTATTTGGACAAACAAATTCGTTCTAATGTAGTATGTTTTGTGTTAACGAAGTTTGTTGTTATTCAGATTTGTTAACTTTTTTTTTTTTTTTTTTGGAAACTTCAGAAGTAGATTTGAATATAACAAAAAAAGCATCTAAGAACGAACACTTTGACATGAAACAAGGCGAATTCGCTACGTAGGTCACTAGAGAATCGAGACACTTGTCACTGGTGGAAGATACTTTTTACAGCGAATCTCTTAAAAGTGTCTTCCACCACTGACAAGCGAGGAGGAGGAGGAGGAAGAGGGGAGAGGGAGAGGGGGAGAGGCATACCCTCCCCTCCTCCTCTCAAGAACTGCACTCTAATTTCGCTTTACAGAGATGTATAAACGCCTTTCTTTTTCTTTTTTTTTTGTAAGTACGTGATGCATAAAAGCAAATACTTAAAAATATATGAACATTGTACCCTAGGTCAAAAGACTAGAAAACTCACCAGAAACAAGTTTCCCAGAGCATCCATTGCATTGTCCTGCTCAAAAAAAAATAATTATACATATTATTAGTATCTTGTATTTTTTACAAAACAAACATCATTATGCTGTCGCAGTGACTGGCTGAAATGCCACGTAATGTGGACAGTGATGTCATCCTAGCTATAACAGCTCTACGGTCCTCGTACGCGTTTGAAGATTGAGTAGAAACAAAAGTTAGTCTTTCTGTCTACCTGCTAATCTATCCAATCTGAACTTGTCGCTCAGGAATTTTCCCGCGCTCTCCCTTTTTCCTTTCCCTCAGTTTTGTTTCATCCTATAGTCCACTGTCCGAGATCCTATAGCCCCCAGCGAGAAAAATGGGAAATAATATTCTCACGCGCAGGCTCTCGTAAAAGAAAAAACGCATTATTTTTTTTTTTTTTTGCTTTATACAACATTTTTGAAACTGGTGTGTTTTTTTGAGCCCAGTGTCTATACATTTTCGACATTCTTGCATTACGATATGTGCCAAGATTTCTAAAAAAAAAAAACGAAGACTCGCAAAAATCGCAAGCTCCCTCCCCCCGCTCCCCTTGCTGCGTCGTGGCATCAGCGTAAACAAACATGGCTGCGACCGTAAAACCTAGCAGACACTATTCAGCGGTCACTGAAAGCTTAAATAGCGAGGCTGGTGGCGAATCCCGATCACATCATTATCACTACCTAGCCAATGGTGTTGTGGCTTAGGCCGACGCGAACGCTGAAGGAGGAATTACAAAAACAGGTGAGTAGAATAAGCTACCCACTCCGGTTCTTCTTCTGTCGGCGACGAGTGCCCTACTCAGATATGTTAGAAAATATAGGCAGACGCTATTTATACCGCATTTGTTCATGTTTCACTCGGGCACTTTGCGTGACATTATAGCAGTGCTCACACCACTTTTAACGCGGCAGCGAAGAATTATGACGTCACAGCAACATTACCTCGCGTGGGAATTTCAAACAACCCACAACGCTCACGTGACGTCACGCGTGGAATAAAAGTGATTGAAAAACATGACATATAATGCGAATGAAAGGCCGCCGCATGCTTCAAATGATTTCCTTCTATAAAATAAATAATTTACCTAAAGAAGAATTCAAATAATTTCAGAGGTGATCCGAACCCATGAACCAACGGTTGGGAGCCAAATACGCTACTGACTTCGCCTTTGTCACGGCTTAAGAACGAGATGTTCATATGCTTCACTATCGCTCTTCACTCTTAAGGCGAAGCTTAAGCGCCCTCCAACGTTTACGTTTTATTCTAGACGATCTCAAACCTCGACAGTCTCCGGTTCAGGCTACCTTCATATTTGAGACTATCAGTCCACACATTTAAGCAAACTATAGCTGTGTTTCTGATTTTAAACGCGAAAATGTTCCAGAAATCGGGGCTCATCAGGATGAAAAAAAAACTATACCGACTTTGCTTCAAAAATACGGGAGACATTATTAGTTATGCCAAGTTTGCAACACCGAATGATGTATAGGATTTCTGTTTTTATTTTTCTTTGTGGTGTATTCCTGACAATTTGGCTTCGCTGATTATGGTCTCCTGTACGGGATACAAAACGTCTGATTATATTGTTACTTTTATTATATGACGTCTGTATAGCTCGTTTCATCACAGCTGGGTAACATACGCCTTCTTGCCACACTTTTTACTATTTCATCCTTAAACAGACACTAACCCCCCCCCCCCCCCCCCCAAAAAAAAAAATAAATAAAAAAATGGTATTTTCTTCCATGCGCTTTAATTTGGCGTCAATCAATAGTTTGCTACAGAATCACGTACATTTTTGATAAAGCCAAAAAACTCAACTGCTCAAAACCGAAGCACGAGCAGGAAGCTCATGGACGGGAAACAGGTGGCTTGACGCAACCTGTTTTTTTTTGTTTTTTTTTAAGCATGTGGAGCAGACGACGAAATTGCGTGCAAAGTTTTTCGTGCGATTGTTTCGAAATTAGAACCTTTCCGTTCGATGTTCTGCGCTTGCAGATGAATTGGCCGGTACCATGAACAACAATTACGAAGCTAGCGTTCCCACGTCCTTCTCAACGTGGTGAATCCAAGGGTGGGGTGTTGCCAGCACCTAGAGTTGGACACACGAAGTACCCGCGCCCGAAACGTCGCTTCTTTCTCTTTGTCTTTTTGCACGTCTCATCTTTCACGCCTCCAGTTTCGCAGTATGCCCACGGTACGTCGTCATATTGCGAATGACGTGTACGTGTACTTCCCGTCATCTGCGCAACATTTTTTAACGTATCTGCAGCCTCTTAAAGGCCACAAAAATGGGGTTCGTTTTAGAGAGCAGCTATTAGGCGCCCGTTTCCAGTTTGAGCGGCGTCGGCGTCGGCGTAGCAGCGCGCGTTGCATTCTGGGAATAATGCAACCGGATGTGACCGCGCGTTGTACTATCGGAAACCCGCTAAATTTAGCGGGGCGATGTTTCCTAAATTTCACGCTAAATTTAGCGGAAAATTTCCCGCAAAATTTTCCCGCTAAATTTAGCGGAGAAATTTTCGGTAAATTTCCCACCAAATTTAGCCGGAAAATTTTCGCTAAATTTAGTGAGACAACGAAAATTTCTCGCTAAATCGAAGCAGACCAGGAGAGGGGGAGGGGAGTATACCGAGGGGAGGAGGGGCACACCCCCCTTCTGTACCCTTCCCTCCTCCTCCTCCTCCTGAAGAGCTGCGCTATAATTTAGCATTACACAAAATCATAAACGTCTTTCATTTTTATTTTTTTTATTTTTAGTGTTCAACATGTTCCTTAGGTGGCCCACGACTTTGGATATATTTGGCAAACATCGTTTGTACGCCCCGCGATCATGAAAAATAGCTAGTGAGTGCGACGGAAACCTGTACTTTCTAGACCGGTTGTTTAAAGGGCCGAAAGAAGACGAATATCGAGCCGCACATTATATGTTCTCGGTAGTTGGGCCCTTACAGGTTGTGTTCAGGTAAAAAAACTCGACGAGCATAAAGACACTCTCAGCGAATTTCTGAACACACCGCAAAACTGCCCCTTCCTGTTTATGTAGTAAGAACTACGTAGAATCTGCAGTTTGACAAGTTGAGAGCAAGTTAATGGCTGATGCCTCAAATGCACAATATATGGGCTAAAATCGTCCTATATATATATATATATAACTGAGAAGAAAAAAACCCTTAGTGAAAAACAGCAAGAACGGACGATTTAATCTTCGACGTTTCGGCCGGAGTCCGGCCTTCGTCCGGCCTTCGTCAGTCTTCCTGACGAAGGCCGGACTCCGGCCGAAACGTCGAAGATTAAATCGTCCGTTCTTGCTGTTTTTCACTAAGGGTTTTTTTCTTCTCAGTTTTATACCCACGCCTTCGGCCTCCCGCCACCATGCCCGTTATATATATATATATATATATATATATATATATATATATATATATATATATATATATATATATATATATATATATATATATACACACTTTAACGTAAACTGTACAACTAGAAGCACTAAAAGTAACGCTTAGCACAATACTTTTAAGAAACAATCTTGTTAGTGACGATACAATATAAAGGTTCATGGTGGCTATGGTAATATTTTAGCGTCACTCAAATACGTGTGGGATAGCTCACAAGTTTCTAAATTCAAATATAATCTATTTCAATCAGCCATGCATATTCTAAGGGAGAAGCTGAGAAATAAGAAGGAATCAACATACACAATTAGATTTGCTTTTGCGAGATGCTAATAAAATGTATCATTATATTATTTTGTGTTCGGTGGGGAAACAAATATCTCACAATGAATTGATTTGTAAATTTGAGTACTCACGTTGTTCGAAGTACCGCTGTTGCCAGTGGAACCCAGGCACTATTGAAAGTAAGATATTATAATGAATTGAGCGCACACTATTGAAAAAGTATTGCTCTCTAAGATTTAAAACTAATGGACAGAAGAATCATAACTTTACATTTTCAACACACTGCAAGCTTTCCGCAACAAAAAACAACAAGGATGTGATTTTTATTTTACAATGTGATATCATTGTATATGTTTGCGCTCTATGGTTGGCTTTATAATGTACTATTTGCCTTTATTCAAGGTTTACAAGAATGTATCAATCAAGCGGTAGTTTATACGCTTCTAGGTGTTCCATTGTATTTTTTATAAAACTTATTTGAATATTTTTATTAAAAAAATATGATAACATTGTGATGCAAGCAGAAACTACCCACGTTGCTTCCATATTGTCATGGGTGGTGACAAAAATAACAATAAATAAACGGGAAGAAATAAACTTTTAATCAGGCAAACTTGTGCCCAAAACAAAAAGGGAATAGAAGATAATAACAAAGCGTCGCGAGCGTCGAAGTCGGCGAGACAGCAGACTCGAACGTTGGGGCGAAACTGACTTCGGCGTGCCACGTGGAGCCCCTTATGTACACGTGTGGGCTCCTGGTACAATCGGCATAGAAGGTTCAGCTTGTAGAACACTCTGACCTCAAACAAGCCCAACACGGTTCTCGAATTTACCAGTACATTACGTTAGAGTCAACAAAAATGCAACTCCGCGGCCAGGAATCGAACCCTGGCTTTCTGCGTGGAACGCACGCCCGAAAACCGTTAGGCCACGAGAGCGCTGCCTTCGTAGTCAGGTGCGCTCGCGGCAATATATAAAATTATTAGGTTCATGGCAGAGTGACTCTGAAACTTACCTCATCGAGACCCAGAACATTTGGCAGAGTGATTTTAGTAGACGTGACTGTAAAGATATTGAGTATGTATGATTAAACGGTAGTTTTTTCAATAAAGCAATTCATTTGGGAATTCTAACCGTTTATTTTATATCCCAGAAATCATCTTACTTTAAGGTTTTCTCAGTTAAATCTAGACATTATTAGCACGTCTTCTATAGGTTTTGACACTCTTTAAAATAATAAATTGCGTAAAACTTAAACAATTCAAAAGGCTAGTGTAAAATTAACTCTAGCAGCATCTTGATCATACTTGCAATTTGCGCCGAAAGCCTGATTAAGTGATCCTGATAATAAAACAAAGCTAAGTATCAAGTACTTCATATTAATTGTGGAAAATTCCACAGAAGGTGAAGTTTCCCTTCTAGTGAAAAAAAAGGCTGCTAATCACGAGTGAAGCTGCGTTACGTCTAGAATCCCTTCAAAGCCTAAATGCCAGATGTCCTTGTACGTGAGTTAAAACAAGTGCAGAGTTAGAGCTACATCTGGCTGGAAATATAGTGCAAAATGAAAACATAACTTTAAAAGTTGTGGACCCAGGATGCGGCGCTTAATATTTGCTTCGACTCTTCCACGTGCGATGAAGGTTATTTCGTTTAGTACAACTGGCGGATTTTCCAACTTCAGGTTGGAAACGATATGTGGAACGGTAATATTGCCATGCAGCACTGAAACAATAAAAAAACTATATTTATATATATATTTATTCTTCACTGCTTCGGCGGTGTGCATACGCGAAACTATTGGCGCCAAGGAGCGATTTCCGGTTATTTATATATTCTGAGACTCGAAGAGCTGTCAACATCTCTACTATTAGTGTATTTTAATACGTTAGTTGTCACGAAACTTTGGCCGAAGAGTTTTGAGTCTTTACTGATCTCTTGTTGAGCCACTCCAAATTTGCAGTTGCAAGTTCCTTAACAGAACAATCATTTTGTTCATCGTTATTTTGGTACGCTTTTGAGTTGAACATTTTATGCCAGCACCAGGTTTTATTTATTAGTATGCAACAAATTTTTATATAAGCTTTGATATTTATTTTTATACATAACTATAATTTTGCAAACAAAAAAGAGATGGAAAATTGAGCGTAAAGGTTTACAGCGCCTCTACTTGATGGCGCAGCTTGCAGCGCTGAATTTTGAAGGTGAGGGGGGGATTGTAAATTCATTTCGAAAGAAAAAAGGAAATAAAACGATATTATTTTGAACATCGTTGCACATATGGGTGTTTGAGCTGTCCACTTTGCGTAGAGAGCTCCAGAAACGCTGTCAGTGCGATTACGTGTCGCTGCAATATATGGCTAACTTATTCGAAAAATGGGGTGGGGAATTTTGACACCCTTGCTGGTTGATAGACCTTCGGCGCTGTTGACAAGATTGGCGGCTTTTCCCCCCGTTGGGGACACCAGCGCTGCGCTTAGTCGCGTTCCATGCTTTCGACCTATAATGCTTCAGGGAATCTTCGTGACCGTAACACTGTTATACCTTTTCTGCAAAACATGAAGACCACGAATAGCGGCAAGCACTAGGAAATTGCGGGGAATGACGAAGCTCAGACTGCGACTAGATCGGTAAAGTTCAGTCTGCGAATGGCCATGTGGGAATTAACCTCATGATCAGTGTTACAATTTAAAAAAGAAAAAAGAAAACGTAGATATGTTACATAAACACGCTCGCCCGTCTACTCACTCTATCCAAATTGTATTCTGAACTTGGTCATTTGCCAAACTCGCTTTTTTGTTCGCTGCAATTCGATGTTCTGTGTTCTGCAAGAATGTGTACTCAATTACTTATGACGTATGGCGTGTCGATTAACTCTACTACTGCCCCTTCGTGATCCTCGTCATTAGTGCCAGCGCTACGTGACGCCTAAAAATGGATCATTGAAATGTAATTAAGCGAATTTAGATATTCAGGCCAATTACCAAGACGGTTTCTGTCTATCCTAATGTCCGCCGAGATACATAGAACCCTATGATCCCATGAATCCGATTAATCAGCGGTAAACGTGGATCCTCACGGCGCTTTTCTTTTTTTGCTCGTTCTCTATCACTGCCCAAACCATTCGCGCACAAGGAATGCCACGTCATTCGGCGTTTTGTTTGTTTGTTTGCTTGTGCATGATTGTTTTAACTGATGATATCAAACGCACAAAGACGACGAGCGACACTTTGGGCGCTGGTTGATTCGCTCCGTGGGATTGTAGCGTTGTCTGAGGTCGTACTTACTTCTCAAAACAAAGCGTAAGAAGTGCCTAAGATGGCACCTATCATACTTAAATGTTCGGTCGGTGGTTGCTTCAACCATTGATTGTGTAGCGGTCTAACTCTCAAGCGACTACCAGCGAATGCCTGCAAAGCACACAAAAGTGTGCTGGATTTAGGTCGTGCTGGTTTACGTTGACAATGGTCTGAATTCTTGCAAAAGAAAAAAAAAACGCAAATCTGTAATGAATTTTTACACCTACACAATGTTCCTGGGCTAGCAGAGTTTCGTCGTGTGCTGTCCGAAGTAGTCAAGACTAGAAAAAAAAACACGTCGGGGAATGGAAGAAACAGAGAGTAGGCGGTGTACATAATCTGCAAGAAGCAAAAAAAAAGGGGGATAGTGTAGCGATATGGCAAGCTTTTTCCAGTATGCCGACGTTGTGTGGGATCCTTACACAAAATGTAATATTAACAAATTAGAAAGAATTCAGAAGGCATTAAGATTTATATTTAATAAGTATGGCAGAAACACCTCGATTTCGGAGCTTTATGTACAGGCCGGCCTTCCGCTTTTAAAAAAACGTAGAAAGATCAATCGACTGAAATTTATTTTTAATCTAATAAATGGGAACTACAACTTAGATTATCTAGATTACTTTCACTTCAACACATCTAGGTTCACAAGAAATAAATACAGTAAATCAATCACTGAAATAAAGTGCAGGACCGACTGTTACAAATACTCTTATTTTCCTCGTACTATCCATGCCTGGAATGCGTTACCCGAACAAATCGTCTCTTGAAATTGTCTAACGTTGTTTCTAGCATTGATAAACGAATTACCAGAGTTTTGAGGTTTCAGGCCTTGATACCCCTCAAACGAATATTTTTCTGCTTTTCGTGTGTTCGAGATCATATATGTAATTTTTTTCCCCTTTTTGCTGCGCTGTCACACTCTGTGCTTGCTTTTTTCGTAAAACTTGATCCATGTATCCCTCCTACCTTGGCCGCCCCACGGCGGCCGGTAGTATAAATAAATAAAATAAAAATGACGGCGACGACGCTCCACGTTCAGATGGCAATGGCAATCTATTAGAATGCATTATAATTCACTAAATGTGCAATAAAATAAAATGTAAAAATAAACATATTTGTAACACTATTGTTTCTTGTTGCAAGCGTCCACACAAAATTAAAAAAAAAACTATTTTTTAGGAAAGATACAGCAAGATCCGTTGATGGACTCTAAAGGAGTGTGTTAGTTTGACCCCTGTAAACGCCCCACACGTCCCTGTTTCAGAAACGCTAACGCTGACAGACTCTTTAACGTTGTTTTTTGGTTTTCTACTTTGCTTCCTTTATCCTTTGCTACCTCCTTTTGGCCTTGTTACGGGGTCAGTGTTACCGTTTCTCGAAGGGGGGCGTGCGCGACGTTTTCCAATGGTCATACTACCGAATTCCCTGAGAGTCCACCAGTGAATCTTCCTGTAATTTCAGTACTTGGCCCGTTGTAGTACGTCGACGACTTTGGCTACGGTCAATAATGCACCTCGTAAAAAGAACCGCATCCATACCACTGGTGGAAGGAACCGCGTCCACATCACTCATGTAGGGAATCGCATCCATCGTTTTAACTACACACACACCTCACAGCCCCCGCACCGCTAATACGGAAACCCAGAGCGAAGAACAACCGGCAATGGCAAAGCGGCAACTGAGCATGCCCGTATTCTACCCGCCGTTCACATCTACTTTATAACAAAACCGTAGTGGTGGATAAGATGGCGTCATCAGAGAAGACCAACGCTAGGCACAGATTGGACACGATGACTGCTTAAACGTTCGGGCTCAGACTCGACTCGAAGTCGTAAGATGACGCAGCACTTGTTTCCAGTCTGTGTCCAGCGCTGGCCTTCTCTGATGGCGCCATCTCATTCAGCACTACGGCTTTGTTATCTAGAAGGCAATGCGCGTCGCCTCCTCCTCTCTGGCTCAGTGCCAGCTGTGCGCCTTTGTTTGACGAAAAAGAAAGGGCTCATTTTGACGAAAACCCGGCGGTGTCTGTCAGTTTGTCATCTCCGAGAAGAAAGGGAGAGGTTAACGCATGCTGACGTCAGCGCTTCGGACAAATGGAAGCGTCGATCGCGCCACCCTCTTCCTCTCTTTCTCTCTCTCTCCCCGCGGCGCTGACAAACGAAACACCAACCAGGTTTGCGACAAAACGAACGTTCGGATGCTGACGCGTTAAAAATTAGATGCCTTGCCTTGTGCCGCTAATGGACTGCAGTGACAGCCAAAACGCTGCATGCTGAGCCTGCACACTGTTAAAATGCCATGATTAAATTTGACACACTTCCGTCTAGCAAACTTTTGCGGACGTCATGACATTATATTATACTGTGACGTCTTGTGGCACCATGACGTCACGTGACCATATAATGCTACCAAATAAGATTTATTTTGCCACTAAATTTAGAGAAAACATTATCCCCTGAATTTAGTGGGAGCACTACGATTATTCTACACATGATGTCACATGACACTGTAAAAGCCCGTTCACACACTTGCGTTGGTAATTAGGACCGAGTTGTAGCCATCTCTTAAAATTAAAGAACATATTGGCACGCAAGCGCCATCTATGAGGAAACCGTAAAGCTGCATTTCACTACAACGATGTTCTGCGGCATTTGTGAGATCTAATTCAAGCACTATATATGTGAAATGGTGGTTTATTAAATTTGAGGCAGTGCTTTTCTCGAATCGAGTGAAGAAACTCAAGCCCCTTGCAGTTCTCATTTCTCACGACGGACTCAACTTTTTGTGGTTATTATTGCAGACAACACCGATGTCACCACACCCAAAGGTCTGAAATTAGTGCGTAACATTCTTGCAGTGTGTGGAAATCGCTCGTTGTTTTCTTTCCTTTCTCATCTGTTGATGTCACAGATTAATCCGTATCTATTTGCTATTCCTTCTAAATGATGTCTGCTTACGCCCGCTCGTCGCAAACAGCTCTTTCGAAACCCGATGCTATTCCTTTTAGTAATTAAACTGTTGTTTTGAAACCACTGCTGGAACTTTTTACAGAAAATAAATATGCATGATAATGAAAACATCAGTGGTAAATATTTCACGCAGAAAATCAAATATAAGTAAAAGAACAAAGCAACCTCCACTAAGCTAGCGCACGCTCGATAACGGCGTCCTCTGCTGAAGAAAAAAAGGATCTCCCGCCATAAAAAGAGGGATCGTGTAGGTCCGCGCTACTTTTAAAGCGAATTCGTTAATGGCTAAGGTTTTGTGTGCGTGACCAACAACTCTACGCTCCCATCGCACCCACGCGCCGCATGTGCCTGCGTCTACAAACAGTAATTGTTCTAAAGCAAAAGCCTAAAACAAGTGGCATCTTGCACGCGCGTTCGTCAACGCTTTATTTTAGTTATTTATTCCGAATCTTCTATACGGGGAAGGCGTGCGCGTGCGGCGCGTGGACCACGATTCCCTGCATTTTCCTTGAATGTTGGGTGACTTAAGGTCACTTGATCACAGGAAAGTAGCGCCATTGCCTTCCCTACCTGCTAGCCGGACAAAAACAGATACTAACATACAGACGACCCAAACCTAGCAAGGAGATTGGCTAATCTGTCTACGTTGCCATGGAAATCGCCATCTTGGTCCTTTCAAATTTTCGAAGCTTCCAGAGGGTCGTTCTAAACCAGTCGCGCCAAGATCACCATGGAGCACCATAGTACCTGAAACGTCTTTCGCCAATATAAACGTCTTTGGCACTGTGTATGCAATCAACCTTAGCCTCCCATATATATACTGACAAAGCCTGGCAGATCGCCACGAGAAGTGGCCACCGAAATGGAAAAGGTGGAGTGGCAGACAACGGATGGGGGAAGAGCCACGTGACTGGCGCCCCGCTGCGGCGAGATACCGAAGCACACTTCTCCCGAGCGAACAAGTGTTTTGGGTCGTCACCGCTGCAAAAGTTGTGCGCTGACCTCCAGGTTCCCCGAGAAATGGCTCTTTGATGTTCTGTGCTACCAGATCCTCGCGCTCCGAATCTGCGACCGGGCACTCTATGGCTCCGTTGTTGAACAGCCAAGCTTTGTGAGTATGGTGGAGGCTATGCATCAACCTATCAGTCATGCCAATCTCCATGGATCTCTCACATTTATATTGTTCCTCTTGCGTATTTTAAAACAGAAAACGTATTTTTATGTGCCGCCAAGCACCGACACAGCAGTGGAGGTGGTAAAAAGATGTACGCTTTTTTCGCCGTTGTGTGGATAGCAAAGTGTCAGTATACAAGAAATGTATCCATAAAGCTACCCGTCACCTGCGAATTTAGATCGGGCTACCAAGAAGCCGTGTGCGTTTTTTTTTTTTCTCCTTGAAGAATAATGTTTTTGATTTTCTTGCTGCTGCTACTGTCGGGTGACGTCGAGCTGAACCCAGACCCCCCGACGAAAGTTGAACAGATGAGAAAATAGGAACTATGCTCGGAAGGGCTAAGAGTCAGTGTGGCCAATGCAACAATCAAACTTTCTAATATAAAGAACAGTCATGAAGAATTTCAATAGGTAAAGGTTTGAAAACTTAATTGAAAGCAAGGACCACTTGGAAAAGCGTGTTACGGATTTTGAGAACCAGAACAAAACAATAGAGGAGCATATCAATGACCTCGAAAACGCTGCCGTCGGAGCAATCTTGTGTTTTACGGCATACCCGACAAAATGCGCAGTGAATCCTCTGAGGAATGAAGAGCCACGTCGTACAAATTTTACAATGAAAACATGAAAGTCAGGCCTGCTGCGATTCGGAGGGCGCGCAGGATTGGTTACTTTAACGACGGCGTCAAAAGGCCAGTTGTAGTAAACTTTACGTCTTGGACCAATAAAGAAGATATTCTACATTTTGGATCTAAATTAAAGAACACCGACTTTAGTGTATCCGAAGATTTCAGTAAACCGCTTTGACAAAAAAGACCTAATCTTTGGAAAAACTCTAAAAAAAAAAAGGCAAGATAAGAGCAACAGAGTGCATCTCTCATTTGATAAGCTAGTTGTGAACGGCGACGTGTTTATTTGGGACGCTGAGCAAAAAGAAGCAGTAACTGTGAGTAGAAAAAGAAACACAAGGCCACAACAATGACTCAGCACTCTGACCACAAGTTTCATAGCCCATCAACATCGTCGGATGTTTTTTTCAACTGTATTCTTGCTAAACTTCTGTAGTCTTAAAAATAAACTAGATGAGTTATTTTTTCTTGTAGCATTAATAAAGCCAAGTATTCTCATGAGCACCGAGTCACGGCTCTGTGAATCCTTTCTGGATAGTGAAGTATTTTCTGGGGGCTTCTTTGTCTACCGTAAAGATTGACACGCCTATGGCGGAGGGGTGTTTTTTTTTATAGGCGCAGTATGGGCAAGCAGTCAGCTCCCTGTACCACACAATAACACCGAGCCTATTTGGTGCCAAGTTGAACTATCCCAAAAAGGCACTCTTGTCTTGGTACCTACTATCATCCCCCAACCACGAATGCCATAGATAGGCTTAGCTCTGTTATCATGGAAAGCGACTATAATCTCCTAAACTTCGATTCGACGGGTACATCGTTTTGAACTTATAACTCTAGTTTGTATAACAGGTTTAACGACCTTATTATTTCGCTTTCTCCTAAACAATTTGTCTCATTAACAAACAAAATTCAATTTTAGATTTGTTACTGACTAATAAACCAAGCCTTATGTCTAATGTTACTATTTCCTGGCATTAGAGACCGCAGTGCCGTTGTGTGTGATTCATCACTGAATCAGGTGCATAAGACTTCAATGCTTCCACGGATAATTATAATGTACAAAAAAGGTGGCTAAGAAAAATTCTCATGAGCTTTGGGTTTATTTTTCTCACTTTTTAAACTTGAGCGAGGAGAGTGATGTAGAAAATTCGTGGGACGCTTTCAAACAAAAGATCAAGGTACCCTCAACTTTTTCATACCATTGAGAATTCATTAGGGAAATAAGAAAATAAACCATGGAATACTTCCCCAATTCGAAAACAAATAAAGCGTAAACGTCGATCTTTTAAGTAGTATCGTACAAATCAGTCTGATAGTGCTTGGCAAAATCCTAAAGAAATATTCAGAGACTAAATAAATCTACAAGAAAACAAACTTACCTTTTATGGCTCTTTTCAAGCTAAACTAAAAAATTATCTTAAACAGTTCTGGAAGTTTGTGAAAGTTAATAAAAAAAATACCTTTGTTCCTGCTTTCTTAGAAAATGCCAAGTTAGCAGACAGCGACATTGAAAGGTAGAATATTTCAATTCATATCTTAAGTCAGTTCTTTCGTCTCCTGCGCCTATGCCCGCCTTTGGTCTGACCTGACCACAGCAGTGTTTATGGCCGAAGTGAATATCGTAGTAGGTGGGATTAAGGCCTTACTACGAGACAGTGACACGTCAAAAGCGTACGGACCAGACAAATTTTCATCGGCAATTTTTCACAATTGTAGAAAAGAAGTAGCAGAGTACCTTCAAGTAACTTTCACCAAATCATTAAACACTGGTTTAGTGCTGACTGACTGGAAAAGAGCGAATGTAGCTCCAATTTTTAAGTCTGGGTCAAAATGTCTAGTTGAAAACTACCGCCCGGTTTAATGTACATGCACTGCTTGCGGGATGTTTGAACACATTTTATTTAGTTCAATATTTGGCTCCCTAGACTCTAGACATTTCTTTTCCCCCTGTCAGCACGTCTTTCGTCAAGGTTATTCATGTGTTACACAGCTTGCAGAATTCACCCATTTGTTTCAAGTATCCTACACAGCAGACAGGGAGTGTTGATTGTGTATTCTTGGAATTCCGCAAAGCTTTTGCCACCGTGCCACATCATCTATTGGTCATCAACGATAAAATCATTACCTGTATTGCTCACTATCTTTCTGATTGCAAGCGAACTGTGGTACTCAATGGTAAAATATCTTCACCAGTGATTGTGACCTCCGGAGTAGCACAATAAGGTGTGCTAGGGCACTTCCTATTTCGTATATTCGTTAACAATATTTGTGAAAACATAAGTCTCATAATAACTTATTCGCGGACGACTGCACAGTATATAGAATTATTGAAAATGGCGTGGACGCCAGTGTGGTTGAAAACGATTTAAAAGAGCTCGAAGTATGGTGTGACCGTTGGGAAATGGCTTAAATATCACCAAGTGTAAACACGTGTGTTCCCGCTGTACGTCTTGTGACAATATGACACTTGACCATGTAGAAAACTATAAGTACTTGGGAGTTCATTTTTCGTTCAGTTTGAAGTGAAATGATCACGTGAATAATAGCAAAATGTATTTCATTCGCAGGAATTTTAAAAATACATCTCGCAGCGTTATACAAACATTATATGTTTCTTTCATTCGACCAGTTTTAGAATATGCTTGTGTCATCTTGCACATGCAACAAAGTTACCTTGAACAAAGGTTGGAACAGGTTCAAAACCAGGCATCAAGGTTCGTTA
The DNA here is from genome assembly GCF_016920785.2 of Ixodes scapularis. Lineage (NCBI taxonomy): Eukaryota > Metazoa > Arthropoda > Arachnida > Ixodida > Ixodidae > Ixodes > Ixodes scapularis. The sequence goes on from NW_024609881.1 coordinate 119,983,594, forward strand.
CTAGTTACTATAGCCCTTTTACAATTTGTGCAAAAATTAAAAGCAGGTTAGGTCGGGATTCACTAAACGAGAGAAGAAAGTTCTTAAAATTTAACTTTTTTCACGGCGTATTTTACGGACGGACTGGTATTGAAAGACGTCTTTACAACTTGGAACCACACTATGCATCTGCAAGACGGGATCATTCTAAAAAAAAAGAGGAATTTATTTACATTGCTGACTGTTTCTTATTTTTGTTTTTTGTTCAAACCTTTAGAGAATAAAATACACTTACGAAAGAAATTGTATCTATTACTGGTGATTATCTCTTTTATTATAAACTGCAAATCTGTATTATCTATTAAAAAATGTATGTTTTATTGTTGTTACCGTTTATTTATTCTGTGTATATATATTGTTCTTGCGTGATGTTTCCTGTACCCCCTGCATAATGCCTAACGGCGCTGCAAGAATTTATGTAAATAGAAAATTAATAGGTATGAACAAAATGTAAAAGATACCACCTGTGGACGCACCTTGAAAATTGTTGATTCTTCGTCTATCCTATCTTAAGAAACCAGGAAATAAAACTGCGACTGCGGATGATCATATTTTTCGCTGATTACGCTCTGTAGATCACAGTAATTGTCCAAACGGTTTTGAGTGAAAAGCATAGGCCATTCTGATAATTGTCTTCAGCACGGTACCATTTCTGGCTGCTGGGGTTTGAACCGCGTTCTGAGCATGCGCACAAGCTCTCTTACGCGAAGTATCAGTCACCACATTTGAGTTCAGAGCTCAGGAACTCGAAACTTTTGACCTGGGTGATAAGCGTTTGGACGGTGTATTTACCAGGAGACATCTTTTCCGGTGCGTCTCCGATAGAGGGGTCTAAAATCAAATTGTCGAAAAAATTACATATATAATGGGTCGGACATTAGAGGGTAGAAGAGATCGTTGTTCACTTTAGATATATAAAAGCAAGACTCAAGAAAGAATAAGAGTCAGACAATTAATCTGAATAATGCTTGAGATTGTAAGTTTTCTTTATTTTCGATTAAAACAAGACACGAGAAATACTAAGTCGGACAAATAATCTGAAAAATTCTTGATATTATAAGATTTATTTATTTTCTTTAAAAAAAATCTGGGTTATGTGTGAAGTAGTGAATGCAGCACAGAGGTGGCAGCATAGAAACCGCATAATCTAAATCAGAACATTCAAAACAAACAGGTGGATATAATGGTCTTCCCATCGGTCCCAACTGATAAACCTTGACAACAACAAAACATGGATAGTAGAGTGTAGCATTTCTGCCCCGTGCAATACACGAACACAGAGCTATGTTGGAAAAGGTGCATGCCAACAGACAAAGGCTCTGGAGCTAAAAATACTTGAGTGCCCCTTCTGGTATTCTGGAAAGCCTTGATGCGCTTTGACGATGCTCACTTCATGTGCCCCTACACACTGAAACAGAAATATCAGTATTTAGACATGAGGAAACTATACCCCAGCTTACCAAAATCATCGTAACTAAAAGAACATAAACTTCCGCTTTGTATGAGGAAGAAAGTGAGGGATCAGATAGGACGTCATAGTCGACATCAAAGCCAACCGCTGCCATTGCCAGAGAAGCTTGGCAAACTGCAAGGTCAAAAATGTTTGAACTAACAAATTATGTCTTTAATGTCTAACGTAATACTATGCATGTTGTACCAGAAGCTGATGTCGGGCTTTTTGTCTCATCGCTGTCTTAATGCTTTTGTCAAAACATACTTTCGGCGCCGTCATCCGTAGATTTAAGTGATTTGCTTTTCCAAATGCGCTACAGAAAATTAGAGGCACAGACATTTTTTTAATAATCTTTTGGCGTGTCAATGACTTTCACATTCATTCGCCACATCGGCAAATATACTCTGTGCGTGTCCGAGCGTAACCAAAGGTATACGATCACATATAAGCCAATCAATCAGCACTAAAAGTGCATTGTAACGGCGCTTGTCCTCTTTGTGCGTTTGCTACCACCAGCTGTTCCAATCACGCCGAGAGTGCTATGTGATTTTTCGCTATTTAATGCGAAAGCATTAACTGTCCCATGGAAGGAAGCCGGTGTCTGTAGCCGCGAAGCGGCACCTAAAATCCCATTGGCTGCGACGTGTCGTATCAGATCCTTCGTCACGGAAGCCAGAGCCCCTCAAGGTCAAAGCGGACGCGCCTCAGAAATAAACAAAAAGAAAAGCACAGCAACGCAATGCTTCGTCACGGAAGCCGTGGAGCCGGCGGCGGGCGCTGCGCCTGCGCAGTGGGGGACCGTGAGGTGACCGCTGAAGCGCCGTGTGAAAAAGAAAGACGTGGCGCGCAGTTTGTAGGAATGCGCTGCGTGTAGAAATGCTTTTGTCATTCCTACACCTAAGCAGTCCTAAGTGTCTCTGCCTAATTTTTTTCAAGCTACAGACTTCAGGAGTTTTGTCTAGAGGCGTGCGAATACCGGTTTGGATCGAATAGTGCACTGTCATCCCTAGCTTTACCACTCTTAAAAACGTCCGTTGTTGTGGTGTTTTTTGTTCACTTTGAAGGTTCTAAATAACGCAGTGCTATTCGATTCGAGCCCGTATTCGCACACCGCTAGTTTTGGCCTTTGAAGAAGGAAGTCTAGAAAGTGTTGAACTGAGACGATCCGATTCTCAGCATCAGCCCACGTGCTCAAATACGTGTTAACCACCATTGCGCAAGTCGTTCAACTTCCTACGTGTAAGACGTCGGCTTTTACGAGAATAGATTGCTAAACTTACGTGCAGTGCGTTCCAAGAACTGCGTTGACTCCCGTCACGACGGCTCCTGAAATTACGTTGCCTCCGAGGAGCTTCGCTAAAATGTTTAACAAGCTGCAGATGCTGTTTTTCAGGACCGTTTGTAGATCTTCCTTCGAGAGATTGTCAAGCATGCACTAATAAAAGAAGGTTAAAAGTGGTTAGAGTGGCCGGTTACAAAGAAACAAGAAATCATTGATAATCCAAATATAAAATGAATCAAAATTACGGTGACAAAACAAAAAAACAACACAAATAAGTATCCCATCGGTTACTGTGAAGCTTTATTATCTTATAACTTAACAAGTAATGAAATATCTAGAACGACAGAACATAAGGAGCCCACCCTTCTTGCAAAAAAAGGTGAGCGTTCAAGCGTCCTGGAGGTAAGCAGAAGGAAGTCACATAAAAGGAAAGGACAACACAGTTATGTCTTTATCCGCCCTTTCCTATTTCAGGTTATGATGTGTCTACAGTTTTTCTTCGTGATTTCTCATTTAATATTGTATTGTTTCTTAATCAAGATAGTCTGGCGGGCTAGTTGGTTGAACATATTCTATGTGTATCTTGTAATATTAAGATATGTCCATCTCTCTCTTTTTCTCTCTGTCTAAAGAATTACCCGTCAGTTGTTAGAAGCGCTCTTCCTTGTTAAGTTTCCTCTTCGCGTCGTGCTATACAATGCCTTATTGGTTTCTTAAGTTTCTACGCTATACCAATACGCTCGCCTCAAAAAAGCAAAGTTTAATTATCTAGAGTATTCATATATGTCAAAATCAACGTACGAATTTGCAGTAGCGACGGTGTGTTCGTTCCTATGATAGTAAGAAGATTCTGTTGACATTAATGATCAGCTTACCTTTTTTGCGGCAGGTTCCGTTGCAATTTAGTGATCTATTGTTCTTCAGTTTAAAATATTTTCAAGGTATGTTTGCTTTTTATATTGTTAGTTCGGCCATACTATCGTCTTTTTTTCCCTTTAAGTGAACTTATTTAAAGTTTACTTTGAATAACGTACTTTAGGGCGTTTTTTTGTTTTGAAATAATGCATAACGTTTGAAATGTGACAGGTGTAGCAGATTATATGCTTACCTTAATCAATTCGACCAGAACCTTTACCGCACTTTCCTGAAATGTGATTCAGATAAAAACCAGTGTAACACGCTCAAATATGAATGAAACAAAAAATTGTATCAAAACTTCAGTTCTTGGACTTACATCTACAGGTTGACCAGCAGCACAGATCTCGGTAGAGTTTCCAAGGCACTGCGATGACAGAATGTCGCCACAGTATAAAGAAACCTATCTCAATGCTGAAGCATGAGAAGCAGTTACTATAGTTCATAATGCATTAATGTGTCAACCGCACGCGGAAATAAATGATAGGAAGATATTTTTATAAACAATTAACTGAAAAAAAGCTCGATAGATAAATGAACGAAAATGTGTCAATCTCTCCAAAACATCATTTATTCTCGCGTTCTTTCCGTCTGTCTCCCTTCAAAAAAAGCGCTAAATGAGCGCTAAAAATTGCATTTTTCCTACATGAGAAATTAATAGCTAAATTACTGCCATATTACGAAGCTGGATAATAAGGCTTTCAGAGGATAAGCAGCACATCCCAAATACGAACATATCTTATTTATTTATTTATTTATTTATTTATTTATTTATTTATTTATTTATTGATACTACATCTCCGACTGGAGATTTTGTAGGGGTCGGCAACAATCATCATTGACAATACACTGAGAGAAAAATCAACAGGGTCAGCACTATGCATATTACAACATTCAATATGTCAACACGTACAGGTCTACATAGAAAAGGAGATTGAACATCACAATACATATCAGGTTTGCACAGCAGCGTCCACCGATTACAAAGCAGAAAAATTCAAGAAAAAAGACGATAAAGCTCGCGCACAAATAAGGCATATTCGTCTTGAATAACAACATAATTAGGCAGGGAATTCCAGTCATGTATCGTCCTGTGAAAAAAATAAAATTTAAACGTGTCTCTCTACAAGTATGTTCGACAAGGGCCATAACGTTCTGCGTCCTACAGGGGTAGCGTGGAGGAGGGCGGCGGCAAGTGTAGCTATTCTTGCCGAGATTAAACCGGTCATGGGATAAATTAAACAAAAATTTTAGCCTGTTGATTTTGCGACGAAGTTACAAGGGTTGAAAGCCAGCAATCGCATAGGGTTTTGTTACGGAGTCATTACGAGAGTACTTATTGTAAACAAGGCGTAAACTTTTTCTTTGCACTTTTTCAATTGAATTAGTGTTAGATACTGTAAATGGGTCCCATGCGTACTCAAGAACTGATCTAACAAATGTTTTGTACGCTGCTAATTTAACGGTGGATGATGCAGATTTCAGGTTCTTTCCTAAATGCCAAAGTTTATTCAATGCAAGGTGTGTGAGATGCGTGATGTGAGAGTTCCATTGTAGATCGTTTGTGATAATGACTCCAAAGTATTTATATTACGTAAATAGTGGAAGGGGTGATCGCGCACATTGTAGTTAAAGAGCGAAGTCGTTTTTTTGCGTTATATGTATATATACACATTTATTGAAGTTTAAGAACATTTGCCACTCCTCGCACCACTTATCCACTTTATTTAAACCAGTACTGAGTTGTTCTTGATCCGCTATCGTTCTCACTTCGGTGTACATGATTATGTCATCAACAAAAAGGCGTATAGTCACAGGTATATGATGCGCAATGTCATTGTCATCAGCTGTGCGCGAGAGAGACGCGTAGCAATGCGGAACGCAGGTTCGTCTGTTTCTTTTGCAAGGGTTGTGGTGACAATATAACGCCGTGCTATGAATGCTCTGATGAAAGGGTAGTGGGTAGACCTCAAGGCAGCTTGCCTCGAGGTCTACCCACGATCTTCCGATCCGAGCCAATCAGAGCCCGGTGTTTTTCGTCACCACAACCTTGCAAAAAAGCAGACGAGCTTGCGCTTTGCATAGCGACGAGTGTGATGTCCCCACTTTGTGATACGCGATTCGTTCTCTGGCGTTATTATCACAATACTCACTGACAGCGAATGAAGTGCAGGTCGTGTCTTTTTATGTTATGCGTTATGCCTCTTGATTTGCATTTAGGCTTACTTTTTGGCTAATATAGCAAATCTAACTGACCTCCAAGGTGCGCGAGACTCGCCACGTCCGGAAGCTGTCAGTAGCCATTTGCATTTGAGCACGGTGTGTTCAGTTCGGAAAGGCAGAACATTGCGGAGAGCGTTTGCTCAAAGCTCACGCACTTGAGTAGAAGCGGAGTCGACCGGATTCAAGAACCAGCAAGAACGGGCTATCGTAGATTATGGCTGACCAATAGAACGCGAAATCCCTCGCAAACATATCGGTTCCTGTCGGCGGCGTCGACATGGCGTGTCATGGGGTGTTCTCACCTGACCAATGTTGAGGGCGCTCGGGAGGTTGACGACGATAGGATCTCCACAGACAGCGTTTGTGTTCAAGTTGAGCACCGAACAGTCAACGTTGATGTAGTCGCAGACAAGCTTGATGGGACTAAGCAGAACTTCTGCAAGAATGCAGATTGGCCACAAGGTTTGAAAAAAACCACGTTCCTTCATATGCGTTGTTCTGAGCCATTTTCGTGGATCAGCCATAAGGTTTTAATACTCGTATACTCTTATGAGTTCCACCGAGCGATTGGCTTGGGCCAACATCAAAGTTTGAGAAATCGCATGACCTTATGCGTTCTTTTGAGCGATTTGCTTAGACACAGTCTCACAGTTCAAAATTTTGTGGTAATCCATAAACATTCTAAGAGATTTAATTAATTGGATGAAATTGAGTTAATTTAATTAAACGATGTCTTATAAGATTTTAGCAATTTTTTAGAGCCAGCCAAGATGTCGCAAAATCAGATTATCTCGTATGTGTTTTTCTGACTCATTTGCTTGGACAGACATACATGTTTGTGGAATTTATATTTAAATGTCAATAAGATTATGTTTGAATCCTGCACAAAGTTTGAGAAGTCACATGATCTCACTAGTTCTTCTGGACGATGTTTTTGGGCCAACCACAAAGTTTGGGAAAAGTTAACATTTGTTATATGTTCCTCTGAGCCGATTGCATGAGTCCAACATAAGGTTCGAAATTTTAATAGATCGCATGAGCTCTTCTGAGTGATTTGCTTAGAACGATTTCAACGTTTGACACAGTTTCTTAATGTAATATGAGTCCTACGCGGCTTTGGTTGGACCAAATAACAGGATTGAAGAATTATATAAACTCATATTAGTTTTTCTGATACATTTGCTTAACAGTAATGCGATAAATATATAACAGTAAACGATAAAACCACAATCTTTTTAGTGATTCAAGGCGAGCTTCTATGACAGAATTTTATGGCATCAGGTGTGATCAGAGGAAGTTATACACTCTTATTTAGTCCTTATACGTTTCAGGCTACAAGGAGCTCAGTTGTTTAGAGTTTATGCAATTGACCCGGCATCAGCAACACTTTACCGTGAACTTGACTTAAAGTGTGCTGTGAATTATGATTGTAACTGCCGTTAGACTTTTTTTTGCGAACTGGCAAATCAAACTATAGTTGAGTAGTTTTGGTGTCTAGTATATTTTTTGGCAAAGAAGGGCTTTGGTATTCGATCTTTTTGGCCCTTCCCTTTATAAGCAAGGAAGGATATCAGAAATATAAAATAAACATTATTAAATGGAGCGACATACCTTATTTTGGCGAACAGAGGACCATTACAGATAATCGATGGGTATCAGTTTGCCCTAACTATAAAGTTGTAATTTGATAAGATGCTCCAGTTACCAGGTCACTTTCAGCTATTTGCATGCCTCAATAAAGTTACCGAAGGATTGGTGCGGTTCTGCAGAACCGTATGGGTGGAAATGTTACACTAATGATTCATACCATTTGTGTTTAAACAAAAAAGCACGATGACTCTTTATTCAGCCTTACCAAGACCATTCCTCTGAAGAGTGGCTTCCAGCAATTGCAGAATTATGTACCCCTGCGTCCCGAGATCCAAGTTTTCGGTACCTTCCAAGACGCACTGTGTGAGGAAAAAATTACTTTTTTTAAAGAAATATATGAGAAAGACATTGTTTTGTCACTACCAATCATTTTTGCGAGTACCTTACCCAATGGCATTGAACAGAATCCCTAAAAAACCTACATTGTTGTTTATTTATCTTTTTTCAACGCCGCGTTGTTAACTATAAAAGAAATATAGATTGTTTTGTTCGTAAAACACTGAAACCAATTATTTAAGTCTACTCCTTGTTTATCTAGGAAATTTTTTGTGAATATCTCCAAGAAATAGAAAGCTATGTGATGTGAGTAAATTGCCACTATTCACTTTTTTGTAGTCCTTTTGAGACGATCCTCGCTGATTTACCTTCATTTCGGCACCACCAAACGTTGTTCTGCATGATTCACAAAATTCCATATCAAGTCCAATCCATTTTTTTTTTATTTTAACATAAATATTGCTTAGTTCAGTACCTCATATATTCATCACGGGTCCCTACAGTTTCAGGGTAATGTTTCTAAAAAGACCCGTTGTTAAGCGGATAGACGCTTCCGTCAAAAAAATATAGAAAGCTAAATAATTTAAAAGTGAAAGAAAAAATGAAGACGGCAGCATTTATTATAAAACGTTGAGTTTAAACATGAGCTAGTCCCTAGAATTGCTCATAGGAATGAACAGCACACAATAGCTATGAAGTGCAACAGGGTAAGACCTGCAACGAAGGGGGTCGGGCATCAATTTAATCACTGGAGAGTAACAAAGATAGGAAGCAATTTCAAACGGCGGAATAATGAACGAAACTCTTAAAGTATCTAGAGATAGTGCTCTTTTTGTAATTCATAAAACAATATCTGAGAAAAGTGTTAATCATATAACATTAAAACACTACGGAAGTGTATGTTGATTTCTAGCAGGGTGCGTCATTTATTGCCTAAAGAAACCCTACAATTTAATAAAAAAAATTAGGTGTTTAAGTGGAACACCCATTCTTTTATATCTTTTTAACGGTAACATTATATATATTTTTTTTGTAATATGTACGTCGTTAGACGTAATTTAGGTGGATGTCACAGCCCGTTTTACGCTCCGTCCACATGTCACTGGCCCCGCCTATTACTACTCTACTGGCTTGGCTGTTAGGCCAACATGCTTGCAAGCCTACTGTCTCCCTTTCGCGACATATGGTGCGTCTAGTCTAGCGTCTGACACCACCTACTAGTCGTGCGAGCAGACGTGTGCAGCCTCCGGCATCGTCTGCTACTCAACCACCGTCTATCGTCGTCTCCAATGTCCTTAAGACGCGGACATTACTGCTACGCGTCGGCGTCTGCTTTCGCTTTCTTCCGCCTGATATTCTGCAGTAAGGTTTCACCCTCGGGCTCTGGTTGTTTTTCCCCGGTCCGTAGACGCCTTCCTTGGTATCTCGATCAGGACCGGTGTATCCTGGGGTCCTACGATGGTTGGAGCGTTGCTCATTTCTGGTGGCTTCAGTGGCGCTCAAACTCGACGATCGGTAAATATGTATATATTTACAAATGGCAAAAAACTTATTACAAAATGAAACAGAAAACGTGGCGGTTCTGAGTACTGTCGCTCGCGGCAGCCTAAGTCGCTAATAATGCGCCTCGGTGCCCACTGCCCAATAGCGCACGGTGTGGGCAAGCTCCTTTGTCGCGCATGACAAACTTACGTGGCCCTCAGACCGCGGGAAACAAGCCCACTGGTCTTGAGGTCCTGGCTCGCCAGGACCTCAAGACCAGTGTGCTGACATAGAGCCTGTCCATTCGGGGGCATTAAACAATCCTAGGTGGACCGCAAGTTCGTCTGCTTCTTGCACAGGAGTTGCGATGTTATCAGAACGCCAAACTCTTATTGGCTGTTCGAAAAAAATTGTGGGTAGAGCTCGAAGCATCTAGCGTTGAGGTCTACTTGCTATCTTTTCAATCAAAGCCAATCAAAACTCAGCGTCGTTTTGATGTCACCGCAACTCCGGCGCAAAAAGCAGACGACTTGTTCTTCGCATTGGCCCCAGTGCCAGCACCCTCTCCACGCCTACGAGGGGAGCCATCGAGGCTTCCCTACCACCCTTTCAGCCCCCACTCCTCGAAGACGCCTCCAACCCTGATTTGGGAACGACTACACGGGTCGCTTCCCACGGCAGCATGTTCAGCCGGTTCCCGTAAGTCCCCTAGGACGGTGTCGCCAAGAGAAAGGGTTGAGCCGTCGAGGCGCCCTTCACGGAAAGGTCAAGTCAAATAGGCTGACGAGCTGCCACTTTAATCGAGGGGGCGATTTGCGGCATCCCTACATTCGCCTTCACCTAAAAACTTCAGCAAAGCTCACAAGACGCGACCATTAAACCGGCGTTCTAGCCTTCCATCATGCACGGGCCACGGTCCAATAGACGATTGCAGATGGGGCGATGGGCCGCAGCGATGTCTCGGCTTGCGCAGACCTGTTTGTGCTAACGCAAGCTTGCCAACGCTACGCTCAAGCACGTGCTTCACGCCCTTGCACACATGGCACCCGTCGCGGCGCCATGCTTGCAATTGTCTATACAAGCGTCTCTCGGCTTCTGTCGATGTGCGGTAAAAAGCGACCGTAGGGAATAAAAAAGTCAACAAAATGAATATGCAGTCCTTTACACTTTTTGTTCTTGTTTTTTTGTTTTTTTTTTTTAGCATGGCATCCGTGAGCATGGTGGGTGAGCGTCATGACGCACGATTAAAACGCGACCTTAAATATTCCCTTTGGCAGGCCAGGTGCACTGCAAAACTTGAGCTAGTTGCGTTTACAAGCAAAATAACGGGAAGGACAAACCTCAAGCGAGCCGAACGCCCGATTTCCTCAGCCAAATAGCTCGTAAACTATTACCTGTGTAGTTATCTTCTCGATATTAAACCATGGTTGCACTCACGACGGTTGTACAATTCACAAAGCAGCGGGGCCGCTTTTACGTGAATCAACATCCTTATTCAGCATCAACACGCGCCAAACGAACGAATCAAGTCAGATCAAGAAACATTGTTGACGTGGGACGCTAGGCTTAGGAAAGTCCGGCTACGAAAACAAGCACGCGCACAGCGCTCCCGAAGGCGGGTATATACTTACAACAGGTGTTACCTGCAAGCTAGGTCGGTTGAGGTTGAGATCTCGCTCTAAATACCTGGGTGAAGGCAGAACGACTCGCTCTAATACAAATAAACGCTCAAAGGGCTACTCTCGTCAAGCACACCGCAAACGCCGGCAGCCATTTTTGTTACCGTTTAAAACAAAAACATGTAAGTCGAATAATACCTGTAGAATGATAACAAGGGAGAAAAAGGAAGACCACAAATCTAAAAACGCAGTTAGGTGACCGGTCGCGCATCAGTCACCTAGCCATGGCCATACAAACGGGGGGGGGGGGGGGGGGGGGTGGGGCAAGGGGGGCGCTTGCCCCTCCCCCAGTTCTTAGAGTGGAAGGGGGGGCAAGGCATGTTTTGCCCCCCCCCCCCCCCTGAAACAGCCGCCACTGGTCAGGGCAAACACTGGCTGGCGGCGCCCAAGGAATTACAAGGGCACCGCCCCCCGGCCCAGGGGCGGGGTCTGGTTTGCCCCCCCCCCCCCCCTCCCTACCCCGCGCCCCCCCCCCCCCCCCCCCCCCTCACTCAAAACCAAGTTGGTACGCCACTGCACTTAGCTGTGTTCGGAGATTTGTGTTTGTCCTTTATCCCCCTTGTTCCCCTTCTTCAGGGATTATTATCGCTATTCTTGTTCAGCTCGCTTACATTTTAGCACTAATTGCATTGTCATTGCTTATAAGGCAATCTCAAACTTAAACTGAACGTTTAAAAAAAAGTGAGTAGAAGAATACCATGGCAGGGAGAAAACTTTGCAGCGAACATTTAACATGTCAATCATCTATTCAACCAATGAGAGCATACAAAATGTACTTGGCTAGCTACGCACCAGGCGAGACCCAACGCCGGGCTGCCCGCTCCTAAATTGTGTTTAACGGCGTAAATATTACTTTTTTAAAGCGCAGCCCCCGTTTCCGGCTTGAGCGGCATCAGCGTCGGCGTAACCCCCCCCCCCCCCCCGAGGAACTCGGGAGGAACTCGGGTTCATTCGGGAGGACATCGGGAGGACCTCGGGTACCTTCGGTGACCTCGGGGAGTTACCCCCCCCCCCCCCCCCCCCCAAGGTTACGTGTTTCCCAAGGCGATATGTCGAGTCATGTATCAGATGCTGACGCGAGACAAGTTCCTCAATATTTTGGCGCGTCTCTAAGAGATCTTGTTGAGATCGGGAAACTACGTTCTAGAGTGCCGGAGTGAACATCTGCGGTGGAAAGACTAATAGATCTAAAACATTTGTAAACGCGAGGCCCGGATCAAAGCGGAATTGACGCTCTTTTAATGTTGCTGTAAATTTTGTTTTTCTGTTTCAAAATACGGTAATAAAAAAACGAAAAAGTGACGAGTCATGTTAAAAAAAAAGTGACGACTCGTGCCTGGAAGACGTTTGCTTGATAATCTAAATGGTATGGGTTTGATTCCCGCCTGGCGCAAACGCTTTTTTGCTGCGATAGTCTCTTCCACCAAAATGAACATCCCATGATCTACACACCAATTAAGTTTCACACTAAAGATGGCAGGGAAATTGACGTCGCGTGACCTATTCGAAAATTTAGTTTATCTTCTAAATTTTCGGTAAAATTAACGTCATGGGACCTACAGATTGAATCAGTTTCCCCACAACATTTAGCGGGAAAACCGACGTCACGTAACCCGACGTCACATTATGCTAGAACATTTTGCGTACGCAACACCATTGCCCAGCAATCCTCCATATAAGTGTTCTTATCATATGCAATTCCCGTTTGAAATTATGTCCCTTCCGTAATTGAAATTCGCTTGCGCTGTCGGTCGGGAGTAGCAACCATATATGCTTAGACTCGACAGAAAAGGTTATTTCGTGCGCTGTAGCAGTACAAACTCGTGGATAAAATCGTTTGTGAGCAATGGCTAGCTGTATGGAAGTGGAAATAATTGGAAATCTCACCTCGGCCAGTTTTCCGATGTAATTCAGTGCCCCATCCTGCGGTTAAAAATAAACATATTACTTTCTTCCTCAATTGTTGAATAAACAAACTGAAAGCATGGATTTCTATAATCGGTTTAACCATCTGTTTTATCCCAGCCCACCCGGCGCTCGGTCTCGTGGTTTGACACATAAAATTGTCAAACTTCGACTAAAGTAAGCGTTTGCCGGGCGTGCTGCCTGGTTTCGCATAAATTACTCGAGGCATTATAAACTGCTTACCTGATTTCCTGTACACAGGTCACCAGAGGTACCCAGGCACTACCAAATAAAAAAATAGGACGAAAATAAATACACATGTTTTAGAGTTTAGATTCGCACCTCGGAATACGTGCGACACAACGTCTTGTCACCAACTAATGAAAAAACAGTTAGGGCGCGGGCGAGCTGGAGTAAGTTTACAATTTTTTAGACCACGTGAGACTGGGTGGAAGAAACGTGACGACGTCTCAAACACAGCTAACCACTTTATTCAGTTCTCCCTCCTTTTATACACCCTGAACCCAAAATCTTCACCATAAAAAACACTGTCACCAACGTTTTCTTTCGCACGGAATTAATACGACATCTGAGAATGGACATGGATATTCACAGACTGCGGAAAAATCAAGAATTAATCGACACACCTCGTCGCCTTATAAAAAAAATTCCCACTACATACCGCACTTCTTGATAACGTTTGTCTAGATATCGTCGGTTTCTTATCTCCATGAAATGATAATACCTATATGCTTACCTGCATCCACCGATTTACAAGTTGGCCGCCAGCCTACCTTATTCCCGATACCAGAGCCAACGCCATGGCCAGGGCTTCTTTACCGGATGGTTCGTGTATACAGTATAGCGTAAAAAACTGACTCAGGGCGACAGTTCGAGTCATCCCTATTTTGTTCTCTAACGCAGCTCCTTGGTACACATCTCATTCACGCGGCGTTCTACCAACTCATAGGCAACGACATGGTCAAGCGATTCCATCCATTTCTTAAGGTACCACGCAAAGCAGAGGAAGATTCCACCGATTGGTGCACACTAATACCCTTCGTTCTCCTTGAACTCTGATCAACGGTCAATTTCAATTCAATTCCTTTTACTGTAATCAAGGTACAAATTCATTTTACTGGGAAAGCCCATAGGTCCCGAGCCAATTGACTAGTTTGAGCGCATTAAATAATGGCGTCTATGGCCTGCGATGAGCAACACGGGTTAGTAAGAGTCTATACGAAAATACTGCAAACAAAAATGTCCAACTATCTTATATATCTATGAGAGCAATACTAATTTTATTATACCAAGAGGATGGTTATAAGGGTGAAGGTGATTTAAGAAAACAGAAGGTGGTTTTTACGAGCATGACTAAAATTTTGTGAACATCGAAGATCGCTAGAGAAAGAGTCCAATCTTTTTTTTTGTGTGTGTGTGTGTGCCGCGAAATTGGACTCGTTTTTCCCCGTACATGTAATATGGCATGGTGGAAGATTCAACTCCCAAGATAAATTACCTGTACCTAGTCAAATGTGAGCTCGGCTGTAGCTCTGCAGAGCTCATATATATAGCACTGCTCTGCGTCTTTCCGGAGGCCTTTTTCCACCAGGTGGTGTGCAAGTCGCAACCGACCCCGCGAACTACGCCACCCAACTAAAAGCTCTCATGCGCCTAATCCGCGCAGTTCAACCAAGAGGACAATAACAGTCACCGATTTATGTACTACAAGCTGTCCGAACGTACAAACAGCTTTTCGTTCAATGAGACTCCGTTCGAAAGCCGTTACAAAAGTCATATGACTGACACTTTCAGGTCATAGGACAAGACAGATATTTTGCTCTAGATTTCTGTCGCCGAACACACATGATGTATGTCAAACGAAACAAGCCTGCTTATGTGGCCACGACCACCAGGCCTCATTCACTTCATCATCCTATTAATCAAAGTTCTGCATTAACCCTCCCCCCGTCACTCCTTCTATACGCCACTGGCGCTACGTAACGTGAACTACACATCTTGCCGCCTGCATCACTAGGAGAAGGCAATGAATAGCAGACGATGAAAGACGAAGGCAAGGAATGCAGAGGTTGAGCGAGATTTCCACAGCAACTAGAAGAAACGTCTATTTAACGATAATAATCCCTGGAGAAGGGGAATAAAGGGGGCACAGTACAAACACAAGGCAATCTGTTTACCTTGTCCCTCTTTTCCAGCGATTATTTTCGTTGTTCTTCTTCAGCTCGCCTGCACCTTTGCATTATCAACATCAACATACTCCATTAAATGATTCTGTAGGACTAAATCTTTCACGTATGTTTAAAGGAATTCAAAAACAAATTAGTTGCCGATAAACTTTTTCAGCTGTAAACTCTTACATAAAACGACAAGGATATACTTTATAGTGTCCACGTTCATCCCACAATGAACTTGTCCTTTTCATCGGGATATTTACCGGGATTTTTTCGCTGCCAAAAATAAGCTACGCTCGCAGAACACTCATTCTCCTGCCAAAATATAGCCCTAGTAGTGCAAATCTGATATCAATGTTTCGGTTTTAACTCTTATCTCATTCAAAATTTCAAAAGTTGTATGTGATTTTCTCAACGTTTGAATGAGAAATTCGGCCCTGGTGTCTGCCCGTTTTCGGTAACTGGTGCCGTTTAGCTCCAATTATTCATGAACTCCGTCGGCCGCCAGTTTTCCACCGATAATTTCAGAAAATCACGTATATCTTCTGAATAAGGAAACGGTTAGTTCTTAAACTGCATCTGGTTCTGATTCCTTGCGCCACATTTAGGCAAAGAATGAGCTTTCAGCGATGCGTAGTTCATCTTTCCGTTAAAAAATAAAAAAAAAATAATTTGTGTTAGGGGCCTCTGTATAACGCTAGTAGAGGTTCTTCTTATTTTTGTTTTCTGCAAGGTTTAATTTTGACAACGTATAGAGGTATGTGCTGCGCTATTACGTGGTTTTACTGTACCAATAAGCTTGAAAATTTTATAGAAACTGCAATGAACATCATGCTGTGGATTTATTTTTTAACAATCTCGCACAAAAGGTGTAGTTTCATGCAAGCGAAACACTAGGTACATTGCGTCCGTCGTTTAAAGGTCTACGATATCGGATCGAAACCTCCATAACTTACATCTCCGAGTCCCAGAACATTTGACAGGCTGACATTAATACAGGAGGCTGTAAAGTAAAAATAAGTGAATGTAAACAATACGTAGATGTTGAATGAACCGCGACTATGTTTTTTTTCTTTTCTAGTGCATTTTTACGGCACTGTAGAAGCGTAATATTCATATTATCTTTTTGATGATATGTTCAGTGGAATTTCTATAAAATATCTACATTTAATGAGCGTCAACTATCAATATTCCCTATCTTAAAATGCTTAAAACTAGTTTAAAATTTTTTATGAACTTTACAGTCCTATACTTACGGTCGGAAGCGGAGGCCGGGTTAAATACGGCAGAAAATACGACGACGCTGAGACTAATGGCGTACTTCATGTTGCTCTGAACAATTCTTGCAATATCTGCTAGACACAGATAAATACTCACTATATTTATACCCCTTTAAACATTGAATTCCAATTGACATTTAAAAGCGAACGAAAAGAAAACAGGTAGAGTGACATTGGGTTTGCGATCGAGCTTGAAATTTAAAGATAATCGTTCTGTTTGCCTCCACTTGACCCAGCTGCTAAAAACTCATTTCGACTTTTCCACGTGCGGTGAAGGTCTTTGCACTAGGCTGCGCCATATACTACCGTCAGGCACTCATCTTGGCATCAGCTTGACAAACAAGGAGTTTTTCGTTTCCCGCAGGAAGCTTCAAAATAAATGTACACATAACTGGTGGCATTGATGCACTGCATCAAGGTTTACCTCGAGGTGGAGGTTGCACTGGAATATGTTCTTTTGCGAAAATCCACTGTACGTTCCCAGAAACCATTAAACAGACCTTAAACGTTTCGCAGATACGTAGGATAGTAGATTAAGTTTGGACTAATTACTTCGAAACGGGTTATAAAGCTCACTGCCAAAAGCCAGCAAAAATTATTCGTTCTATTTGGTAAAACGGAGCAGTTAGGAAAGTGTGTCAAGGAGGTCTCCATGGGTAAGCGCAAATATAGAAACAAGGACGAAGCAAAGAATGTTAACCCTCGTTTTTCACGTGTTTATAATACTCCTATCCTAACCCTATGCTACCACGTAAACTTGAAAACATCTTACACTTTACCTAACCGGCGCGAAGGAGGTCCTTTAAATAAAATAATCCAATGCGTAAAACTTTGGTACAGTCGGAGAAAAGAAGGCCAATCAAGCTCGTGGCTTCGGAAGCACCCACTCCTATTAAACGAAGGGAATCAGATTTATCAGCAGGCATGATGCGCATGTGCGACATTTGAGCGGCTGTTCGACTTCTTGTTGTCACCCCCTGTTCCTTCGGTCATCTAGTACTGACTCAGCGCTCATCTCTGCGCTAACTTTAGATGAAATTTGCAGCGTTCAACAACAGTCAAATAGAAAGTGCGATTGTGGTTCATCCAATAGGGCCGCCTCGTTGAGCCCTAAGGGTGTGAGAGATCTGGGATGCAGCCGTCAGTACAGAAATTAGTAAGCGGGGAGTGATTACGGAAGTTGAACAGCCCCTTCATAGTTGAGATTTCTTTTCTTACATAGTGCTTGGTGCTTTCGAAACCACACTGTCCCTTGACCCTTTCCATAATTCCCCCGACTGTTCATCTGCTGGCTACAGAGAGCATCCAGATGTCTCACAAGCCAGTACCAACACTTGACCGGCCTCTGTCACAACCAAATGTTCACCCCCTTAATTTATAACATGAAATCTCGCAGTACTGTTTGAAAACTCCGTGTAAAAAGAAAAAAAACACGTGTTGAGACGTTCGTATATTTTTATTTGTAATCTGCGAAGTTTCATTGTAAGCGACGTTCCATCAAAAATATAGGTTGGTCTCCCCTGAACGATTTACATTTCCAGATAGGCAGTGCATTCAGGGTTGCACGGAATGGCGTTCCAAGCATCGGCATTCCAAGTAACAACGTTCCTGGAACGTGGAACAAGCAGGAAGAGCGGAGGAACGTCGTTGTCGCACCTTGCATCAGTGAAACTGGAACAGGAGCTCGGTGCGCTTTTGTGGAAACGGCGGGAGGAACGGTTTTTCTTTCTTTTTCTCTATCTAGCTGCAAGATTAACCAAATTTAGTAGGCATTTAAGCTATCTTATTATCGACTATCCCAACCTCCTTCTTCACCAGACGGGTAAGTGTCCGAGAGATGGTCGAAAACAAGGAACTGGATCAAATGTGATTGTACGACACATCATGTAGCTCGATGGGGAAATTTTCACTTGCTCTGCTATACGTGTTTTTTTTTCGCTTAATATAAAAAATTATTTCAATGAAATACGCAAATATAGCTTTAATTTAGCAACAGGTTCCAATCTGTTGTAACGGAAACTCGCTCCAAAACTGAGAAGGAACGAGGAAACGAGAAAATTTCGTTCTTGTTTTTGAGGAAAGTGTTCAACACTCAGTGCAATTCAAGGCATCTCCAGCGGGCCAAAGCAAAACCATGGAAACGCTGAAGACAAATACGCTGGCACTAACTAACGACTCGGAACAGACCCGTATTATTTAAAAGTTAGGTTCCTAGGAATGCCAAACATCTGCCGAAGTAGGCATTTCTCTGCCGTGCTCCTTGGAAAAATAAGGTATATACATTATCTCAATTTTTTGCTGGGGCTATGGTTCACAATCTTGAAACTTAAGCAGTTCAAAACCTTTTCAAAGATTTCTATACCATATACATAAATAACGTTAAACAACTGATATTGTGCCAACAATTACTATGGCATGTAATCGTAAAAGAACTCATAATGAATTAACTGAATACACTCCCTCCTTCTCAGTGCTGTGGTACTGATAGTACTGAATAACATGCTGAAGTTGAGCTCGTTGGTACATAATGCAAAACAAAATGGTTATCTAGAGCGATAGGGACAAAACACGGACAAACACAGACAAAACACTATGCGCCGCAGGGCAAACCAGACAAAGAACCACCAGCCAGCGTGCTACACTGCGTACGGGACTAAGTACGCCACATGCCAGACTGGTGTTGTGTACCAGATCCCAATGTCATGCGTGAGATGCTATATCGGGCAGACGTGACGCTGCATTAATGACATAGTCAGTAATCACCGTGTTGCACATTGTACCTTCTCTTTACACGTTGCAAAGCGTGATATTTTAAGGAAACAATTTTTTGATTACAAGAGAGAGATGAGGAATCTTTGATGTCAAAATTGTCTGTTTTCTAGCTTTTTCTTGAGTGAGTTTGATGAGCGTTCCGTAAATAAAAACTGGATGTTATTTCGCAACAACATCATAGAGTCCCAGGATTCCCGCATTCCTCTTTTAAACATTACGCCTTGTCTACGTTCCCAATTGTTAAATCGGAAATTAAACGAAGTCTCCGGGAAAAGCGTTTATATAGGCAAGCGAAGAGCTCAGAATTGGAACGCGATTGGATCTCTTATCATGCGTATGCCTTACTCTGCAAGAAATTGATAAAAAAGGCCTTGCAGGGCTTTTTTGACGTTGATGTCTCCAATATGCTATGCTCAGTATCGACTCGGGAGTAGTCCCCAGATTTTTAGCTTGCGACTACTCCCGATTCGCAAGTGTAAGCAGTTTAGAACTTCGGCTTAACTTGTCACCTCTTTGTACAAGGCACCTCGCACGCTTATCATTTATTCGTAAACTTTATTAGAGTCCCTCGCCTTTTAGGGACTCTCTCCTACTACCGGCTCATCATATATCGTTCCGCTTAGATCACTCTTTCAAAATAAACCCCATTTTTGCGCGAACCAACATGTTTAATAAGGTACGTTGTTGGGCTAGTTGGTTCATCTTAGTAAAACATATAAAATAGCGCAACAGAAACAAGGACAAGAAGTAAACAGGACAGCGCCTGTCCTGTTTACTTCTTGTCCTTGTTTCTGTTGCGCTATTTTATATGTTTTACCAACATGTTTAAAAACTCTACTACTCCTCGCTACATCGGACTGGAACAGCCTCCTCAGAAAAATTGCCTCCATCAGTGACCATCAGTTCTTTGTCTCCGCTCTAAAGATGTTAAACCTTGAACAGCCTAGCATCCCTGCAATATTTGTTGTTGTCAGTGCCTTGCTTCTGATGTACATGTTTTTATTGTGCGCCGTCTCTTTTATATCTTATGTTTGAAGGTCCAAATTGCGCCAAATGCCTCTTACCTTCAATTAATGCTTTGTACCTTTATTTTTTATCTTTGTCTTTTTTTTGCCACTTGGTTCAGTTGTACCAATCTTTGTATCACGTTCCCCTTATGTAATGCCCGAGAGAGCCTTCAGGGTGAAAATAAAAGATAAATGAACACATTTAACGAACTGATAGGGCAGGATCTTGGAAACCAAAATTATCCCTCATGTTTAATGCAGACTATCAAGCGAATCAACGTTGGTTATATAATGAGCATGTAAATCACTCTAAAAAAATGTATTACGACACCGTTAATATTTGAGCAAAAACGGCGGCCGTGCGCTTCCTGTGTGCTGTACCGGATGTTCGTCGTCCGCCAACTGGATTGCGAACTTGCTCCAGGATCGAGATGGTTATCGTCCATATGTTTCGCTACAATGTTTACGTATCGCGATCATCCTGCTCGTCGACAGTATATGGCAGGGGTGGCCAAACCGCGGCTCGCGAGCCGCATGCGGCTCTTTGCTGGTCTAAGTGCGGCTCGCGGATCCCTCGTAAAATCCCCCCCCCCCCCCCCCCCCCCCCGGCCAGACGCCCGCCACTTTCCTTCTTCCTTTCCTAGGAAAAGAGGGAAATTCTTTCCTCCTTTCCCCAGGAAAGAAGAAAATATTTCAGAATAGAAAACAGCTTCCACGTCGGCAGCTTTTTGCCACCAGAGGTACAGTCGAACCACATTTCACTCATATGTTTCCACAGATACTGTTCCTTTCATTGTTCGAGAGAGTTTGCTGGACCCTAGAGGGAAATGCATCAGGGACAGGGATTGTCAAACCAAATACTTTACGAGGGTCAAACCATGCATGCACTTTGGCTTGGGGTCGAGGAAATGTTCTGTCTCCCGGCCTTTGTCACTGGCCGGTGATACTTGCCCCCTTTAGATAACAGATCTTCCCCCATATCGTTTCTTGTTGAAGTTCGCGGAAGCCTGGGTTGACCTCATTCATAGCTTCCACTATACTTCGTTTCAGCTTACGAAGGACCGCAGGTGACGCTATGAGCCGTCTGAACCAATCCAATGCCGCGTGAGTGTCACGTGGCTTTTTGGAGAGACACGGACACGGGTAGTTGCGTGGTATACGCTCGCAGCGCTGGATTGGTTGGAAGGGATCGTATCGTTCGATGCGGTCCATGATAAGGCGAAACGCAGTTTAGTCACAGATGTGTTCAAGTTCCCAAAGGACCGAGAACATTTTCATTGTTATTTTTACCGGCTTACAGTTGTGACCCGCAGGCTGCTTTTTTATACTTTCGGGGAGGAAGGGGGGGGGGGGGGGGGAGGAGGTGACTAGCCAGCTGTTAGTGAAGGCGTGTCTGGAACGCTTGCATGGAAGGGCAAAAGGTTTGTTGTACCAAGGTCGTGCTTCGATTGGAAAAGCAGACATGTGCATACGGAAGATAAAACGTTCTAAAGGACTGTCAGCATTTCATGCGAGGAGGTCATCATTTCTTCAGCTGCCTCTACGGTGTTCTACCAGCTCTGTCGAGTCAAGAAGTTAATTGTTGCCTACGTCTAACCACCCTTGGCAAACTTGTGACGAGGCTCTGAGGACGTCGTCGCAATGATGTCCAACAAGAAACGAGGTACGAAGATGAACACCGAACATTCCTTCCTGAGTGGGAGGAGGATTTCGCTTTCACAGAGAAAAACGGTAAGCCCTTCTGCCTCATCTCTAATGCAAAAATTTTGCACCACAAGGCAAGCAATGTTGGACGGCATTATGAGACCAATCATAAAACCTTTTCTCGGGACTATCCAGCTTCATCTGAGTTGATAAAAGTCAAACAGGTCCAGCTCAAATCGCGACTTCAGAATCAGCAGTCCTTGATGAAGACCTTCAGCAAGGAATCTGACGTAGCAGCCGAAGCAAGCTTTGCAATAACGTGAAACATTGCTCGTACCAAGATAGCTTACTCGGAAGGATAATTTGTGAAGACCAACATCTCCGACGTCGTGGCATTGTTGGATCCAAACAACAAGAATCTTCAAGGGTTGGTCAACCAAGTCACAGTTTCGCGACATTCGGTCGAAAGGCGCATTTCACAGCCAAGCGCCGACGTCGTCGACAAGCTTCAAGAGGGCCTAAACAGCTGTAAAGCGTTCAGCTTAGCCCTTGATGAATCTACGGATATACTAGACAAGCCATCGCTTGCAATCTTCGTTCGTTATGTTTCATCCGACGAAAGCGTGAGAGAAGAGCTTCTGGACATGGTTGCCCTCAAGGAAACCATGTGCAGCATTGTTAACAACGTTAGAGAGGTTATACGTTCCTCTGCAGAAATTTGTCGCAATTGCCACTGATGGTGCGCCTGCTATGGTTGGTAAGAGTGTGGGCTTGGGAGGTCTTCTGCAGCGACCCCAACATTCCTGATTTTCTCTCAATCCATTGCATTATCCATCGCGAGCACCTGGTGGCGAAGCACTTCAGCTACAAAGACGTTATAAGCACCGTCCTTCGAGTCGTCAACTACATACGATCAAATGCAAAAACCCACTGGCAATTCCGCAGCTTCCTCGAGAAGCATGAACTTAAAGAAGCGCCCAACGACGTTTCGTTTTTTTTTTTTTTTTTGTGCGGTACGCTGGCTGTCAATTAACAACGTACTATCGAGGTTTCTGGATTTCCTGAAGCCAATTCAAGCTTTTCTGGAGGCGAAAGAGAATCCATGTCCCGAACTTCATGACGCAGGTTGGTGTGTTGATCTCGGTTACCTGACTGACGTAGTTCAGCGCCTTAAAACTCTAAACATGTCACTGCAAGGGAAAGAAAAAATGGTAACGCAATTCGCCCAAACAGTCTTCAGCTTCCAAGAGAAGCTAAAACGTTTTCAAAATGACCTGAAAATAAAGCGCCTGATCCACTTCCCGCGGCTGAAGAGCATGCTGGATGCAGAACCTAAGTTTGAACTGACCGATTCTAAGCTCAGGGAATATTTCCTAAAGCTTGAGGAACTCGACAGGGACTTTCATTCCCGGTTCAAAGATATGCACTAACCCAAGCATTGTTTTGCCCTTCTGATTCATCCTTTTATGGTTGATGTGTTGAGTGTCGACTGTCTAACCATGGAAAACTTGGCAGGAGATGTAGGAGCCTTCGAACTGGAACTGCTTGAACTACAAGAAGACGAAGGGATGAAGACGTTCCTGCAGTCTCAGCAAATTGCAGTATTCGGGGGGCAGGTGCCAGAAGCAAGGTAACCCCACGTCAAGCTCGCGGGCCAGAAACTCCTCTCCATATTTAGATCAACATACTGCTGCGCGGCTGTCTTCTCAACAATGAAAGCGGTGAAGTCAAAATAGCGCGCGACCCTTACGGACGACCACCTGAGTGAGCTGCTCCGGAGCGCAACGACGTCGTTCGAGCCGAACTTCAAGGGGCTTGTTTTACGAATAGGGAAGCCCAACACAGACACACAATGAGGAACCGCTGCATTAGTGTAATTCACAGTGCCCGCAGCCCAGATGAATGCAATAAAAAAAAAGCTGCCGAGCTCTTCACTAAACTGTTTCTCTTTTATGGCTCATTGCATATGTTTCTTGGGGGGGGGGGGGGGAAACTTTTGTCCAAAGACCTGAAACAAAAGTATGCCCCCCCCCCCCCCCCCCCGCGGCTCTTAGAAGTTTGGTGGTTTTGTTTGCGGCTCCCAGGTCGGGTCAGCCTGGCCACCCCTGGTATATGGCAACCAAAGCTTTTATGCGTACAGCAAGCGACCCAGAAGCGAGCTCATAACCCAGTGTGCAGGCGTGGAACAGGCTGGCACAGCACATAACAAATGCACTGCAGCATTTTTAAAAATGTATTTTCGTTCATAATTTTATTACTTCAATTCGCTCTGAACTCCCCAGAAATAGACGTAAAACGTTTTGCAAAATAACTTTCACGTGGCCAATTTCAGGTAGGCACGTTTGGAAATTGAATTTTCCAAAAGCGTGCCAAATGTGCTGGTCCTCATGGACGCTCCTTAACTGCACTATAAAAAAAATCATGGAGCGTATTTTCTCATGCAAAGTTCTTGGGAGAGCCAATCGCTGCTGTCTACGGAGTGTGCTCAGTCAGTGACGAGACATGAAATTATGTCTAGACCTAAAAACGCTGTCTACGCTGCGGCACTGCATATGACATTTTTTGTGCTCAGTGCAACAGTGTAGACCATTTTTCGGGGTTTAAACATATCACCTGCCCCGTCATTCGCTGAGCACCTCCGGCAAATACGTTGCCGGAGAGCAGACACGCCAGATTTCTTAGAGTGACGTAGAGAGTGATTCGAAAAGGGTCCGTGCAAAAATCTAAACATTCTAGTGAGTCACCGGCATGCCCTTTCAATTCAGGCATTGACTTGTGATTAGTCATTTTTATTTTATTTCTCGGCGAAGAGAAAAATATGTACAGATAACTGCTGTTGTCGAGTGTGCTCTCGTTGCTGAAAGCAGGGTACAGGATATGAAATGATAAAGTCAACCTCGGAGTTCGGCTAACATTATAAATAGCGACTCTCGAGCGTTTTTCGGAGAAGGTCGACTTTTCAAAGCAGTCAGGCTTGTATTTGTAGTATTTTATTGTTTTTCCTTGTGTAAGACCCAATGGGGAGCCTCAAGGATATAATAAATGAAATGAAATGTGAAAAATTAAACAGGTTTACAATTTCCTGTGAAGCCGAATAAGAGCGCAGCTTTGGAGGAGGAGGATGGGAGAGTACGGAGGGTTGGGTATGTCCCTCTTCATTCCCCGCTAAATGTAGTGGGGAAAATATTCCCCGAAATTCTTACCCTTACGAGGTTGCGAGGTAACCCTCGTAACCCTCGTGAGGGTGACCCTCATAACCCTCACGAGGGTAACCCTCGTGACGTCGCTCGTGACGTCCCGTCTGATGTCATTATGGGAAACGTCCCATCATGCAACGCGCGCCTACGCCGACGCCCACGGCGACGGCTTCGCCGCTCAAGCCGGAAATGGGCGCCTGCTGCGCTCAAAAAGCTTTCGATCAACGCCCTCCCGCAGCGTCCGGTGATGTTTGAAAACAAGCTGAGCATATGAAACAGAGTATATATTCTGCGCAGCTTGAAAGGGTGCTTACATCGACTGCTCTCTCCGGAGTATAAGAGGTACAGTCATGAAGAAATATTTGTTCCCCGTGGCGCTCTGCCCGAGTTTATCCGGCCTGTCGCATGCTAACGAAGGTAAGTTTTTTTCCACTGGAGTGCTTTCGCCTATTTTCTTATTTCACTTCGACATGACACTTAAGGCCGGTTGCACCGACGCCGCTTAGCGCAAAGCGGAGCTTAGCCGGGAACCTAAGCTCAGTTTCGGTTTCGTTCGGTTGCACCAAAATCGCTTGTCGCTAAGCCTAACACTAAACTACGCTTATCGTAAGCGCTCAACATTGGGCGCTTTGCTTTGGGTTGTTTCTTAATCCTGGATATAAACATGGCGGCTGGTTTGTGGCGGTCGACGCGGTGGACGAAATTGGTTGTACAACGTGTTTTAGGCTACAACAGCGTGAGAGTTTCGACAGAATGACCTTCGATGGTGACAAGGATGCAAAATATTGTCGCGTGAACTGTTTATCGACCACTGTTTTCAAGTTGGATCTCCACTTTCAGTGCGTGTTAGCCCTAACCGAGTTAGGTACGGAGCTGTGGGGCTCACGTCTGTCTTCCCGTTGGTTATTCTGTCAACGAGCTTATTCGTATGTACTTTACTGATTTTCGCATAACTGTAACGTATTGTTATTTACCCCCTTGTTTATTTCTTCTTGCAACTCATATCCTTCAATCCGATCAGCACGTTGAATAGTGGCAGTACATGATCTCGGCGACCAGCTGATTGTCGACACTTCTGCCGTTTGCATCAGATTGCGGCGCTCTTAAATTATAAAACAGCGAAAATTCAATTTATTTCGTTTTCTGAGTTTTGAGACAATCTTCGGTGAATTTGTTTTGTCTCGTGAGTAGAATCTTGGTTTCAGAAAACTGTATCGTTTCATAACCGTAACTTTTCTGGTGATCGCGTTTTTTAGGAATATTTTGCTTTATAGCTTTCATTCGTGGCGACGACAACTCGACGACTTCATTTTGACGATTTCCGGGCATTTTCGCAGCTGCCATGGCGAGTTCGTCACAGTTTTGAACTTCATCGGTCTCAGGCATGACCGGATTTTAGTAGTCATCTTACTTGCCTACTTAATCTCGCTGATGTTTTGTCTTCAGCGATGTACCGAATAGAGCGTCCTTCTCGCGTTCGGTGAGATTTGGGGCCCCCGACGGCTCCTTTGTTTCAAAATGTGAGCACGAAAACTACTGTCCCTGTCAAAATATTTTGTTATTGACTGTTATTAAACACACAATCGCAGATGTGAAGAGCATTCGTGTTTATTTAAAGCGTTGACTCCTGTTTTTGAAAGTTAGCGAAAAAATGATTGAATTTGGAGACCTCTAATTCCTTACTTACCGAAGAAATACAGCGAAAAGCAGACGCCGACTACAGTAGGTTTTTTGTTTACACCTCGAGATTCCTCACCGCCAATCGTATTCGTCCCTCTGAGTGTTCCCTAGTTCACTATGTTTGTCCCTACATTCCCTAGGCAAATTTAGCGTTTAGCTAGGGGCGCGTCTGTAAAGCCGGGTTAACGTTGATGCAACCGGAATTTAAACCCGTGCTTATCCGAGCTCGGCTTAAGGCGCTAAGCTGACTTAGGAAAGAGCCGCTTTGGGTTAAGGTAAGCGACGTTGGTGCAACCGACCCTTAGCGATACTGAAGGGCATTAAAGTGTTTTTTTTTTAGATTGTCTACTCATGGTCATAGCTCAATCCACGGGCCCTAAGCATTCTTAAAAGGCTAAAGATTATGCTGATATACGGATCCGATTCCTCTATTAAAAACGGGATCAAAGGTCGTGAGATGCTTGTCGATTCGGCGCAGAAACAAGAAGGCGCCATCAGACATGCGACAGCCAATCGCGTGTGATGGGTTCCCGAGCGAGAATCGCACATATTGCAAGACCAAGTGCTAAGTGCCAAACGATCGCTTGTTGGTAACAGTACTTAAACATCGGGAAGATACACAGAAAGGGGGACGAAAAACAATGGAATTCTTCGTTGTCCGTCCCCCATTTCTATGTATCTTCCTCATGTTTACGTATTGCAAAATCAGTTCGCCTTTGGTCGATCCCCTTTCCGCGTGGAGAGCGGTCACTGGCGGTTGACTGGCACACGACCAACGGGGCCCTGTGGTTTCTACGCCAAATTGCCGAAAACCGGACACGTCGTGAACTTTGATCCCGTTTTCTATAGAAAAATCGGACGCTTGCAAACCTACTCTAAGCGCTTTATCATTCATATACGTCTACGGGCTTCGAGACATTCTCAACTTAAGAACAAATGCACCACCGTAAAAGAAGACAAAAACGAAAACATTGTTCCTCGACGGCCATCGCCACTGTCACCCCTGAAGAAGAGCTGAGAAGGCATCAAAATGTAGGGTTTCCATTAGACCTTGGTTGGATGTTCCCATTTTTAACAACCTGATCTTGCGTTTGTTCATTTTTTTTTTGTTTGAAAATAATTTTAAGCGTTCTAAATAAACGCAAGATTGGATTTATTGAGGCATGGCCTTAAATAAACGGTCTCAGAAACCACTTTTATCGCCCCTTTAACGAGCACAAAAAGTGGAACGTCAAAAATATAGATATTGATATTTTTTCCGCAAGATCAACTTTCAATCCTCTTATATTTCCTATATCGTATTGTAAAATGGCTCATACAGTGTGCTCCTTTTTTAGTTGTTATTGTTGTTTGTTTGTTTTTCGGGGTCCTGAATTGTTAAAAAATGAACCATTTTGTTCGCATCTGTTTTTTTTTTCTCTTTTTGTTTGGGTGGGGGGGGGTGCTGTGGGGCTAAGTTGGTGGTCATGGGTGTCACTAGTAAAGACGCCAAATTGCTTAATTATACACACAACTTGAAAGTATAAAACAGCGAGGACGGGAACCGGACATCTTTCACTTAGCAACAACAGCATGGCACAATAAAACCGACCCCAAAGGTTTCAACATCCTCAAAGAGGGAAAGGACATATTTGTTATAAAGGAAAGGAAATTTGCTGTAAATATAAAAGTTTAAAAAGGGTGGAAAATCACGACGAGGTATAACTAATCTAGTTATCTCTGATTACTTAGAATGCAAACTTTTTCATTGCCAATGATAATGAAGGTGCAGAAATATTGTTGTTTACAGTCCCAAAGGGAAATGTACTGTAAATATAAAAGTTTAAAAAGCTCTTGCGTCACGACGCTAGAGCTTTCAAGTTTTATATCTATTAACCAACACGCTCGTTTTCCATTGTAACTGTTTAATTATAATCACTGAGAAATTAAAGGCCGCTGTACATCCTGGGTTTTCTGCAGGGAAGATGGTTTTCTTAGCTGCCAGGGGAGGCAAGTTGGGGCAAGGTAAAATAGGGAGACGATATAAGAAAAGATAAGAGAAGCAAAAGCGGAAAGGGCCGAGTGTACTTTGGCCTTTAAGAGACAAAGAGCGTGGGGAGTCCCAAACACTTAATTATCACTCCGCACAAAATGACAGCCGTTGTATTAGCCGAAAATAACGCCTAAGAACGAATCAGAAAGCAAGAAGCTTTTATATAATAGGACACGCGGCGCGTTTCTTCAGATGGTAGTGTAAATAGACGCAAGTGCAAATAAAACTTGCACTTTGCTTAGTTTCGTTCTATAATCGTCAGATCGTTTCATCGTCTTGTTAAGATAATTACCGCAGAGGGAAAAGAGCCTTAGGGAGCAAAATATAATTTTTATGATCGTTTTCGGCAGTTTTCCGAAGCAATAATTTTTTTTCCAACAAACACTCGGTTCGCCGTTTTAAAGATAATTCTGAGAGTTAGAAATGAGACGGCGCAGGTATATCCTGGGACGATATAACTCGGGTTTTACGCTAGCCGCCATTTTAACTGCGGTGCTCGGAAGGCGTCTACGATGTGTGTGCTTACCCCGTCCAAAAATCTTGATTTGTGCCTGATGACGTCATAAAAGTGTCAGGCTGTCGCCGGCCGCGCTCCTAACGGCGTCCCAGCAGCAGTGGCAGGATGCGGCAGGCGCCTGTCTTGCTGCAGATCGCCCACCAGCTTTACAGTTCACGGAAGCTTCGGCAGCCAAGAGTTGGAACGCCGGCCATCTCTCGTTCAAGAACTTTTACCCCCCAACCGCCAGGATCGCGACATCCGACAGCATGACGCTCAGGATTTTGCGACGTCATTATCTAGGGGAGGGGGGGAGGGAGGAATTAATTTTTAAATGTTCCAATGAAAAAAAAAGCAAATTAGCCAGTAGAGCACTTCCGGAAAAATTATTGTAATTTCTTCCCCTGTCCATCGCTGTTACCTCTTGGACCTTACTTAAAATTGTGTTCGCTTCACGGTGTGTTTTGCAGAGACTACTTTGCCGAACACCCATGGAATCGACTCGGTAAGCTTGAAGTAGTCGTATTACTTTTATTCGTGATCTGATATGATAAGATATCTTATACTGTATCTCCTCTTTCGCGATTGGCAAAACACTATATCGCCAAGAGTTTAAGTGTGCGACAGGGAAAGGCATATTGTGTCATCTGTGAAAGCTGGCTTACACTCTTAAAATTGCTTAGAACCGGAGAGGTTGAAAACCCCATTTTAAGCCTCATTTAAGCGCGAATATTTTTTTTTTCAATATCTGAACGTACTAAATATATTTTATTGGACCAGTTTAAAACCATGCCGTGCCCCCTTCATATTTTTATTTATTTATTTATTTATTTGTGAAAATTGCCGGCCACCTGTGAAGAGGCCAAGGCAAAAGCAATGAAAAGATAACTGGAAGCAAAAAAAAAAACAAAAAAAAACATCACATAAATGCAGAATTATGTACAACAAAGCAGACCTTAAGTAAACATGGGTAGATCTGTATACATGCAAAGGCAGAGCTACCCCCGCATACGCACCAAAACAAATTGACCAAGAAACATCAGCCGTAAAATACAGGGGTACACAATTTATCCCAGCCAATCTAAGAACTTGCGTCATCAGTGACTAGTGACTGGAGGCCGTCTGAGAATGCGGCAGGGAAGTCTTCGTTCACCAGCAATGACAGAAGCTTGTTCCATTCAGTAACAATGCGTGGAAAAAAGCTATACATATAAACATCACTGTGACCGAAAAACTCGTTCAGCGTTTTGTCGAGTTTATTTCTAGTTAGCCGGTTAGACTCGACTGTAACATACTCGCTTGACGACAGACCATTTGGGCTGTTGATAAGGTTGTGGAAAAACTGTAGTTTGTTAATTTTCCTTCGAGTAGCTAGCCGTGGCAAGCCGGATAGCCGATAGAGCTCAGCAATGGGTGATCGGCAACTGTATTGGTTGTAGATAAATCGCAGTGCTTTTTTTGCATGTTTTTTGTACATTGATACAGACTTGCAACATTGGATCCCACACTGCGTCTCCGCACTCCAAAATGGGACGGATTAAACATTTAAAAGCCGCCAGTTTAGTCATAGAGGGGCAGTGGCGTAAGTTTCTACGAAGAAACCATAACTTCCTTGAAGCCCTCGTGACTAAATCGCTAATATGTGCGTTCCAGCTGAGGTTTGGGGTAATTGTTACCCCGAGGTATTTGTATTCTGTGACTTTTTGCAAGGGTAGGTCGTCAATTGTGTAAGTAAAGGAAAGTGGTTGTTTCTTGTTAGTGACTGTCATCTGGGCGCTCTGGGAAGCATTCAGCACCATTGGCCGACGCTCACACCATGATGATATTTGCGATAGGCAATCGTTAAGTTTGACTTGGTCAGCATGACGCACAATGTGTATAAACAAAACGCAATCATCCGCGAAAAATCGCCACTCTGCAGATGGATGACTTATTTCAAGATCGTTTATAAAAGATCAGGAACAAAAGAGGCCCAATCATTGACCCCTGCGGAACGCCGGAAACAACGCGTTTCATTTGCGACTCACCACCAGTAGTGCTTATGAATAGTTTATGATTGCTCAGGTACGAGTCAAGCCAGGCAACTATTTTATCATTATTAAAGACGCACTTCAACTTGTGCAATGCGGAGGGCAAGTTCGTCTGCTTCTTGCGCAGGGGGTAGCGGTGACGTCAGAATGCCGAGCCCTGATTGGCTGATCGCGACCCCCTATCTGAGCGTCGTCTGCTCCTTTGCAACGTCGTCTGCTCCCAACGTCGTCTGCGTCTGTCTTACCTTTCCTGCGACTTTCGGAAGTGCAGAGACCAGATTCACGAAACGATCTTACGCCAAAAGTGTGCGTAAGACAAAACTTAAAACAAATTCGTATTACGAAATTTTCGTACGTTTCGCGCAGGTTACGACGAAATCTTACGACAGCTACGCACTTCTTACGATCAAATCAGCATGGCCGACAGCGTCGCAGTCCCGACGACCCACGGACGTTTATTTTTCTACGTGCGCTTCTCACGCGTCCCGACTTCAAGCAGCAAGAAAAAAGTAAAAAGCACTTGAAACAGACCACGGCGAACAAGGACGCTGGATTCACAAACACCCGGGAAAAGCTCCAACGGCCACGATATGACCGAAACCGACGAAGCGAGCTCAGCAGCTAGGCCTAGCAGGCACTCCGCGACTCGGCGACCGTCTGCGGCCCACGACCGGCCGGCGTGCTGAATGGAATATGCCCGCACGACCCTTGTGAACCTTTCCCGTATTATATTTTGATCGCTGACCTCATTTAGATTAAGAGGTCAATTTGTTTCCTCCTGTTATCTCCTTGTTTCCCGAGGCAGCGGTGACTCTCGCCGGTGAAAAGCGGTGAATCTCCGTCAGACGCAGGAAAGGTAAAGCAGTTATCGCTTTGACTAGCAGACGTAAAGCAGACGACGTTGACTGCGCCCACCCGCCGACGCCGTTAAAGAGTGAGGGGTCTCGCCGCACACGAAAGGAGGAAAAAAGTATTTGGGAGGGAACTTGCGGGCACTAACACGCTCGCAAACAAACCTCGGCGCTTCGGGACACCTCGCCGGTGAGTCCTTTGACTTCCCTCCTCTATGCGCGTCTGCTAGTTGTTAGACAAAAACAACGTACCGCTCGAGTTATTTCGTCTGCCGTCTCTGATAGGCGAAGTCAAGCTCGCTCGTAAAGAGCTGCACTTCTGAAAGTCGCGGGAAAGGTAAGACAGCCGCAGACGATGTTGCGAGCAGACGACGTTGCAAACGAGCAACGACGCTGAGATAGGGGGTCGCGATCAGCCAATCAAGACTCGGCGTTCTGATGTCGCCGCTACTTCCTTTCTCATGCGCAGAAGACGAAAATGAGCACACTTGCGAGGCGTATAGCTTGGGATGGGTTACGCGGTCGAACGCTTTCGCGAAATCTAGGGATATGACGTCTGCTTGCCCGGATTTATCTAGTATACCCGCCAGCTCGTGGATTGTATGCAGAAGCTGCGTGACTGTAGATAAACCGCGCCTAAAACCGTGTTGCTCGACGCGGAAAAAGTTTTTTTTTTTTCAAGGAATGCCGCTAGATGTTTGCACTGGAAGTGCTCAATAACCTTGCCTCTAGAGCGTAACAAAGAAACTGGCCTGTAATTCCGTACTTCCATAGTACTGCCGCATATGTGGATGGAGACTACTCTGGCGTACTTCCAATCGCTGGGAACCACACCAGTGTTAAAACTATGAGAGTAAATTACGTATAAATGTGCTGAGCACGATTCAGCGCATCTGCGGAGAAAAATATTTGGTATCGCGTCGGGCCCGCAGGACTTCTTTTTGTTGAGCCTGAGAAGGTTTTCGAAGATACCCTTTTTAGACACAACAACGTCCGGAACTCTGAAGTTCCTCTTGCTATACAATGGTAGTTGGGAATTGTCATTAGTGTATACGGACAAAGAAAATTTAATAAAGAAGTTCGCTTTAACCTCGTCGTCTTCGACAATTTGGTCGCTTTTCTTGACTGCCTTCACTGACTTGCTTTTCTTCGATAAGTAGACCCAAAATTTCTGCGAGTTATCTTTCAGAAAAGAGAGCATTGTTACGTGGAAGAAGTGGAACCTAGAATTTTTCATCATAGTACGCAGCTGATTACGAGGCACTCCCAGGATGCTGCTCGTGCTCTTTCGGTTTCTTCTCACCCGGTTAATCTTCCGTTTTAAGCGAAGGATTTCGCGCGTTATCCAGGGATTGTACTTTTTTACTTTCTTCGCGCGCAGTGGAACGAACCTACTGATACTGGTGTGGACGACCGTCTTGAAGAAAGACCAAAGTGTGTCTGGGCACACGCCGTCCTGCTTTTGAACGTCAGAGAAACTGTCGGAAGACACCTCCAGATAATCTAATATGTCGACATCGATCGCCCTACTGTAAACTCTGTACGTCTTGGTTTCTGGTAGAGTCATTACGCGGTGAATTCCAGGAAAATCGCAGACTACCATGCCATGATCCGATTTGCCTTCCATAACCCTCGCGTGAACGCCTAGTCGTGCCACAGACTGGGAGACGAAACATAGGTCGAGCAGGGAAATACATTGTTGAGTAACGCGCGTTGGGTCTCTGACGACTTGTTGCAGGTTATGGCAGAAAGCTATGTACACAAGAACATTGGAGTGAACACAGTTTGTTAATGACGACATGCTGTTCCAGTCGATGAGAGGCAGGTTAAAGTCGCCTGCCAACATGCTAAAAGAAGATCGCTGAGACTGCACACGTAGGATATCCTGGATGCACTCAAGAATGTCGATATCAGCATTTGGACATCTGCACACACCCCGATAAGAAAGGATGTGCACCCATACTGTACTTTGACCCATATCGTTTCGTGATCGGGCGATTCATGAACCGCCACGCAAGAAAGTGAGCTCTTCACTAGCAGTGCAACCCCGCCACCTCTGGAAAGGCGATCCTGACGGAAAACTTGGTATCCGACAGGGAACACTTCACAGTTTGTTATCTCACTGTGTAACCATGTTTCTGGGATTATGAAAACGCTTTGGTTTAGATCGAGCAGTGCACATTCAATTTCTGCTATCTTATTTGCGACACTTGGCGCGTTTAAGCAGACAAGTCTAAAGGGTCTGCACGTCGCTGCGGGTCGGGCGTAGCCCCAGCACCAACAGCGTTGCCCGTCCTGAGAGGACCAAGATACGGTTTGAAGAGACTTCCTTCGGGCCAGTTGTCGGCCACGAGCAAGTTTTCAAGCGCTGAAGCTTCGGCGGACACATGGAACGAAGCGTACGTATCGTACTTTGTTGGAAGTTTTGTGCAGACGAACCTATCGTTACCAAGCACAGCTAATACAACAGCAGACACTTCATCCGTAGAAGTGGACGGATGCAAGCGCGACACGAAAATAGCCTTCTGCACGGGACGTTTGGGCGCGGAGCGCAACTTACAGACATGGTGGGAACCGATTGACGGCTCTGGGCGCGGCCTGGGGTTCGCTGGCCTGCCCTCGTCTACGAAAGGCGGATTGGCTGTCCTTGGCGTCGCTCGTCGGTGGGAGGAGCTCCTCCTGATCGTACAACTGAGGTAGGCTGTCGATACGCCCTGTTTAACCCCGACGCAGGTGACTCGGCGATGGTTGGTCAGTCTCTTGTCATCGGCTGGACGGTTGTGCCGGGCTGCAGTGCTTGGGAGTACGTAGGTACTTGATCGCTCCTGCTTGGAGCGCCAGGTGGGTCGGCACAAAGGCATTTCCGAAGAAGCTCACTGTTTCGCGCCAGTTGCAGTCGCAGGGACTCGTCGTCCCGTCGCAGAAACCGCACTTCCTTTGAGAGCCCGTCGAGTTTGAAGCATACCGATGATAGTATTTCTCGAAGACCGCTTTCTTCTTGCAGTACTTCGCCCAGGGGACCGTCGGCGTTCAGGGCGGATGTGGTCGTCCCAATACTCACAGTAGACAAATCCGGACTCCGGCGCTTTGTGCGCATGTAATGCACACTTGTATGTGCTCGCGCCATTTTTCGCGAGTAGGTCAGAATCGCGTACATTGACACATTTACAATGGAAGCTGCGTCCACACGTGCCCGAGCAAACGATGAATCGCGCCCTTGATATCGGAACAGAGCAGCAGCCACACACGCCTTTTCCAGACGCCATCTTCAATCTGTGAAGACTGAAGATGGCGAGATATCTTCAATTTGTGAAGATTGAAGATAGCTCCTGTACTCGCAAACAATGCCTTGGTTGTTGAAGCACTCGGGCTATTTGAGCTGCTCACGATTCATCATAAAAGACACACTACAGCGCTGTTCTTTACTATACAGATTGCACAATAGATGTTAGCCACACTGAACTAAACGTAGAATGCACCAGCAAATTAATTGGAACGTCATAGCACCACACTTTCAATTGTAATCTATTTCCGACTAGGTAGCCCGTCATTTAGAGTCACGTTCTAACGCGCTTTTGTTCTGTTAAGCGTGAATTAAAAAAGTTGAAAAATAATTATTTACGATTTTGCGTGTTTTGTATTGCTCAGCATGTTATGTATGGTAGGGTGGGTTAAAATAAGACGAGGGGCGAAATGCGACAATTTGTGTTTAGCGTCATCCATCTTCTAGACAGAAATTGGAGTAGTTTCAAACTTCCCCGAGAAGGCCCTATCCACTTTACGTGTGTAAAACATTAGAGCTGCATGTTGGTAAGAGTGTTCCGGAGAAAACAAATGCAGCCTTCAGGTTGACGAGTTTACCCCTTTCCAAAAAGGTGCAAAATTCGCTTCGAGACGTGCATCTAGATTGGCACCGACCATTCTTCTATGGTAAGCTTTAGTTTCTTTGGTATGCTTTATTAGCTGTATGCGGACCAAACTTGAGCGATCTGTGATTGATTTGTTCACCGAAATAGTTATTCAGGTAGCGGGATACGCGCGGCGCAAAACGCGACAATGTGGCATTTCATGACGCGCATGTCGGTGAAGCACGAGTCTCCTGAGTGCTCCTGAGCCATATTCTTATTCTCTCGGTGGCTCGGATGGTCCTAACATGTAGTAGAAAAACATCAATGGGCTTCATTGCGCAAAAGTGACATGAAGAAAGCTATTGAAAGTGTGAAACAACAGCGTCACTGCCTTCGCACTGCTGCTTTTTTTTTTTTTGCGGACTAAAGGGTGCGCTTTAAAGGCGTTGTCTCATTTCGCCCCACAGGGCGGGGCAATATGAGACATGTCTGACTTTCCGACACAGTAGTTTCGTTTAATGTTTCGCTTGTTCCAGTTAACTAATATTTACCGAACATAGCGTCGAGACATTTAAGAATATCCCCATGCTGTGTTTTCTTCTTTTTTAAAGGAAATATTGAAGCAAAAATAAAAATTACCATCGAAATGAAAATTTGTTTTCTCCTTTTGACACATCTTACCATATGTGTCTTTACGTTTTGTTGCTATGCTTTGGAACCACCATTACCATCGACACTGTTCTGAGGAGAATAACTCCTCGAGCTTGCCGAAGATACAGTGAGTGTGCAGGCAAGCTGGCGGAAAACATTTGGGGGTTTTACGTGCTAAACCTACGACGGGCATCTGGCACGCCCCAGCGGAGGACTGAGGATTAATTTCGACCACCTGGGGATCTTTTGACGTGCAACCGAAATCACGGTTACACGGCGCCTTCTCCGCAATAAGCCTCCGTCATATTGCGGGCACCTCGGTCGGGATTCGAACCCGCCACCTGGGGATCCGTAGGCCGGCGCTCTCGCCTCGGAGCCACCGAGGTGACTAAGTTGGCGGATATTGATCTCGTTGAAAATTACCCGAGACTGTGATAAAAGGATGGAAAACTTAGTAAAAGCAAAATTGCAGTACAGGCCTAGGGAGCAACCAGAAAATGAAGCAAGAAGGTGGTATGCGGTTGTTCTGTATTTTCGCAGGATATCTCAAAACCTTAAAGGCGTTAGGAGGCGGCAAAAATAAAATATGAGATAACTATACTGCTAGGAACCGTTGAACGTTCAAATACTTTTGCTACATTTGGACTGGACTGCACTGGAGTCGACGGGCCACACCTGGCCCGTCGACTCCAGTGCCCAGGCGCAGTACGCGGCACCGAAGGCCACCTGACCGCTACTCGCCGGGGTAACCTTCGCTGTCGACCGTCCAGGACTTAACACGACCAGGCACAGAGTCAGTGTCGGCCGTGTGCATTGTTTATTCTTTTATTTTGTTTAAAAAAACTGGGGGGAGGGATGTGACCAGTCGGTAGCGCCCCCTCCAGTCCGCCCGTCTGTGGCCGCCAGGCTCGGCGGGCAACATGGGTCACCGCCAGACTTAGACGTAGTTCAACTACTCTACTCAAACTACTGTAGTTTAACTACGTTTTCGAGTAACTTGGTAACTTTCAATTACAACTTGATTTGGGTAATTAGTAGTTTAATTTAACTACTTTTTTCAGGTAACTTCTACTCAAATTACTAACTACTTTCGAAATTATATAGTGCTAATTTTGCCCATCACGAAAGTTTGAGCGCAGAAATGAATAAGACGCCGGCAGATAAAGTGGCATTCCCGAACAAGGGGCCCCCTTGTTCGGGAAGGCGTCCTTGGGTCAAGGTGGCGACGAGCAGCCAAAACATAACACTGTCACGCACGAACGCCGAAAGAGATGCTTGCCTTGGTCGGGTATTGACCTAATCCGGTAATGCACGCAGGCGCCGCGTTTTAAGCTGCAACCATGAAAGACGGGGACACTCCGAGAATTGTTATTGTTTTCGTGTTGTCTGTCTTTAGTGAGTTCTGACTCAAGCGGTAGGTTCCACGGGAGGCTCCACTGGAATGACCTCGCAGCTTGGCGCCTGTTCCCATGGTCGCCTTGTCGTCAGCGCATACGCCTTTGCAAAGCCGGACTCCCCGCGCACAAACCCTGGCACGGATAATCCGTTCATGGGAGCACGTTCCCGCTTCCAGCTGCAACTGTATACGAGCGACAATGCTTGTTCACGTAATCCTTCGCGTCCTTCCGACCATCCATGCCTGGGAGACCTTTTTGTTAAAAACGATTTACTTGTCAGGCGTGTCAGGCGCATCAGAATATTGTAGTCGCCCGGGAGGATTGCGAGTTACCCTTGGGAGATCATTTTGTTGGACCCGGCGTCAGCGGCGAAGTATACTTCGGTTCATCATCTGTTAAACCAAAACAATTTTTTTTCAGTAGCGTAGCACTAGCACTACTACGGGACGCGCAGTCGTCCGGATGATCTCATCGTCGTGGCGCGAGACTTGAATCCTTGACGGTCTGGTGCACTCGCTCAGCGTAGTCTCAGAACGACGTCGAAATAAAGAGGGGCCAGTCATAACAATCTGAACTTGACGAAGAAAAAAGAAAAAAAGGAGGAAAGTTTGTTATAAAAGATCCTCTACCCGAGGCAAACCTCACATGTTTAGTCATGGACACCTAAGATGCCGACACTCGCTTACCCGACCCTGCACAGCCTGTTTCTCAAATTCAACGTTGCCGTTCCATCCAGCCCGTCGGTGGAACTTCTATTTAGCTTGGCTGGGGACGTCTTTAGAAGGAAAAGGTGAAATCTCTCCTATCAAGAACTTTGAAAGTCAATTTCTTCTGCGAGCGAATAAACTATTTTGGCGAAAATGCAAGCCATAGATAGACTGCATTTATTTTAGGCTCGCAGGGTTTTTCATTGATCAAAACTGCTGTTCATTTTGCTACCACAAAAATATTAAAAAGTAACTTCGAAAGTAACTTCAAAGTAACTCGCTACTTTTTACAGTAATTAGTAGTTTACTCAATTACTATTACAAATGCGTAATTTCTACTCTACTCCAATTACTTTTGGCGTCGATACTCAGTAACTTAACTTAACTACCTTTTTTGAGTAATTTGTACATGTCTGGTCACCGCACCAATAAACGCCGCGGAGCGTACGCCGCCCCGGTCAGTCATCGTCCACCCTCAGAACCAGGCTGCGTGTCGTCTCTTCTCAGCGGGTGCTTCGGCCCCATTCGCCCACGTTCCCGAAAGATCGTGACAGTATCTGGGTCTAAAATCGAGGCGTGTGTATGATATATTATTACAGCATAAAAAACGTATAAATAAATGCACTTAATTCGGAGACTGCTGCACATTTATGAGTAGAACGATTGTACTGCGCTTTGGCCGGAAACAAAGATCGTACATAGCGAGGTATGCGACACTAAGAGGGTCATGAGAAAGACATTTTGTAGTAAATCCAGCAGCAACTGTATCAGCCATGCTTCAATTCAAGTTGGAAGTAATTCTAAGAAGTTCTTTGGAATTTTGATTTATTTCTGTCTTGTGTTCTACAATATTTATTCTTAATCAGCTATTTTTGTTACAAGTTAGAGATATTTCCATGAACTTTCCTGGTTTTCGTTTTTCTTCGGCCTTGTCGTGCTATATGATTGTTTTTGTTGTTTAGTTCGGAAGACTTAGGCAGAATTACAAAGGGTCGTCAGGGGAGAAATGGGCTTAGTTCGGAGAGGTTTTTGGTTGAAATGGGGCGCATTCGTTATCCTTGAGGCTATACTGTTCGAAAACTGAAGCTTGGAGTTTGAATGAACGGTGACTGTTTACGGCTCATTTGCTGACCTCGAATTTTTCGAAATACTTAAGCATAGTTCGGGTGAGATGTGTAACAAAGGATGGTGCTGTGTCTTGTGGTCGGAGTTAAGTTTGTGGCTATATAAGGATTTTAGGAAGTAAACAGATTGCTGAGTTTGAGGTGTTTCTGTCCTGTGTCCTTTTTCTTCGACTAAGTTTCACGTTTTTTACCACAGCCTTTAGTAATTTTCAACATGATCCGTCCAACTGCCGAACTTAGCTTTTTGGCCCAAATCATCTTCTACATGAAGACAAACAAACACGTTAGCATGTGGATATCTTGCCATAATTGGCCAGCACAAAGCCGTCTTTCGCATAATTTATTGATAATTTTTATGAAGAACCGCGTCTTAAGCAGAGCGAATGTTTTAGGCATTTCCATGGTGTGAGATAATCCGCAAGGGTTAAATTGGTAACGGCGTGTCTTCCTTTTCATTTCAGAGTTCCGGCAACGTTAGCCTTTCTGGCACAACGGAGGATGTGAGATTCCCTTTGTATACGCATTGATAGTCTTTTTAATGCTAGAGAAATCTAAGTCACAAAACTAACCACATAGAGCAAGCCTTTCAGAATTTCGTTGGTGGAAAATGAAACAGAGTAACCTTTCTTGGGTGGTGCACAAAATAACTCATTCCTGAAACCTCCGTCTCGCAACCCCATTGTATATCCCCCGTGTTATCTACCATATCTCCAATAAACTACAGACACGTAGCCGTCGAACTAAATCCTCCCGCTTTCCTTGTTCGGCCAAGTCCAAAACACTGCAGCTATGTTCATTGTTCAAATATTGAAGGTGGAAAGTATGACACATGACTTCAAATTCTACCACAAGGAGTGTAGTAGGGTTAGTTGCTTTAACATTATTTTAAAAAAAAGCGCGAGAAACTGGCAACTGAACATTTGACGTTTGCACGACGCAGAAAATAAAAATGTGACGGGAAATATAGAAGAACAATCACCCCGATAAAACACCCGCAGCAAGCTGACGCGTGCCTACACAAACTTTCCGCACCTGTTTAGAAAATCCTCTTTGTCACCAGCTAAGGTCACCGACGGTGCGGAAACAAACATGTTATTTTCAAGAGTGGCAAAAAAAATGGCTCACCAATTTATTTGACTATCCTATTTCAAACCTCATTTCTTCAAACAATGGCGACAACACATCTGTCACAGTGAAGCGCTTTTCTGCTTAAGACAGTTTGAACCGCAAATGTTTCTCAGAACAGGCTCGGCAGGTGAAGGTGGGATTCTTAAGAACGCTATAAGGGAAGAATGCGGTAGTGGTCGATAGATTAAAATAGAGTTTTCGAAAAAAAATGGCAGAACTGCTTGGCGATGTGCGAAATATTGGGATCCTAACTACAAAGCCGTGGTGCTTACTGAAGGAAAATGTCAACCACGAAACAAAAGCTCTGTGCAATGGCGAGCTGAATATTCAGGAGTTCTGAAGTAAATCTAGCGATTTTGATGTATTCAAGTAGCGTAAACATTGCTCCTACAAAACACTGTACAATTGTATGTGAATAAGCATCTTACAACTGTGCTTTATTCATGAGCATTACACTGACACAAAATCAGTGGAGAATACTATGCGTGTTGAATAAATGAAAACAAAACCCTAAATGATCAAGGTGATTGCAGATCTGGCATACCAGGATAATTGGGCCCAGGAGTATTGATACTCGAAGGAAGCAAGACAATAATTTTGTCCACTCGGTTTATGAAAGTCGGTGGAAACTTTACGTGGCATTAGAGACAGGAGAACTGCACCGGAAAATCGTGCTACAACCTTTTTTTCCCACCTTGCATTCTACTTACTTATTTTCTCGTCTATAAGTCGCTTTTGTTTACACGAATTTCCGTCGTGTTAGAAAACCCAACACATTATATGTGTTTTTATTTTCCTGCAGTGTATGACCCTTAATCTAAGCAAACTTTCAGAATACCAGTCTTTAATCTTTCCCGATATGCCAACTATTATCTCTAAATTCAAA
This sequence comes from Ixodes scapularis, assembly GCF_016920785.2. NCBI lineage: Eukaryota > Metazoa > Arthropoda > Arachnida > Ixodida > Ixodidae > Ixodes > Ixodes scapularis. Next base: position 120,025,420 of record NW_024609881.1, read on the forward strand.
ATGGCTATCGAGAAAACGGCAAATGAAAGTTATGCCCAGACCAAAGTTAAAACCTCTAAACGCTATCCGTTGAAATAACGTCACAAGTTGTATAGCTTGCAGGTCGAGCAGACAGCCTATACACAGCATTTCGCGGGTTTTCTTTTTCGTTGTGCTGGCGTAACTTTCTTCGAAATTTACTTCACACCATTATACTTCTGGTGACAGCTCGGGCACAAGCTGTACTGCCCTCATATTACAACGTTTGATGTCCCGCTTTCAATATTGCCAATATAGCCTCTTAGCCTCTCACTCCAAGCTTTAAAGTTTTAAAAATATATGTTAGGCAAAAATAGCGGAGTGATTTAGTCGCAGCTTGCCAAGATACCTCAAACACTAAGCGTGCCACAAACAATTTCGCACGAATAAACGTATTGAAATGTGTTCAAACTATTGTTGCAGGAGGTGGAGGTTCAGTTGGAGGTAAGCATTACATTTTCTATACTCAGACTTCTCACGAAAGATGTGCCGAAGTGGGTACTACGGCAGTCGTCCAATCCAGCGCTGCAAGCACATCACGTGAGATTCTGAGAAGCAACCAGAGAGTCATGTGTCACTCCCTCGTCCATGGACTGGCTATAGGTGGATGTCGCAACCATTGCGGTCCGTCTTTGAATAAAACGGAGTATTCGCACGCCCTACTGTGGAGCCGAGAACGCATTTTCCCCTGGTGTGTTGCGGCGTCTTAAGAAGTGGTCTCTCGCTTTTCACCTGATAAGGTTACAGAAGTGTGATATTGTTGTCGGCCACGATCCTGGCGGTGGCAGAGCAGCGGTGGTGGATGTGACAGGCGCCACTCCTGCTGCAGGCCACTTTCCACCTTTATAGTCTGGAAGAGCTTGGCCGATGGCTGATGGCCAGTGGCCATTGGCCAATGGCCAGAGAAAGGCCAGTCATCGGTCAATCTCTGGCCACTTTCTGGCCACTGGCCAAAAGACCATTGCCAGCCATTGGCCAGTGCTTGGCCAACTCTGTGCTTTGCGGGAACTTCTGGCTCCGACCGCCAGGATCGCGACATCCGACAGCATGACACGTCCACTCCTGTGGCTCAATCTGTAGCCAATTGGGGATTACTTTTAATAGAGAGTTTTAGGGAACCGTTTTTGCCCCTCCGATGCGGTACGATGGGCCCTCCGGTACGCAGTGCGCATAAATTCCAGGCACCGTACTCTAACAACATCAATTTACACTTTTTGTTTCACAATTCGGCCGCTGGGTTGCGCCAGTCGCACACTAGAATAAGAGGTACTCCTTCGATTCTAACCTTCGCATTCATTTCCGTTGGGTGGTGTCGCCTCCTCTGGAGTTGCGTACATTGTTCCTACACTAAAAGGAAGTAAAAAAATGAAAGCCGTTTACAACTCCCTGTAACGCCGAATTAGAGCGCAGCTCTTGAGGAGGAGGAGGGAAGGGTACTGGGGGGGTGGGTCAAGTGACCTCTGGGGCGGGGGGGTCACGTGACCTTGGGGGTCACGTGACCTTGTGGGAGTCACGTGACCTTCTGGGAGTCACGTGAGCTTGGAGCGTCACGTGACGTCGGGGGGGGGTCACGTGACCTGGGGCCACGTGACGATGCCGATGACGTCACTGATGACGCCATCAGTGATGATGATGACGATGCGGATGCCGGTGACGTCATCAGTGACGTCACTGATGACGTCATCAGTGATGATGACGATGACGATGCGGATGCCGGTGACGTCATCAGTGACGTCACTGATGACGTCATCAGTGGCTATGACGTCAACGGGGGGTCACGTGACCTCGGGGTATCCCCAGGTCACTTGACCCCGGGGGGGTCACGTGACCTAGGTAACCCTCGTGACCCTCGTGAGGGTAACCCTAGTAACCCTTGTGAGGGCAACTCTCGTGACCCTCGTGAGGGTAACTCTCGTGACCCTCGTGAGGGTAACTCTCATAAGCCTCGTGACCCTCGTGAGGGTAACCCTCGTGAAGGTTACCCTCACGAGGGTTACTAACCCTCGTAACCCTCGTGAGGGTTACGAGGGTAAGTAACCCTCGTGAGGGTAGCCCTCGTGAAGGTAACCCTTTTGAGGGTAACTAACCCTCGTAACCGAGGGTAAGTAACCCTCGTGGCCCTCGTGATCCTCGAGAGGGTAACCCTCATGAGATTAACCCTCGTAACCTTCGTAACCCTCACGAGAGTTACGAGGGTTGCGGTTACGCCGACGCTGACGCCGACGCCGACGCTGACGCCGACGCCGCTCAAGCCGGGAACGGGCCCCTAAGAGCTGCGCTCTAAAAACATGTGTTCAACTCTATCGAGTGATAAAACTGATTAAAAAAGGTTGCAATGAAAAGGTTCATTCGGGTCGGACTGAAACGGGGAGGTTGAAATGGGAACCATCGATTTCTTGTAACCGCTGGCGCCATCTATCGATGAGACCTGGAACACTGCCATCATGTGTATAACTGGACTGAAGCTTTTTCAGTGTCTGCGAGGTAAAGCCTACGTTATGTTCATAACAAACAGTCGCTTATTACCCTATTTTAATTATTCAAAGTCCACAGTGAAACAGTTATGTGTAAAAATGATAAAATATATTGGCAGTTTACAAGTGTTCGAGCGTTACCCGATAGATGGCGCCAGTTCCAGCTGCTACAAAAGATCACAACAAACGTGGCACACATGGCACAGTCTAGCGGAAATATGTGAAAGAAATTTCAATGTACTCAATACAAAACGTATAAAGCGTTCTATATGATAGAGGAGGAGCGAGAGCGCGAAGGAACGACACAGAACAGCCGAAAATGTCAGTCTCTAAGGTGCGTCTGCGCCTGCGCATGACCGACGTGACCAGCGCTTGCAAAGTATCTGCGCGTTTTTACCAATGAAAAAATGTCACGTCGTCGAAAGCTCTAAACTTTTACTGTTATCTTTGCGAATTGCAAAGATAACGGCGGCGCTAAACCAATAAATGTTGGAGTAGGGTGACGACTTGAGCGAAATGGTTTTGCATGTTGACAATAAAAAAAGAGCACGAACACAACGAAGGACAAGAGGACACGTAGACAGAAAGAGCGCTGATTCAAAACCGAATTTTTGATTAGAAAGCAACAGATAAATCGTCGTGAATAAATAGAACGCTATCCTTATCATCTGGTTATGCACTGTCTATCATACACAAGCCCCCAGGAACACCTGCTCTTGTCCTTCGTCTTGTTCGCGCTGTTTTGATCGTCAATAATAAATGCTCACAAATTTGTTTTTGGTGAAAATTGCATGCTGCGGCGATTCATGAAATCAGAGATATCGCCAAACTGGCAGGCGTTGGGAGGCGAAAATGGGGACTTTGTGGTACCCGGTTTCTTGGCACTAAGTTTGGATTGTGCTAATCTCCGACGCATTAACAAAGAAGCGTTTGTCACCAAAATATTAAACTCTCATAGTTAAACTTACTCTGACTTGACGCCAACTACGAAATTATCAAATTCGCATATTTTTACTTCTCTTTATTTATTCTCCATTTCTGACTTTTTAGAAATGGGGACAATGGTCGAAGGGTACAGGCTGAAAACTTCAGTTAAATAAAAACCAACAATACTAACGTTTTGTGGACTGAATTTGAGTACATGTAAATAGGCTGGCACCTCTGCAATTCAATAATTTGACAACAATTTGCTGAAAACAAGGCTTGTACGGAAAGGAAACATTGTTTATTTATTTTTCAGACATTGGCGTCTCTCTTAATGGTAAGTTGAACGTCTTATAGCAGCCCCTGTCTATCCACCACACGGATAAGTAAGGTTCAGTCTGAAGATGATCGTCTCCCTCCTGCCAGTATCCCTTTTTTACACAATAACCTTTCTGCCGCCATGAGGATTCCCTAGTGGGGAAGAACGACGTCATAAAGGTCACATTGTTGAATCGGTTGAAATGCATCCTAGTCTGAACTAGAAGAAAACAAGGCAGGCAAATACTTATTAAAAAAGACGGGTGCAGTTAAGCATGGTGGGCGTGCTAAGCAGTTTCAAAATGCGTCAGAGTGTTCACGCAATCAGGCGAACATGCTTATGGCTAAAAAGCAAACAGCCATGCCTGACGTGGTAACCCTAGAGCGGGGGAACATAAATTGACAGACAGACACGAAGCTCCGAGTTTTTTTTTTTATTTTATTTTCTCTCCGTTCTTTTTTGCGCTTTCACTTGAGGGTTAGCATAACTATCCTTAACCAGCTAGACCGCCTACTTGTTTTAAATTAATGCCTGGACGTTTCTTCAGCGGGTCATGACTCAAGGACCTTTATATTCGCAGACAAATTTCACTCGCAGTACTGAAAGACGTCTGGGTGTGACACTGGCAAAATGCACTAGAAACATTTTTACACCATGCCTCATCTTTCAGACTACCGTCAACAAAGGTCTTCTCTCGGACTCCAACGGTCACCGATTTAAAAATGTCTACTCGTTGATCTCTTACATATCCCAAAACAATGCCGAGAATCGTGAGTGCTTACATTCTACGCTTTTAGTTGCGTCGTTAATGAATGATGATGATGTCCTCAAAATATTCAAAATTACAACTCGGAATCCTCTCTTCCCAAACCTACTTCTTACCCAGCTAGCTAAGTTCTTTTGGGTAAAAATGTGTTCTTTGTCGGAAACTCTAGGGCCTTCAGCCCAAGGAAGATGGAGATGCCGCGGACCTCCCGAGGTTTGAGGTTGAAGGTTTCAAGAAATTTTGAGCCTCGTTAAGTTTCTAATTTGACAAGTTCTCAATCTGAAACCCTGCCAAGTATCGAATCGACAAATTCGTAAAATAAAGTTTCTGAAAGTTCGAATCCAGGAACTTCGAATTTCTTGACAAATGAAGATCTAAAGATGAAAAAGTCTGAATTTGTTTGAGATTCAAGTTTAAAAAGTTTGAAGATTGAATTTCTTCGGTATACAACGTCAAAAAGTTTGCAAGTCCAAAATTCTTCGAACAAAGTCAAAAACTTCAAAAAGTCGGAAAGTTCGAGGTACAGCTGATCAGGTAACGACCGGACGTCATCGGGCTCATCATAATACCGGTGTCCGGAACTTTTCTTTTTCAATTAATAAATATATTGGCCGCTCTAAACTGCAGCCGGTTCCTAATGTTAGTGGAAAAAATTGTGTTCAGTGTATGTTTATACAGCCTAGAACTTGGTCTGCCTCAATGGACGACGGGTCTCATAGCTGTAGATCAGAAATTTAGCCAGTTCAGTACAACCACCAGCCTAAAGTCTTTAACGAGCATCACGCAGTAGTGGTACACGACCGTACGTCGGTGTAATGATAGTGGTGTATGCACGGATCCAGTGTTCACTGTAGCGCGTTCCCACGTGTGCGTCACGCTCGGCGCGTGCCTTTTCCCGATCACTCGCTTACTGAAGGAAAGGGACCAGCGTTCAAAAACAGAAATGCTTAGATATAAAGCCCTTTCCTGTTTCAAAAATAGCGCAAGGTGCGTCGATGCACGAGGCACGTGCAACGTGCTGCCCATGGGAAGGTCATGGCGGCACAGCGCAGCACTGAGCTACATTTCAGACGCCATGTTCTTCCCAAAAGTGGAGCGCGGCACATGGTCCCGAGCATTTCCACAACAATGAACGGCGCCACTTTTTCCAGGATAGAGGGGCTTCACTATGAAAGACGTCTCGGCGACGCGCCTCGGTTAAGTTTTATACCTGCAGGGCCGGCTTGCTAGAACAACGTCTCAGCTGAGACTGGGTGAAACATAGCACAGCAATTGTTGCGGCGCGCGAGCGTCGTGAGACGCGGATTGAGTCTCGGTCAACTCGTACGCCGGCTTTGGCAGTGCTTTCTTTCATCCAGTCTTAGCCAGATATGTACGAGTTACTCAGAAACGTAATTAAGTTATGTTACTGCGTATTGACCTCAAAAGTAATTTGAGTAGAGTAGAAAATAATCAAACGGAAAGTAAATGAGGAAATTACTAATTAACGTAAAAAGTAGCGAATTACTTTTGAAGTTATTTTTACATGTTTTTTATGGCAACAAGAGAGTACATAGGTTTTGATCCCCTAGCGAAATTGTGCTAGCCAAATATCAATCGGCTTGTTTTTTCACAGAAATGTTTTAACAGCCAGTTCTGCTTCTGCGTGACTAATTGTTTTGTACTTCTTTTTTTTTGGGGGGGGGGGGGTCAATAATGTACTGAGAAAGTATAATTTCTATCTTGAGGTTTAGCACTGCCAGAGCTTAATTTTTTAAACAGTGTTGACTTGTTTACAGTGTTAAGTAAAGAGCATCTAGAAAGTACTTGAAGTAAAGTACAAAGTAAATGAAGGTAATGTAGTTCAAGTATAGTAGTAAGTACACCGGGTGCAATGTACTTGAAGTAGCATAAGCACAAGAACTTTAACACAATCTTTAATGATGCCCTTTCATTCTCTAAACAGTGTTTTTTTTTCTTAACTGGTATGCATTGCTCCAGGGAAAATCGGAGGTGCATCAGTATTTTAAGGAAATGGCAGCAAATATTGTATAAAGTTTAGTCGCCACAGAGTAGTTCTTTTACTCTCGCTGACAATTTATTTGACGCAATCAACTTATAAGGCACTTATGTCTGTCGGTCTTATAGCCGCCATTACTTCACTCTGCGAAATGACCAGATGACATCTCGAAAGAGCGCGTTTTTACACGACGATATGCCATTTTTTGTTTTCAAATTTGGGGAATGTACATTGAAGTCGCCAGATTTAGTTTCCTCGGAAATTACCAGAAAAAACACTTCAGTAAAGTTCAATTACATGCTCAGACAATGTACTTCAAGTAAAGTACAAATTTTCTAGACAGTAGTACTTTAAGTACCATGTACTTAGAGTACTTCCCAACACTGCTTGTTTATTATTTTTATATAAAAAAATTGGGGAATTACAAAGGTTTCTCGAACGATCTTTGAAGATCTGCATATATTTTGAGCTTTGAGAGGAAAGGCAACGCAAAGAGGTCACCTTTGCGTTGTTCTTTAGCACGCGATTCTACGAGTACAGCACAGTATGAGCTTCAGATGAGCTTCAGAGCCGGTGCTGCATTTTGTTACCTCCTTTGAGTAAGGATGCAGTGTATACACCACCTGTAGTGGGCGAGAGTTTCTACGTTGGGGAGAAGAGGGGACCAGCTCTTTCTTGAAATAGGTCAAGTCTCGTTTAGCTTCGGGATACAAAGAAACGCCAGTCCCAGGCGCTAACCCCGCAGTTACTCGGCCTCTCTTGAGTCTTGTCTGTCCGGTTCTCCGCGCCTCGTAGCAGTGTTGTTGCAGTGGGGGCTCGTGAAAATTTTGGGGATTTTGGACTCACCAAACTATTTTCTTCCCCCCTCCCCTTCCTGCAAATATCAGCTGATTTTCTAACGTCTCATCTCTGTTTGTGCAGGGGTGTTTGGTGATAGGCAAAACAAACACTAAAATTCGAAAGTAACTTGTAATTTTAGTAGAAGTTACTCAAAAAAAGTAATTAAAGTAAACTACTAATTACCGAAATAAAAATGTAATTGAAAGTTATTAAACCACAAAGAAAAGTAGTTAAACTTGAGTAACTTGAGTATAGTAGTTCAACTGCGTACAAGTCTCAGCTGAGACGCTGATTCTAGCACGCCGGCCCTAATCCAATCAATGTTCGTCAAATGCTTGAACTTCACAGGCTTGAAAGTCAGAAAATCGTTAAATTTCTTAAGTGACCAGTTAGAAAATTACCGAATTCATTACGCGAAAAGGTCGAAAGTTCTAAAATATTCAAACTCGTAACGCCATAGAATCGAAAGTTCAAAAACTTTTGAATGATAAATGTAATTAGTTCGCCATTCGATGTGTTTTCCACAATTTCAAAACTCTTGGTTTTATCTTTGAACTTGAAGTTTGATAAAACTTCGCGGCACCCCCAGAGAAAGCTCAAGTGCAGACTAATTTGACCTTCTTTGGCTAGAGTCTGGGTATATTGGCCCTGATTCGTCAAACGAGTGTCAACGTTAGGCCACACCGGTGGTAGTTCGGCTGTGTGTCATTGTTCAGCTTAAATCTCAAAACAAATGCCAGAGTTTGGTGTCACGGCCGGTTGTTTGGTTTTCATGTTACAATTTTGAGACTAAATTGCAAAAAGCAAGTGCCAGATTTTTTCTTAACTGCTGCTTCTTCGGTTGATATATGGGGCATCTTTCGCTAAGTCTGGCACATTGGCAATTATGCGGTGAGCCCCAGAGAAAAGCTTTAGAGACGCCAAAGAACAGTAGTCTGGCACTAGCTAACACCTTAAAGCAAAACAGTGCTTGGCTCGAGTTCGGTTTTTAGAATTTCCATGCTTGTGCCAAGTTGGGCGTTTCTCTGGTATGCTACCTGGATGATCTTTAGGGTCTTCCAGGTTAACCTGGACCTTTATTTCTATAGAAGAAATAAAACATCGCACAAGCAGAAAGCTACGTATATCAGCTATTCAAGGTACTGCGTGTTGGCATCCAGGTACCACTGCCAATGTTTAAGAAGCTTTCTGGTTCCTATGGTGCAGAAAAAAAATGTGTGCGTGTGATTGCAGTTCATTGAACATGTCCGTGCAATTCGTTTGCTACCCGGGTTTTAGCCTTCCAGAAATTGTTTGCAACATTCGCACACTTTTATTCGTAACAAGGCTCATTACCTATCTGCGTTTGCAAACTTCTCAAGATGTCAGCTGGTTTAACTTCTTCATAAATGTGTATGTTTACCACTGTTCCACAGCTAAAACACTGCCCGCGCTATGACATATGGAACATCCGCGGATGAGTGTAATACGTTGTTTGAGTGCTGGATATTCAAGAAAAATTACTTTAATTTCCTCGGCAAGTGTCATCTTGCTACCGTTATTTAGTGATTTCTTACTGACAAAAGTCCTGGTCAACCTTGATCGACCTATTGAAAGTTTGCATAAAATGACGCGTGGACACGAGAGGCCAGGCTTCCGATGCATGAGTATCAAAACTTCCCGTTTCAGGGACTTTTCCCATATGTAGTGGCATTAAAAATTTATAATGAAACGATCTCTTTCTAGTAGATTATTAGGGCTCTAAAATTTCAAAAATGTTCTTGCTCGCGTTCGGTATCTATTTACGCCTCTAGATGATACAGCCTCCTTATATTGAATATAGTTTTCACTGAACGTTAAAACCTTCCCTCTCTGCCACGTTCACTAGTGTTTCAGCCGATACATGAACTTGAAGGGTAACCAGAACCACACCACCGGAAAGATGACTGATGCTTTGTGTTTTTCACATAAATGTGTTACTTCTTTGTAGGTCTCGATAGAGATATTGCGCAAACACAAAAAAGTAAAAAGGCTTAATGCAGGTTCGCACTACACCTCGCTAAAAAAACTTCAGCCAGCTTTTTTTTTGCGTGCTTCTGATGAAGGACCGAAAAGAACGATATATTTGTTAACATTGCACTTATGTCTACCTCAAAAAATGCAGCAAAGAAAACGCTTGGCTCTTCTTGATACATTTAGGTACTGGGATGCGCGAATGCAAATATAGTTAATTGTTCGTTTATGACAAATTAAGCACTCCATATTTAACAGGTACGGTTTCTATCCATGACCATGAAATCGCTTGAAAGCCACACCTTACAGGGTATAATCTGCATGTTTGAAACTCGAATTTGGTTTCTTATGACGTGACTGTAAGCCCAGCAAAAAAAGGTGTCTCATGAATTTAAATGTGTTCCAATCCCGACAAAAAAGTGCCTGTTTTTTCCCCGCGTCCTATGAATGATCTGAGGCAACAGCCGAGACGCTCCACTCTACCGACCACAGATTACACAACCATTTTCCACCAGGCCTTAAAATTTGCCAAAGGTTGAAAAATTATTTTGTCATGTGACGTAACAATTCCCCCTTTAAAGTTCGAAGCCATATGACTGTGACGTCGCATGGTCATGCAACGTCATTTGACTTCACGGTGTCACGGAACGTCACAACTTTGCAGCTAAATTTTGCAAGGAAGTTTTTCGAATGAATTTAGCAGCAATTAAATCACTTCACGTGACGTCATTAGACGTTGCAATTTTACCGTTAAATTTAGGTGGAAAATGTGTCTGTTAAATGGGTAATGCTTGTGGTGAGGTCTATTTCACGTTGCCAATGTAATAATAAATTTGCGGTAGGAAAATTTACGCTAATAACCAAAACGCATGTTTGCGTCTGCATGACGTCACAATGTAAAAACTGAGACTCATTCACAGACTGGACACTTCAGAGCATTTTGACTTTTTTCTTTTCATTTTGAGATTCCCATAGATCGCGGCTGTTGACATCAAGTTACGGGTATGAAGGGGCACTGATTGTTTAGCGTTTTTTCTGAAAACAAATTTACGAGAAAGTTTGTAGTCTTTTATCTAAAGGCATAACAAATAACCGTGATACCGTGCCATGTTGCCAATATTAAAATATACCAATTCTTTTGTTTGTTTCAGGCACATTTTAAGGGAGACTACCACTCAAATCCCGTACATATCTCCGCCCAGTCAGCCCCGAAGACAACGTCATTTGGAAAAACAAACAAAAACCCTTATGCTATAAAAAAAGCAAAAATGACTGAAACATATTTACCCAAAATAAATTATTTTTTTTTACAACGTAAGTGCTAACTGGACGAGAACATTTTTATTTTCATCTCTATTTTTGTTACGTAATCGGAAGGAGTTTGTTTCGTTTTTCGCATTTACGTCAAATAAAGACAATTCATCAGTAACAGTGTTTCCAGATGGTGAAATTCGCTACCAGATTCTAACACTCTGGTGATATTTTTAGCTTCAGTTTTCTGGTCATTGAATTACTTTACGACAAAAAAATCTGGTGAAATCTCTGGAAAAATGCATTTTTATCCCAAGCAACTGAAAGCGCTGACTGTGCTGCATTCAAGTACGGCGGTTTGCGCTTGGTGGCGGAAGCTGACGCCCAATTAAAAGCGTTCTACTCCATTCATCTATACTTCTATTGTAATAGAGCGATAGAGAGCGAAAACCCCAGACTTCAAAGGGCAGATCATGGTTTACAGAAAAGCAGCCCGCCAGGAAGTACAGATATTGCTAGCACGCCAGCCGGCTTTCCGACCTGCTGGATGGCGACGATCTTTTGTGAATGCCTTTAGTGTCAGTTGTTTCGCATTTTATTAAAAAGCGCATGTATTAAGATTATTCAAAAAGCCATGGGCTGTAGGCATTTCTCAGACACCACGTAAAAGGCTTCTGTGTGTTCTTACAAAAACAGATCATGATCGCTTGATAGCAAGATCAATAAACAAGCGTCAGTTGGGGATAGGAGCCAATAACGAAACAAGCATCACATTTTTCAAACCATCTACTCCGCATTCTTTACCTACACCAACGTTAAGACTACTCATAAACCGCACACCTTGACAAATCCCTCATTTATTAGATCACAAAAATACTGGTACTATATGTAAAGTAGTATTAGCATACATCTGTGGTGGCGTTGGGGGAGCGTGCAAAACCTTCTGGGACATGCAAGCCGACCACGAAGCAGACAGCAAACCCCTTCAAGGCCGTGAAGATCCAGGTGGTTCCAGACATTTTCACGGGCCGCGACATCATTGTGGAAACAGACGTCATTGAAACACCAAACGTTGTACTAGTGCGGAAAGAGGGAGCGACGATGCTGCTACACGAATGAGACTTTTCATTTCTCAAAGAAATCAAGGTTGTCCATGATAATATGCGAGTTGCGTTGTCCCCAAGAAAAAGGGCCGAGCGTGAGAAAAATTTCCGCGAACAAAGACTGTACTCCTCATACTTGAGACGGTGTTACTTGAGGACTTCTATGCACTGTGTTCTGCGTAAATGCTCCAGTAACAATTTTTCGTTTAGTGCACTGTATAAAACTATGCATTTTATATTGCATCAGAACGCACATAACCGCCCTGTCATTATTTATATTGTGCAAATATCTGGACGTGCAGAAGGGAATTAGAGCCAGCTTGGTTAAGTCCATGTACTTAAGTTGCAAGTTTATTCTACACGTTAGCTACGATCACGTAGCGAACGCCAAAACAGCTAATATATGCGTATCAAGCATGAACCACCAAAAAGTGTTTGTGGTTTTCTGCGCGAGGATCATAAAGCAGCTACGCTAGGATTCTCATAGGTGCCTTATCTGATAAGCCGTCCTTTTAACTTCCGTTTGGCATGTAGTGTATAAAATATATAGAAGTTTGCTCCTCTATATTTCAAAGAGCTTCCTTCTAGATATCCGGGCATGTTCTTTGTAACAATGTAACGCGTCAAAAAAAAACCTGACACCCCCCCCCCCAATCTAAGTAATTCACAAATAAAAAAGAGAAGAAATTTCAAGAATAACTGTTATTATAAACCGCCATAATGTCTGTTTAAAAAAAATAGCGAACAGTTACATATTCAGCCTTTGTATATTATTTCAGACAGTAATTTTATTTTCACAGAAATTTATTTTACTTCATGCCGTTGGTGAGTGAGTACACGTTGCCAAGTTGATTTCTTAGATTCAACTAACTTTGACACAAAATCGAAATTGAGTGAGATCTGCAATTTTGTGAACTACTATAAATTTGTCTCTGCGTGTCAGTCAGGGACGCAATGCGCGCATAAAAATCGACTAATATTATTGTTTATTTAAAAAAAAACTTTAGAGCAATTTACTTGAATATCTCATTTCTGCGTCTACTGTAAAATGATGTCTCTAATAAATGAATTCATAACCAAATGCAAATATACAAATTATTGTTCAGACTGGGGGAGGGGGCCGTTATATATGTTGTGTGTTTCAAAAACTTGTATATTTATTGTCGGAGCCATATAAATATATAAATATACAGAATTAAATACATTATATTATGTAAACTACCTTAATTTCTCCAAGCCCCCGGCACTAATCAAAAGTGGAACCTTATTTTTTTTATTACGTCTTATAATTTCGATGAAAATTTTGAATGCTTCAAAATCTGGTGTCTTCACATTTCATGAATTTTCAACAAGAAGCGGCAAAATAAAGGAGCGAGGAAAAAATCTACCGAGTTATTAATGTAATTTATGTAATAACCATACATTTATTTGAATAACGATAAAAGCTATATTATAATTTTTGGACCCACATGTGAATATCTATTTGCCTTTCAACGCACTTGTAGGTCTTTTAAGAAGTTTGAAGTAGAAGTGAAATGTTAGAAAAGTACTAAATTTCATACACGCGTATTTTACTTCGTTTAGCGATACAAAACGGGGTCTCTATTAAAATATTAGTTGGAAATTAGAAATAACACTTCCGAGATATCCGTTCAACGAAACATTTGATGCTTTTATTAATCTTTTTTGTGGTAAAAAATATTTACGAATACCTTTAATCGTCCTTTGGAACTAAGTTGTTACAAATTCACAAAGAAAATTTTTTTGCGGTTAATTCTATGCAGCTACTTGATTCGGAATTGATGTATCCGTAAGATCAATAACAAAGACTGCCAATGATGGGTGACCTTATTTTTTAGGTCCACGGTTTCACGGGTTCACGGGTCCACGCATGCGCTGTCAGTCAGTATCAATAATTCCTTTCTGGCAATTACTCGCTTTGCAGAAAATAAAACAAACCATCCGCATGGCTAAGCTTTCGCCAAGTCCTCGGTGGAAACCTAAGCATCTGTTTATACATTATGTTATGACTTTTAAAATTACAGCTCTTTTTGAAAGATTCAGTGTTATGCGCCATTCTAATGCATTACCTCAGCAAGATGTCCGTCAAGAGCCTATACCAGCTCAATTATAACTTTAACTTCATTCTGTAAAAGTTGCCTGTATTCACTGAAAGGTCAAGATACGCTGAGCGTGTCGAGTCCTGAGCAACCTATTATCTGTTAAGAGTTGAGCGTGTTCGTACATACTTGTAAATAGATCACCTTAAACATTAGAATTATACTTGAACGCAAAGAAAGGACTAGATAGGACAAACAGCTGACTACCAACGGTGGTTTTGTGGGAACTTTTTTGCTCGTTTGCTTCTTCAATCGGAGACCAAAGTAGACCACGAGAAAAGTTTTACGTAAATAAACCGATTACACTAAAAAAGGTTACTACTGATAATCTCACTTATATAAAATTATACAAAAAGCACTTGCACAGATATTTTTTAGAATTATTGTTTTTGAACTGACCATTCAGAAGCTCGTGTTGCTGTAGTTCGGGGCGTGACACTTTGTAGGGATAGTATTAATTTTGTGTGTGTGTGTGTGTGTGGACGGTGATTTATTGTTTACAAAAAAGAACGACAATACGTACAAAGTTCCAGTCACGAAAAACAGCAGCACGAGCATGTGGCGGGTCGGTGCAAAAACAATAATTCTAGCGAATTTCTGTGCAATGGCTTTTTTATCATTTTATATAAGTGTAGTTCAGTAATCTTCATTACTGCAATACGTTTATTTATGTAATAAGTTACTCGTTGTCTACTTTGGTCTCTGAATGAAGAAGCACACGCGCAAGGAAAGAGTTCACACTAAAACACCGTTGGTAGCCAGCTGTTTGTGCTCTCCTGTCCTTTATTTCTTTGTGTTCAAGTATAATTCTAAAGCTCAAAGTGATCTCTACTAAATTTATTATCGATCAGCAATCACCCAGGCAAAACACTGTATTCCGTTGATATTAACGTAAAATCGCAAGGATTGTTCGGATGCCATTTGGATCCATCCGAAATCTGTGAAATATCAGATGAGTCGCGCCGACGACTTCCTAACATACCGTACACGTTGCCGTTTTTGCTGTGCCGGGAGTGTCCTTTGTGAATCGGCGATGCCGGCGAGGTATTTATATTATTTGACCGCGTCAAAAACGACGTCGAAAAAACAAAAGATGAAGCAAAACAGAATTTACTTCATTTTAGCCCGAGAAAGACACGCGAAGATGCATTGAACCATTCGACATCAGCCAAAAAAAACCAAAAAGAACAACTCACCAAACAAGAAGCTTAAACATACTACACCCCGTTCTGCGTTTCTAGAAACTATCTGGTACTATAGATCACCTTGATCATCCTGCTCATTTACTTGAAAGGCTAGGTTAGTCTTCCTAGGTGGTGAAGCTTCCGAGAAGTTTATTATATGACCACCTTACGCGACTCGCATGCTTTAGGTGCTCATATTTTATCACATATATTTCTGTCTTATCTCGCTCTGAAGTTGTAAACTGCTATCCTAAACAGGGCTGAAGTTTATATAAACCTTCAAGTTTCACATTTACGTACAATATGGCTGGCCACATAATAAAGCCCCTTGAACTTATAATAATGGTCACGAATAGAGTTCAGCGACCGAGCCGCACAGCAGCTCTCGCGCCAGACGCGATTCACAGACCCACCATTATCCTCCAGAGCGTAACACCTGAACAGCAGCAGCGTTAAAAAGCTACTGGTGACTATGAATCGGAAGTTCTAAAAAAGGAAAGAAAACGCGGGTTTACCTTTAAGCAATAATCCCCCACCTGTGCACGTCAAATAATAATGATAAAATGTATATAAAATTGCTCTCGTCATTTCTGACTTAATTGCGCCCTAAGTAGGAAAATGTTTGCGAATGTTCTATACAATTTGTTATAAAGCACTGGGACATAAAACTGCCAAAAATGAAACTAAAAATGGAGTAGTGATCTAAATATACAACTAATGCGCGTGGAAAAAACGTGTTAATCAAAAAAATATAATTGAAGGCCCAATGAAGCTTTTTCATGCCAGGTGTTAGTGCAGACGAACCCTGGAGTTTATTTATAATATTTATTTTAAAATAAACATCGTTTTCACAACAACGCTGCTGGTTAATTTTGGAACAGAGGGTCAAAAACCTCTTGTCCTGGTGAGTATATAAGACCGCCAACGAAAGCACGAAGGTCTCACATTTTCGTCTGAAACTCCCCCAACAACGTCGACCTCAATCAGCTTAAGGTGAGTAATTTGCTCAGCTCCTGTGCGAGATATATTTTTTCATAATAACACGTGCGTTATCTTTTTGAGACCTGATTTTTATCGTTTCAGAAGATCGCTTTATAGCTATGAAGTTCGCTGGGCTCACTGTCCTTCTTGGCTTTGCCGCATTTATCGGTGAGTGCACACTCACCGCGGACAAACGTTTTGAGACGTGTTGTGTGTTCTCCCCTTTTTCGTCCGTCCCCCGTCTCTGGTTTTTCAAAAATGTGTAACATCAACCAGCTCGCAGGCCTACTCACTCTGTCCTCGACAAACGTTCACCTTACTTTTTCTCCAAATAAGCAACGCAACTCTAAGATGAGGTATTCGTATCATTTAAATATTTTGAGAACTAGTCCATTTGACTGTAAAATCACGAAGGCAATACTCGATGTTTGATTACAGAAGAAAGCAATTTACGTTAATCTATTATAAGAATGTTTGTATATGTAAAGCTCAGTTTCATTTTATCAAATTTGATATTGAACTACTATGAATATAAAACAGATATTGAATAAATAATTTTGCGGTAAATTGTTCGTGTTTCTGTGTTTTGACCCATTGTGGCACCACGTACAGACTATGGTTCTCTTTAAAGGAAGCATGTCATGGACAAAGAACACCGATTTATATAAAAGGTCATTAGTCAAGGATTTTAGTAAAAAAATATTCAAATGCTTACTTCAAACTTTTTGCCCTTTCAAAATGCTGACACTTGTAGAAATAAAAAAGTCACCTATGTTCGAATTAAAATATTTTCTGCCAGCTCTGCGATCTTTCAAATAATCTCAGCATAAAGATCAGCCAAGGGCCTGCTCATAGTGTACAGTTTTGCTTTTGTCCAAAGGGCCGATTGCTTGTCTTACCTATGTAGTGTACTAGGCACTAAAATGTTAAAAATACCAGCCATAAACATAGTGGATGCCGGCAGTGGCAGTTACGTTAAACATTTTTGTAGTTGAACGCCCCCTGCTTATATGTTCGGCATTTTGAGTAAGACACCCTCCAAGCTTTTTGAAAATCGTGCATAAAAAAAACACCTGAGCGCAAACATCAATATGTTTATGTTGTTTTCATGCTTGTTTTTGTTTTTTCTCGACAGGTTGGGCTGAAGCAGGACGGTTGTATAAACGAAGGATGTTGCAAGGTGAATTTTACATTCTGTCGGTATTAAAATTTTTAGAGCCATCTAATTTCTATTACAGAACTTTAAGTTTCTAATTAAAGCTCGCCTAAACAAACGACCGGATGCAACAGTTAATTGTATTCATCTATATGTTAGAATAGAAGAATATTAATTTTTTGTACTTATTCGTCAATGTATTATTCAAAATAGTAAGCCTAATTTAAAGAACACTAAAGAGCACTATTCTAAATTATTTCAGTGTTTCTATTTTTAGCTTAGAAGAACAATGTGTAGAGGAATGCTACTACACGTCCGTGGAATGCTTTTGTGTTAAGCACGGTTTATAGATGACACTTTGGCCAATAAACAAAAAACATTTACTAGGAACATTACATCATTACATGGTATAATCGATGGCCATCCCTCCGTTAAAGGTACTATAACTTATATCGAAACAAAAATTCATAACTTTTCAATGGAGTACAATGAATTTATATTTATAAATGTCAGGACTTCGAAATTTTAAGTCTTTAGCATTTGCATTTTTATGTATATTGTTGCTTCTTCAAAAATTATTCGTTACATTTTGCATGCTTGCATCAAAAGTTCAATTTAATTAACGGAATGCAAGAGCCAAGCTCTAAACCCAGAATGGTGTCTCCCTGACATACAACACATACTATTATAGGAGTTCGTAAGTTCACGTTAGCATTTACGTTCGCTGCTGCATTCATCATCCGTCAGAAAATATCTTAATTTGACGTGTTTGTAGAGAAATAGAGGAAATAGATTAAAGTTCCGCACACGCATAGTAATGTTAATAATACACCAACAACTTTGAAACTTATTAAAACTAACTTGTGCCAAGGACACCGGGCAAAATCTTTTCAGTAAAAAAATTTGCTCGGTCCGGTTCCTGCACCTACAGAACACGGCGAACGAAATAATGTAATAGTTCCACCATTATAATAAACAATCTACGCTAGATTAGTTAAATAACAAAAATTCCACAATCTAGAATGGCGACTCCATCAAGAACAAAACGTTTATAAAACTACAGAACTTAGCATCCTATTAGTCATACTGTGTCGAAGTATTTGTACCGAAGACCAATGTTAACAATAACAAATGTATACACCTCTTTAAATAACTCCATCCAGATTTTGTACCGTCATTTTCACTTAAATATACGTGTTTTTCAGATTTTGTTGACAAGTCAGACGTGCAACTCAGGCAACTCCAGAAACTAGCACAAGTTGCAGGTACATCCCCATATAAAAACTATTACAAGTAAAATCTCAAAGCGAAATTGCCTCGTAGTCATTCTAAGTTTTATTGATTGATGCAGATCCCGAATTGCAGAAGGAAATCAGGGAACATGTCGGTAAGAAAAGTTCATAAGAATAATCACAAGGGCGTTGAGTGCGATAGCTAATTAAATGTTTTACTGCTACAATTTATTTTCAAATGTAACTTGTAAATTTCCCTTGACACTGTTCTTCACATCCAATGCAATAATCGGCTGTTCTTTCCTTTGGTTTGGGGTTTAAAAAATAAAATACCTTGGCCCCGTTTTCTAAAACAGTCGGTTGATTAAACGCTCATATTTGAAAAGCCCGTAAATTGAAATTGAAGAACCGAAAAAAGTAGTCTTCTGCTTGAAAATATTTGTCAGTTAAAGTGACATTAATATATCTCAGCAAAATTTGTCATGTCTCGTTTTGCATATCCAGTTTCAAATTTGAGGACTATAAAAGTCGTAATGTACATAACACTGTGCATATATTTTGCGACGTTTTTGTTTGAGTTATGTAAAATGTTTAAAAAACAATTTCTGATGGGCTGGAATAACAATGTGACTTTAACATAAATATGAGTCGTAATATTCGTAAACTTTTATGATTTTGTTCTGGAACAGATTATTTGTTTTATAATCTTTACAGAACGCAAACTAGAGTTGTTCGAAGCGATACTCCACGAGGAAGGTAATTATGACTGGTCTTACAATTCACGTGCGTAATCTGGCAATAAAATTTATAATCTCAAAGATTAACTTCCACTAAAAGTATATGGCATGAACGCGTAATCCTGTTGTGTACAAAAAAAACTAATCAGGTATAAAGTCAACTGTACACCTGACAGTAGCGTTAAGTTACGGTAAAATATGTTGTACCATTGTGCCTACGAAAATCCAAAACGACGTTTTTTCTCAATCACCATAAACCGACGGCTTTAAATAAGGGGGTGACGATTTAAAGAATACGTCGTTATGTTTTCCACCATCGCTGAGCCTGCTGATAATTTTAGGTGCCTGGCAACCTATCTCATGAGTGCAACCTCACCAAAAAGAAGAACATGAACATTTAAAAGATGGCCTCAGCTGTATGACTCCTCCTTATACGCTTAGAAATATGTCTCCATAAAATTCACCGGTAAAACATTTCACAAATACTGGGGTCTCCAAACCCCGGCCAGCGGATCGACGCGGTTGTTCCACTGACTCCAAGCCCGCGGCCATCTCTACAAACTCAGAAATGAGCGTGTGTAAAAACAAAAATGAAACGGCATCGTGACGTGCATTAAAGATGCATTCATAATGGTGTACGAAACGCACCGGCGTTCGCAACGGCGTTCGCAAGCGCTTTGTGATCGCGGTTCAACCGCGATTGTGACTGCGGCGGAAAGCGCAACCGCAGATTTCAAAAAGAATCAGAGAAAACTACCTCAGACGCTGGATCCTTCGCCTTAATATTGTACATCGTCATCCCTAGAATTACTATTCGTAGTCGTCCTCTTCATGTCTGTGTAACTATGCTACAATTCCTCAGCGTTCTCATGAATATCGGACTTAGTGTTCTGTGTCATAACTCTTGCATGTTGTCAACAGCAGATCTATTGATCTCATTAGACTTCTTCCATGAATGAATATGCCAAAGATTCAATTCCCTTTAATTTGTTCCTGTAGAGTTCTATGGTTTGCATTTAATTTGTAATGTCATAATAAACAACGTAGAACTACATTTAAATGTAAAATATATGTATTCATTCACTTTGCATTTAATTTTTAATTTTTTTCTCTTGATTATATTTCTTTATTTAAACGCTTATTTAGGCCTAAATATTTAGTAATTGTTTTCATTTATATAGTCCTAAATATTTCCCGAGCCTCTAGACTCCCATAAGCCTCAATCCAGCCCCTTAGCCAAAACGTTTGGTGACCCCTGCAGAAAGTGTCTTGCTGAAAATATTCCATGCGCGCCTCAATGGCAAAACGAAATAAGCTGCACTTCACTCCATCGAGACAAATGAAAGCCGTACTGCGATGTTTGGCAGCATGAATAGAAATTATCCTTCGGTTTCTAAATTGAAAAGCCTCTCTGAAAATGGCACGACTAGAAGTGTTCTCTTGCAACTTCGGCAACGCATCCGGCACTCCGATTCGGTTATGGTTCATCGAGGCACTTGTTATGCAAATCACCGACAAAAAATGTCCCTAGACTACGTCTGTGTCTCGGTTTTCAAGATATCGAATGCTCACCAGATTGCCTGCATGTTCGCTGTTATTTTTATAAGCCTGTTCTATTTCTTGTTAATGGAGAACACTGTTTTTGTTCTCAAAAGAAGTCTTGGGACAATGATTAAGCATAACGTTACACGGCGTCGGTTGTTTTTTTGCATCACAGATCGCGTCATCACACTGAACATTCTGATTACTAAAACAAAAGGTTTGCTCGGAAGCTTTCATTATCAAGGACGTTTGAAATACTTGTCTTCCAAACGATTAGAACGTGAAACTATACACAAACGAAACAATAAATTACGCTACTAACTAGTCGCCTTCAACATGGTTCACACATTTGCATCGGTTGCGAAAACACCGTACAAAACGACAGAAACTACCTAAACACTGGGACAGCATTAAGTCACGCCTGTTGCACAAAGGTACCCATTGCATTGTTCCCTACATTCTGTACCGAGAAAAGTTGTCCCGGTGGATTTCACGTTGCTGTGCTTTCGGACATTTCGAACACAACCAACACAACTGCCTGAACCAAGCTTTACAGGAGATGTCAACAAGTTATATTTGAAATACGTTTGCACTGTAGGTCACCGAGTAAACTATTGTGGTTCATCACACTGACCGAAGTATGAAGAGCCTATCTTTGGCTTTCTGCGCGATGAAAAACATCACGACCGAATATGATATCAGGTTTATCTAGTATCCTTGTTTTTTTTTTCTGCAGGTGACGTTGAACCGAGAAGTAATCTGAGATATGCTAATTAAAATAAGCATTCGCTGCAAGGCAGTGATCATATCTATGTGACTAAAAGCTGATGACTGAAGCCGGCAGCTTAACGTGCATTTAAAAGAACAAGAAATTACATATTTTCTTACAAATTTCCAGACGATACAGGCCATTGGATTGGCCTGTTGCGTCCGGAAATAAAGTAGGTGGACTCATACATAGCCCGCAGACGTGCGAAAAATTGCAAATTTCGAAAAGATTTCGAGTTCTGATTGCGGCTCAATGATAGGTTATCCCAGATTTTGTACAAATTACAGACGTGTGCACATATTTTTAGCACTAAAATGTGAATTAAACCTTTCTTAACATCAACTATATGAAACTTTCTACAATTCGACACCACTACCACCGACGGACGCCACTGACCGTCAACCACAGCCCCATCCACATCGGGTGACGAATCTTTACTAGAATTTTTCTCGGAGTGGATATTTGCGGCAGCGGTCCTGCACTCCAGTGGCCAAGACGAGCAACACACACGCTCCATGCTTCGTTCAATCCTAGGAGAAAGACGAGGCGGAAGCGTCTCGCACCGCCACGTGGTGGCGCGATAGTAAACCGAAACCTAGAAATCCGTCCAAATGGAGCTGTTTTTAACGCCGTATAATGTTGAACTTGTCTTTTATCTTTCAAAAATTATTCAATTTTTTTAGATGACGCTCAGAAAGCTTTTACTAGCAACCAATTACTTATTTTAATTATTTAAAAAATTAAGGGGTAAATATTGGTTCAATATTGACCTCAATAGAACGTTTTTGCAATCCCTCAAATCCGCCGTGACTGACAGTTTGCTCACGAAAAGAGGTACCTTTTCTCAACCACATTACGTTTAGCGATTTTTGAAAATCTTGGTTGAAACACCTTGTATATTCCTGTCACCAAAACGAGATGGTGCACCGAACAAGCTACGTTCCCCAGCTAAGCGTAGATCGGCACCTCAAGGCATATATGTTTTTAATTCCGTTCTACCAGCATTATCCTCTTTCGTTCTATCTTTGCTTTGTTGCGCACAGAACGTTGAGTCCTACCTGTAACAAAGAAGTTACGGTTAGGAAGAAGTTGCCTGTCAATATGAATATCTTTTTGTTTTGTTTTTGCACTAGGAGCTCTAAGACAAGCCAGGAAGGTTCTAAAAGGTGAGATAAATCGCGCTGCCTTCAAGTTACACTTTGTCCACTAATAAAGTAGTGGTCGATATTTTCATGAATCAAGAAAGTATAAAAGTATATGTTTCGCCTTTTTGGCGACATCAACACATGAAAAATGTACCATCTAATACTAAGAAAATATTTGGGATTGAGAAAAAATTTCATTGCCATATTTTACGTTTTAAGAAACACCTTACCTAAATATTTAATAGTTTTCTAAATTATCATGATCATCGCATTTATATATCAATACAAAATAAAACATCCACGAGAATAAAAAAAACATCTTACCACAATTTTTCTCATTAATATACGATTATTTACCTGCCTTCACCAGACATTGTGACAAATACATTTTACGCGCTCTCGAGAAAACTTGATATTTGTCATCTGATTTCAGAATATCTTCTGTCAACTGAAGAGCAGTACAGACAACTTAGGCAGCTCCTGAAAACCGCCGGTAAGTGAATTGAATAACAGTTGAATCTGTATACATATATCACATTCAAAGGGAATCGTAAAATAGTTCAATATATTGATAATTCGATATAGAAAAGTATACTTAGCCTCAGGTTATACCTAAGACCGAGGATGGTGACAAATGTGAGCTTACAAAAAAGAACATCCGAGAACCGTGAAACGCAGTAGAACTTTGCGAAACCTTAGTCGTAGGCAATCGCGGTCGCCCGCCACACGCGCACGCACCTCACCGCGCTTATTGTGCGCCTGGCCGCGATTTCAACATCACAGGCGCCGGAAAACCAAAATTAATAAAAAAAAATATAGAAGACGAAACACTAAGAGCTAGACATGAAAAAAAGACGATTTCTTATTTCATTGCAAAATCGATCAAGCAACAGAACAAAAACTGGCGTAATATCAGACATAAGGAAAAAGAACGGCAGAATTAAAACATTTTAGCAAAGTCGCGATGCACTCGACTTGCCTTTTTTTCTAAGTCTCTGTCTCCCCTGGAGAGGAAACTTAACTTGAAACTATAAAATTCCGTAAAAAAAAACGTAATTTATGAAAAAAATTTATTGGATTTAAATTCGATGTACTTGGTTGAAGTCGTAATTTTTTTTAAGTCAGAATAATTTAATCGAAATCAATGTAGCTCGGAAAATGTGGTTATTTATCGTAATATGTATTTTTAAACATTGCAGATTAATTGACCATTCTGTCTGATAGCTGATAATCCGGAAGAAAGTATTACTGTAAATTAGAAGTAGTTTATTCTAGAAATGTCTTATTGATGTAAACACTCCATATAAGAAAAAAACGAGCTCGATTTTTTAGTCAGTTAAAAAGTTCTAATTGCTTCCTCTTTCGAGGTCTGGTAATTTATGAATTTGACATTACCTTTCTAGTTTGTTTCCTTCGCATTCGGATTAGCTTTACGTAACTCACAAATAAATTCGAAGCCAGAACGAAAGCTTAACGTTCGAATTTCTCAAGCACTGCTTTTTGCTCTTGTTTAATATTTCTTCATTTATAATATTTCGACTTAAACATAAAAAATATGCACATAAAGTAACCGTCCAATATGATAGTAAAATGATAAATAAAATATTATTTTCGGGGTTATTTTTTGCGGGGAAGTTTTGATGTAAATCATGATAGCCAAACTGGTCTGATTTAAATCACTATTAAAGTCATGATGTAAATCATGGTTGAAGTCATCTTGAATCTTATTCTCCAAACTGGTTGAGGCGCAGTGTTTTGTTTTTCTTTTTTTCCTGTCTGCACTTTTCGCTGTACATGACCAGAGCCGTTTATGATCAGAGCGTGTAAACCGCGGAAAAACCTCAATATTCGAGGAAAGCCTTCCTGGTGGGATGCGCGGTGCGAAGTTCGGTTTATCAATTGTCCCGGGTGGTGAACTTTGAGACAGAGCACAAGGGGCGTAGGCTTTTATGCAGGATCTCCAGGGAGATATTTTGACTCTTAGAAAGATACAATATTTCCATGTACCGGTGATGCATATAATCGTGCTTGACTGTATAGGTCTAAGGCTTCGCTACCTGTCATTTATGTTTCTTGTTAAACCACGAGCTCCATAGGATACTTCAAGTTGTCACAGAATGCAGACATTAAAATTCATCTAACTTTATTTGATTGCAATGAATAATGACTGCTTAGTCTCGTCCACACGCTGCAACCTTTCTAATTACGAAACATTCTTTTAAATGTAATTTGCTTGTTGCTTCGACTTCTTACCATTTTTCGGGAAAAAATTATTATTTTCTATATTCTAGGACCCATGTACAGTCACCACGGAATGACACCCGCACGCCGGAACGCTTGGCCATCGACACAAACTGCTCCACCCGGAGGGCCCCTGGAAACTAATGAAAATGCGCCGGGGTGCGAGGGTGCGGGTCCTACTAAGATGTGATCGACCCTCGCGCGGCGCCTCTAGGACTTCCGCGTTTCGCCGGTGGCGCGCTGTTAGCACAGTCACTCGGGGTTCTTTTGTGTCGCCGCACTGTCACCCGGTCGATACCAGGTGGTCGCTCAACCTGGCTATAGCTCTTTGCGATAAGCCCTGCTTACACAGGGTGATGAATTTATTCCGCTCCGGAATTGATACGCCTGGCATAGCGGTAGTTAACAAAGAGAGCGTCAGTGAGAACTTCCTCGCTGTTTATAAGAATCGACTGATAACCTCGCACGAAAACATGCGCATTGCTTATAAAAACTGAGGCATCCGCGTCGATCTGTTACAGCAATTTTGTTTTCATAAAGAATATAGTTGTGCCGATAAACAAATTTTATTTCGCGTCTCTCACGTTTGACGATTTCTCAGAAACCGCGCGTGACGCGCTGTTCACCGGAGCCTCCACGTGATTCCGGTGACACGTCAACAACCGCTGCGGGTCTTCTGTGCACGAAATTTTTCAACGTTCATTACGCCCTTGCTATACATAAGGCGATACTTAATGATAAGGCTGAAGAGATACCGCTGGGCATCCAATACACAAAGCGAGCGACGGCGATTTGTGTATAGGATGTGACGCCGCTTACAGCGCGCCACCGGCGAAACGCGGAAATCCCAGACGCGCCGCGCGAGGGTCGAGCGCATCTTAGTAGGACCCGCACCCTCGCACTCCGGCGCATTTTCATTAGTTTCCAGGAGCCCTCCAAGTAGAGCAGCTTGTGTCGATGGCCACGCGTTCCGGCGTTCGGGTTTCATTTCGTGCTCACTGTACGAAACCCCTGAAAATTTCTTGATAAATTAGGAATGCGCAAAACATAAATTAGTTTCAGGCTGTGTTCAAATAATTTCGCAAGTTAAATTACACGAGACATTTCAATTTTAAACGATGTGAATCTAGACTCTATCCCTGCTAAGCTATTTCCACTCACAACATCAAAGAAAAATCTCACGGCATATATTTTTGAGAGAGAGAATAAACATTTTCATTGCGAAAAAGCAATGAGGGGGAGTCTTCAGCCGAAGCACCTTAAGCTCTTCCTGCTTCTACAGCCCTCAACACCAGCAGGTGCTGATCATCGAGGTTAGTGCTGGTATAAAAATATATTTTTGAGCAAATATATAATTAAAGGGTTACTTCCATGTTCCCGCTGTAAGCTTTCTTTTATTCTTCTCCGTCATAAGGAACCTTTCAAGTTCAAATTACAATATTAACTGAAATTATCGCAGTGAACAGAGAAACAAACCTTACAATGTTTGGGATCATCACATAGTGATGCAACGATACCACACTCTCTCAATAAATAATTATGCTCTATTTTGAAGAAATAAGTTGCCCTGAGCAAACACTCAATTCTTTGCACTTCCAACAGTGAGATTCTTATGTCTTAATACAGTGCGCCCAACGTAGACACTTTAATATTGTTTGTTTGTATTGCATTCATGACATTAAATAATGAGTTAAACATTCATTAAAGCTCACAAATAAAGTGTGTCCAACTTTTCTCTTTCACAGACCCGGCACTGCAGGAGGAAATTAGAGTCGCCGTGGGTGAGTATATGGAGCATATAAACTTTATTAATTTTGTTTATTTCGATAACCTGAGGGCCAACGGCATTGCAGAGTAAAGTGGGGCATACTAACATAAGGCCATCACAAATTCATATACGGTACTATACAATATATTAATAATAACTGTACTGAACAAGTGATCAGGTTGGATGGTCGTGACGGAAATGTAAAGGCAGTTCAAGTAGAAATGGGTTGAGGAAATGACTGGTGGAATGTGTTATTTGTGCATATTGAAATGCCCAATTATAAGAATGATTGAGACGGGTGAAGCATTGAAAAGTCGTGTAAAACGATATTCACTCAGTAATGAATTATTGAAAAAAGTTCTTAAACCCTTATTTTATTCTGTCTCAGTCAAGCATGACCTTAAAGGGGCCCACCAACAATTTTTTGACCGGTTTGAAGTTCGCGCTGAAACGGAGCTCCATGAAAGCAGAAACACCGAGGAAAAATAATATTACAAAAATTCGCAACATTTTTCGAGTTATTAGCAAATTAAATTTTGCAGAAAACAACTTTAAATAAGCAAAACATTGTGCTTCATGGCGTAAAATGAAACAGTTCAGCAATTGGAGCAAGGCGATCGGCCAATTGGACGCGAGTTTGGTTGATAGCCCGCCGGCCCGGTCGGCTCGTCGGCCATTAGGCCTAGTTGCAACCATCGTAGCTTTGGGATCGGGTTGCCATCATCGATGAATTGACCGGGATTATCGGATTTTGAGGGCGGATCTGTGCGTCGCGCCGTACGAGGACACTCCACGCAAGCGCCGCGTCTCTGCCTCAGTCGGCTTCGACAGCCGCGGAAGACTCGTCTCCCGCAACTCTTCCACCTCGGCGAGTAGGAGGTACAAACTGGGGAGCGTTCCCGTTGGGCACGATATAAGCTGGGTCCCGTCGCCGCACTTCACTCGAACAGTGAAAAGTCTGTCACAGCACTAAAAGAAAATAAGGGTTCCCCTGGCTCCTCTTACTGCTTTTAGTTGACCGGGACCGGGGGCGCACAAGTGAAAATACGATGCGCGTTGTCTGCACGGATCACTTGTCGTCTGCTCGCGATGGTACGTCGCGGACGCCGCTGGGAGGCGCGCATGAGCGACAAGGCGTTGTTTTCACCCTTTTTGAACTTTACTTTGCAACTTTATTAGCTCTGTAAAAATGACTTGTTTGAAAAATAATGACAGTTAACGTGTGATATACTTTATTTCGCTTCAAAATTCCTGGGACGGCTCTCGCCAATCACGAAACCCAAAGAATGTGACGTATAGTGAAAGGGAGCGCAATTTTGCGCGCGCATTCGGCACCTCGCGGCGCCACCGTCAGAGGAGGTGTTTCCGAGTTGTCAAATTAAAATATGATGGGCTAATATTTTCAAACTCTTTTGTTGTCCACTGGGTTTCCGGTACCACTAGCGTGTAGAAACCGCAAAAAAAAAGTCGACGCCCAAATACTGTTGAAGGGCTTTTTAACTGAAAATTTCTTGTTTTTTTTTTGTGATTATCCTATAGCCCCTGTGACCTCGAACTCATAATCGATAAATATTCGTACCTTCATCTGGTTTGATAAACAGTCCTTTAAACTTTGTCTTTCAATGAGAGGGACAAATTAATAGAGGTTTTTTAATCAAACTTACTTTTATATACGTTCCATATATTCATATTTTTTTGTTTCAAACGACAGACTTCACGAAATAGACTTTCTATAATTTAAAGTTAACATAATTTAAAATATGCGCAGAAACCTCAGCACTGTAACCAGCATTGTTAACCTCCAGTCTTAATAGAAATAACAAACGGTTTAACACTACGTAACTCCCTTTATATTTATTCTAAAATTAAATTTATTTTCAACAGAAAAGAAAATCGGTCACTTTCGAGCCCTTCTTGACACCGAAGGTGAGTACATGCTATATTTGGATTTAACAACAGCCATAAAACTTGTGTCAAAACTGCACTCTCTAGAGCCACTGAAGTTTGCATCTAAATCAAAAGATAAATCAAGGAGAAATGTACCAACCAAGTTTAAATAATTTACTTCCTTCTCTCCGTTATCAATTTTGCGCCCTATTGAGTATATCCAAACATTAAAACTTCAATATCAAAGTGGACAATTTCCTTATAGAAAATCCAAGCACCTTAGGCATAACGGGCAGATCCTTCCCTTACAAAAATATGTATGGACACTTCTAGGACGTTCTATAGAGCAGCGTCCATAGGCAGAACAAAAGGCGTCTATAGGAAGACCACGACCTCTGTTGCCTCCGTGAAGTCGTCCTATGGCTGCCCGATAGAATATTGGCCAACGGACGTTCTATGGACGTCCTATTCTATGGATGATGTGTGGTCATCCTATACCCTCTCTATGGTAAGACGCCATATAGAGTCCATAGGGACTCTATAGGGTGTCTACACAGGGTCTTTACGGTGTCTATAGGGTGCCTGCAGAAAACCCATACGAAGTCTACAAGGAGTCCCTAGGGAGTCCACAGCGAAGCCGTACAAGGTCTAAACAGGGTCCTCATGGGGTCTGCAGAGAAGCCATACAAGGTCTACAGGGAGTCCCTACAGGGTCCGCAGAGAAGCCACGCAGTCTGCATGGGGTCTGCGACGGGGTCCGCACCGACCAACGTTTCTAGAGCAAGTCAGTTGGAAAACGCTAAAGAGCTTGCTCCGAAAAAGTGGCACCGAACTGTACTCGAAAACCGAACTAATTGCGTTCGCAACGCCACCATTCCACCCGCAGCGGCCACTCGGCACGACCGCGTGTGCTGGTTTGGGACTATCGATATTCGACAGCATGTGACTGTTCTGCTTTGGCTTGAATCGGCCACTTTGGCGCCGAAACGTATACGGTAGAAGGGGGGTTTCAGGGATGCCAACCCCTGTCTCCCAGGCGAACGCGCCGCGAATTGCAACCAAAGTTAGAACGCACCCAAGTCGAAACGCGCTACCTGAAGTCGCCGGTGAGGCATGGCTGTAAAAAGAAATATTAACTGTGCCGCAAAACCCTGTAAGCTAAAAGTGTATGCAAACATCACGCCCATGTCATTTTGTACTATCTCCAATAAAGGTATCTACAAAAAGAGCTTTTCCCATTTGTTTTTACGCAAAAACGTGCTCTGTAAAAGTCATTTTAAAGAATGTAGGGTCCTTAGGGGTCTGCAAAGAAGCCATACAAGGTCTATAGGGAGTACGTACGGGGTTCACAGGGAAGCCATACAGGGTCCACAGGGAAGCCATACAGGGTCTACACGGGCTCCTTATGGAGTCTGCAGAGAAGCCATACAGGGTCTGCACGGAGTCCCCACGGGGTCCATAGAGAAGCCACTTTAAGCGATGGTGGTACCGCTGTGTGAGAATTGCACTCCATAGCTCCTGGATGATTGGCCTCATAATAAAATGGCTTGCCTACACTTTCCTGACGTGAAAAAAAAATATAAAGTAAGGTTTTGATACTGCGCCGCATACAGCTAACTAGACTTACTTACGCGTCGCGCGCAGACCAAAGCTAGTATACCGCTGTTTTACGACGATCATCCAAATGACCGCAATTTTGATAGGCACCAGTGCGCCCCCTATGGGTTGTGAAAGTTGCGAATATCTACGGGGGCCGCAGCGACCCACATATATCTAGCTCCGACTGAGAAAGTAAAAACATTATTCCGGCACAAACTAAACACTTCCATCTCCACAATGAATATACCCTGAGGTTGGATATGCCTCCAGACATCAATGTAACATATTGATACCCGGAACTTAATTAACAACTCTTTAACTCGGACACCTCGCTACACCTAAAGAAAACGTCTACCCGGCATCATTTTATTAATGTACCAATATATAGCTCACACCATAGAGAGGCAATAGGATCTCCATAGACTCACCAGAACCATAGAACGGAAATAGGAAGGAATGAAAAACTTTTTCTTTCGCGAAGATCTCTATAGCGTTGTTGTGTCCATTCTGTGGCAAACCAGTGGTACATAGACGGTCTAAGAACTGTCTACAGGAATCCATAGGATGGACAAAGGGGTAATAGCACGGCAAAAGAATGGACATAGGACGTCCATACGTATTTTTCTAGGGGTTGTCGATGAACAGGGCATCGCCAGGGAGATTATTAATTTCTTTTAATATGTGTACAATACTGATAACTCGGAATTATATCATTCATTATGACAATCGTGGGATCAGTGACTTTATAGTCGCTACAGTTGTATTTGCAAAATAAAAAAATAAGAGCACAATAAATAAATATCTGAATGCATATATGTCAGCCTTGGACGCAATGTGCACCTACACGTTTCATCCACGGCATTTTTTATAAGTACAAACTACTTAGCTTTCCACCAAACTGGTCACCTGGTCGGCAACCAAGTCACGTAATACCTTCCTTTACGTGACCACATAGTGTCACCATATCACGTAAACTGGTCACTGACCACGTGACACCACTGTAACGTGTCCATGTACCCCTTGTTCGTGACGTTAGCTTTCTTTCATAATCAGTCTTGACTAAAAAAAAACAGTCCCGCGCACTTAGCAGGTAGGGTTCTGCGCTGTGTTCGTGACATTTCATCTGTTCCTTCCAAAACATATTTAGAACCACCCTCTCAGCCAAAAACCAAAGCAATGCAGCAACATAGTCAGCATTGATAGACATGCGTTAGGACATTCTTATTGTCCAGCAGCAAAAAATGTCACTAATTTAGATATAAACAAAGTCGTAGACGTGACCCTGCATTCGATATTCCTAATCGCTTCATCTAACTTTTTCGTTTTTCAGGACGGAAAACTCGCTTTAGACCTGGCCAAGCCATCGCAAAACCTTCGCAGCAAATCTAAGCATCCAAGAACTCAACTAGCATTTTTTCTTCACTTTAGAGTTCTGATCTAGTACTCTAGATATATGAGTTATTAGTTGCGGGTGTGTCTTCAATAAATTTTGAGTTCTGCCTGGAAACTTGAGTGTTTTGTTTTTTTTTTTCAATTAATTTAGCCTCAGAATCCCATTGTTTTCTGTTTGTTTTTTGTGCACCATAACTCTAAGTATTTAGTTTAGCTTCGACCTGATGAATTTGCCGAAATTACTTTATTATTTTTGTTAGTTGGTTTATGAGCGTCAGGTTATACTCATTCTCGCTAAAAAAGCGATTGACAATTTTTAAGTGTAGTATTGCGGAAAGAGATAATGATGTCTGTTCGAGTGTCTCAGCAGGCCATCAGGTCGTAAGCATATTTCATGTTTTAATAACCATGCTTCACCACAAAAAAACAATGTCACATAAATACCGCATATTTACGCATTTGAGGTGCAGCTCCGCAAACTATAATAAATCACTTACAAATCGAATGTATTGGCTAACCTATTCAATACGAATGAACGGCTATATAATATGATTTGATTGGTTCACTCAACCCATCACTTTCGCATTCATAGTTTCCGTATGCGATGGTTGAGGAGGAAGATGGCAGCTTTTAATAACATCATGGCGGGCACAATGCTAGTGATAATTTAATTTAACATCAATCAACCAAAGACGCTTTGCAAAGAATACAATGAACAAACCCTAACTCTCTAACGATTTAACTTCCCGATCATGTCATGGGATAGACATTTCTTGTGGAAAGTATTGTTTCGTTGAATAAGGAAGTATATTTTTTTTTTCAAACCATGGATGTGTGTCCACGATCACCATTTGTCCCTCCTGAGTTTGTTTTGTGTTTAGCACAAAATGCGTTTTATGGCTATTTTGAGAATGGGGAATACAAACACGTTTCAGAAGTAACTGCAGTCACCTTTTATGCCTAAACTTTTTATTTAAACATTCATTCTTTTCAGAATGCGTTCACAAGAATGACTTGGAGCACATTCGACTCAACAACCTTTTGCAAGTTGGAGGGACATTAAAGTATAAAAAAACATTGTCACAAATAAGGTTGACACAAATGGAAAATATGGGTTTTAATGCGGTTAACGTCCGCCAAAGGAAGCGAATGCAAAAAGCATCGCAGGCGTCAATTTTTGCGTCCTTGTCCACAAATTCCTCACACCCCTCCTTTCACCCACACCTCCCGGCGCCCTTGCACACATGGGACGTCGGCGACGGTTCGCGTCTTCGTTCAAAACAGAAGCACGGCCATCTGCAGCTCCGGAAACACAACATTAAGGTGATGGTCGGTTGGCCAACGGTAAGTAATGACAACTCCGAACGGTTCACAGAAGGCGCAGAGATAACCACACATCACAGTCGATGCACAGCGGTCGCGAGAACGAGGGACCTCAAAGAGCCGCAACCCGCTCGCAGTCCTCGTAGCGTCACAGCGTTGTAGTCTTTGAACCGTTGGTTGCAGATGTCGCAGCCAGGGTTAGGGCCCCGTAGTCGAGGCGGCCGAGACAGACGAGGCACGATATGTGGCCGAAGTGGGCGACGCCCAAGGCCAGTCACTATCGCAGTTGGTCGCACGTGCCTTCTAAGCCCAATGTACGTAGCAGTGTCGGCATCGTTTCGAAGCTTAGCTGCTTATGACGGATGCGTTTATTATTTTTCCTTTATGAATGTCGAAAACGCTACGGCAAAGAAACGACTGAAGGACCGACCTCGTCGTCTTGGTCCCTGCGTAAACCGCTTAGATACAACCTGGGTGTCCAAATCTTGTTTATCAAACAGCGTGCTGATGAAGTTAGTCAGTGGATAATAAGGGCTTTCATTTTCCTTCCATCGGTCTGGGTTTGTTTAAGTTTGTCTTAGTAAATTAAACAAAAAGCCGCTTACAACTCCCTGTAACGCCGAATTAGAGCGCAGCTCTTGAGGAGGAGGAGGGAAGGGCACTGGGGGGGGGTTAAACTAACCAGGGGGGGGGTCACGTTACCTTGGGGGTCACGTGACC
Organism: Ixodes scapularis; assembly: GCF_016920785.2. Lineage (NCBI taxonomy): Eukaryota > Metazoa > Arthropoda > Arachnida > Ixodida > Ixodidae > Ixodes > Ixodes scapularis. Next base: position 120,058,902 of record NW_024609881.1, read on the forward strand.
CCCAATGCCGATGATGTCATCACTGACGTCACTGATGACGTCATCAGTGACGATGACGATGCGGGTACCGATGACGTCATTAGTGACGTCACTGATGACTTCACCAGTGATGATGACGATGACGATGCGAATGTCGGTGACGTCATCAGTGACGTCGCTGATGACGTCATCAGCGACGTCATCAGTGACGTCGCTGATGACGTCATCAGTGATGATGACGATGACGATGCGGATGCCGGTGACGACATCAGTGACGTCACTGATGACGTCATCAGTGATAATGACGATGACAATGCGGATGTCGGTGACGTCATCAGTGATGATGACGATGACGATGTGGATGCCGGTGACGTCATCAATGATGATGACGATGACGATGTGGATGCCGGTGACGTCATCAGTGATGATGACGATGACGATGTGGATGCCGGTGACGTCATCAGTGATGATGACGATGACGATGCGGATGCCGGTGACGTCATCAGTGATGATGACGATGACGATGTGGATGCCGGTGACGTCATCAGTGATGATGACGATGACGATGTGGATGCCGGTGACGTCATCAGTGATGATGACGATGACGATGCGGATGCCGGTGACGTCATCAGTGATGACGATGACGATGTGGATGCCGGTGACGTCATCAGTGATGATGACGATGACGATGTGGATGCCGGTGACGTCATCAGTGATGATGACGATGACGATGTGGATGCCGGTGACGTCATCAGTGACGATGACGTCATCGGGGGGTCACGCGACATCGGCGGGGGTCACGTGACCTCGAGGAGGGGGCCACGTGACCTCAGGGGAGTCACGTGACTTCGGGGGGTCACGTGACCCCCCACGAGGTCACGTGACCTTGGTGGGGGGCTCGCGCGGTGCATTATGGGACATTTCCCATGATGCACCGCGCGGTTACGCCGACGCCGACGCCGACGCCGACGGCGACGCCGACGCCGACGGCGACGCCGACGCCGACGGCGACGCCGCTCAAGCCGGAAACGGGCCCCTAAGAGCTGCGCTCTAAAAAAGAGATAAAAATGAAAGCCGTTTACAACTCCCTGTAACGCCGAATTAGAGCGCAGCTCTTGAGGAGGAGGAGGGAAGGGTACTGGGGGGTGGGTCAAGTGACCTCGGGGGGCGGGGGGGTCACGTGACCTTGGGGGTCACGTGACCTTGTGGGTCACGTGACCTTGTGGGAGTCACGTGACCTTGGGGCGTCACGTGACGTCGGGGGGTCACGTGACCTGGGGCCACGTGACGATACCGATGACGTCATCAGTAGCGTCACTGATAACGCCATCAGTTATGATGATGACGATGCGGATGCCGGTGACGTCATCAGTGACGTCACTAATGACGTCATCAGTGATGATGACGATGACGATGCGGATGCCGGTGACGTCATCAGTGACGTCACTGACGACGTCATCAGTGCCTATGACGTCAACGGGGGGTCACGTGACCTCGGGGGGTATCCCCAGGTCACGTGACCCCAGGGGGGGTCACGACCTGGGTAACCATCGTGACCCTCGTGAGGGTAACCCTAGTAACCCTTGTGAGGGCAACTCTCGTGACCCTCGTGAGGGTAACTCTCGTGACCCTCGTAAGGGTAACTCTCATAACCCTCGTGACCCTCGTGAGGGTTACGAGGGTGAGTAACCCTCGTGAGGGTTACGAGGGTGAGTAACCCTCGTGAGGGTAACTCTCATAACCCTCGTGACCCTCGTGAGGGTAACCCTCGTGAAGGTTACCCTCACGAGGGTTACTAACCCTCGAAACCCTCAAAAGGGTTACCTTCACGAGGGTTACCCTCACGAGGGTTACTAACCCTCGTAACCCTCGTGAGGGTTACAAGGGTAAGTAACCCTCGCGAGGGTTAGTTACCCTTGTAACCCTCACGAGGGTTACAAGGGTAACTAACCCTTGTAACCCTCGTAACCCTCGTAACCCTCGTGAGGGTTACGAGGGTTACGAGGGTTACGAGGGTTACCCTCGTAACCCTCGTAACCCTCACGAGGGTTACGAGGGTTAGTTACCCTCGTGGCCCTCGTGAGGGTAACCCTCATGAGATTAACCCTCGTAACCCTCGTAACCCTCACGAGGGTTACGAGGGTTGCGGTTACGCCGACGCCGACGGCGACGGCGACGGCGACGGCGACGGCGACGGCGACGCCGACGCCGACGGCGACGCCGCTCAAGCCGGGAACGGGCCCCTAAGAGCTGCGCTCTAAAATGAAAGCCGCTTACAACTCCCTGTAACGCCGAATTAGAGCGCAGCTCTTGAGGAGGAGGAGGGAAGGGCACTGGGGGGGGGGGGTTAAACTAACCAGGGGGGGGGTCACGTTACCTTGGGGGTCACGTGACCCCCAATGCCGATGATGTCACCACTGACGTCACTGATGACGTCATCAGTGACGATGACGATGCGGGTACCGATGACGTCATTAGTGACGTCACTGATGACTTCACCAGTGATGATGACGATGACGATGCGAATGTAGGTGACGTCATCAGTGACGTCGCTGATGACGTCATCAGTGATGATGACGATGACGATGCGGATGCCGGTGACGACATCAGTGACGTCACTGATGACGTCATCAGTGATGATGACGATGACAATGCGGATTCCGGTGACGTCATCAGTGATGATGACGATGACGATGTGGATGCCGGTGACGTCATCAGTGATGATGACGATGACGATGTGGATGCCGGTGACGTCATCAGTGATGATGACGATGACGATGTGGATGCCGGTGACGTCATCAGTGATGATGACGATGACGATGCGGATGCCGGTGACGTCATCAGTGATGACGATGACGATGTGGATGCCGGTGACGTCATCAGTGATGATGACGATGACGATGTGGATGCCGGTGACGTCATCAGTGATGATGACGATGACGATGCGGATGCCGGTGACGTCATCAGTGATGACGATGACGATGTGGATGCCGGTGACGTCATCAGTGATGATGACGATGACGATGTGGATGCCGGTGACGTCATCAGTGATGATGACGATGACGATGTGGATGCCGGTGACGTCATCAGTGACGATGACGTCATCGGGGGGTCACGCGACATCGGCGGGGGTCACGTGACCTCGAGGAGGGGGCCACGTGACCTCAGGGGAGTCACGTGACTTCGGGGGGTCACGTGACCCCCCACGAGGTCACGTGACCTTGGTGGGGGGCTCGCGCGGTGCATTATGGGACATTTCCCATGATGCACCGCGCGGTTACGCCGACGCCGACGCCGACGCCGACGGCGACGCCGACGCCGACGGCGACGCCGACGCCGACGGCGACGCCGCTCAAGCCGGAAACGGGCCCCTAAGAGCTGCGCTCTAAAAAAGAGATAAAAATGAAAGCCGTTTACAACTCCCTGTAACGCCGAATTAGAGCGCAGCTCTTGAGGAGGAGGAGGGAAGGGTACTGGGGGGTGGGTCAAGTGACCTCGGGGGGCGGGGGGTCACGTGACCTTGGGGGTCACGTGACCTTGTGGGTCACGTGACCTTGTGGGAGTCACGTGACCTTGGGGCGTCACGTGACGTCGGGGGGTCACGTGACCTGGGGCCACGTGACGATACCGATGACGTCATCAGTAGCGTCACTGATAACGCCATCAGTTATGATGATGACGATGCGGATGCCGGTGACGTCATCAGTGACGTCACTAATGACGTCATCAGTGATGATGACGATGACGATGCGGATGCCGGTGACGTCATCAGTGACGTCACTGACGACGTCATCAGTGCCTATGACGTCAACGGGGGGTCACGTGACCTCGGGGGGTATCCCCAGGTCACGTGACCCCAGGGGGGGTCACGACCTGGGTAACCATCGTGACCCTCGTGAGGGTAACCCTAGTAACCCTTGTGAGGGCAACTCTCGTGACCCTCGTGAGGGTAACTCTCGTGACCCTCGTAAGGGTAACTCTCATAACCCTCGTGACCCTCGTGAGGGTTACGAGGGTGAGTAACCCTCGTGAGGGTTACGAGGGTGAGTAACCCTCGTGAGGGTAACTCTCATAACCCTCGTGACCCTCGTGAGGGTAACCCTCGTGAAGGTTACCCTCACGAGGGTTACTAACCCTCGAAACCCTCAAAAGGGTTACCTTCACGAGGGTTACCCTCACGAGGGTTACTAACCCTCGTAACCCTCGTGAGGGTTACAAGGGTAAGTAACCCTCGCGAGGGTTAGTTACCCTTGTAACCCTCACGAGGGTTACAAGGGTAACTAACCCTTGTAACCCTCGTAACCCTCGTAACCCTCGTGAGGGTTACGAGGGTTACGAGGGTTACGAGGGTTACCCTCGTAACCCTCGTAACCCTCACGAGGGTTACGAGGGTTAGTTACCCTCGTGGCCCTCGTGAGGGTAACCCTCATGAGATTAACCCTCGTAACCCTCGTAACCCTCACGAGGGTTACGAGGGTTGCGGTTACGCCGACGCCGACGGCGACGGCGACGGCGACGGCGACGGCGACGGCGACGCCGACGCCGACGGCGACGCCGCTCAAGCCGGGAACGGGCCCCTAAGAGCTGCGCTCTAAAATGAAAGCCGCTTACAACTCCCTGTAACGCCGAATTAGAGCGCAGCTCTTGAGGAGGAGGAGGGAAGGGCACTGGGGGGGGGGGGTTAAACTAACCAGGGGGGGGGGTCACGTTACCTTGGGGGTCACGTGACCCCCAATGCCGATGATGTCACCACTGACGTCACTGATGACGTCATCAGTGACGATGACGATGCGGGTACCGATGACGTCATTAGTGACGTCACTGATGACTTCACCAGTGATGATGACGATGACGATGCGAATGTAGGTGACGTCATCAGTGACGTCGCTGATGACGTCATCAGTGATGATGACGATGACGATGCGGATGCCGGTGACGACATCAGTGACGTCACTGATGACGTCATCAGTGATGATGACGATGACAATGCGGATTCCGGTGACGTCATCAGTGATGATGACGATGACGATGTGGATGCCGGTGACGTCATCAGTGATGATGACGATGACGATGTGGATGCCGGTGACGTCATCAGTGATGATGACGATGACGATGTGGATGCCGGTGACGTCATCAGTGATGATGACGATGACGATGCGGATGCCGGTGACGTCATCAGTGATGATGACGATGACGATGCGGATGCCGGTGACGTCATCAGTTATGACGATGACGATGTGGATGCCGGTGACGTCATCAGTGATGATGACGATGACGATGCGGATGCCGGTGACGTCATCAGTTATGACGATGACGATGTGGATGCCGGTGACATCATCAGTGATGATGACGATGACGATGTGGATGCCGGTGACGTCATCAGTGATGATGACGATGACGATGTGGATGCCGGTGACGTCATCAGTGACGATGACGTCATCGGGGGGTCACGCGACATCGGCGGGGGTCACGTGACCTCGAGGAGGGGGCCACGTGACTTCGGGGGGTCACGTGACCCCCCACGAGGTCACGTGACCTTGGTGGGGGCTTGCGCGGTGCATTATGGGACATTTCCCATGATGCACCGCGCGGTTACGCCGACGCCAACGGCGACGGCGACGGCGACGCCGACGGCGACGGCGACGCCGACGCCGACGGCGACGCCGCTCAAGCCGGAAACGGGCCCCTAAGAGCTGCGCTCTAAAAAGTGAAAGCCGTTTACAACTCCCTGTAACACCGTATTGGAGCGCAGCTCTTGAGGAGGAGGAGGGAAGGGTACTGAGGGTCACGTGTTCTCGGGGGGGGGGGTCACGTGACCCCCCCCCCGAGGGCACGTGACCTTGGTGGGGTCACGTGGGGGGAGTCACGTGCCCCCTCCGAGGTCACGTGACCTCGGGAGGTGGTCACGTGACCTCGGGGTGTCACGTGACTCCCCCAGTCACGTGACCAAAACTTCCCCGCTAGATTTAGCGGGGAAATTTTTCCGCTGGATTTAGCGGGGAAATATTTTCCGCTAGATTTAGCGAGGAAATTTCTTCCGCTAGATTTAGCGGGGAACTTTTTCCGCTAGATTTAGCGGGGAAATTTTTCCGCTAGATTTAGCGGGGATATTTCTTCCGCTAGATTTCGCGGGGAACTTTTTCCGCTAGATTTAGCGGGGAAATTTTTCCGCTAGATATAGCGGGGATATTTTTTCCGCTAGATTTAGCGAGGAAATTTTTTCCGCTAGATTTAGCGGGGAAATTTTTTTCCGCTAGATTTAGCGGGGAACTTTTTCCGCTAGATTTAGCGGGGAAATTTTTCCGCTAGATTTAGCGGGGAAATTTTTTTCGCTAGATTTAGCGGGGAAAGTTTTTCCGCTAGATTTAGCGGGGAACTTTTTCCGCTATATTTAGCGGGGAAATTTTTCCGCTAGATTTAGCGGGAATATTTTTTCCGCTAGATTTGGCGGGGGAAGTTTTTCCGCTAGATTTAGCGGGGAACTTTTTCCGCTAGATTTAGCGGGGAAATTTTACCGCTAGATTTAGCGGGGAAATTTACCCATAATGCACCGCGCGGTTACGCCGACGGCGACGCCGCTCAAGCCGGAAACAGGCGCCTAAGAGCTGCGCTCTAAAAAAAAGTGAAAGCCGCTTACAACTCCCTGTAACGCCGAATTAGAGCGCAGCTCTTGAGGAGGCGGAGGGAAGGGTACTGGAAGGGGGGGGGGGGTTCAACTAACCAGGGGGGGTCACGTGACCCGCCCCCCCCAATGCCGAAGATGTCATCACTGACGCCACTGATGACGTCATCAGTGACGATGACGATGCGGATACCGCTGACGTTATAGTGACACAGACAGATGCGCTAGGCTCGCAATGCTGGTTCTCACGAGCGCCAGTCTCTGCCAGCGCTCGTGGCTTGGGAGCCAGGAAAATGAAGAGAAAGAAGTTGGCTCTAGCCAAAGCTCTGGTTCGGACGCCTACCCGGACGTCTGACCAACATGAACCAGAGTGCTGCTGGCACCTCTTCCAACGGCGACGGAGCTCTCTCCACCGTCCACCTCCGCCTTCCAGCCTTCTGGGCGAAAAACCCTCGGGCCTGGTTTTCCCAAGTGGAAGCACAATTCCATCTGCGGCACATCACAAGCCAGACCGCCCGCTACTACCATGTGGTTTCTGCTCTTCCCCCAGAGGTGGCTGATGAGCTTGACGACGTACTGGCGTCTCCCCCTCCCGACGACGCCTACGACTACCTCAAGCGGACGATCCTCGCTAGGAAGACGGAGTCAGAGGCTTCGAGGCTACAGCAGCTCCTGAACACAGAGGAGCTGGGCGACCGTCGACCCTCTCAGCTACTTCATCGCATGCGCCAGCTGTTAGGTGAGCAAGCTTCGGACACGACCACTCCGATTCTACGGGAGTTGTTTCTCCAGCGCTTGCCACAAGGCATTCGCATGACGCTTGCACCAGCCACCGATCTTCCACTCGATCGCCTTGCCGAGATGGCTGACCGCGTCGCGGAGTATGCTGGCCCTGTCAAGCATCACGGATAACGCTCATCAGTGTTCCGCCATGCGAGCCCTTGAAGCCCGCATCGACGCCCTGACAACCGCCGTCGCAGCACTCCGCACAAAGAGAAACGACTCGAGACGTCGTCGGAGAAGTGGACCCTCTCGACGTCGCAGTCCTTCACAACGACGGACTGTCGTCCTCTGCTGGTACCACCAGAAATTCGGTAGCTTCCTCCGTGACAAATCCTGTCGTTTTCCCGCTTGAACTGTCCAGAACAACTGCCCAAGTCACCAACACCCGCCAACAACCTGGTTCCAAAAAGATCGTTACGTGGAGCACAAACACAACTTTTGCTCCGCGCAACTAGGGGGGGGATCCTATAGTGACACAGACAGATGCGCTAGGCTCGCAATGCTGGTTCTCACGAGCGCCAGTCTCTGCCAGCGCTAGTGGCTTGGGAGCCAGGAAAATAAAGAGAAAGAAGTTGACTCTAGCCAAAGCTCTGGTTCGGACGCCTGCATTTTTTCTCCGGCGTTTATAGAACACCGCCGACAACGTCATTAGTGACGTCACTGATGACTTCACCAGTAATGATGACGATGACGATGCGAATGTCGGTGACGTCATCAGTGACGTCCCTGATGACGTCATCAGTGACGATGACGATGACGATGCGGATGCCGGTGACGACATCAGTGACGTCACTGATGACGTCATCAGTGATGATGACGATGCGGGTGTCGGTAACGTCATCAGTGATGATGACGATGCGGATGCCGGTGACGTCATCAGTGATGACGACGATGACGATGTGGATGCCGGTGACGCCATCAGTGACGTCACTAATGACGTCATCAATGATGATGACGATGACGGTGTGGATGCCGGTGACGTCATCGGGGGTCACGCGACATCGGCGGGGGTCACGTGACCTCAGGGGAGTCACGTGACTTCGGGGGGTCACGTGCCCCCCACGAGGTCACGTGACCCCGGTGGGGGGCTCGCGCGGTGCATTATGGGACATTTCCCATAATGCACCGCGCGGTTACGCCGATGGCGATGGCGACGGCGACGCCGACGCCGCTCAAGCCGGAAACGGGCCCCTAAGAGCTGCGCTCTAAAAAATGAAAGACGTTCACAATTCTCTGTGACGCCTAATTAGAGCGCAGCTCTTGAGGAGGACGAGGGAGTGCACGGAGGGGAGGGTATGCTTCTCTTCCTTCCCCGCTAAATTTAGCGGGGAATATTTTCCGCAACACTTAGCGGAAATATTTTACCCTCGTGCCGTCACACGTGACGTCACCGCGGTAAATTTAGCGGCAATATCTTTCTGTCCAATTTAGCGGAAAATTTTTCCCACTAATGTTAGATGCGTTTAGCGTCACGTGATGTCCCGCGCGACGTCATACTTCACATGTATTTGTAATGACGTCACACGTGACGTCATGTCTCACATCCTGAGGGTAACGTCCTGTCGTTACCCTCGTGACTCTCGTGAGGGTAACCCTCGTGAGGGTAACACTCGAGTCGCTCGTGATGGTAACTCTCGTAAGGATAACACTCATGACCTTCTTGAGGGTAACACTCGTGACCCTCGTGAAGCTAATCCTCATAACCCTCTCGAAGGTAACCCTCGTAACCCTCACGAGGATAATTCTCGTGACGTTCCACGTAAAATCACGTGAGACGTCATCATAGGAAACGTCCCATAATGCAACGCGCTGTTGCGGCGACGACGACGGCCACGCCGCTCAACCCGAAAACAAGCGCCTAAAAAGTGGTGTCTAAAAAAAAAAAAGAATTTTTCTTGTTTTAGGGATCCAGCCTTCGACCACTTCGTCAATAGTGCGATGTTCTATCCCTGCGCTAACTGTTCCTTTCCTCTTAACTTTCGTACCTCCCTTCTCTGGGAGCGCGTCCTCAACAAGGAAGAACAGTCGCTACTGCTGCCTTTTTTCTCCGTGTTTTCTTAGAGTGCAGTTCATAGTAATTTGCCAACACATCACTTCTAATAATGTTGCGTGGGTTTTACTAGACTGCTCACTTTGCGACCATGCGGATGTCCGGGGTTTGAATCGTCTTCACGGTTAATGTGTTTAGCTTTCTTATATCGTCTAGAATGTTTCCCATAATCAGAATGATGCTGGTAGCTTCTTCTACAAAAACAATAACAAGATGTCGCTATAAAAGCAGCCATGCGTGGCTGCAGGAAGTTGGTCTATCGCCAGTATTCAATAGTGCCGCTACGCTAACGCCGACACCTGCGATCCCTTTTGTATTTGTCTGCCTTGGCGCACGTTCACCGCATTAAAACCCATATTTTCCATCTTTGTCACCCCTTATTAGTGGCAATGTTTTCTTTATACTTTGATGTACCTCCAACTTGCAAAAGATTCTAGCGTCGAATGTGCTCCAAGTCATTCTTGTGAGCGTATTCTGAAAAGAGTGGATGTTGAAATAAAAATTTTCGGCATAAAAGGCAAGTGCAGTTACTTTTAAAACGTATTTGCCAATCTCAAACGACCGATAAAACACATGTTGTGTTTAACACAAAATGAAATTAGGAGGAAAGACAAATCGTGATCATGGACACATATCTATGTTTTGAAAAAATATATATTTCTTTATTCAACGAACAAATACTGTCAACAATAAATCTCCATTCCATGACATTATCGGCAAGTTAAAGGAGCTGTGCAACGATTTTAACGTTGAAAGAATTGCCATCTTCTGCTTTTGATAATGTTCACTTTGTAAGAAATGACAGAGAACGCACCTCCTTTCATTGAAATGTTGCGATTCTGCCGCGTAATAGCGAGGCAAAACTTGGAATATTCCCCGACCTGCAGCCGCGAGCGGCGGCCATGAAAACCACGCGGCGTGACGTGAATGGGGAAACTTGTAGAAAGATAGCAAGTTGTGCGAGTACCTGCTCGATAAAAGATAACGTTTCTATAAATCTTGTCGCTCCAACATATATATATATATATATATATATATATATATATATATATATATATATATATATATATATATATATATATATATATACATATATATATATATATATATATATATATATATATATATATGTTGGAGCGTCAAAAACCTGGTATCATCGACAAAACTTTTATTATACGGAGTTCTAGTTCTATCCTAGGTCCACAAAACCGTCAGCACTCTCTGCTACCGCGAACAGCCGCCAGAAGCCAAAGGGGGAGGGGGACAGGGCCGGACGGGTATGGCCGAACCCGGATGAGACTTTCCTCCTTTCACCATATTGTTTGCGCGGCGCCCGCCAGCACGTGGTCACGCGGTCTCGAGCGGATGAGTTCTCGCTGCTCACTGATGGCTCTAAAGAGAGAACTTTTCCGGAACCCCGCGCCTTCCTCATCAACGTCACTGCGCACGTGACCTGGAAGACGACGTACGAGATGAGAGGCGGGAAAAAGCTGGATTTTTTCATTTTTTTAAATAAAAACTAGGGCATCCAGGCAAAATCAGTTTTCTGTAGTTCACTTCAGAAGTGTCAGGCATCAACTTCCACAATAATTTAAGCAAAGCCCTGAAATTGTTGCACAGCTCCTTTAAATGGTTAGAGATTTAGGGTTTGGTCTTCTTTGAAGAGCGTCTTTGGTTGACTGATGTTAAAATAATTGATCACTAACATTGTATCCGCCGTGATGCTATTAAAATTGGTCATCTTCATCATCGACCATCGCATACGCAAACTGTGAATGCGAAAGTGACGGGTTGAGTGAACCAATCAAAACATATTCTATAGCCGTTCATTCGTATCGAATAGGTTAGTCAATACATCCGGTATGTAAATAATCTATTATAGTTTCCAGAGCTGCACCTCAACCCTGCAAATATGCGGTATTTATATAACTTTTTTTGTGGAGCATAATTAATAAAACATTAAATACGCTTACAATCTGATGGCCTGTGGTAAGTTAATACAAAAGAATAAAGCATGTAGATTCTGCAAGAGACATTGGAACACACATGATTATCTCCTTCCGCAATACTACACGTAAAAGTTGCAAATCGCTATTCTAGCGAGAATAAATGTAACCTGACGCTCATAAACCAACTAACAAAAAACTAAACTAATGTCTGAAAATTCATTAGGTTGAAGATAAACCAAATACTTAGATTGATGGTGTACAATAAACAAACTGGGGGAGTCTGAGGCTAAAATAATTAAATAAAAAACGCTCGTTTCCATACAGAACTCAAAATTTATTGAAGACACACCAGCAACTTATAACTCATATATCTAGAGCACTAGATAAGAACTATAAAGTGAAAAAAGGCTGGTTGAGTTCTTGGATGCTTAAAATTTCTTCAAAGGTCTTGCGACAGCTTGGTCAGGTCTAAAGCCAGCTTTCCGTCCTGAAAAACGAGAAAATTAGATGAAGTAATTATGAATATCGAATGCAGGGTCATGTTAACGACTTTGTTTACATCTAAAATACTGGCATTTTTTGCTGCTGGACAATACCAATGTTCTAGCGCATCCATATCAATGTCGAAGATGTTTCTGCATTGCATAAAGTTCAGAAAAGGCATTTTCCGCATTTGAAGGTACTTAGTTAATGATGGAAAATCTAAACGTATTAGTAAATACGTTCTGCATGGGAAACAAAAAAGACTGTAACACCTTTTTGTGGCGTTTAAGAAATTCTTAAATTAAGAAACTAAAAATTTTCGTAGATGAGGGGACACAAATTTCGGACTGTACTACGATTTTTTATTGAATACTCAGACCGGAACAGAAAGGGATATGAAGTTATTCTAGGTTCTTATTGACACCAAGCTTCCAAGAATTTTGGTAATTGAGCAGTTGTGACAGTGGTCTTCCTAAAAATGTTGATTTTAGCGTTCGTTTTTATAAACAAATTAACCTTTCCAAACATGATTTCAGTGTGGAAGTAACAAAAGTAGCCTTATTTAGAATTCTAGGGTTAAATTTCTGGAACCACTTTATATCAAAAATCGCACGAATTACGAGTATACCAATGATTCACTACACATTTTATTTTTAATTCGGAATTTGTTGTTTCTTTTTGGCTGAGAGGGTGGTTCTAAAAAATCTAACAGAAGGAAAAGACGAAATGTCACGAACAAAGCCCACAACCCTACCCTCCAAATTTAGCAAAACTGTTCGTTTGTTTGTTTTAGTCGAGGGTGATTGTGAAAGAAATTTAACGCCACGAACATATCGTACATGGTCACGTTACAGTGGTGCCGCGTGGTCAGCGACCAGTTCACGTGATAAGGTGACACTATGTGGCCACGTAAAGACAGGGTGTAACGTGACTTGGTTGCCGACCAGGTGACCAGTTTGGTGGAAAGCTAAGTAGTTTGTACTTATAACAAATGCCACGGGTGAAACGTGTAGGGGCACATTGCGTCCAAGGCTCACATATATGCATTCAGATATTTATTTATTGTGCTTTTATTTATTTATCTATTTATTTATTTATTTATTTATTTATTTTGCAGATACGACTGTAGTGATCATTAAGTCACTGATCCCACAATTGTCATTAATCAATGATGGAAGACAGGGTTATCAATAGTGTACACAGATCAAAAGAAATTATTAATCTCTAACGATGCAAAGTTCATACACAAGCATGTGCCCGTTATGCCTAACGATTTTTTTTTACACTTTTCGGAGCAAATGAGCACAAAACTTTCTTGGATTTTCTGTAAGGAGAATGTGCAATTTGATACCAAAGTTTTAATGTTTGGATATACGCACTAGGGTGCATAATTGATAACGGAGAGAAGACGGTAAATTATTTAAACTTGGTTGGAATATTTCTCCTCAATTTATCTGTCGATTTAGATGCAAAATTCAGTGACTCTAGAGATTGCAGTTTTATGACAAGCTTTATTCTGGTTGTTCAATCCAAATATGGCTTGTACTTACCTTCGGTGTCAAGAAGGGCGCGAAAGTGACCGATCTTTTTTTCTGTTCAAAATAAAATTAATTTCAGAATAAGTATAAACGGAGCTACTTAGCCTTAAACCGTTTGTTATTTATATTAAGACAGATTAACGTGTTGGTTACAGTGATTAGGTTTCTGCGCATATTTTAAATTAGTAGACTTTAAAAAATATAAAGTATCTGTTCCTTGAAGTCTGTTGTTTGTAACAACAAATTGTGAATATAGAGAACATATATAAGAATAAGATTCAGTACAACACTTCTATTAATTTCTTCCACTCATTAAAAGTTAAAGTTTAAAACACTGTTTATCGAACCAGATGCAGGTAGGAATATTTATCGAGTTTATCGAACCAGATGCAGGTAGGAATATTTATCGAGTATGAGTTCGAGGTCAAAGGGGCTATAGGATACTCACTCAAAAATAAGAAATTTTCAGCTAAGCTAATGCTTGAGTCAGACAGTATAAAAGAGGGGTTTATCATCTTTTACACTGATTCATCGCAGCATAAGCATCCTTTTACACGACTTTTTAATGATCTATCTCATTTCAATCATTCTTATAAATTGGGCATACCAATATGCACTATTCACACATTCCACCAGTCATTTCCTTATCCTACTTCTACTGGAACTGCTATTACATTTCCGTCACCACCATCCAACCTCATCACTTGTTCAATCCAGCTATTACTAATGTACTGTATAGCGCCGTATACTAATTTCTGCTTGCCTTATTTTTGTATGCCCCACTTTACTCTGCAATGCCGTTGGCCCTCAGGGTATCGACATAAGCAAAATTAATAAAGTTTATATACTAACCCACGGCGACTCTAATTTCCTCCTGCAGTGCCGGGTCTGTGAAAGAGAAAAGTTGGACACACTTTATTTGTGAGCTTTAATGAGTGCTTAAATTATTATTTCATGTCATGTATTCAATACAAACAAATATTATTAAAGTGTCTACGTTGGCCGCACTGTGTTAAGACATAAGAATCACACTGTTGGAAGTACAAAGAATTGAGTATTTTCTCAGGGCAACTTATTTCTTCAAAATATAGCATAATTATTTATTGAGAGTGTCTGGTATCGTTGCATCACCATGTGATGATACCAAACGTTGTAAGGTTTGTTTCTCTGTTCAGTGCAATAATTTCAGTTTATATTGTAATTTGAAATTGAAAGGTTTTGTATGAAGGAGAAGAATAAAAGAAAGCTTACAACGGGAATATGGAGGGAACCCTTTAATTACAGCTTTGCTCAAAATATATATGCTCCTACGAGCTTTGGAGAAAGCACTAACCAGCCCCAACCTCGATGATCAGCCCCTGCAAGCTTTGAGGGCTGTAGAAGCAGGAAGAGCTTAAGGTGCCTTGGGCTAAAGACTCCCCCTTATTGCTTTTCCGCAATAAAAATGTTTATTCTCTCTCTCAAAAATATATGCCGTGAGATTTTTCTTTGTTGTGAGTGCAAATAGCTTAGCAGGGATAGAGTCTAGATCCATATCGTTTAAAATTGAAATGTCTCGTGTAATTTAACGTGTGCAATTCTTTGAACACAACATAAAACGAATTGGTGTTTTGTGCATTCCTATTTGTCAAGAAAGTTTCAGAGGTTTCGTGCATGGGTCCTAGAATATATTCATTTTTGGGGGGAAATGGGAACGAATCTAAGCAATACGCAAATTATGTTGATAAGAATGTTTCGTAATTTTAAAAACTCGCAGCGTGTGAACAATCCTTAGCAGTCATTATTCGTTGCAATCAACTAAGCTTTGATCAATTTTAGCGTAAGCATTTTGTGACATTTTGAGGTATCCTATGGAGCATGTGGTTTAATAAGAAACGAAAAGTAACAGGCGGCGTAGCCTTACAGCTACACATTCAAGCACGATTATATGCAACACCAGTAGTTCGAAATATTTTCTATTTGAAAGGGTCAAAACATCTCCTTGCCGATCCTGTATAAAAGCATACGCACCTTGTGCGCTCTATCGAACTTCACCACCCGGGTTATTTGATAAATCAAACTTCGCACCGCTCAGCCTACTAGGGAGGCTTTCTTCGAAAATTGAGGTTGCTGCGCCCTTTAGACGGGCTGAGTATTAATGACTCTGGCCATGGACAGCGAAAGGTGCAAACAGAAAAAAAAACAGCAAAAAAACATTCCGCCTCGACAAGGTTGGATACTAAAAATCAGGATAACTTCAACTATTATTTAGATCCTGAATTTTTTAGTGATTTAAATCAGACCCCTTCGGCTATTAAAGTTTACTTCGAAACTTCCCTGCAAAAAGAAATTTCGAAGACAATATTTTATTTACCATTTATGTATAATTTGATGCTTACTTTATGTGCGTATTTCTTTATATTTAAGTCGAAATGTTATCAATGAAGAAATAATAATATCACACTGAACAAGAGCAAAATGTAATGCTTGAGAAATCCGAGCGTTGAGCTCGGATTTCTCGAGAAGCGCGAAGGAAACAAAATTTAGAAAGGTAATGTCCAGTTGAAAGCTTACCAGAACGCGAAAGAGGAAGCAACTAGAGCTTTTTAGCTGACTAAAAAAATCAAGCTCTTTCTTGTTCTAATAGGACATGTCTGCATCCATGAGATATTTCTAAAATAGACTACTTTAAATTTACAGTAATTTTTTGCTCCACATTATCAATGATCAGACGGAATGGTAAATTAATCTGCAATGTCTAAAAATACATATTGCGATACATAATCACTATTCTCGAGATACACTGATACAAATTAAATTAATCTGAATTTAAAAAAATAATTACGACTTCAGTCTAATACATCTAATTTAAATCTACTATTAATTTTTAATTACGTTTTATTTTTATTAAAGTTTCAAGTTTCAATTAAGTTTTCTCTCCAGAGGAAACGAAGCGGAAAAAAAAAAAAAAAGATAGTCGAGTGCGTCGCAAATGGTGTAATCGTTATTCGAACGACGTGTTTACCTTTTTCAACGTGACTTTGCTAACATGTTTTTCTTCTGCCGTTGTTTCTTTCTGTTGGATTTTACGCCAGTTTTTGTTCTGTTGCTTGATCGATTTTGTAACTAAATAAGAAATAAATTTTTTTTGCATGTCTAGCTCTTATTGTTTCGTCTTCTATTTTTTATTCTTATGGTGTTCTGTCGCCGGTGATGTCAAAGTCGAGGCCAGGCGCAAAACAAGCGCGGCGAGGTACGCGTACGAGTGGCGGGCGACCGTGATTGCCCACGACTACGGTTTCACAAAGTTCTACTGCGTTCAACGGTTCCTGGGTGTTCTCTTTGGTAAGCTCGCGTTTGTCACCGTCCTCCCTATTAGACATAGGCTGAAGATAAAGATACTTTTTTATATTTAATTATCAATATATCGAACTTTTTGCCGATCCCCTTTGAACGTGATACATACAGATTAGACTCTATTTCTATTCACTTACCGGCGGTTTTCAGGAGCTGCCTAAGTTGTTTGTACTGCTTTTCAGTTGACACAAGATAATCTGAAAGCAGATGACAACTAGTAAGTTTTCTCGAAAGCGCCTTAAAATGCATTTCGAACAGCGTGTGTTGAAATTTCGCCAGTACGAGGCAGGTACCTTAATAGCACATTAATGGATCAAATTGTGGTGAGATGTTTTTGTCTTTCTATAAGTCGCGTGGATGGTTTATTTTGGATCGATATGTAAATGCGCAAGACCACGACGGTTTAGCAAACTTTTCAATATTTAGTTAAGGTGTTCATTAAAACGTAAAATATAACAATAAAATATTTTCTCAATTACTAATATTTTCTTAGTATTATATGGTAAATTTTTAATGTGTCGATTTCGTCAAAAAGGCGAAACATGTATTTTGAGACTTTCTGGTTTTGTGAAAGTATCGGCCACTACTTTATTAGTGGACAAAGTGTAACTTGAAGGCAGCGCCATTCATCTCACCTTTCAGAACCTTCCCGGCTTGTCCAAAACCTACTAGTGGAAAAACAAAACAAAAATATATTGATATTGACGGGCAGCTTCTCGCGGAGTTTAATGCCACGTCCCTCTTTGTTACGGGTAGGACTCAACGTTCTGTGCGCAACAAAGCAAAGATAGAACGAAAGAGGATAATGCTGGTAGAACGGAATTAAAAATATATATGCCTCGAAGTGCAGGCCTACGTTTAACTGGAGAACGTAGCTTGTTCGGTGCACCATCTCGTTTTGGTCACAAGAATATGCGGGGTGCATCGACCAAGATTTTCAAAAATCGCTAAAAGTAGTCTGGTTGAGAAGAGGTACCTCATTTCGCGAGCAAACTGTCAGTCACGGCGGATGTGAGGGATTGAAAAACATTCTTTCGAGGTTAATATTGAATCAATATTTACCACTCATTTTGTTTTCAATTAGTAAAAGCAAATAATTGGTTCCTAGTAGAAGCTTTCTGAGCATCATCTAAAAGCAATGAATTAAATCATTTTCGAATGATATAAGACAAGTTCAACATTCTACGGCATTGAAAAACGCTCAATCTGGAAGGATTTCTAGGTTTCGGTTTACTACCAGAGCGCGCCTTTGCGCCAAGCGGTCCTGCCACCGCGTGGCCAGGGCGAGACGCTTCCGCCTCATCTCCCTCCTGGGATAATGGAAGGAAGCATGACGCATGTGCGTTGCTCGCCTCGGCCACGGGAGGGCAGGACCAGTGGCGATGCACTCCGATAAAATTACTTGTAAAGATTCGTTGCCCGATGTTGATGGGGCTGTGGTTGACGGTCAGTGACGTCCGTTGGTGGTAATGGTGTGGAATTCTAGAGCTTTTCATATCGTGATATTTACAAAGGTGTTATTTACGTTTTAGTGTTAGAAACTGCGTGCACACATTGGTAATTTGTACAAAGTCTGGGATAATCGTATCATTGACCCGCGATCAGGACTCCAAATCTTTACCAAAATTGCAATTTCTCGCACGTCCGCAGGTTATGTAGGAGTCCGTCTACTTTATTTCCGGACAGAACAGGCCAATGCAATGGCCTGTATCGTCCGGAGATTTGTAAGAAAACATGTCATTCCTGGTTCTTTCAAATGCGCATTAATCTGCCGGTTTCAGTCATCAGCTTTTTTTCACATATATATAATCACTGCCTTGCAGCGAATTCTTATTTTAATTGGAATATTCAAACTTACTTCTCGGTTGAACGTCACCTGCAGAAAACAAAAACAAGGATACTAGATCAACGTAATATCAGTTTCCATCATGATATTTTAAATACGGCGCAGAACGCCAAGGGTAGGTCATTTATAGTTTGGTCAGTGTGATGAACGACAATAGTTTTATCGTTGACGTACAATGCAAACTTATTTCAAATAGAACTTGTTCACGTCTCCTGCAAAGACTGGTTAAGACAGTTCTGTTAGTAGCGTTCGAAGCGACCGAAACCACAGCAGCGAGAATGCCACCGGGACAACTCTTCTCGGTAGAGAATATGGAAAACAATGCAATAGGTTTTTTGTGCAACAAGCGTGACTTAACGCTCTCCCAGTGTTCCGGTCGTTGCTGTCGTTTTGTTCGGTGTGATCGCAACCGATGCAAATGTGTGAACCAACCTTGAGTATCACGTTGAAGGCGACTATTTACTAAACGTAATTTATTGTTTTCTTTTTTTATTGTTTCACGTTGTAATAGTTTGAAAAATAAATAGTTTAAACTTCCTTGATAATTAAAGCTTCCGAGCAAACGTCTCGCTTTACGAATCAGAATGTTCAGTGTGATGACGCAATGTGGGTTGCAAAGAATATAACCAACACCGGGTAAGGACATATTTAATTATTGTTTCAAAACTTCCTTTCAAAAGAAAAACCGTGTTCTCCATTAACAAAGAAATAAGTCAGGTTCATAAAAATAACATAGAACATGCAGGCGATCTGGGGAACTTTTGACATCTTGAAAACCCGAGGCCGACAAAGGGTAGGTACATTTGTCGCAAGTAAGTTGCATATCAAGTACCTCGAGGAAACATAACGGAATAGCAGTGCCGGATGCATTGCCGAAGCTGCAAGAGTACACATCTACTCGTGCCATTTTCAGAGAGGCTCCTTAGTTTAGAAAACTACGGATGATTTCTATTCATGCTGCCAAACATTGGAGTGCGGCTTTTATTTGTCTCGATGGAGTGCAGTCCAGCTTAGATCATACAACATGCCATCGAGACGCGTCTGGAATATTCTCAGCAGGACGCTTTCTGCAGGGGAGTGCAGAGGCTCGGAAACTATATATGACGATATGAATTCAAAAAATTACTAAATATTTAGGCCTAAATAAGCGTTTAAATAAAGAAATATAACCAAGAACAACAATTAAAAATGAAATGTAAAGTGATTGAATACATATATTTTACATTGAAATGTGATCTTCTGTCTTTTTTATGACATGAAACTTTAATTGTAAACCCGAGAACTCACCAAGAATAAATTAGAGGGCATTGGATCTTTGGCATATTCACACATGAAAGAACTTTAATGAGAACTGTCGATCTTCTGTTGACAACATGCAAGAGTTATGACACAGAACCCTAAGCCCGATATTCGTGAGAACGCTGAGGAATCGTATCATAGCTACACAGACATGAAGCACAGAGTTACGAATAGTTTTACTGGGGATGACAATGTACAACATTATGGCGAATGATACCGCGTGTGAAGTAGTGTTTTCCCGTTCTTTCTTATATCTCCGATTGCGCTTGCGCTTTACGCCGCATTCACACTCGTGGTTAACCGACGATCATAAAAGCACTTGCGAACGCCGTTGGGAGCGCCGTTGCGTTTTGTCCTTAAACAAGCCCTAGAAAGAGTGTGCAGCGCAGGGCTGCCTACACGCTCTACAGCCGCAGTGTCCCTCGTTCCGCGCTTGAAGCCTGCAGGGACATATCTACGACAGCCCGCCTACTGGGAGCTAACTGACACAGCCTTGAACACAGAAGAGATGTGGCTTTCATCCATCTCTTCTGCAACACGGTTGGAATCTCAATAAAGCCCTCTTCCTCGCTTCAACTCTCGTGCCGGAATAATGCAGCCTCTCCTGGCCCGTACGCTACGCCGCCTCGAGTCCTGTTTGATGCGCGCAACCAGGAACTGGTGCTCTCTGCCCCCTGAGCTGGCTGTAGACAATCCCGTTGACCCCGAGGACATTAGGGCTCTCTGCCGGCAGGCCTCAAGTCTGTTCCCGTAGACATCCCCGCTCTTTATCCCCCCCTCCCCCTCTCTGTTTGTATTCATCTTTAGGAATTTTCACACCACTACGTCACTGCCATCTCTACAAATTCATGACTGTTCAACCTTGCATTGTGCAGCGTCGCAGACCTCCACGGTATGGGCCATCGTCCTTTCTGTGGCGTCGCAGCTGTCCTGAGCCGGAATGATAATAATAACTATTGTTAATATATTTTTAATGCACCTTTATAGCGAGTCGAGGGGCCATTTTATTTTTGTTTTTACGCGCGATTATGTTTGAGTTTGCAGCAGATGACCGCGGACCGGGAGTCACTGGAACAACAGCCTCCATCTTCGGGCCAGGGGTTTGCAAACTCCAGTATTTGTGAAATGTTTTACCGGTGAATTTTATGGAGACATATTTCTACGCGTGTAAGGATGAGTCATGCAGCTGAGGCCATCTTTTAAGTCTCCAAGTCAATTTTTTGGGAGAGGTTGCACTCCTGAGATGGGTTGCCTGGCACATAAAATTAACATTAAACTCAGCAATGGTGGAAAACATAACGACTTATTCCTTAAATTGTCAACCCCCTTATATAAAGCCGTCGCTTTATGATGATTGAGAAAAACATTGTTTTGAGTTTTCGTAGGCACAATGGTGCACCATATTTTACCGTAACGTAATGCAAGTACCTGGTATACAAATTACTTTCTACCTGATTAGTGTCTATTTGTTTGCTTGTTTTGTTGCTGTTGTTGCTGTTTTGCACACAGCACGACTACACTCTCATGTCATTTAGTTTTAGTGGAAGTTAGTGTTTGAGATTATAATTTTTATTGCCAGATTACCCGCGTAAATCGTAAGACCAGTCATAAGTACCTTCATGGTCGAGTATCCCTTCGAACAGCTCTAGCTTGCCTTCTGTAAAGATTATAAAATAAACAATGTGTTTCAAACAAAATCGAAATTGTTAACGAGTACTTCGACTCATATTTATGTTAAAGTCACATTGTTACTCTAACCCAAAAGGAATTGTTTTTATACATTTTACAGAAATCAAACAAAAACGTCCCGAAATATATTCACAGTTTTATTTGCTATCCGCCTTTTATCGTCCTCAAATATGTAACTGAATATGCGAAACGAAACATGACAAATATTGTTGAAATGTGTTAATGTAATTTTAACTCACGGATATTTTTAATCAAAATATTACTTTTTTCAGTTCTATTTCAATTTACACGCGTTTCAGATCAGAGCGTTTAATAAACCAACTGTTTTAGAAAGCAGGGCCAAGGTATTTTTTTTATTAAACTCGAAATCTAGGGCGAGAACCACAAATTATTGCCTTCGATGTGAAGAATACCGCGTCAATTAAAATTGACAAGGTACATTTAAAAATAAATTGTAGCTGCAAACATTTTAATTAGCTATCGCACTGAACGCTTTTACAATTATTCCCGTGAAGTTTTCTTACCGACATGATGCCTGATTTCCTTCCGCAGTTGTGGATCTGTATCAATCAATGAAACTTAGAATGAATACGAGCCAATTTTATTTTGCGACATTACTTAAGATCGCCTGGGAACCTCTTAAAATCTCTTACGACGAGAGGACACACTTGAGCCATCAATTGAGTAGCAATAGAAACTTGGCGGTCCCGCATATTTTCTATTTCTCTCGCGCATCATCCTTTCTTTCTTCGCTCGAAAAACTTTTGTCACCGTTATAAACGACCATTTGTCTTAGCTGTTACGCACATTTTACCTCGAAAATCCCGCCCAACCTTCGCTCTAGAGAAAAGCAGTTCTAGAGTCACCGCATAGATGGCGCCAGGGTTCCGGTGTGTTCTAAGACATTTTAAGACGTTTCAAATCACTTTGTTCTAGAGAGTATAGACGTACCTGCACCTTGTAGTAGTTTCTTGAGTTGCCTGAGTTGCAGGTCAGACTTCTCAACGAAGTCTGAAAAAACACGAATATTTAAGTGAAATTGACGGCACGAAATCAGGATGAAGGTATTTTTAAGAGTTATGAAAATGCTCTCTGGAGCAGAACAAGGGGAACAAATGACAAACACAAATCTCCAAACACAAATATGTGGCTGCGGTGCGGCCGAAACAATCCGCCTGGTCCTGGTATTGAACCGGGGACCTCTGCATTTCCAATGTCCCCCTTTTTCCGGTCATTTCCAGGTCGCTTGCGCCTTTGCATAAATTGAATTATAAGCATAACCTTAAGATGCAGGCCCATTACTTTTGTTGCTCTTGAACTGGTGGCCGCTAATAAAACCCGCTTGCTCTACTGACGTCTACCTTCTGGTTAGCTCAGTTCGCAGAGCACTCCACTGGAAATGGAGAGGCCCCTTGTTGGATACCAGGACCAGGAGGAATTTTTCTGTCGCGTACCAGTCACCCAGCCGTGTTTGGAGATGTGTGTTTGTGCTTTGACACCCTTGTTTCCCTTCCCCAGGGATTACTTTCATCACTCTTGTTCAGCTCGCTTTTATCTTTGTATAAATCGAATTATCGCCATAACCTGTTTTAATAGGGTGTATGCATGTTATTTTTAACATAGGTCATAGATAAAAAAATACTTCAACACTGTATGACTAATAGGGTTCAAAGTTAGACCTGTAATTCTATAGACGAATATTATTGTTTGTTTACCTCGTGATTAATTCATCATTCCCGTTTGTGCATTTGATTTTTGTATTTGAATAATCTAATGTAAATCATATATTCTATTTAGTCAAGTATTACGTATTTTTTCGCCATCTTTCGTAGGAGCAGGAACACCGGATCCAGCAAAGATTTTATTGGCGACACTTTGACCTTTTTCACTGGCACAAGTTTGTTTTAAAATGGTCAATGTTGTAGGTGTATGATTAATATTAATATGCGTGTTTGGAACTTTAAATTACTTCCCTTATTTTTCTACAAACACGTCAAATTTAGAAACTATTTACTGAGCAAAGATGAACGCAGCTACAAATGGTAATGCTAAATTGGAGTTCCGATCTCAAATAATAGTTAGTGTTGTATATCTGGGAGACACCATTCTACGTTGAGAGCTTGATTCTTGTACTGCTTTAAATAAATTCAAATATTCATTCAAGCATGTAAGAATCAACAGAGAACTACTGAAGAAACATTATTATACATAAAAATGCTAATGCTAACGAATTAAAATTTCGAACTTTTCACTTATGAATGTGCAAACATTGTCATCCATGAAATGATGAATGAGGAACTGCCGTAGGTTATATCGTGGAATGAATTATTATTATTAATAAAAACAATTTCTGATTGATCAAAGAGTCATCTCTAAACGGTCAATCAGCCGTGCGTAACACTAAAGCGTTCCACGGACGCCCGTGCTATTATTCCTCTACTCATAGTTCTTCTAAGCGAAAAGGTAACTCTTGAGTAATTTAGCATTGTGTTCTCTATGCTATTTTGAAGGATACATGGACAAGTATAAAAATCTAGTATTCTTGTATACTTACATCTAGATTAATACAATCAACTGTTTCACCCAGTCGTTTGTCTATGCGGATTCTAATTAAAAGCTTAAAGTTATGTGGCAGAAATTAGATTGACTCGAAAAATGCTAACACGGCCATAATGTAAAAATCACCTTGCAACACGTTTTTTTCGTCCAGATATCCTGCTTCAGCCCAACCTGTCGAGAAACAAAAAGCAACCATGGAAACGACATAAACATTCTGATGTTTGCTCTCATGTTGTTTTTTTTTTTTTTTGTTTTGTTTTTTTGTGCACGCTCATCAAACAGTTTGGAGGTTGCCGTACTCAAAATGCTTAGCATGTAAGCAGTGGGGCGTACCACTACAAAAAATGCATAAAGCAACTGTCGCTGCCGGCATCAACTATTTTTAAGGTTGCCAGTTTTAAAATTGATAGTGTCTACTACACTACAGAGGTAAAGCAAGCAATTGGCCCTTTTGACAAAAACAAAACTGTACACTATGAGCAGGCCCTTGGCTGATCTTTATGTTGAGATTATTTGAAAAATCGCAGAGCTGATAGACAAAGATTTTACCTCGCACATAGGACATTTTTGTTTTCATTCCTGCGAGGATCAGCATTTTTAAAGTGCAAAATGTTTAAAGTGCGCCTTTGATTATTTTTTACAAAAATCATTTTCTGACGACCTTTTGTAAAAAAAAAAGGTGTTCTCTGTCCATGACAGGTTTAGTTTCAAACGAACCGTAGCCTGTACGTGGTGTCACAATGTGTCAGCAATATAGAAACGCGAAAATGTTGCAGCAAAATTATTATATATCTGTTTTATATTCATCGCCGTTTAATATCAAATTGCATAAAATAAAACTGAGCTTCACATATACAAAAAGAACCTTATGAAATTTGCTTCCTTCTGTGGTTACCCATCAAGTATTGCCTTCGTGATTTTACAGTAAAACGGACTAGTTGTCGAAGTCTTTAAAGGATTCGAATACTTTCTTTTAAAATGGCGTTGCCCATTTACAAAACAAAGGTAAGGTAAACGCTTGTCCGCGGCGAGAGCGCACTCACCGACAAATGCGGCAAAGCCAAGGATGACAGTGAGCCCAGCGAACTTCATAGTTATAAAGCGAGCTTCTGAAAGGATAAAAATCGGGTCTCAAAAAAAATATATCTCGCACAGGGGCTGAGAAAACGTTACTCACCTTAAGCTGATTGAGGTCGACGTTGTTGGGGGAGCTTCTGGCGAAGATGTGAGACTTTCGTGCTTTCGTTGGCGGTCTTATATACTCACCAGGACGAGAGGTTTTTGACCCTCGCATGCAATATTAACCAGCAGCGTTGTTACGAAAATGATGTTTGTTTCAAAATAAATATTATAAACAAACTTCAGGGTTGGTCTACACTAACAAGTGGCATCTAAGGGCTTCATTGTGCTTTCATTATTTTTTTAATGACACGTTTCTTCCAGGTGCTATAGTTGTATATTTAGATCGATGCTCTCTTTTTACTTTTATGTTTGGGGAGTTTAACAACCCAGTGCATTATAACAATCTGCATAGAACATTCACTGACATTTTCCTTCAAAGGGCGTAATTAAGTCTGAAATGATAAGAAACATTTTATGCATATTATGTAATTATCATTGAACGCGTACATGTGGTGGGTAGCTGCTTAAAGTTTAACGCACCTTTTCTTTCTTTTTATTTTTAGAACTTTCGATTCATTATCACCAGTAGCTTTTTGACGCTGCTGCGGTTCAGGTGTTAGGCTCTGGAGGCTCATGATGGGTCTCTGTATCGCGTCTGGGTTGAGGGCTGCTGTGCGGGTCGGTCATTGAACTCTATTCGTTACCATTTTTATATGCTCAAGGGGGTTGACTATATGGCCGGCCATATTTTATGTAAATCTGGGACTTGGTGGATTACAGAACCTTGAGCCCTGTTTAGGATAGCATTTTACAGTTCCTGAGCGAGATAAGACAGTAAAATGTTCTAGGACATAAGCGTCTAAGGTATGGAAGTCCCGTAAAGAGGTTCACGTAATAAGCTTATTTCATGCTTCCCCACCTAAGAAGATTAACTCTAGCCTTATAAGTAAATCATCAGGATGATAAAGGTCATCTGAAGTACCAGACAGTTTCTAGAAACGCAGAACGTGGTTTAGTCTTATTAAGCTTCTTGCTTGGTGATTTGTCCTTTTTGTTTCTTATTGGCTAATGCCGAGCGGTTCAATGCATCTTTGCGTGTCTTTCTCTAACGAAAATGAAGCAAATAGTGTTTTGCTTCGTCTTTTTTTTCGGTATCGGTTTTTACGCGTTCCAATAATAGAAATACCTCCCCTTGTTGTGTACTGCACCTTCTTTACATACCTTACAAAGCGTGATATTTTAGGGAAACAAATTTTTGATTACAAGAGAGCAGATGGGGAATCTTTAATGTCGAAATTGTCTGTTTTCCCTTTCTTGAGTGGTTTTGATTAGCGTACCGTAAATGAAATTTGGGTGTTGTTTCACATCAAACTGATAAAATCTCAGGCTGTCTGCATTCCTGTTTTAAACATTTCCGCTTGTCTTCTTTCCCCCGTGGTTTACATCTAAAATTAAACGAAGTATCCGAAAACAAAAAGCGTTTATATAAGCGTGAGAATAACTCTAACTTAGAACGTGATTGGACCTCCTCCCATGCGTGTGCCTTATACTGCAAGAAAGTGATAACAAAGAGGCCAAGCGGAGTTTCTTTGACGTTTATTCTCGAATATGCGACAGTCAGACCCGAAGGAATTTCGGAGGGTTGTAAACCCACACTCTGCAAGTGTGGTTCCGTGCTTCGGTTTTTGTGACACCTTACTTGCTGAATCTCAGTTGGTCGACCAGTTCAACGAGTTTTTCAGCACAGTTTTGACTGATGAGAATGTTTTTTTTAGATTCGACTATGATAGAAAGCTCAATTGAAAGCAATGTGGAAGATATTGTCATTTCTAGCTTTGGGGTTCTATGTGCCATTGACCGATTGCCCGCTAACTCTTGTCCTGGCCCGGATGGCATATCTACAAAGTTATTAAATCTAACCAAATCAATTTCTGACCGTCTTCTGAGAAGGCTGTTTCAACAATCACTCTCCATGGGTGAATTACCTGACATTTTGAAATATTTCCATGTTGTTCTTATATTTAAGACGGGGGGTAAAAATACATTTGACAACTACAGATCCATCTCACTAACCTGTGTTTTATGTAACCTTATAGAACAGATTATATCGTAGCAAAATATCACCCACCTAGCTATCAATCAACCTCATTTTATTAGCTTTTTGCGTTGACGTTCATGTGAGGAGCAGCTGTTGGATTTGTTAAATGACCTTGATCATTCTCTTCACCTTTCCAGACACGTCGATGCCATTTTAATTGCCTTCGCGAAAGCGTTTGATCGCGTACCACTTAACCAGTTAATATATAAGCTTACTAAACTAAACTTATGCACAGGTACTGTTAAATGGATTGAAAACTTTTGACTAACTGACGCCAATCAGTTGGGATTGTCAAACGCCTCTTTTCCCCTCTTCCCATGACGCACGGCTCTGTACTGGGTCCTGTGCTTTTTCTTATGCACATAATTTGTCTTCACTTTAACATCAAATCTTGCGGTTGTCTTTTCGCAGATGATTACACAATCTACAGTCCCGTTATGGCCTCACATTAGTAGAATTTTGCAAGACGACTTACGCACAGTTTCGAACTAGTGTTCGAAACTGTGCGTAAGCGTTCTCCTCATCTCAGTGTAAACTCATCCTTTTCCTTTCAATTTTAGTCACGCGTTTGTTCTGTAGAACTTCGCAGCGCAGCACGTCTATCAGTGACACCCGGTTGATGCAAGTGAATACACATGAAGCAAAAGCTGTGACCTTAACCTCGAAGTGACATCTTACTTCTTACATGTACTTCAATAATATGACGCCGTTAAAAATGTGTCATTCTTTAAATATCTTGGCGTTTAACTCTCAACGGACTTAACGTGACACCGTCACATTGAACACATTCCTAACAAGGCGTCGCGAACTCTTGGCTTTCTGAAACGAACACTATTTGAAGTAAACCTAGATACAAAACTTCTTGCCTACACTGCCCTTGACAGATTTCAACTTGAGTATGCAACAGTCATCTGGCAAGCTCGTCATACATATCTGGCAGAAAAGATTGAATCTCTTCAAAACAAAGCTGCCAGATTTATACCTTGCGACTACTCCCGACACACAAGTGTAAGCAGTTTAAAGCATCGACTTAACTTGTCGCCCTTTTATACAAGAAGGCACCTTGATCACTTGTGATTTTTTCATAGCCTTGATTAAAGTCCCCCGCCTTTTAACATTAACCCCATATTTGCGCGAACGAACATGTTTAAAAACTTGCCACTACTCCTCGCTATATCGGACTGGCACAGCCTCTTCAGAGAAATTGCCTTAGTCAGCGATCACCCGACCTTTGTCTCCGGTCTAGACAGGTTAAACCTTGAAATGTCTCGTATCCCTGCGATATTTGTTGTTATCAGTGCCTTGCGTCTGGTGTACATGTTTCTATTGTGCCCCATCTTTTTCTTATATGTTATGCTTCAAGGCCACAATT
This sequence comes from Ixodes scapularis, assembly GCF_016920785.2. Classification (NCBI taxonomy): domain Eukaryota; kingdom Metazoa; phylum Arthropoda; class Arachnida; order Ixodida; family Ixodidae; genus Ixodes; species Ixodes scapularis. Next base: position 120,087,627 of record NW_024609881.1, read on the forward strand.
TCGCAAAATGCTTTGTACCTTCAACTTATGCTTTGTACCTTTATTTTCTTTATCTTTGTTTGTTTGTTTTCTTTGCCACTTGGTTCAGTTTTACCAATCTTTGTATTACGACCCCCTTATTCATTGTCGGGGTCTTTAAGGTTACAATAAATAAATAAATAAGTAGCCTATTCACAAACGACAATCTCGACACAACCAAAAACGGCAGCGGGTACGGTATGTCAGGAAGGCGTTGGCGTGACCCATCCAATATTTCACAGATATCGGCTAGTTCACAAAGGCATCAACACAATCTTACCGATTATTTGACATCAGTATCAACGTAATACTGCGTGCTGCCTGGGTGATTGCTGATCGATAATAGGTTTATATAGATCACCTTGAAGTTTAGAATTATGTTTGAGTGCGAAGAAATAAAGGTTAGAAGAGGACAAACAGCTGTCTACCAACGAATATTTTGGAATGTATAAGCACTTCTACAACTAGAACTGGAACGAGGTTCTTGCAATGGATGATACCGATCTGGCAACAGAGGCGTTTACTGCAGTTGTAAATGACGCAATTGATATCTTTGTTCCAAAGAACATTTCTCGCATTTATATTTACCCTGATTGGTTTGCGAAAGATTCCAAGAATTGCTTAAGAAATAAAGACCATTTTCATAAGCGCTTTAAGAAAACTGGCTTGAACCTCTGGTATACAGAATTTAGTATTTATCGTGCTCCCGCAATAAACGACAGCACATCAATAATGTCGAACGTAGTTCAATTCGCTACCGCAAATCCTTTTGGAAGTTGGAAAAGCAACAATCTCGTGACGGTGCACAGGGTGTTGCACTGCGAAATTGTAGAGATCGAAATGCTAGTTATATTTCCTCCTCTGCAGAAGTCGCAAATATTTTTGATGACAACTTCAGCAAATGTTACACGATCGGTCCACAGGTTGCACAGCCCTGTGATGCTCATGTTAACTGCCCGGACACGTTTTTTGGTTTTAGAGTAGATAACGAAGAAATCGTAGAGGCTATGACACACCTCAAGCAAAATTTATTGACTGGAGCAGACCTCGATCCAAGTTGAATTATCAAGGGTTGTGGTCACTTGCTTATAACGATTTTGAAGCACATTTTTAATATATCGCTGGGTTCTGGTGTATTCTCAGGAGGTGGTTGTCGTTCTTATCTTAAAGGGGGTGATGCTTCAGTTGTCCTGTCTTGCGCTTGTCCTGTCTACATGTTCTGTTCTTTGTCCTTTGTCTAACCTTTGCGCTATTTAATTTTTATATTATGCATATCTAACTAGCCCACCTCAATATCTTAGTACGATGTCCGTAATCATCGCTCTGTTTTGTTATTATGCGGGTATTCGAAGGTGTTTGAAAAGTTGATGCATAAAAGTACTGTTTTATTTTCGTCAGAAAGTGAGGGCCGTGCAGCATGGCCATTGACCTGTTAGACAAAGAGTGTTTTTGCGAGCGACGGTGAAGCCTGGGATTGGTTGAGGTTAAGCGGTTTGAGTGTATATATGTCCCCCTCTTTTTTTCAAAAATAAACAGTTGAAGTAGCGCCCCGTGTTGCAGAGTCTTCCTTTTGTCCTCGTCTTAGGTGCCATCATGGCGTCTAATTCCCAGTGCCAACTAGCCCAACAATCTGCATTGAATCTGCATTGGTGCAGCATGGGTTCATAAAAAGTCGGTCGGTTGAGACCAGCTTGTGTTCCTTTTTAAATTACTCTGTACCTGTTGTTGTGAACAAGGGGCTGTTAAATGCTATTTAATTCGACACGTCTAAAGCATTCGATAAAGTTGACTATAACCTGCTATTTAACAAGCTTTCTTTATGTGGTTGTTGTTCGATATTATTTATCTCGTTTAAAAGTTATTTGTCATATCGTACGAATAGTGTTCACATTTCTGGCACCTACTTTAAAATGTTTCGTTCAACTTGAGGTGTCCCCCAGAGGTCTCTACTTGTGCCGCTTCTGTTCTTGATATTTGTTTGCGATATAACATCATATGTCAAAAAAGATTGAAATACTATACTGTCCGCAGATGACATTAAGATTTTTAGGAGTGTCAATTTTCGTGACTAACATACTGCGCTGGTGTTCAGCGAACAGCTTTCTTCTAAATTCACTTAAGGCGAGAGCTCTTTCTTTTTGCCGACATCGTGATGTTGTAGCTTCCACCTACGTTTTAGAAGGAACGCAAGTTGAACGCGTGTGCGTTGTTAAGGATATCGGTGTGTATGTTGATAGTGTGCTTTCATTCAATGCTCATGTGTCGTTTATTGTCGGAAACGCAAAAAAAATGTTGGGCATGATTTCCCGTATAACTAAGCCATTCAAAACCTTGCATGTTTGATTTATTTATTTTGTGAGCTGGCATGATCTAGTTTTACATTCGGTTCAGTTATCTGGAATTCACTACTCGCACACACTGGTTGAGCATTAAATATGTGCAAAAAATGCAAGTACGCATTTTATATGATAGACACTTCCAACGTCGCGTTTATTATGATAATGATTTTCTTCTTAATAGAGTTTCTCTCGTACCTTTGCCAAACAGAAGACTCGAATGTGATCTAGTTTTCTTACAGAACGTTCTGAATAGGGTGTTCGACACTGACTTGCATTTGGGCTGTGGTAATTGTCTCGTTCTTTGCCGTGTTACTGGATCTTTTACTATTTTTTTACGTTCATTCAATTTGTAGTGTGTTGCCGAGGTCTCGTTTGCAAACTTTGTTTAATAAAAGCGCGTTGTCTAGCCTGGATATATTGTGATATTTCAGCTTGCCGTAAAAAGTTAAGATTCCACAAAGCAATCATTTAGAGTGCGCACTTCTCTTCAACAGGTCAATTTTATGTTATCTCAACCTTTGATCGGCTGTTTGTTCAATTAATTTTTCCTTTTTTATTGTGTGTAGCAAAGTAAATACCACTGTGGTTGTGAAGATTTTTTATTCTTATAATATTATTATTATAACTTTTATTGCCCTTTTACCGCTGTAAATTATGAGACAAGTCCTAATCACATTCATAGTAGAGTATCGCTTCCAACGTCTTTAGTTCGCGTTCTGTAGGGATCTGTAGGGATTTATGTTGGCGTCACATTGTTATTCAAACCCATAAGGAACCATTTCTTTTTCAAAATTTTAAAGAAATCAAATAAAAGCGCAAAAAAGATGCACATTTCTTGTGCATTGAAATTGTTAACGCTTTCAACTGTGTAACTGGATATGCAAAATGAGACAATACATTTAGTTCAAAATATTGTCACGAATGAAGAGGTGATGAAACAAAGAATACCTGAGGAAACTGAAACGTTTAAGGGGGCGAGCTTGAGCCCAAACTCCTGCTTATTATTGCAATTTCGAGGGACGACGCCTGATTACCGGTCGCGCTCTCGCCGCCGGCCATTTATCTCGTAACATTCAATTACCAGACTGGTTAACGAAATCGACTGAAAAAACGAAAACCTTCGCAGGAGTTTGGGATCTAAGGCTGCTCCTAAAACGAGCAAAGACACTAGGTTAGAGAGGAGAAAAAAAGTGAAAGCCGTTTAGAACTCCCTGTAACGCCGAATTGGAGCGCAGCTCTTGAGGAGGAGGAGGGAAGGGTACTGGGGGGAGGGTACACCCCTCCTCCTCCGTCTCCCCTCATTCTTTAATATGCTCCGGGGGGTCATTTGACCTCGGGGGGAGGGGGTCACGTGACCTCGGGGGGGGGGGGGGGGGTGGAGGGGGTCACGTGATCTCGGGGAGGGGGGCCCACGTGACGGGGGGGGTCACGTAAACTCGGGGTCACGTGACCTTGGGTGACCTTGGGGGTCACGTGGCCTTGGGGTGACCATTTTTACGCCGATGGCGACGCCAACGGCGACGGCGACGCCGCTTAAGTCGGAAACTGGCGCCTAATGCTACGTTTACACTTGCAGATCCACCAGCGAATCCGCCCAGCTTTTGCCGCTGGGGCGAAACTCTGGGCGGAAAACGCGGCGGCGAGCCGTTTAGGTCCGGGATCTATTTCTGCCGCCAAACGAGGCGTTTCGCTGACCGGAAGTGGCATTCTTGCGCAGCGCGACGCTGGCTACGTCATGAGTAGTTGTTCTTCCGGGTGCTGCAACGCCCGGGTTTGGCCGGGAGACAGTCGAGGTGGGAACTCTCGAGCCTCCTTGTCATATTTGACGGAATGTTACGAGAACAGATGTCGCAGCCGGCGCCGCCGCCGCCGCTTGAAGGAAATAGATGTAAACGCTACCCGCTCGTCGCCGCCGCCGCCGGGAGCGGATCCGCTCCCGGGGTAGCGGATTTCTTCTCAGGTGTGAACGTACCATAAGAGCTGCTCTCTAAAAGTGAAAGCCTTTACAACTCCCTGTAACGCCGAATTGGAGCGCAGCTCTTGAGGAGGAGGAGGGAAGGGTACTGAGGCGAGGGTAGACCCCTCCTCCTCCCCTCATTCTTGTATATGCTCCGGGGGGGGTCACCTGACCTTGGGGGGGAGAAGGGTCACATGACGGGGAGTCACGTGACCTTGGGGGTCACGTGACTTTGGGGGTCACGTGACCGTGGGGGAGGGGTCACGTGACCTCTGGGGGTCACGTGACTTCGGGGAGGGCGTCAGGTGACCTTGGGTGTCACGTGACCTTGACCTTGGGGAGTCACGTGACCCTGGGGGAGGGGTCACGTGACCTCTGGGGGTCACGTGGCCTTGGGGTGACATTGGTGTGTCACGTGACCTCGCGGTTACGCCGACGGCGACGGCGACGCCGACGCCGCTCAAGCCGGAAACGGGCGCCTAAGAGCTGCGCTCTAAAAGAGAACAGACGATAGCGAAAAACCGTCGCGGGCGTCGAGGTCGGCGTAACAGCAGGATCGGACGCTGGGGCGAGAATGACTCCGCTCACCATGTGGAGGAGTCCTTTATGTACCCGCGTGGGTTTCTGGAACATTCGGTGTAGAACTTTTGGCACGTAGAGCATTCTGAACTCGATCAGACGAAAATGTTCTCGAACTTACGAGAACGCCAAGTCGAAAAAATAAATAAAAAAAACATTCCAATGACTGGGATCGAACCTAGTGGAGCGTGGTATCTATTCCGCCACGCTGGAGCTCGCTCGGCGACGCGCGTGGCAATAAATGGATGTCAATTTTAGCTGACCAATACTTTCAAGCAGGACACTAATTTGTTCAGTTCATCTATTTTAAATTACGCGTGCTTCAAATCTGAACGTTTAAAAACCAACTGCTTTAGAAAACGAGGCTGAGTTATTTAAGTTATAAACTCCTAAGCTAGGACAAGAACGGCTGATTATTGCAATCAATGTGAAAAATACCGTGTCAAGGAAAATTGACAAACTACATTTAAAAATACATTGTAGCAGTAACACATTAAACTAGCTGTAGCACTTAACGCTCTTACGATTCATTCATTCATTCATGCATTCGTTTTTTATTTGGATTTTCACCGGCAATACCGGGTAGGGAGTCAGGGGCAAAAGGTATTCCTTCCTTACAGGGCCTCCACCCCCTGCACAGTTCAGAACAGCACGCAAGTATATTTGCCATGCTAAACAAATGCGCCGGCGACCAGTTAAAACTAAAACGCCGAACAACATAAAACTATTAATAGAGTTCAAATAAAATAGAAATAAAATTGGAAGCAGAAACAACAGTAACATTTGTGACAGCCCTCAGTTTATATAAAAGTAGCAATCTGAACGGCAAGAAGAGACTTCTATATAATATATTTCGCTCATAACCCCAATGGTCATGAGGAAAAAAATACGAACGTCGTTTCGGGTGCAGTAGAAGATGCATTCCAGATCCACAGGGAAGAGGTAACATGGTGAAGTGAAGTTAAATATATACACACCGCAGAGTCATAAAACTAATATATATGTCGGCAGGTTTAGCTTTGGTGATTATGAGAGATATTGTGCGTTATAAGAACGTTCTTTGCAGCTTGTTTATAGTTTAGATAAGGCACAAATAATCGAGATGATTTCTTCTGATAACTCTGTTCTTGCTTGCCGTAGTTTGTGCGCATGGTTGACTTTCTTCTTGTGTCATGTCGAAATGTAAATTGATTATTTGAACTCTCTTGATTTATCTCAGAGTTTTTGCTTATATATCCATTTCAATAATTTAATTAAATTCGATTATATTTCCTTTGTAGTTTTTGAGCAGGCGTAGCGCTCTTTTTTGTACAACAACTAAGTTGACATAATTACAAACATCTGTTCTGCCCCAATCAAAAATCTGTAGCATATTTTATAATAAAGCAAAGTCTAATACAACGTTTTCTTTATTCAGGCAGGAACAAGAGTTGCTATTTTTTTGTATTCAACCAACCAATCTGCTTAGTTTGGTCACATAGGTTGTCCATTTTAATTCTTTATTAAGCCAAAAACCCACACATTTTTGATCTGACAATGACTTGATTAAAATATTTTCATATTTAATAGAAGTCAAACCATCACTTCGTTTGTTTACTGGTGTATATAGTTTATATTTTGCTTTATCATTGTTCAGTTGTAATCTGTTATTTTGAAGCCAAAACGAGAGCTTTGTTAGATATTCGTTTGTTGATTTTTCTAAAGCAGATGTTGTTTTGCCTTTCACCTTTTTTTTTTGTATTTTGTGCTGCTTCTTGTGCTTATCGCGTTCTTGAAAGCCAATCCAGACGTTGAAGAAAAGAACGAAGTAGTTGAATACACAAGAGTTGTAAGTTCAGCGCGTGTGTTTTTTATGAATATTAAAGGGAAGCTGAAACACTTCTTGAAAAAAAACGAGTTAGAGGTGAATTCTGGCGTATTTTTATCCCGTGAATCTGAATATCACTTTTGTTTTCCCCGAATATGCAACTAAAAGCGAGAAAAAGCGAAAAAACATTCGACCAGTCGTGACGTCATACTAGGATCTTCGGGCCTCCAAGCGCGTGTCGCTCGTGTGCTCAGCGCGTGCAACGGCAAGCTTGCCAGGTATATTTCCCCGCACTGACACCAGTCGTGACGTCTCTTTCTGACCTTTCTGAAAATAGCAAGAGTGCGCGTGCATAGCTTTGACATGCGCTGAAGATGCGCGAGAGCAGATATTCCGAACGCTCCTAGTGTGACGTCACGCCCCGGGAAGGAGGGGCTTCGGCGGTACTTTAAAAATTAATTTCTGAAGCCTCCGTGCACCAAATTGAAAAATAATCTTGATATTCCTGAACCTGGAGGTAGAATGAAGGCCAATGAAATGTGTTTTCTCAAATAGAAAACCGCTTCAGTTTCCCTTTAAACAATTGTCCTCTATTGAAACGTTTTGACGCTTTTTTAACAATAACTTAGTAGTACACGTAACGGATAGATAGCCGTCGATCACGACATAAAGTAAATTTTCTAATACTTTTTTGATCGTCAAAACCCATCTTTAAACGACCAATCAACAATATTCAAACCTGATGCATTCAATAGACGTATAATACACGATCACGATTTGTTCCTCCTGATTTTGTTTTGTGTTTAGCACAAAATTCGTTTTATGGGTTGTTTGAGAATGGCAAATACAAACACGTTTCAAAAAGTAACTGTACTCGCCTGTTATGCCTAAACTTTTATTTAAACATTCATTTTTTTTTCAGAATGCGTTCACAAGAATGACTTGGAGCACATTCGACTCAACAGCCTTTTGCACGTTGGAGGGACATCAAAGTATAAAAAAAAACATTGTCAAAAATAAGGCTGACACAAATGGAAAATATGGGTTTTAACGCGGTAAACGTGCGCCAAAGGAGCCAAATGCAAAAAGGATCGCAAGCGTCAATGTTAGCCGCCCTTGTCCACAAATTCCTCACACCCCTCGTTGCACCCACACCTCCCGGCGCCCTTGCACACATGGGACGTCGGCGACTGTTCGCGTCTTCGTTTAAAACAGAAGCACGGCCATCTGCAGCTCCGGAAACACAACATTAAGGTGATGGTCGGTTGGCCAACGGTAAGTAATGACAACTCCGAACGTTTCACAGAAGACGCAGAGACACCCACACATCACAGTCGATGCACAGCGGTTGCGAGAACAAGGGACCTCAAAGAGCCACAAATCGCTCGCAGTCCTCGTAGCGTCACAGCGTTGTAGTCTTTGAACCGTTGGTTGCAGATGTCGCAGCCAGGGTTAGGGCCCCGTAGTCGAGGCGGCCGAGGCAGACGAGGCACGATATGTGGCCGAAGTGGCCGACGCCCAAGGACAGTCGCTATCGCAGCTGGTCGCACGTGCCTTCTAAGCCCAGTGTACGTAGCAGTGTCGGCATCGTTTCGAAGCTTAGCTGCTTAAGACGGATGCGTTTACTCTTTTTTTCTTTATGAATGTCGAAAACGCTACGGCAAAGAAACGACTGTAGGACCGACCTCGTCGTCTTGGCCCCTGCGTAAATGGCTTAGATACAACCTGGGTGTCCAAATCTTGTTTATCAGACAGCGTGCTGATGAAGTTAGTCAGTGTATAATAAGGACTTTAATTTTCCTTCCATCGGTCTGGGTTTGTTTAAGTTTGTCTTAGTAAATTAAACAAAAATATATAACAAAAAAAATGAAAGACGTTCACAATTTTCTGTAACACCGAATTAGAGCGCAGCGCTTGAGGAGGAGGAAGGAGGGCACGGAGGGGAGGGTATGCTTCTCTTCCTTCCGCTACACTTGTCCGCTACACTTAGCGGAAATATTTTACCCTCGTGCCGTCACATGTGACGTCACCGCGGTAAATTTAACGGGAACATTTTTCTGTCCAATTTAGCGGAAACTTTTTCCCGCTAATGTTAGCTGCGTTTAGCGTCACGTGATGTCCCGCGCCACGTCATACTTCACATGTGTTTATAGTGACGTCATACGTGACGTCATGTCTCACATCCCGAGGGTAACGTCCTGTCATTACCCTCGTGACTCTCGTGAGGGTAACCCTCGTGAGGGTAACACTCGCGACCCTCGTGAGGCTAATCCTCATAACCCTTTTGAAGGTAACCCTCGTAACCCTCACGAGGATAACCCTCGTGACGTCCACGTAAAATCACGTGAGACGTCATCATAGGAAACGTCCCATAATGCAACGCGCGGTTGCGGCGACGACGACGGCCACGCCGCTCAACCCGAAGACAAGCGCCTAAAAAGTGGTGTCTAAAAAAAAAAAAGAACTTTGCTTGTTTTAGGGATCCAGCCTTCGACCACTTCGTCAATAGTGCGATGTTCTATCCCTGCGCTAACTGTTCCTTTCCTCTTAACTTTCGTTGCTCCCTTCTCTCGGAGGGCGTCCTCAACAAGGAAGAACAGTCGCTGCTGCTGCCTTTTTCCTCCGTGTTTTCTTAGAGTGCAGTTCATAGTAATTTGCCAACACATCACTGCTAATAATGTTGCGTGGGTTTTACTAGACTGCTCACTTTGCTACCATGCGGATGTCCGGGGTTTGAATCCTCTTCACGGTTAACGTGTTTAGCTTTCTTATATCGTCTAGAATGTTTTCCCATAATCAGAATGATGCTGGTAGCTTATTCTACAAAAACAATAACAAGATGTCGCTATAAAAGCAGCCATGCGTGGCTGCAGGAAGTTGGTCTATCGCCAGTATTCAATAATGCCGCTACGTTAACACCGACGCCGGCGATACCTTTTGTATTTGTCTCCCTTGGCGCACGTTAACCGAATTAAAACCCATATTTCTCATCTTTGTCACCCCTTATTAGTGGCAATGTTTTCTTTATACTTTGATGTACCTCCAACTTGCAAAAGATTCTAGCGTCGAATGTGCTCCGAGTCATTCTTGTGAGCGTATTCTGAAAAGAGTGGATGTTGAAATAAAAAGTTTCGGCATAAAAGGCAAGTGCAGTTACTTTTAAAACGTACTTGCCAATCTCAAACGACCGATAAAACACAAGTTGTGTTTAACACAAAATGAAATTAGGAGGAGAGACAAATCGTGATCATGGACACATATCTATGGTTTGAAAAAATATATATTTCTTTATTCAACGAACAAATACTGTCAACAATAAATCTCCATTCCATGATATTATCGGCAAGTTAAAGTAGCTGTGCAACGATTTTAACATTGAAAGAATTGGCATCTTCTGCTTTTGATAATGTTCACCTTGTAAGAAATGACAGAAAACACACCTCCTTTCATTGAAATGTTGCAATTCTGCCGCGTGATAGCGAGGCAAAACTTAGAATATTCCCCGACCTGCAGCCGCGAGCGGCGGCCATGAAAAACACGCGGCGTGACGTGAATGGGGAAACTTGTAGAAAGGTAGCAAGTTGTGCGAATACCTGCTCGATAAAAGATAACGTTTCTATAAATCTTTTCGCTCCAACATATATATATATATATATATGTTGGAGCGTCAAAAACCTGGTATCATCGACAAAACTTTTATTATACGGAGTTCTAGTTCTATCCTAGGTCCACAAAACCGTCAGCACTCTCTGCTACCGCGAACAGCCGCCAGAAGCCAAAGGGGGAGGGGGACGGGGCCGGACGGGTATGGCCGAACCCGGATGAGACTTTCCTCCTTTCACCATATTGTTTGCGCGGCGCCCGCCAGCACGTGGTCACGCGGTCGCGAGCGGATGAGTTCTCGCTGCTCACTGATGGCTCTAAAGAGAGAACTTTTCCGGAACCCCGCGCCTTCCCCATCAACGTCACTGCGCACGTGACCTGGAAGACGACGTACGAGATGAGAGGCGAGAAAAACCTGGATCTTTTTCATTTTTTTAAATAAAAACTAGGGCATCCAGGCAAAATCTGTCTTCTGTAGTTCACTTCAGAAGTGTCAGGCATCGACTTCCACAATAATTTAAGCAAAGCCCTGAAATTGTTGCACAGCTCCTTTAAATGGTTAGAGATTCAGGGTTTGGTCTTCTTTGCAAAGCGTCTTTGGTTGACTGATGTTAAAATAATTGATCACTAACATTGTATCCGCCGTGATGTTATTAAAAGTGATCATCTTCATCAACGACCATCGCATACGCAAACTATGAATGCGAAACTGATGGGTTGAGTGAACCAATCAAAACATATTCTATAGCCGTTCATTCGAATCGAATAGGTTAGTCAATACATCCGGTATGTAAATAATCTATCATAGTTTCCAGAGCTGCACCTCAACCGTGCAAATATGCGGTATTTATATAACTTTTTTGTGTGGAGCATAATTAATAAAACATTAAATATGCTTACAATCTGATGGCCTGTGGTAAGTTAATACAAAAGAATAAAGCATGTAGATTCTGCTAGAGACATTGGAACAGACATGATTATCTCCTTCCGCAATACTACACGTAAAAATTGTCAATCGCTATTCTAGCGAGAATAAATATAACCAACTAACAAAAAAATTAAACGAATGTCTGAAAATTCATTAGGTTGAAGATAAACGAAATACTTAGATTGATGGGGTACAATAAACAAACTGGGGGAGTCTGAGGCTAAAATAATTAAATAAAAAACGCTCAAGTTTCCATACAGAACTCAAAATTTATTGAAGACACACCAGCAACTTATAACTCATATATCTAGAGCACTAGATAAGAACTATAAAGTGAAAAAAGGCTGGTTGAGTTCTTGGATGCTTAAAATTTCTTCAAAGGTCTTGCGACAGCTTGGTCAGGTCTAAAGCCAGCTTTCCGTCCTGAAAAACGAGAAAATTAGATGAAGTAATTATGAATATCGAATGCAGGGTCACGTTAACGACTTTGTTTACATCTAAAATACTGGCATTTTTTGCTGCTGGACAATACCAATGTTCTAACGCATTCATATCAATGTCGAAGATGTTTCTGCATTGCATAAAGTTCAGAAAAGGCGTTTTCCGCATTTGAAGGTACTTAGTTAATGACGGAAAATCTAAACGTATTAGTAAATACGTTCTGCATGGGAAACAAAAAAGACTGTAACACCTTTTTGTGGCGTTTAAGAAATTCTTAAATTAAGAAACTAAAAATTTTCGTACATGAGGGGACACAAATTTCGGACTGTACTACGATTTTATTGAATACTCAGACCGGAACAGAACGGGATATGAAGTTATTCTAGGTTCTTATTGACACCAAGCTTCCAAGAATTTTGGTAATTGAGCAGTTGTGACAGTGGTCTTCCTAAAAATGTTGATTTTAGCGTTCGTTTTTATAAACAAATTAATCTTTCCAAACATGATTTCAGTGTGGAAGTAACAAAAATAGCCTTATTTAGAATTCTAGGGTTAAATTTCTGGAACCACTTTATATCAAAAATCGCACGAATTAGAATTACGAGTATACCAATGATTCACTACACATTTTATTTTTAATTCGGAATTTGTTGTTTCTTTTTGGCTGAGAGGGTGGTTCTAAAAAATCTAACAGAAGGAAAAGACGAAATGTCACGAACAAAGCCCACAACCCTACCCTCCAAATTTAGCAAAACTGTTTGTTTGTTTGTTTTAGTCGAGGGTGATTGTGAAAGAAATTTAACGCCACGAACATATCGTACATGGTCACGTTACAGTGGTGCCACGTGGCCAGCGACCAGTTCACGTGATACGGTGACACTCTGTGGCCACGTGAAGACAGGGTGTCACGTGACTTGGTTGCCGACCAGGTGACCAGTTTGGTGGAAAGCTAAGTAGTTTGTACCTATGACAAATGCCACGGGTGAAACGTGTAGGGGCACATTGAGTCCCGGGCTGACATATATTCATTCAGATATTTATTTATTTATTTTTATTTATTTATTTATTTATTTATTTATGTATTTTGAAGATACGACTGTAGTGATCATTAAGTCACTGATCCCACAATTGTCATTAATCAATGATGGAAGACAGGGTTATCAATAGTGTACACAGATCAAAAGAAATTATTAATCTCTCTAACGATGCAAAGTTCATACACAAGCATGTGCCCGTTATGCCTAACAATTTTTTTTACACTTTTCGGAGCAAATGAGCACAAAACTTTCTTGGATTTTCTGTAAGGAGAATGTGCAATTTGATACCAAAGTTTTAATGTTTTGATATACGCACTAGGGTGCATAATTGATAACGGAGAGAAGAGGGTAAATTATTTAAACTTGGTTGGAATATTTCTCCTCAATTTATCTGTCGATTTAGATGCAAAAATTCAGTGACTCTAGAGAGTGCAGTTTTATGACAAGCTTTATTCTGGTTGTTCAATCCAAATATGGCTTGTACTTACCTTCGGTGTCAAGAAGGGCGCGAAAGTGACCGATCTTTTTTTCTGTTCAAAATAAAATTAATTTCAGAATAAGTATAAACGGAGTTACTTAGCCTTAAACCGTTTGTTATTTATATTAAGACAGATTAACGTGTTGGTTACAGTGTTTAGGTTTCTGCGCATATTTTAAATTAGTAGACTTTAAAAAATATAAAGTATCTGCTCCTTGAAGTCTGTTGTTTGTAACAACAAATTGTGAATATAGAGAACATATATAAGAATAAGATTCAGTACAACACTTCTATTAATTTCTTCCACTCATTGAAAGTTAAAGTTTAAAACACTATTTATCGAACCAGATGCAGGTAGGAATATTTATCGAGTTTATCGAACCAGATGCAGGTAGGAATATTTATCGAGTATGAGTTAGGTCAAAGGGGCTATAGGATACTCACTCAAAAATAAGAAAATTTCAGCTAAGCTAATGCTTGAGTCAGACAGTATAAAATAAGGGTTTAACATCTTTTACACTGATTCATCGCAGCATAAGCATCCTTTTACACGACTTTTTAATGATCTATCTCATTTCAATCATTCTTATAAATTGGGCATACCAATATGCAATATTCACACATTCCACCAGTCATTTCCTTATCCTACTTCTACTGGAACTGCTATTACATTTCCGTCACCACCATCCAACCTCATCACTTGATCAATCCAGTTATTACTAATGTACTGTATAGCGCCGTATACTAATTTCTGCTTGCCTTATTTTTGTATGCCCCACTTTACTCTGCAATGCCGTTGGCCCTCAGGGTATCGACATAAGCAAAATTAATAAAGTTTATATACTCACCCACGGCGACTCTAATTTCCTTCTGCAGTGCCGGGTCTGTGAAAGAGAAAAGTTGGACACACTTTATTTGTGAGCTTTAATGAGTGCTTAAATTATTATTTCATGTCATGTATTCAATACAAACAAATAATATTAAAGTGTCTACGTTGGGCGCACTGTGTTAAGACATAAGAATCACACTGTTGGATGTACAAAGAATTGAGTATTTGCTCAGGGCAACTTATTTCTTCAAAATATAGCATAATTATTTATTGAGAGAGTGTGGTATCGTTGCATCACCATGTGATGATACCAAACGTTGTAAGGTTTGTTTCTCTGTTCAGTGCAATAATTTCAGTTTATATTGTAATTTGAAATTGAAAGGTTTTGTATGAAGGAGAAGAATAAAAGAAAGCTTACAACGAGAATATGAAGGGAACCCTTTAATTACAGCTTTGCTCAAATATATATGCTCCTACGAGCTTTGGAAAGAGCGCTAACCAGCCCCAACCTCGATGATCAGCCCCTGCAAGCTTTGAGGGCTGTAGAAGCAGGAAGAGCTTAAGGTGCCTTGGGCTAAAGACTCCCCCTTATTGCTTTTCCGCAATAAAAATGTTTATTTTCTCTCTCAAAAATATATGCCGTGAGATTTTTCTCTGTTGTGAGTGCAAATAGCTTAGCAGGGATAGAGTCTAGATCCATATCGTTTAAAATTGAAATGCCTCGTGTAATTTAACGTGTGCAATTCTTTGAACACAACATAAAACGAATTGGTGTCTTGTGCATTCCTATTTGTCAAGAAAGTTTCAGAGGTTTCGTGCATGGGTCCTAGAATATATTCATTTTTGGGGGGAAATGGGAACGAATCTAAGCAATACGCAAATTATGTTGATAAGAATGTTTCGTAATTTTAAAAACTCGCAGCGTGTGAACAATCCTTAGCAGTCATTATTCGTTGCAATCAAATAAGCTTTGATCAATTCTAGCGTAAGCATTTTGTGACATTTTGAGGTATCCTATGGAGCATGTGGTTTAATAAGAAACGAAAAGTAACAGGCAGCGTAGCCTTACAGCTACACATTCAAGCACGATTATATGCAACACCAGTAGTTCGAAATATTTTCTATTTGAAAGGGTCAAAACATCTCCTTGCAGATCCTGTATAAAAGCATACGCACCTTGTGCGCTCTATCGAACTTCACCACCCGGGTTATTTGATAAATCAAACTTCGCACCGCTCAGCCTACTAGGGAGGCTTTCTTCGAAAATTGAGGTTGCTGCGCCCTTTAGACGGGCTGAGTATTAATGACTCTGGCCATGGACAGCGAAAGGTGCAAACAGAAAAAAAAACAAGAAAAAAACACTCCGCCTCGTCAAGGTTGGATACTAAAAATCAGGATAACTTCAACTATTATTTAGATCCTGAATTTTTGAGTGATTTAAATCAGACCCCTTCGGCTATTAAAGTTTACTTCGAAACTTCCCTGCAAAAAGAAATTGCGAAGACAATATTTTATTTACCATTTATGTATAATTTGATGCTTACTTTATGTGCGTATTTCTTTATATTTAAGTCGAAATGTTATCAATGAAGAAATAATAATATCACACTGAACAAGAGCAAAATGCAATGCTTGAGAAATCCGAGCGTTGAGCTCGGATTTCTCGAGAACTGCGCGAAGGAAACAAAATTTAGAAACGTAATGTCCAGTTGAAAGCTTACCAGAACGCGAAAGAGGAAGCAACTAGAACTTTTTAGCTGACTAAAAAAATCAAGCTCTTTCTTGTTCTAATAGGACATGTCTGCATCCATGAGATATTTCTAAACTACACTACTTTAAATTTACAGTAATTTTTTGCTCCACATTATCAATGATCAGACGGAATGGTAAATTAATCTGCAATGTCTAAAAATACATATTGCGATACATAATCACTATTCTCGCGATACACTGATATAAATTAAATTAATCTGAATTTAAAAAATAATTACGGCTTGAGTCTAATACATCTAATTTAAATCTACTATTAATTTTTAATTACGTTTTATTTTTATTAAAGTTTCAAATTTCATTTAAGTTTTTTCTCCAAAGAAGGCGAAGCGTGAAAAAAAAAAAAAAAAAAAAAGATAGTCGAGTGCGTCGCAAATGGTGTAATCGTTATTCGAACGACGTGTTTACCTTTTTCAACGTGACTTTGCTAACATGTTTTTCTTCTGCCGTTGTTTCTTTCTGTTGGATTTTACGCCAGTTTTTGTTCTGTTGCTTGATCGATTTTGTAACTAAATAAGAAATAAATTTTTTTTTGCATGTCTAGCTCTTATTGTTTCGTCTTCTATTTTTTATTCTTTTGGTGTTCTGTCGCCGGTGATGTTAAAGTCGAGGCCAGGCGCAAAACAAGCGCGGCGAGGTACGCGTACGAGTGGCGGGCGACCGTGATTGCCCACGACTACGGTTTCACAAAGTTCTACTGCGTTCAACGGTTCTTGGGTGTTCTCTTTGGTAAGCTCGTGTTTGTCACCGTCCTCCCTATTAGACATAGGCTGAAGATAAAGATACTTTTTTATATTTAATTATCAATATATCGAACTTTTGGCCGATCCCCTTTGAACGTGATACATACAGATGAGACTCTATTTCTATTCACTTACCGGCGGTTTTCAGGAGCTGCCTAAGTTGTTTGTACTGCTTTTCAGTTGACACAAGATAATCTGAAAGCAGATGACAACTAGTAAGTTTTCTCGAAAGCGCCTTAAAATGCGTTTCGAACAGCGTGTGTTGAAATTTCGCCAGTACGAGGCAGGTACCTTAATAGCACATTAATGGATCAAATTGTGCTGAGATGTTTTTGTCTTTCTATAAGTCGCGTGGATGGTTTATTTTGGATCGATATGTAAATGCGCAAGACCACGACGGTTTAGCAAACTTTTCAATATTTAGTTAAGGTGTTCATTAAAACGTAAAATATAACAATAAAATATTTTCTCAATTACTAATATTTTCTTAGTATTATATGGTAAATTTTTAATGTGTGGATTTCGTCAAAAAGGCGAAACATGTACTTTGAGACTTTCTGGTTTTGTGAAAGTATCGGCCACTACTTTATTAGTGGACAAAGTGTAACTTGAAGGCAGCGCCATTCATCTCACCTTTCAGAACCTTCCCGGCTTGTCCAAAACCTACTAGTGGAAAAACAAAACAAAAAAATATTGATATTGACAGGCAGCTTCTCGCGGAGTATAATGCCACGTCCCTCTTTGTTACGGGTAGGACTCAACGTTCTGTGCGCAACAAAGCAAAGATAGAACGAAAGAGGATAATGCTGGTAGAACGGAATTAAAAATATATATGCCTGGAAGTGCAGGCCTACGTTTAACTGGAGAACGTAGCTTGTTCGGTGCAACATCTCGTTTTGGTCACAGGGGTATACAGGGTGTTTCAACCAAGATTTTCAAAAATCGCTAAAAGTAGTCTGGTTGAGAAGAGGTACCTCATTTCGCGAGCAAACTGTCAGTCACGGCGGACGTGAGGGATTGCAAAAATTTTCTTTCGAGATCAATATTCAATCCATATTTACCACTCATTTTTTCAATTAGTAGAAATTGATAATTGGTTCCCAGTAGAAGCTTTCTGAGCGCCATCTAAAAACAATAAATTAAATCATTTTCGAAAGATATAAGACAAGTTCAACATTCTGCGGCATTAGAAAACGCCCAATTCGGACGGATTTCTAGGTTTCGGTTTACAACCAGAGCGCATCTTTGCGCCAAGCAGTCCTGCCACCACGTGGCCGAGGCGCGACGCCTCCGCCTTGTCTCTCACCTAAGATGATGGAAGGAAGCATGACGCATGTGCGTTGCTCGCCTCGGCCACTGGAGGGCAGGACCAGTGGCGATGCACTCCGATAAAATTGCTTGTAAAGATTCGTTGCCCGATGTTGATGGGGCTGTGGTTGACGGTCAGTGACGTCCGCTGGTTGTTATGGTGTGGAATTGTAGAGCTTTTTATATGGTGATATTTACTAAGGTTTAATTTCCATTTTAGTGTTAGAAACTGCGTGCACACATTGCTAATTTGTACAAAGTCTGGGATAATCGTAACATTGACCCGCGATCAGGATTCCAAATCTTTACCAAAATTGCAATTTCTCGCGCGTCTGCAGGATATGTAGGAGTCCGTCTACTTTAATTCAGGACAGAACAGGCCAATGCAATGGCCTGTATCGTCCGGAGATTTGTAAGAAAATATGTCATTCCTGGTTCTTTCAAATGCGCATTAATCTGCCGGTTTCAGTCATCAGCTTTTTGTCACATAGATATAATCACTGCCTTGCAGCGAATGATTATTTTAATTGGATCATCTAAACTTACCTCTCGGTTGAACGTCACCTGCAGAAAACAAAAACAAGGATACTAGATCAACATAATATCAGTTTCCATCATGATATTTTAAATACCGCGCAGAACGCCAAAGGTAGGTCATTTATAGTTTGGTCAGTGTGGTGAACGACAATAGTTTTATCGTTGACGTACAATGCAAACTTATTTCAGATAGAACTTGTTCACGTCTCCTGCAAAGACTGGTTAAGACAGCTCTGTTAGTAGCGTTCGAAGCGACCGAAACCACAGCAGCGAGAATGCCACCGGGACAACTCTTCTCGGTAAAGAATATGGAAAACAATGCAATAGGTCTTTTGTGCAACAAGCGTGACTTAACGCTCTCCCAGTGTTCCGGTCGTTGCTGTCGTTTTGTTCGGTGTGATCGCAACCGATGCAAATGTGTGAACCAACCTTGAGTATCACGTTGAAGGCGACTATTTACTAAACGTAATTTATTGTTTTCTTTTTTTATTGTTTCACGGTGTAATAGTTTGAAAAATAAATAGTTTAAACTTCCTTGATAATTAAAGCTTCCGAGCAAACGTCTCGCTTTACGAATCAGAATGTTCAGTGTCATGACGCAATGTGGGTTGCAAAGAATATAACCAACACCGGGTAAGGTCATATTTAATTATTGTTTCAAAACTTCCTTTGAAAAGAAAAACCGTGTTCTCCATTAACAAAGAAATAGGTCAGGTTCATAAAAATAACATAGAACATTCAGGCGATCTGGGGAACTTTTGACATCTTGAAAACCCGAGGCCGACAAAGTGTAGGTACATTTGTCGCAACTAAGTTTCATATCAAGTACCTCGAGGAAACATAACGGAATAGCAGTGCCGGATGCATTGCCGAAGCTGCAAGAGTACACTTCTACTCGTGCCATTTTCAGAGAGACTCCTTAGTTTAGAAAACTACGGATGATTTCTATTCATGCTGCCAAACATTGGAGTGCGGCTTTTATTTGTCTCGATGGAGTGCAGTCCAGCTTAGATCATACAACATGCCATCGAGACGCGTCTGGAATATTCTCAGCAGGACGCTTTCTGCAGGGGAGTGCAGAGGCTCGGAAACTATATATGACGATATAAATTCAAAAAATTACTAAATAATTAGGCCTAAATAAGCGTTTAAATAAAGAAATATAACCAAGAACAACAATTAAAAATGAAATGTAAAGTGATTGAATACATATATTTTACATTTAAATGTGATCTTCTGTCTTTTTTATGACATGAAAATTTAATTGTAAACCCGAGAACTCACCAAGAATAAATTAGAGGGCATTGGATCTTTGGCATATTCACACATGAAAGAACTTTAATGAGAACTGTCGATCTTCTGTTGACAACATGCAAGAGTTATGACACAGAACCCTAAGCCCGATATTCGTGAGAACGCTGAGGAATCGTATCATAGCTACACAGACTTGAAGCACAGAGTTACGAATAGTTTTACTGGGGATGACAATGTACAACATTATGGCGAATGATACCGCGTGTGAAGTAGTGTTTTCCCGTTCTTTCTTATATCTCCGATTGCGCTTGCGCTTTACGCCGCATTCACACTCGTGGTTAACCGACGATCATAAAAGCACTTGCGAACGCCGTTGGGAGCGCCGGTGCGTTTTGTCCTTAAACAAGCCCTAGAAAGAGTGTGCAGCGCAGGGCTGCCTACACGCTCTACAGCCGCAGTGTCCCTCGTTCCGCGCTTGAAGCCTGCAGGGACGTATCTACGACAGCCCGCCTACTGGGAGCTAACTGGCACAGCCTTGAACACAGAAGAGATGTGGCTTTCATCCATCTCTTCTGCAACACGGTTGGAATCTCAATAAAGCCCTCTTCCTCGCTTCAACTCTCGTGCCGGAATAATGCAGCCTCTCCTGGCCCGTACGCTACGCCGCCTCGAGTCCTGTTTGATGCGCGCAACCAGGAACTGGTGCTCTCTGCCCCCTGAGCTGGCTGTAGACAATCCCGTTGACCCCGAGGACATTAGGGCTCTCTGCCGGCAGGCCTCAATTCTGTTCCCGTAGACATCTCCGCTCTCTATCCCCCCCTCCCCCTCTCTGTTTGTATTCATCTTCAGGAATTTTCACACCACTACGTCACTGCCATCTCTACAAATTCATGACTGTTCAACCTTGCATTGTGCAGCGTCGCAGACCTCCACGGTATGGGCCATCGTCCTTTCTGTGGCGTCGCAGCTGTCCTGAGCCGGAATGATAATAATAACTATTGTTAATATATTTTTAATGCACCTTTATAGCGAGTCGATGGGCCATTTTATTTTTGTTTTTACGCGCGATTATGTTTGAGTTTGTAGCAGATGACCGCGGACCGGGAGTCACTGGAACAACAGCCTCCATCTTCGGGCCAGGGGTTTGCAAACTCCAGTATTTGTGAAATGTTTTACCGGTGAATTTTATGGAGACATATTTCTACGCGTGTAAGGATGAGTCATGCAGCTGAGGCCATCTTTTAAGTCTCCAAGTCAATTTTTTGGGAGAGGTTGCACTCCTGAGATGGGTTGCCTGGCACATAAAATTAACAGCAAACTCAGCAATGGTGGAAAACATAACGACTTATTCCTTAAATTGTCAACCCCCTTATATAAAGCCGTCGCTTTATGATGATTGAGAAAAACATTGTTTTGAGTTTTCGTAGGCACAATGGTGCACCATATTTCACCGTAACGTAATGCAAGTACCTGGTATACAAATTACTTTCTACCTGATTAGTGTCTATTTGTTTGCTTGTTTTTTTGTTGCTGTTGTTGTTGTTGTTGTTGTTTTGCACACAGCACGACTACACGTTCATGTCATTTAGATTTAGTGGAAGTTAGTGTTTGAGAATATAATTTTTATTGCCAGATTACCCGCGTAAATCGTAAGACCAGTCATAAGTACCTTCACTGTCGAGTATCCGTTCGAAACGCTCTAGCTTGTTTTCTGTAAGGATCATAAAACAAACAATGGGTTACAAACAAAATCGAAATTGTTAACGAACATTGCGACTCATATTTATGTTAAAGTCACATTGTTACTCTAACCCAAAAGGAATTGTTTTTATACATTTTACAGAAATCAAACAAAAACGTCCCGAAATATATTCACAGTTTTATTTGCTATCCGCCTCTTATCGTCCTCAAATATGTAACTGAATATGCGAAACGAAACATGACAAATATTGTTGAAATGTGTTAATGTAATTTTAACTCACGGATATTTTTAATCAAAATATTACTTTTTTCAGTTCTATTTCAATTTACACGCGTTTCAGATCAGAGCGTTTAATAAACCAACTGTTTTAGAAAACAGGGCCAAGGTATTTTTTTTATTAAACTCGAAATCTAGGGCGAGAACCACAAATTATTGCCTTCGATGTGAAGAATACCGCGTCAATTAAAATTGACAAGGTACATTTAAAAATAAATTGTAGCTGCAAACATTTTAATTAGCTATCGCACTGAACGCTTTTACAATTATTCCCGTGAAGTTTTCTTACCGACATGATGCCTGATTTCCTTCCGCAGTTGTGGATCTGTATCAATCAATGAAACTTAGAATGAATACGAGCCAATTTTATTTTGCGACTTTACTTAAGATCGCCTGGGAACCTTTTAAAATCTCTTACGACGAGAGGACACACTTGAGCCATCTATTGAGTAGCAATAGAAACTTGGCGGTCCCGCATATTTTGTATTTCTCTCGCGCATCATCCTTTCCTTCTGGGCTCGAAAATCTTTTGTCACCGTTATAAACGACCATTTGTCTTAGCTGTTACGCACATTTTACCTCGAAAGTCCCGCCCAACCTTCGCTCTAGAGAAAAGCAGTTCCAGAGTCACCGCATAGATGGCGCCAGGGTTCCGGTGTGTTCTAAGACATTTTAAGACGTTTCAAATCACTTTGTTCTAGAGAGTATAGACGTACCTGCACCTTGTAGTAGTTTCTTGAGTTGCCTGAGTTGCAGGTCAGACTTCTCAACGAAGTCTGAAAAAACACGAATATTTAAGCGAAATTGACGGCACAAAATCAGGATGAAGGTATTTTTAAGAGTTATGAAAATACTCTCTGGAGCAGAACAATGGGAACAGATGACAAACACAAATCTCCTAACACAAATATGTGGCTGCTGTGCGGCCGAAACAATCCGCCTGGTCCTGGTATTGAACCGGGGGCCTCTGCATTTCCAATGTCCCCCTTTTTCCGGTCATTTCCAGCTCGCTTGCGCCTTTGCATAAATTGAATTATAAGCATAACCTTAAGATGCAGGCCCATTACTTTTGTTGCTCTTGAACTGGTGGCCGCTAATAAAACCCGCTTGCTCTACTGACGTCTACCTTCTGGTTAGCTCAGTTCGCAGAGCACTCCACTGGAAATGGAGAGGCCCCTTGTTGGATACCAGGACCAGGAGGAATTTTTCGGTCGCGTACCAGTCACCCAGCTGTGTTTGGAGATGTGTGTTTGTGCTTTCACACCCTTGTTCCCCTTCCCCAGGGATTACTTTCATCACTCTTGTTCAGCTCGCTTTTATCTTTGTATAAATCGAATTATCGCCATAACCTGTTTTAATAGGGTGTATGCATGTTATTTTTAACATAGGTCATAGACAAAAAAAAACTTCAACACTGTATGACTAATAGGGTTCTAAGTTAGACCTGTAATTCTATAGACGAATATTATTGTTTGTTTACCTCGTGATTAATTCATCATTCCCGTTTGTGCATTTGATTTTTGTATTTGAATAATCTAATGTAAATCATATATTCTATTTAGTCAAGTATTACGTATTTTTTCGCCATCTTTTGTAGGAGCAGGAACACCGGATCCAGCAAAGATTTTATTGGCGACACTTTGACCTTTTTCACTGGCACAAGTTTGTTTTAAAATGGTCAATGTTGTAGGTGTATCATTAATATTAATATGCGTGTTTGGAACTTTAAATTATTTCCCTTATTTTTCTACAAACACGTCAAATTTAGAAACTATCTACTGAGCAAAGATGAACGCAGCTACAAATGGTAATGCTAAATTGGAGTTCCGATCTCAAATAATAGTTAGTGTTGTATATCTGGGAGACACCATTCTACGTTGAGAGCTTGATTCTTGTACTGCTTTAAATAAATTCAAATATTCATTCAAGCAGGTAAGAATCAACAGAGAACTACTGAAGGAACATTAATATACATAAAAATGCTAATGCTAACTAATTAAAATTTCAAACTTTTGACTTATGAATGTGCAAACATTGTCATCCATGAAATGATGAATGAGGAACTGCCATAGGTTATATCGTGGAATGAATTATTATTATTAATAAAAACAATTTCTGATTGATCAAAGAGTCATCTCTAAACGGTCAATCAGCCGTGCGTAACACTAAAGCGTTCCACGGACGCCCGTGCTATTATTCCTCTACTCATAGTTCTTCTAAGCGAAAAAAGTAACACTTGAATAATTTAGCATTGTGTTCTCTATACTATTTTGAAGGATACATGGACAAGTATAAAAACCCAGAATTCTTTTTATACTTACATATAAATTAATACAATCAATTGTTTTACCCGGTCGTTTGTTTAAGCGAATTCCAACTAAAAGCTTAAAGTTCTTTGGCACAAATTATACTGACTCGAAAAATGTTGACACTGCCATAATGCAAAAATCACCTTGCAACACTTTTCTTTGATGTAGAATTCCTGCTTCAGCCCAACCTGTCAGGAAAAAAAAAGCAAGCATGAAAACGACATAAACATTCTGATGTTTGCTCTCATGTTGTTTTTTTGTTTGTTTGTTTTTTTTTTGTGCACGCTCATCAAACAGTTTGGAGGTTGCCGTACTCAAAATGCTTAGCATGTAAGCAGTGGGGCGTACCACTACAAAAAATGCATAAAGCAACTGTCGCTGCCGGCATCAACTATTTTTAAGGTTGCCAGTTTTAAAATTGATAGTGTCTACTACATTACAGAGGTAAAGCAAGCAATTGGCCCTTTTGACAAAAACAAAACTGTACACTATGAGCAGGCCCTTGGCTGATCTTTATGTTGAGATTATTTGAAAAATCGCAGAGCTGATAGACAAAGATTTTACCTCGCACATAGGACATTTTTGTTTTCATTCCTGCGAGGATCAGCATTTTTAATGTGCAAAATGTTTAAAGTGCGCCTTTGATTATTTTTTACAAAAATCATTTTCTGACGACCTTTTGTAAAAAAAAAGGTGTTCTCTGTCCATGACAGGCTTACTTTCAAACGAACCGTAGCCTGTAGGTGGTGCCACAATGTGTCAGCAATATAGAAACGCGAAAATGTTGCAGCAAAATTATTATATATCTGTTTTATATTCATCGTCGTTCAATATCAAATTGCATAAAATAAAACTGAGCTTCACATATACAAAAAGAACCTTATGAAATTTGCTTCCTTCTGTGGTTACCCATCAAGTATTGCCTTCGTGATTTTACAGTAAGACGGACTCGTTGTCGAAGTCTTTAAAGGATTCTAATGCTTTTTTTATATAATGGCGTTGCTCATTTAGGTAAGGTAAACGCTTGTCCGCAGCGAGAGCGCACTCACCGACCAATGCGGCAAAGCCAAGAATGACAGTGAGCCCAGCGAACTTCATAGTTACAAAGGGAGCTTCTGAAACGATAAAAATCAGGTCTCAAAGAGGTAACACACGTGTTATTGTGAAGAAAAAAAACTATATCTCGCACAGGAGCTGAGCAAAAGTTACTCACCTTAAGCTGATGGGGGTCGACGTTGTTGGGGGAGCTTCTGGCGAAAATGTGAGCTTTCCGTGCTTTCGTTGGCGGTCTTATATACTCACCAGGACAAGAGGTTTTTGACCCTCGCTTGCAATATTAACCAGCAGCGTTGTTACGGTGTGATGTTTGTTTCAAAATAAATATTATAAACAAACTTCAGGGTTGGTCTACACTAACAAGTGGCATCTAAGGGCTTCATTGTGCTTTCATTATTTATTTTTTTATTGACACGTTTCTCCCAGGTGCTATAGTTGTATATTTAGATCGATGCTCTCTTTTTACTTTTATTTTTGGGGAGTTTAACAACCGAGTGCATTATAACAATCTGCATAGAACATTCACTGACATTTTCCTTCTAAGGGCGTAATTAAGTCTGAAATGATAAGAAACATTTTATGCATATTATGTAATTATCATTGGAAGCGTACATGTGGTGGTTAGCTGCTTAAAGTTTAACGCACCTTTTCTTTCTTTTTATTTTTAGAACTTTCGATTCATTATCACCAGTAGCTTTTTGACGCTGCTGCGGTTCAGGTGTTAGGCTCTGGAGGCTCATGATGGGTCTCTGTATCGCGTCTGGGTTGAGGGCTGCTGTGCGGGTCGGTCGTTGAACTCTATTCGTTACCATTTTTATATGCTCAAGGGGGTTGACTATATGGCCGGCCATATTTTATGTAAATCTGGGACTTGGTGGATTCCAGAACCTTGAGCCATGTTTAGGATAGCATTTTACAGTTCCTGAGCGAGATAAGACAGTAAAATGTTCTAGGACATAAGCGTCTAAGGTATGCAAGTCCCGTAAAGAGGTTCACGTATTAAGCTTATTTCATGCTTCCCCACCAAGAAGATTAACTCTAGCCTTATAAGTAAATCATCAGGATGATAAAGGTCATCTGAAGTACCAGACAGTTTCTAGAAACGCAGAACGTGGTTTAGTCTTTTTAAGCTTCTTGCTTGGTGATTTGTCCTTTTTCTTTCTTATTGGCTAATGCCGAGCGGTTCAATGCATCTTTGCGTGTCTTTCTCTAACGAAAATGAAGCAAATAGTGTTTTGCTTCGTCTTTTTTTTCGGTATCGGTTTTGACGCGGTCCAATAATAGAAATACCTCCCCGTGTTGTGTACTGCACCTTCTTTACATACCTTACAAAGCGTGATATTTTAGGGAAACAAATTTTTGTTTACAAGAGAGCAGATGGGGAATCTTTAATGTCGAAATTGTCGTTTTTCCCTTTCTTGAGTGGTTTTGATTAGCGTACCGTAAATGAAATTTGGGTGTTGTTTCACATCAAACTGATAAAATCTCAGGCTGTCTGCATTCCTGTTTTAAACATTTCCGCTTGTCTACTTTCCCCCGTGGTTTACATCTAAAATTAAACGAAGTATCCGAGAACAAAAAGCGTTTATATAAGCGTGAGAATAACTCTAACTTAGAACGTGATTGGACCTCCTCTCATGCGTGTGCCTTATACTGCAAGAAAGTGATAACAAAGAGGCCAAGCGGAGTTTCTTTGACGTTTATTCACGAATATGCGACAGTCAGACCCGAAGGAATTTCGGAGGGTTGTAAACCCACACTCTGCAAGTGTGGTTCCGTGCTTCGGTTTTTGTGACACCTTACTTGCTGAATCTCAGTTGGTCAACCAGTTCAACGAGTTTTTCAGCAGAGTTTTCACTGATGAGAATGTTTTTTTTTAGATTCGACTATGATAGAAAGCTCAATTGAAAGCAATGTGGAAGATATTGTCATTTCTAGCTTTGGGGTTCTATGTGCCATTGACCGATTGCCCGCTAACTCTTGTCCTGGCCCGGATGGCATATCTACAAAGTTATTAAATCTAACAAAATCAATTTCTGACCGTCTTCTGAGAAGGCTGTTTCAACAATCACTCTCCATGGGTGAATTACCTGACAATTTGAAATATTTTCATGTTGTTCTTATATTTAAGACGGGGGGTAAAAATACATTTGACAACTACAGATCCATCTCACTAACCTGTGTTTTATGTAACCTTATAGAACAGATTATATCGTAGCAAAATATCACCCACCTAGCTATCAATCAACCTCATTTTATTAGCTTTTTGCGTTGACGTTCATGTGAGGAGCAGCTGTTGGATTTGTTAAATGACCTTGATCATTCTCTTCACCTTTCCAGACACGTCGATGCCATTTTAATTGCCTTCGCGAAAGCGTTTGATCGCGTACCACTTAACCAGTTAATATATAAGCTTACTAAACTAAACTTATGCACAGGTACTGTAAAATGGATTGAAAACTTTTGACTAACTGACGCCTATCAGTTGGGATTGTCAAACGCCTCTTTTCCCCTCTTCCCGTGACGCACGGCTCTGTACTGGGTCCTGTGCTTTTTCTTATGCACATAATTTTCTTCACTTTAACATCAAATCTTGCGGTTGTCTTTTCGCAGATGATTACACAATCTACAGTCCCGTTATGGCCTCACATTAGTAGAATTTTGCAAGCCGACTTACGCACAGTTTCGAACTAGTGTTCGAAACTGTGCGTAAGCGTTCTCCCCATCTCAGTGTAAACTCATCCTTTTCCTTTCAATTTTAGTCACGCGTTTGTTCTGTAGAACTTCGCAGCGCAGCACGTCTATCAGTGACACCCGGTTGATGCAAGTGAATACACATGAAGCAAAAGCTGTGACCTTAACCTCGAAGTGACATCTTACTTCTTACATGTACTTCAATAATATGACGCCGTTAAAAATGTGTCATTCTTTAAATATCTTGGCGTTTAACTCTCAACGGACATAACGTGACACCGTCACATTGAACACATTCCTAACAAGGCGTCGCGAACTCTTGGCTTTCTGAAACGAACACTATTTGAAGTAAACCTAGATACAAAACTTCTTGCCTACACTGCCCTTGACAGATTTCAACTTGAGTATGCAACAGTCATCTGGCAAGCTCGTCATACATATCTGGCAGAAAAGATTGAATCTCTTCGAAACAAAGCTGCCAGATTTATACCTTGCGACTACTCCCGACACACAAGTGTAAGCAGTTTAAAGCATCGACTTAACTTGTCGCCCCTTTATACAAGAAGGCACCTTGATCACTTGTGATTTTTTCATAGCCTTGATTAAAGTCACCCGCCTTTTAACATTAACCCCATATTTGCGCGAACGAACATGTTTAAAAACTTGCCACTACTCCTCGCTATATCGGACTGGCACAGCCTCTTCAGAGAAATTGCCTTAGTCAGCGATCACCCGACCTTTGTCTCCGGTCTAGACAGGTTAAACCTTGAAATGTCTCGTATCCCTGCGATATTTGTTGTTATCAGTGCCTTGCGTCTGGTGTACATGTTTCTATTGTGCCCCATCTTTTTCTTATATGTTATGCTTCAAGGCCACAATTTCGCAAAATGCTTTGTAGCTTCAACTTATGCTTTGTACCTTTATTTTCTTTATCTTTGTTTGTTTGTTTTTTTGCCACTTGGTTCAGTTTTACCAATCTTTGTATTACGACCCCCTTATTCATTGTCGGGGTCTTTAAGGTTACAATAAATAAATAAATAAGTAGCCTATTCACAAACGACAATCTCGACACAACCAAAAACGGCAGCGGGTACGGTATGTCAGGAAGGCGTTGGCGTGACCCATCCAATATTTCACAGATATCGGCTGGTTCACAAAGGCATCAACACAATCTTACCGATTATTTGACATCAGTATCAACGTAATACTGCGTGCTGCCTGGGTGATTGCTGATCGATAATAGGTTTATATAGGTCACCTTGAAGTTTAGAATTATACTTGAGTGCGAAGAAATAAAGGTTAGAAGAGGACAAACAGCTGTCTACCAACGAATATTTTGGAATGTATAAGCACTTCTACAACTAGAACTGGAACGAGGTTCTTGCAATGGATGATACCGATCTGGCAACAGAGGCGTTTACTGCAGTTGTAAATGACGCCATTGATATCTTTGTTCCAAAGAACATTTCTCGCATTTATATTTACTCTGATTGGTCTGCGAAAGATTCCAAGAATTGCTTAAGAAATAAAGACCATTTTCATAAGCGCTTTAAGAAAACTGGCTTGAATCTCTGGTATACAGAATTTAGTGTTTATCGTGCTCCCGCAATAAACGACAGCACATCAATAATGTCGAACGTAGTTTAATTCGCTACCGCAAATCCTTTTTGAAGTTGGAAAAGCAACAATCTCGTGACGGTGCACAGGGTGTTGCACTGCGAAATTGTAGAGATCGAAATGCTAGTTATATTTCCTCCTCTGCAGAAGTCGCAAATATTTTTGATGACAACTTCAGCAAATGTTACACGATCGGTCCACAGGTTGCACAGCCCTGTGATGCTCATGTTAACTGCCCGGACACGTTTTTTGGTTTTAGAGTAGATAACGAAGAAATCGTAGAGGCTATGACACACCTCAAGCAAAATTTATTGACTGGAGCAGACCTGGATCCAAGTTGAATTATCAAGGGTTGTGGTCACTTGCTTATAACGATTTTGAAGCACATTTTTAATATATCGCTGGGTTCTGGTGTATTCCCAGGAGGTGGTTGTCGTTCTTATCTTAAAGGGGGTGATGCTTCAGTTGTCCTGTCTTGCGCTTGTCCAGTCTACATGTTCTGTTCTTTGTCCTTTGTCTAACCTTTGCGCTATTTAATTTTTATATTATGCATATCTAACTAGCCCACCTCAATATCTTAGTACGATGTCCGTAATCATCGCTCTGTTTTGTTATTATGCGGGTATTCGAAGGTGTTTGAAAAGTTGATGCATAAAAGTACTGTTTTATTTTCGTCAGAAAGTGAGGGCCGTGCAGCATGGCCATTGAGCTGTTAGACAAAGAGATAGCGTTTTTGCGAGCGACGGTGAAGCCTGGGATTGGTTGAGGTTAAGCGGTTTGAGTGAATATATGTCCCCCTCTTTTTTTCAAAAATAAACAGTTGAAGTAGCGCCCCGTGTTGCAGAGTCTTCCTTTTGTCCTCGTCTTAGGCGCCATCATGGCGTCAAATTCCCAGTGCCAACTAGCCCAA
Organism: Ixodes scapularis; assembly: GCF_016920785.2. Lineage (NCBI taxonomy): Eukaryota > Metazoa > Arthropoda > Arachnida > Ixodida > Ixodidae > Ixodes > Ixodes scapularis. The sequence goes on from NW_024609881.1 coordinate 120,117,819, forward strand.
CAATCTGCATTGAATCTGCATTGGTGCAGCATGGGTTCATAAAAAGTCTCTCGGTTGAGTCCAACTTGTGTTCCTTTTTAAATTACTCTGTACCTGTTGTTGTGAACAAGGGGCTGTTAAATGCTATTTAATTCGACACGTCTAAAGCATTCGATAAAGTTGACTATAACCTGCTATTTAACAAGCTTTCTTTATGTGGTTGTTGTTCGATATTATTTATCTCGTTTAAAAGTTATTTGTCATATCGTACGAATAGTGTTCACATTTCTGGCACCTACTTTAAAATGTTTCGTTCAACTTGAGGTGTCCCCCAGAGGTCTCTACTTGTGCCGCTTCTGTTCTTAATATTTGTTTGCGATATAACATCATATGTCAAAAAAGATTGAAATACTATACTGTCCGCAGATGACTAAGATTTTTAGGAGTGTCAATTTTCGTGACTAACATACTGCGCTGGTGTTCAGCGAACAGCTTTCTTCTAAATTCACTTAAGGCGAGAGCTCTTTCTTTTTGCCGACATCGTGATGTTGTATCTTCCACCTACGTTTTAGAAGGAACGCAAGTTGAACGCGTGTGCGTTGTTAAGGATATCGGTGTGTATGTTGATAGTGTGCTTTCATTCAATGCTCATGTGTCGTTTATTGTCGGAAACGCAAAAAAAATGTTGGGCATGATTTCCCGTATAACTAAGCCATTCAAAACCCTGCATGTTTGATTTATTTATTTTGTGAGCTGGCATGATCTAGTTTTACATTCGGTTCAGTTATTTGGAATTCACTATCTCGCACACACTGGTTGAGCATTAAATATGTGCAAAAAATGCAAGTACGCATTTTATATGATAGACACTTCCTACGTCACGTTTATTATGATAATGATTTTCTTCTTAATAGAGTTTCTCTCGTACCTTTGCCAAACAGAAGACTCGAATGTGATCTAGTTTTCTTACAGAACGTTCTGAATAGGGTGTTCGACACTGACTTGCATTTGGGCTGTGGTAATTGTCTCGTTCTTTGCCGTGTTACTGGATCTTTTACTATTTTTTTACGTTCATTCAATTTGTAGTGTGTTGCCAAGGTCTCGTTTGCAAACTTTGTTTAATAAAAGCGCGTTGTCTAGCCTGGATATATTGTGATATTTCAGCTTGCCGTAAAAAGTTAAGATTCCACAAAGCAATCATTTAGAGTGCGCACTTCTCTTCAACAGGTCAATTTTATGTTATCTCAACCTTTGATCGGCTGTTTGTTCAATTAATTTTTCCTTTTTTATTGTGTGTAGCAAAGTAAATACCACTGTGGTTGTGAAGATTTTTTATTCTTATAATATTATTATTATAACTTTTATTGCCCTTTTACCGCTGTAAATTATGAGACAAGTCCTAATCACATTCATAGTAGAGTATCGCTTCCAACGTCTTTAGTTCGCGTTCTGTAGGGATCTGTAGGGATTTATGTTGGCGTCACATTGTTATTCGAACCCATAAGGAACCATTTCTTTTTCAAAATTTTAAAGAAATCAAATAAAAGTGCAAAAAAGATGCACATTTCTTGTGCATTGAAATTGTTAACGCTTTCAACTGTGTACCTGGATATGCAAAATCAGACAATACATTTAGTTCAAAATATTGTCACGAATGAAGAGGTGATGAAACAAAGAATACCTGAGGAAACTGAAACGTTTAAGGGGGCGAGCTTGAGCCCAAACTCCTGCTTATTATTGCAATTTCGAGGGACGACGCCTGATTACCGGTCGCGCTCTCGCCGCCGGCCATTTATCTCGTAACATTCAATTACCAGACTGGTTAACGAAATCAACTGAAAAAACGAAAACCTTCGCAGGAGTTTGGGATCTAAGGGTGCTCCTAAAACGAGCAAAGACACTAGGTTAGAGAGGAGAAAAAAAGTGAAAGCCGTTGAGAACTCCCTGTAACGCCGAATTGGAGCGCAGCTCTTGAGGAGGAGGAGGGAAGGGTACTGGGGGGAGGGTACACCCTTCCTCCTTCTTCTCCCCTCATTCTTTAATATGCTCCGGGGGGTCACCTGACCTCGGGGGGAGGGGGTCACGTGACCTCGGGGGGGGGGGGGGGGGGGGTGGAGGGGGTCACGTGACCTCGGAGAGGGGGGCCCACGTGACGGGGGTCACGTAAACTCGGGGTGACCTTGGGGTGACCTTGGGGGTCACGTGGCCTTGGGGTGACCATTTTTACGCCGATGGCGACGCCAACGGCGACGGCGACGCCGCTTAAGTCGGAAACTGGCGCCTAATGCTACGTTTACACTTGCAGATCCACCAGCGAATCCGCCCAGCTTTTGCCGCTGGGGCGAAACGCTGGGCGGAAAACGCGGCGGCGAGCCGTTTAGGTCCGGGATCTATTTCTTCCGCCAAACGAGGCGTTTCGCTGACCGGAAGTGGCATTCTTGCGCAGCGCGACGCTGGCTACGTCATGAGTAGTTGTTCTTCCGGGTGCTGCAACGCCCGGGTTTGGCCGGGAGACAGTCGAGGTGGGAACTCTCGAGCCTCCTTGTCATATTTGACGGAATGTTACGAGAACAGATGTCGCAGCCGGCGCCGCCGCCGCCGCTTGAAGGAAATAGATGTAAACGCTACCCGCTCGTCGCCGCCGCCGCCGGGAGCGGATCCGCTCCCGCGGTAGCGGATTTCTTCTCAGGTGTAAACGTACCATAAGAGCTGCGCTCTAAAAGTGAAAGCCTTTACAACTCCCTGTAACGCCGAATTGGAGCGCAGCTCTTGAGGAGGAGGAGGGAAGGGTACTAAGGCGAGGGTAGACCCCTCCTCCTCCCCTCATTCTTGTATATGCTCCGGGGGGGGTCACCTGACCTTGGGGGGGAGAAGGGTCACATGACGGGGAGTCACGTGACCTTGGGGGTCACGTGACTTTGGGGGTCACGTGACCGTGGGGGAGGGGTCACGTGACCTCTGGGGGTCACGTGACTTCGGGGAGTGCGTCAGGTGACCTTGGTTGTCACGTGACCTTGACCTTGGGGAGTCACGTGACCCTGGGGGAGGGGTCACGTGACCTCTGGGGGTCACGTGGCCTTGGGGTGACATTGGTGTGTCACGTGACCTCGCGGTTACGCCGACGGCGACGGCGACGCCGACGCCGCTCAAGCCGGAAACGGGCGCCTAAGAGCTGCGCTCTAAAAGAGAACAGACGATAGCGACAAAGCGTCGCGGGCGTCGAGGTCGGCGTAACAGCATGATCGGACGCTGGGGCGAGAATGACTCCGCTCACCATGTGGAGGAGTCCTTTATGTACCCGCGTGGGTTTCTGGAACATTCGGTGTAGAACTTTTGGCACGTAGAGCATTCTGAACTCGATCAGACGAAAATGTTCTCGAACTTACGAGAACGCCAAGTCGAAAAAATAAATAAAAAAAAACATTCCAATGACTGGGATCGAACCTAGTGGAGCGTGGTATCTATTCCGCCACGCTGGAGCTCGCTCGGCGACGCGCGTGGCAATAAATGGATGTCAATTTTAGCTGACCAATATTTTCAAGCAGGACACTAATTTGTTCAGTTCATCTATTTTAAATTACGCGTGCTTCAAATCTGAACGTTTAAAAACCAACTGCTTTAGAAAACGAGGCTGAGTTATTTAAGTTATAAACTCCTAAGCTAGGACAAGAACGGCTGATTATTGCAATCAATGTGAAAAATACCGTGTCAAGGAAAATTGACAAACTACATTTAAAAATACATTGTAGCAGTAACACATTAAACTAGCTGTAGCACTTAACGCTCTTACGATTCATTCATTCATTCATGCATTCGTTTTTTATTTGGATTTTCACCGGCAATACCGGGTAGGGAGTCAGGGGCAAAAGGTATTCCTTCCTTACAGGGCCTCCAACCCCTGCACAGTTCAGAACAGCACGCAAGTATATTTGCCATGCTAAACAAATGCGCCGGCGACCAGTTAAAACTAAAACGCCGAACAACATAAAACTATTAATAGAGTTCAAATAAAATAGAAATAAAATTGGAAGCAGAAACAACAGTAACATTTGTGACAGCCCTCAGTTTCTATAAAAATAGCAATCTGAACGGCAAGAAGAGACTTCTATATAATATATTTCGCTCATAACCCCAATGGTCATGAGGAAAAAAATACGAACGTCGTCTGGGGTGCAGTAGAAGATGCATTCCAGATCCGCAGGGAAGAGGTAACATGGTGAAGGGAAGTTAAATATATACACACCGCAGAGTCATAAAACTAATATATATGTCGGCAGGTTTAGCTTTGGTGATTATGAGCGATATTGTGCGTTATAAGAACGTTCTTTGCAGCTTGTTTATAGTTTAGATAAGGCACAAGAAATCGAGATGATTTCTTCTGATAACTCTGTTCTTGCTTGCCGTAGTTTGTGCGCATGGTTGACTTTCTTCTTGTGTCATGTCGAAATGTAAATTGATTATTTGAACTCTCTTGATTTATCTCAGAGTTTTTGCTTATATATCCATTTCAATAATTCAAAGTAATATGTTTGGTTTCTCTTAAGAATTGCGTGTGTTGTGAAAATATGTGAACTATTAAATTCGATTATATTTCCTTTGTAGTTTTTGAGCAGGCGTAGCGCTCTTTTTTGTACAACAACTATGTTGACATAATTACAAACATCTGTTCTGCCCCAATCAAAATCTGTAGCATATTTTATAATAAAGCAAAGTCTAATACAACGTTTTCTTTATCCAGGCAGGAACAAGAGTTGCTATTTTTTTGTATTCAACCAACCAATCTGCTTAGTTTGGTCACATAGGTTGTCCATTTTAATTCTTTATTAAGCCAAAAACCCACACATTTTTGATCTGACAATGACTTGATTAAAATATTTTCATATTTAATAGAAGTCAAACCATCACTTCGTTTGTTTACTGGTGTATATAGTTTATATTTTGCTCTATCCTTGTTCAGTTGTAATCTGTTATTTTGAAGCCAAAACGAGAGCTTTGTTAGATATTCGTTTGTTGATTTTTCTAAAGCAGATGTTGTTTTGCCTTTCACCTTTTTTTCTTGTATTTTGTGCTGCTTCTTGTGCTTATCGCGTTCTTGAAAGCCAATCCAGACGTTGAAGAAAAGAACGAAGTAGTTGAATACACAAGAGTTGTAAGTTCAGCGCGTGTGTTTTTTATGAATATTAAACAATTGTCCTCTATTGAAACGTTTTGACGCTTTTTTAACAATAACTTAGTAGTACACGTAACGGATAGATAGCCGTCGATCACGACATAAAGTAAATTTTCTAATACCTTTTTGATCGTCAAAACCCATCTTTAAACGACCAATCAACAATACTCAAACCTGATGCATTCAATAGACGTGTAGTACACGATCACGATTTGTTCCTCCTGATTTTGTTTTGTCTTTAGCACAAAATTCGTTTTATGGGTTGTTTGAGAATGGCAAATACAAACACGTTTCAAAAAGTAACTGTACTCGCCTGTTATGCCTAAACTTTTATTTAAACATTCATTTTTTTTTTAGAATGCGCTCACAAGAATGACTTGAAGCACATTCGACTCACCAGCCTTTTGCAAGTTGGAGGGACATCAACGTATAAAGAAAAACATTGTCAAAAATAAGGCTGACACAAATGGAAAATATGGGTTTTAACGCGGTAAACGTGCTCCAAAGGAGCCAAATGCAAAAAGGATCGCAAGCGTCAATGTTAGCCGTCCTTGTCCACAAATTCCTCACACCCCTCGTTGCACCCACACCTCCCGGCGCCCTTGCACACATGGGACGTCGGCGACTGTTCGCGTCTTCGTTTAAAACAGAAGCACGGCCATCTGCAGCTCCGGAAACACAACATTAAGGTGATGGTCGGTTGGCCAACGGTAAGTAATTACAACTCCGAACGGTTCACAGAAGGCGCAGAGACACCCACACATCACAGTCGATGCACAGCGGTTGCGAAAACGAGGGACCTCAAAGAGCCACAAATCGCTCGCAGTCCTCGTAGCGTCACAGCGTTGTAGTCTTTGAACCGTTGGTTGCAGATGTCGCAGCCAGGGTTAGGGCCCCGTAGTCGAGGCGGCCGAGGCAGACGAGGCACGATATGTGGCCGAAGTGGCCGACGCCCAAGGACAGTCGCTATCGCAGCTGGTCGCACGTGCCTTCTAAGCCCAGTGTACGTAGCAGTGTCGGCATCGTTTCGAAGCTTAGCTGCGTATGACGGATGCGTTTACTCTTTTTTTCTTTATGAATGTCGAAAACGCTACGGCAAAGAAACGACTGAAGGACCGACCTCGTCGTCTTGGCCCCTGCGTAAATGGCTTAGATACAACTTGAGTGTCCAAATCTTGTTTATCAGACAGCGTGCTGATGAAGTTAGTCAGTGTATAATAAGGACTTTAATTTTCCTTCCATCGGTCTGGGTTTGTTTAAGTTTGTCTTAGTAAATTAAACAAAAAAATATAACAAAAAAAATGAAAGACATTCACAATTTAATGTAACACCGAATTAGAGCGCAGCGCTTGAGGAGGAGGAAGGAGGGCACGGAGGGGAGGGTATGCTTCTCTTCCTTCCCCGCTAAATTTAGCGGGGAATATTGTCCGCTACACTTAGCGGAAATATTTTACCCTCGTGCCGTCACATGTGACGTCACCGCGGTAAATTTAGCGGGAACATTTTTCTGTCCAATTTAGCGGAAAATTTTTCCCGCTAATGTTAGCTGCGTTTAGCGTCACGTGATGTCCCGCGCGACGTCATACTTCACATGTGTTTATAATGACGTATCACGTGACGTCATGTCTCACATCCCGAGGGTAACGTCCAGTCATTACCCTCGTGACTCTCGTGAGGGTAACCCTCGTGAGGGTAACACTCGCGACCCTCGTGAGGCTAATCCTCATAACCCTTTTAAAGGTAACCCTCGTAACCCTCACGAGGATAACCCTCGTGACGTCCCACGTAAAATCACGTCAGACGTCATCATAGGAAACGTCTCATAATGCAACGCGCTGTTGCGGCGACGACGACGGCCACGCCGCTCAACCCGAAAACAAGCGCCTAAAAAGTGGTGTCTAAAAAAAAAAAAGAACTTTGCTTGTTCTAGGGATCCAGCCTTCGACCACTTCGTCAATAGTGCGATGTTCTATCCCTGCGCTGACTGTTCCTTTCCTCTTAACTTTCGTTCCTCCCTTCTCTGGGAGCGCGTCCTCAACAAGGAAGAACAGTCGCTACTGCTGCCTTTTTTCTCCGTGTTTTCTTAGAGTGCAGTGCATAGTAATTTGACACATCACTTCTAATAATGTTGCGTGGGTTTTACTAGATTGCTCACTTTGCTACCATGCGGATGTCCGGGGTTTGAATCCTCTTCACGGTTAACGTGTTTAGCTTTCTTATATCGTCTAGAATGTTTTCCCATAATCAGAATGATGCTGGTAGCTTATTCTACAAAAACAATAACAAGATGTCGCTATAAAAGCAGCCATGCGTGGCTGCAGGAAGTTGGTCTATCGTCAGTATTCAATAATGCCCCTACGTTAACACCGACGCCGGTGATACCTTTTGTATTTGTCTCCCTTAGCGCACGTTAACCGCATTAAAACCCATATTTCTCATCTTTGTCACCCCTTATTAGTGGCAATGTTTTCTTTATACTTTGATGTACCTCCAACTTCCAAAAGATTGTAGCGCCGAATGTGCTCCAAGTCATTCTTGTGAGCGTATTCTGAAAAGAGTGGATGTTGAAATAAAAAGTTTCGGCATAAAAGGCAAGTGCAGTTACTTTTAAAACGTACTTGCCAATCTCAAACGACCGATAAAACACATGTTGTGTTTCACACAAAATGAAATTAGGAGGAGAGACAAATCGTGATCATGGACACATATCTATGGTTTGAAAAAATACATATTTCTTTATTCAACGAATAAATACTGTCAACAATAAATCTCCATTCCATGATATTATCGGCAAGTTAAAGGAGCTGTGCAACGATTTTAACGTTGAAAGAATTGGCATCTTCTGCTTTTGATAATGTTCACCTTGTAAGAAATGACAGAAAACACACCTCCTTTCATTGAAATGTTGCGATTCTGCCGCGTGATAGCGAGGCAAAACTTAGAATACTCCCCGACCTGCAGCCGCGAGCGGCGGCCATGAAAAACACGCGGCGTGACGTGAATGGGGAAACTTGTAGAAAGGTAGCAAGTTGTGCGAATACTTGCTCGATAAAAGATAACGTTTCTATAAATCTTTTCGCTCCAACATATATATATATATATGTTGGAGCGTCAAAAACCTGGTATCATCGACAAAACTTTTATTATACGGAGTTCTAGTTCTATCCTAGGTCCACAAAACCGTCAGCACTCTCTGCTACCGCGAACAGCCGCCAGAAGCCAAAGGGGGAGGGGGACAGGGCCGGACGCGTATGGCCGAACCCGGATGAGACTTTCCTCCTTTCACAATATTGTTTGCGCGGCGCCCGCCAGCACGTGGTCACGCGGTCGCGAGCGGATGAGTTCTCGCTGCACACTGATGGCTCTAAAGAGAGAACTTTTCCGGAACCCCGCGCCTTCCCCATCAACGTCACTGCGCACGTCACCTGGAAGACGACGTACGAGATGAGAGGCGGGAAAAACCTGGATCTTTTTCATTTTTTTAAATAAAACTAGGGCATCCAGACAAAATCTGTCTTCTGTTGTTCACTTCAGAAGTGTCAGGCATCAACTTCCACAATAATTTAAGCAAAGCCCTGAAATTGTTGCACAGCTCCTTTAAATGGTTAGAGATTCAGGGTTTGGTCTTCTTTGCAAAGCGTCTTTGGTTGACTGATGTTAAAATAATTGATCACTAACATTGTATCCGCCGTGATGTTATTAAAAGTGATCACCTTCATCAACGACCATCGCATACGCAAACTATGAATGCGAAACTGATGGGTTGAGTGAACCAATCAAAACATATTCTATAGCCGTTCATTCGAATTGAATAGGTTAGTCAATACATCCGGTATGTAAATAATCTATTATAGTTTCCAGAGCTGCACCTCAACCCTGCAAATATGCGGTATTTATATAACTTTTTTGTGGAGCATAATTAATGAAACATTAAATATGCTTACAATCTGATGGCCTGTGGTAAGTTAATACAAAAGAATAAAGCATGTATATTCTGCTAGAGACATTGGAACAGACATGATTATCTCCTTCCGCAATACTACACGTAAAAATTGTCAATCGCTATTCTAGCAAGAATAAATATAACCAACTAACAAAAAAACTAAACTAATGTCTGAAAATTCATTAGGTTGAAGATAAACCAAATACTTAGATTGATGGTGTACAATAAACAAACTGGGGGAGTCTGAGGCTAAAATAATTAAATAAAAAACGCTCAAGTTTCCATACAGAACTCAAAATTTATTGAAGACACACCAGCAACTTATAACTCATATATCTAGAGCACTAGATCAGAACTATAAAGTGAAAAAAGGCTGGTTGAGTTCTTGGATGCTTAAAATTTCTTCAAAGGTCTTGCGACAGCTTGGTCAGGTCTAAAGCCAGCTTTCCGTCCTGAAAAACGAGAAAATTAGATGAAGTAATTATGAATATCGAATGCAGGGTCATGTTAACGACTTTGTTTACATCTAAAATACTGGCATTTTTTGCTGCTGGACAATACCAATGTTCTAACGCATCCATATCAATGTCGAAGATGTTTCTGCATTGCATAAAGTTCAGAAAAGGCGTTTTCCGCATTTCAAGGCACTTAGTTAATGATGGAAAATCTAAACGTATTAGTAAATACGTTCTGCATGGGAAACAAAAAAACTGTAACACCTTTTTGTGGCGTTTAAGAAATTCTTAAATTAAGAAACTAAAAATTTTCGTACATGAGGGGACACAAATTTCGGACTGTACTACGATTTTTTATTGAATCCTCAGACCGGAACAGAAAGGGATATGAAGTTATTCTAGGTTCTTATTGACACCAAGCTTCCAAGAATTTTGGTAATCGAGCAGTTGTGACAGTGGTCTTCCTAAAAATGTTGATTTTAGCGTTCGTTTTTATAAACAAATTAATCTTTCCAAGCATGATTTCAGTGTGGAAGTAAGAAAAATAGCCTTATTTAGATTTCTAGGTTTAAATTTCTGGAACCACTTTATATCAAAAATCGCACGAATTACGAGTATACCAATGATTCACTACACATGTTATTTTTAATTCGGAATTTGTTGTTTCTTTTTGGCTGAGAGGGTGGTTCTAAAAAATCTAACAGAAGGAAAAGAGGAAATGTCACGAACAAAGCCCACAACCCTACCCTCCAAATTTAGCAAAACTTTGTTTGTTTGTTTTAGTCGAGGGTGATTGTGAAAGAAATTTAACGCCACGAACATATCGTACATGGTCATGTTACAGTGGTGCCACGTGGTCAGCGACCAGTTCACGTGATACGGTGACACTCTGTGGCCACGTAAAGACAGGGTGTCACGTGACTTGGTTGCCGACCAGGTGACCAGTTTGGTGGAAAGCTAAGTAGTTTGTACTGCTAACAAATGCCACGGGTGAAACGTGTAGGGGCACATTGAGTCCAAGGCTGACATATATGCATTCAGATATTTATTTATTGTGCTTTTATTTATTTATCTATTTATTTATTTATTTATTTTGAAGATACGACTGTAGTGATCATTAAGTCACTGATCCCACAATTGTCATTAATCAATGATGGAAGACAGGGTTATCTATAGTGTACACAGATCAAAAGAAATTATTAATCTCTCTAAAGATTCAAAGTTCATACACAAGCATGTGCCCGTTATGCCTAACGATTTTTTTTACACTTTTCGGAGCAAATGAGCACAAAACTTTCTTGGATTTTCTGTAAGGAGAATGTGCAATTTGATACCAAAGTTTTAATGTTTGGATATACGCACTAGGGTGCATAATTGATAACGGAGAGAAGACGGTAAATTATTTAAACTTGGTTGGAATATTTCTCCTCAATTTATATGTCGATTTAGATGCAAAATTCAGTGACTCTAGAGAGTGCAGTTTTATGACAAGCTTTATTCTGGTTGTTCAATCCAAATATGGCTTGTACTTACCTTCGGTGTCAAGAAGGGCGCGAAAGTGACCGATCTTTTTTTCTGTTCAAAATAAAATTAATTTCAGAATAAGTATAAACGGAGTTACTTAGCCTTAAACCGTTTGTTATTTATATTAAGACAGATTAACGTGTTGGTTAGAGTGATTAGGTTTCTGCGCATATTTTAAATTAGTAGACTTTAAAAAATTTAAAGTATCTGTTCCTTGAAGTCTGTTGTTTGTAACAACAAATTGTGAATATAGAGAACATATATAAGAATAAGATTCAGTACAACACTTCTATTAATTTCTTCCACTCATTGAAAGTTAAAGTTTAAAACACTGTTTATCGAACCAGATGCAGGTAGGAATATTTATCGAGTTTATCGAACCAGATGCAGGTAGGAATATTTATCGAGTATGAGTTCGAGGTCAAAGGGGCTATAGGATACTCACTCAAAAATAAGAAAATTTCAGCTAAGCTAATGCTTGAGTCAGACAGTATAAAATAAGGGTTTAACATCTTTTACACTGATTCATCGCAGCATAAGCATCCTTTTACACGACTTTTTAATGATCTATCTCATTTCAATCATTCTTATAAATTGGGCATACCAATATGCACTATTCACACATTCCACCAGTCATTTCCTTATCCTACTCCTACTGGAACTGCTATTACATTTCCGTCACCGCCATCCAACCTGATCACTTGTTCAATCCAGCTATTACTAATGTACTGTATAGCGCCGTATACTAATTTCTGCTTGCCTTATTTTTGTATGCCCCACTTTACTCTGCAATGCCGTTGGCCCTCAGGGTATCGACATAAGCAAAATTAATAAAGTTTATATACTCACCCACGGCGACTCTAATTTCCTCCTGCAGTGCCGGGTCTGTGAAAGAGAAAAGTTGGACACACTTTATTTGTGAGCTTTAATGAGTGCTTAAATTATTATTTCATGTCATGTATTCAATACAAACAAATAATATTAAAGTGTCTACGTTGGGCGCACTGTGTTAAGACATAAGAATCACACTGTTGGAAGTACAAAGAATTGAGTATTTGCTCAGGGCAACTTATTTCTTCAAAATATAGCATAATTATTTATTGAGAGAGTGTGGTATCGTTGCATCACCATGTGATGATACCAAACGTTGTAAGGTTTGTTTCTCTGTTCAGTGCAATAATTTCAGTTTATATTGTAATTTGAAATTGAAAGGTTTTGTATGAAGGAGAAGAATAAAAGAAAGCTTACAACGGGAATATGGAGGGAACCCTTTAATTACAGCTTTGCTCAAAATATATATGCTCCTACGAGCTTTGGAGAGAGCACTAACCAGCCCCAACCTCGATGATCAGCCCCTGCAAGCTTTGAGGGCTGTAGAAGCAGGAAGAGCTTAAGGTGCCTTGAGCTAAAGACTCCCCCTTATTGCTTTTCCGCAATAAAAATGTTTATTTTCTCTCTCAAAAATATATGCCGTGAGATTTTTCTTTGTTGTGAGTGCAAATAGCTTAGCAGGGATAGAGTCTAGATCCATATTGTTTAAAATTGAAATGTCTCGTGTAATTTAACGTGTGCAATTCTTTGAACACAACATAAAACGAATCGGTGTTTTGTGCATTCCTATTTGTCAAGAAAGTTTCAGAGGTTTCGTGCATGGGTCCTAGAATATATTCATTTTCGGGGGGAAATGGAAACGAATCTAAGCAATACGCAAATTATGTTGATAAGAATGTTTCGTAATTTTAAAAACTCGCAGCGTGTGAACAATCCTTAGCAGTCATTATTCGTTGCAATCAAATAAGCTTTGATCAATTTTAGCGTAAGCATTTTGTGACATTTTGAGGTATCCTATGGAGCATGTGGTTTAATAAGAAACGAAAAGTAACAAGCAGCGTAGCCTTACAGCTACACATTCAAGCACGATTATATGCAACACCAGTAGTTCGAAATATTTTCTATTTGAAAGGGTCAAAACATCTCCTTGCAGATCCTGTATAAAAGCATACGCACCTTGTGCGCTCTATCGAACTTCACCACCCGGGTTATTTGATAAATCAAACTTCGCACCGCTCAGCCTACTAGGGAGGCTTTCTTCGAAAATTGAGGTTGCTGCGCCCTTTAGATGGGCTGAGTATTAATCACTCTGGCCATGGACAGCGAAAGGTGCAAACAGAAAAAAAAACAAGAAAAAAGCACTCCGCCTCGACAAGGTTGGATACTAAAAATCAGGATAACTTCAACTATTATTTAGATCCTGAATTTTTTAGTGATTTAAATCAGACCCCTTCGGCTATTAAAGTTTACTTCGAAACTTCCCTGCAAAAAGAAATTTCGAAGACAATATTTTATTTACCATTTATGTATAATTTGATGCTTACTTTATGTGCGTATTTCTTTATATTTAAGTCGAAATGTTATCAATGAAGAAATAATAATATCACACTGAACAAGAGCAAAATGCAATGCTTGAGAAATCCGAGCGTTGAGCTCGGATTTCTCGAGAACTGCGCGAAGGAAACAAAATTTCGAAAGGTAATGTCCAGTTGAAAACTTACCAGAACGCGAAAGAGGAAGCAACTAGAGCTTTTTAGCTGACTAAAAAAATCAAGCTCTTTCTTGTTCTAATAGGACATGTCTGCATCCATGAGATATTTCTAAAATAGACTACTTTAAATTTACAGTAATTTTTTGCTCCACATTATCAATGATCAGACGGAATGGTAAATTAATCTGCAATGTCTAAAAATACATATTGCGATACATAATCGCTATTCTCGAGATACACTGATATAAATTAAATTAATCTGAATTTTAAAAATAATTACGACTTCAGTCTAATACATCTAATTTAAATCTACTATTAATTTTAATTACGTTTTATTTTTATTAAAGTTTCAAGTTTCAATTAAGTTTTCTCTCCAGAAGAGGCGAAGCGTGAAAAAAAAAAAAAAAGATAGTCGAGTGCGTCGCAAATGGTGTAATCGTTATTCGAACGACGTGTTTACCTTTTTCAACGTGACTTTGCTAACATGTTTTTCTTCTGCCGTTGTTTCTTTCTGTTGGATTTTACGCCAGTTTTTGTTCTGTTGCTTGATCGATTTTGTAACTAAATAAGAAATAAATTTTTTTTGCATGTCTAGCTCTTATTGTTTTGTCTTTTTTTTTTATTCTTATGGTGTTCTGTCGCCGGTGATGTTAAAGTCGAGGCCAGGCGCAAAACAAGCGCGGCGAGGTACGCGTACGAGTGGCGGGCGACCGTGATTGCCCATGACTACGGTTTCACAAAGTTCTACTACGTTCAACGGTTCTTGGGTGTTCTCTTTGGTAAGCTCGCGTTTGTCACCGTCCTCCCTATTAGACATAGGCTGAAGATAAAGATACTTTTTTATATTTAATTATCAATATATCGAACTTTTTGCCGATCCCCTTTGAACGTGATACATACAGATTAGACTCTATTTCTATTCACTTACCGGCGGTTTTCAGGAGCTGCCTAAGTTGTTTGTACTGCTTTTCAGTTGACACAAGATAATCTGAAAGCAGATGACAACTAGTAAGTTTTCTCGAAAGCGCCTTAAAATGCATTTCGAACAGCGTCTGTTGAAATTTCGCCAGTACGAGGCAGGTACCTTAATAGCACATTAATGGATCAAATTGTGGTGAAATGTTTTTGTCTTTCTATAAGTCGCGTGGATGGTTTATTTTGGATCGATATGTAAATGCGCAAGACCACGACGGTTTAGCAAACTTTTCAATATTTAGTTAAGGTGTTCATTAAAACGTAAAATATAACAATAAATCATTTTCTCAATTACTAATATTTTCTTAGTATTATATGGTAAATTTTTAATGTGTCGATTTCGTCAAAAAGGCGAAACACGTACTTTGAGACCTTCTGGTTTTGTGAAAGTATCGGCCACTACTTTATTAGTGGACAAAGTGTAACTTGAAGGCAGCGCGATTTATCTCACCTTTCAGAACCTTCCCGGCTTGTCCAAAACCTACTAGTGGAAAAACAAAACAAAAAAATATTGATATTGACAGGCAGCTTCTCGCGGAGTATAATGCCACGTCCCTCTTTGTTACGGGTAGGACTCAACGTTCTGTGCGCAACAAAGCAAAGATAGAACGAATGAGAATAAGGCTGGTAGAACGGAATTTAAAAAATATTTATGCCTTGAGGTGCCGGCCTACGCTTAGCTGGGGAACGTAGCTTGTTTGGTGCACCATCTCGTTTTGGTCACAAGAATATGCGGGGTGCATCGACCAAGATTTTCAAAAATCGCTAAAAGCAGTCTGGTTGAGAAGAGGTACCTCATTTCGCGAGCAAACTGTCAGTCACGGCGGATGTGAGGGATTGAAAAACATTCTTTCGAGGTTAATATTGAATCAATATTTACCACTCATTTTGTTTTCAATTAGTAAAAGCAAATAATTGGTTCCTAGTAGAAACTTTCTGAACATCATCTAAAAGCAATAAATTGAATCATTTTCGAATGATATAAGACAAGTTCAACATTCTGCGGCATTAGAAAACGCCCAATTCGGACGGATTTCTAGGTTTCGGTTTACAACCAGAGCGCATCTTTGCGCCATGCAGTCCTGCCACCGCGTGGCCAGGGCGAGACGCTTCCGCCTCATCTCCCTCCTGGGATAATGGAAGGAAGCATGACGCATGTGCGTTGCTCGCCTCGGCCACTGGAGGGCAGGACCAGTGGCGATGCACTCCGATAAAATTACTTGTAAAGATTCGTTGCCCGATGTTGATGGGGCTGTGGTTGACGGTCAGTGACGTCCGTTGGTGGTAATGGTGTCGAATTGTAGAGCTTTTCATATCGTGATATTTACAAAGGTGTAATTTACGTTTTAGTGTTAGAAACTGCGTGCACACATTGGTAATTTGTACAAAGTCTGGGATAATCGTATCATTGACCCGCGATCAGGACTCCAAATCTTTACCAAAATTGCAATTTCTCGCACGTCCGCAGGTTATGTAGGAGTCCGTCTACTTTATTTCCGGACAGAACAGGCCAATGCAATGGCCTGTATCGTCCGGAGATTTGTAAGAAAACATGTCATTCCTGGTTCTTTCAAATGCGCATTACTCTGCCGGTTTCAGTCATCAGCTTTTCTTCACATAGATATAATCACTTCCTTGCAGCGAATTCTTATTTTAATTGGAATATTCAAACTTACTTCTCGGTTGAACGTCACCTGCAGAAAACAAAAACAAGGATACTAGATCAACGTAATATCAGTTTCCATCGTGATATTTTAAATACCACGCAGAACGCCAAAGGTAGATTATTTATAGTTTGGTCAGTGTGATAGACGACAATAGTTTTATCATTGATGTACAATGCAAACTTATTTCAAATAGAACTTGTTCACGTCTCCTGCAAAGACTGGTTAAGACAGTTCTGTTAGTAGCGTTCGAAGCGACCGAAAGCACAGCAACGAGAATGCCACCGGGACAACTCGTCCCGGTACAGAACATGGGAAACAATGCAATAGGTCTTTTGTGCAACAAGCGTGACTTAACGCTCTCCCAGTGTTCCGGTCGTTGCTGTCGTTTTGTTCGGTGTGATCGCAACCGATGCAAATGTGTGAACCAACCTTGAGTATCACGTTGAAGGCGACTATTTACTAAACGTAATTTATTGTTTTCTTTTTTTATTGTTTCACGGTGTAATAGTTTGAAAAATAAATAGTTTAAACTTCCTTGATAATTAAAGCTTCCGAGCAAACGTCTCGCTTTACGAATCAGAATGTTCAGTGTGATGACGCAATGTGGGTTGCAAAGAATATAACCAACACCGAGTAAAGTCATATTTAATTATTGTTTCAAAACTTCCTTTGAAAAGAAAAACCGTGTTCTCCATTAACAAAGAAAAAAGTCAGGTTCATAAAAATAACATAGAACATGCAGGCGATCTGGGGAACTTTTGACATCTTGAAAACCCGAGGCCGACAAAGTGTAGGTACATTTGTCGCAAGTAAGTTGCATATCAAGTACCTCGAGGAAACATAACGGAATAGCAGTGCCGGATGCATTGCCGTAGCTGCAAGAGTACACTTCTACTCGTGCCATTTTCAGAGAGGCTCCTTAGTTTAGAAAACTACGGATGATTTCTATTCATGCTGCCAAACATTGGAGTGCGGCTTTTATTTGTCTCGATGTAGTGCAGTCCAGCTTAGATCATACAACATGCCATCGAGACGCGTCTGGAATATTCTCAGCAAGACGCTTTCTGCAGGGGAGTGCAGAGGGTCGGAAACTATATATGACGATATGAATTCAAAAAATTACTAAATAATTAGGCCTAAATAAGCGTTTAAATAAAGAAATATAACCAAGAACAACAATTAAAAATGAAATGTAAAGTGATTGAATACATATATTTTACATTTAAATGTGATCTTCTGTTTTTTTTTTATGATATGAAAATTTAAATTTAAACCCGAGAACTCACCAAGAATAAATTAGAGGGCATTGGATCTTTGGCATATTCACACATGAAAGAAGTTTAATGAGAACTGTCGATCTTCTGTTGACAACATGCAAGAGTTATGAAACAGAACCCTAAGCCCGATATTCGTGAGAACGCTGAGGAATTGTATCATAGTTACACAGACTTGAAGCACAGAGTTACGAATAGTTTTACTGGGGATAACAATTTACAACATTATGGCGAATGATACCGCGTGTGAAGTAGTGTTTTCCCGTTCTTTCTTATATCTCCGATTGCGCTTGCGCTTTCCGCCGCATTCACACTCGTGGTTAACCGACGATCATAAAAGCACTTGCGAACGCCGTTGGGAACGCCGGTGCGTTTTGCCCTTAAAAGGGCCCTAGAGTGTCCAGCGCAGGGCTGCCTACACGCTCTACAGCCGCAGTGTCCCTCGTTCCGCGCTTGAAGCCTGCAGGGACATATCGACGACAGCCCGCCTACAGGGAGCTAACTGACACAGCCTTGAACACAGAAGAGATGTGGCTTTCATCCATCTCTTCTGCAATACGGTTGGAATCTCAATAAAGCCCTCTTCCTCGCTTCAACTCTCGTGGCGGAAAGATGCAGCCTCTCCTGGCCCGTACGCTACGCCGCCTCGAGTCCTGTTTGATGCGCGCAACCAGGAACTGGTGCTCTCTGCCCCCTGAGCTGGCTGTAGACAATCCCGTTGACCCCGAGGACATTAGGGCTCTCTGCCGGCAGGCCTCAAATATGTTCCCATAGACATCTCCGCTCTTTATCCCCCCTCCTCCTCTCTCTTTGTATTCATCTTCAGGAATTTTCACACCACTACGTCAATGCCATCTCTACAAATTCATGACTGTTCAACCTTGCATTGTGCAGCGTCGCAGACCTCCACGGTATGGGCCATCGTCCTTTCTGTGGCGTCGCAGCTGTCCTGAGCCGGAATGATAATAATAACTATTGTTAATATATTTTTAATGCACCTTTATAGCGAGTCGAGGGGCCATTTTATTTTTGTTTTTACGCGCGATTAGGTTTGAGTTTGTAGCAGATGACCGCGGACCGGGAGTCACTGGAACAACAGCCTCCATCTTCGGGCCAGGGGTTTGCAAACCCCAGTATTTGTGAAATGTTTTACCGGTGAATTTTATGAAGACATATTTCAAACGTGTAAGGATGAGTCATGCAGCTGAAGCCATCTTTTAAGTCTCCAAGTCCATTTTTTGGGAGAGGTTGCACTCCAGAGATAGGTTGCCAGGCACATAAAATTAACAGCAGACTCAGCAATGGTCGAAAACATAACGACTTGTTCCTTAAATCGTCAACCCCCTTATGTAACGCCGTCGCTTTATGATGATTAAGAAAAACATTGTTTTGCGTTTTCGTAGGCACAATGGTGCATCATATTTTACCGTAACGTAATGCAAGTACCTGGTATACAAATTACTTTCTACCTGATTAGTGTCTATTTGTTTGCTTGTTTTTTTGTTGCTGTTGTTGTTGTTGTTGTTTTGCACACAGCACGACTACACGTTCATGTCATTTAGATTTAGTGGAAGTTAGTGTTTGAGATTATAAGCTTTATTGCCAGATTACCCGCGTAAATTGTAAGAACAATCATAAGTACCTTCACTGTCGAGTATCCGTTCGAAACGCTCTAGCTTGTTTTCTGTAAGGATCATAAAACAAACAATGGGTTACAAACAAAATCGAAATTGTTAACGAACATTGCGACTCATATTTATGTTAAAGTCACATTGTTACTCTAACCCAAAAGGAATTGTTTTTATACATTTTACAGAAATCAAACAAAAACGTCCCGGAATATATGCACAGTTTTATTTGCTATCCGCCTTTTATCGTCCTCAAATATGTAACTGAATATGCGAAACGAAACATGACAAATATTGTTGAAATGTATTAATGTTATTTTAACTCACGGATATTTTTAATCAAAATATTACTTTTTTCAGTTCTATTTCAATTGACACGCGTTTCAGATCAGAGCGTTTAATAAACAAACTGTTTTAGAAAACAGGGTCAAGCTATTTTACTTATTAACCTCGACAACTAGGGCGAGAACCACAGATTATTGCCTTCGATGTCAAGAATGCCGTGTCAAGGAAAATTGACAAGGTACATTTTAAAATAAATTGTAGCAGCAAAAAAGTTAATTAGCTATCGCACTGAACGCTTTTACAATTATTCCCGTGAAGTTTTCTTACCGACATGATGCCTGATTTCCTTCCGCAGTTGGGGATCTGTATCAATCAATGAAACTTAGAATGAATACGAGCCAATTTTATTTTGCGACTTTACTTAAGATCGCCTGGGAACCTCTTAAAATCTCTTACGACGAGAGGACACACTTGAGCCATCTATTGAGTAGCAATAGAAACTTGGCCGTCCCGCATAATTTCTATTTCTCTCGCGCATCATCCTTTCTTTCTGGGCTCGAAAATCTTTTGTCACCGTTATAAACGACCATTTGTCTTAGCTGTTACGCACATTTTACCTCGAAAGTCCCGCCCAACCTTCGCTCTAGAGAAAAGCAGTTCTAGAGTCACCGCATAGATGGCGCCAGGGTTCCGGTGTGTTCTAAGACATTTTAAGACGTTTCAAATCACTTTGTTCTAGAGAGTATAGACGTACCTGCACCTTGTAGTAGTTTCTTGAGTTGCCTGAGTTGCAGGTCAGACTTCTCAACGAAGTCTGAAAAAACACGAATATTTAAGTGAAATTGACGGCACGAAATCAGGATGAAGGTATTTTTAAGAGTTATGAAAATACTCTCTGGAGCAGAACAAGGGGAACAAATGACAAACACAAATCTCCTAACACAAATATGTGGCTGCTGTGCGGCCGAAACAATCCGCCTGGTCCTGGTATTGAACCGGGGACCTCTGCATTTCCGATGTCCCCCTTTTTCCGGTCATTTCCAGCTCGCTTGCGCCTTTGCATAAATTGAATTATAAGCATAACCTTAAGATGCAGGCCCATTACTTTTGTTGCTCTTGAACTGGTGGCCGCTAATAAAACCCGCTTGCTCTACTGACGTCTACCTTCTGGTTAGCTCAGTTCGCAGAGCACTCCACTGGAGATGGAGAGGCCCCTTGCCGGATACCAGGACCAGGAGGAATTTTTCGGTCGCGTACCAGTCACCCAGCTGTGTTTGGAGATGTGTGTTTGTGCTTTGACACCCTTGTTCCCCTTCCCCAGGGATTACTTTCATCACTCTTGTTCAGCTCGCTTTTATCTTTGTATAAATCGAATTATCGCCGTAACCTGTTTTAATAGGGTGTATGCATGTTATTTTTAACATAGGTCATAGATAAAAAATACTTCAACACTGTATGACTAATAGGGTTCTAAGTTAGACCTGTAATTCTATAGACGAATATTATTGTTTGTTTACCTCGTGATTAATTCATCATTCCCGTTTGTGCATTTGATTTTTGTATTTGAATAATCTAATGTGAATCATATATTCTATTTAGTCAAGTATTACGTATTTTTTCGCCATCTTTTGTAGGAGCAGGAACACCGGATCCAGCAAAGATTTTATTGGCGACACTTTGACCTTTTTCACTGGCACAAGTTTGTTTTAAAATGGTCAATGTTGGAGGTGTATCATTAATATTAATATGCGTGTTTGGAACTTTAAATTATTTCCCTTATTTTTCTACAAACACGTCAAATTTAGAAACTATTTACTGAGCAAAGATGAACGCAGCTACAAATGGTAATGCTAAATTGGAGTTCCGATCTCAAATAATAGTTAGTGTTGTATATCTGGGAGACACCATTCTACGTTGAGAGCTTGATTCTTGTACTGCTTTAAATAAATTCAAATATTCATTCAAGCATGTAAGAATCAACAGAGAACTACTTAAGAAACATTAATATACATAAAAATGCTAATGCTAACGAATTAAAATTTCGAACTTTTCACTTATGAATGTGCAAACATTGTCATCCATGAAATGATGAATGAGGAACTGCCATAGGTTATATCGTGGAATGAATTATTATTATTAATAAAAACAATTTATGATTGATCAAAGAGTCATCTCTAAACGGTCAATCAGCCGTGCGTAACACTAAAGCGTTCCACGGACGCCCGTGCTATTATTCCTCTACTCATAGTTCTTCTAAGCGAAAAAAGTAACACTTGAATAATTTAGCATTGTAATCTCTATACTATTTTGAAGGATACATGGACAAGTATAAAAACCCAGAATTATTTTTATACTTACATATAAATTAATAGAATCAATTGTTTTACCCGGTCGTTTGTTTAAGCGAATTCCAACTAAAAGCTTAAAGTTCTTTGGCACAAATTATACTGACTCGAAAAATGTTAACACTGCCATAATGCAAAAATCACCTTGCAACACTTTTCTTTGATGTAGAATTCCTGCTTCAGCCCAACCTGTCAGGAAAAAAAAAAGCAAGCATGAAAACGACATAAACATTCTGATGTTTGCTCTCATGTTGTTTTTTTTTTTTTTTTGTGCACGCTCATCAAACAGTTTGGAGGTTGCCGTACTCAAAATGCTTAGCATGTAAGCAGTGGGGCGTACCACTACAAAAAATGCATAAAGCAACTGTCGCTGCCGGCATCAACTATTTTTAAGGTTGCCAGTTTTAAAATTGATAGTGTCTACTACACTACAGAGGTAAAGCAAGCAATTGGCCCTTTTGACAAAAACAAAACTGTACACTATGAGCAGGCCCTTGGCTGATCTTTATGTTGAGATTATTTGAAAAATTGCAGAGCTGATAGACAAAGATATTACCTCGCACATAGGACATTTTTGCTTTCATTCCTGCGAAGATCAGCATTTTTAAAGTGCAAAATGTTTAAAGTGCGCCTTTGATTATTTTTTACAAAAATCATTTTCTGACGACCTTTTGTAAAAAAAAAAGGTGTTCTCTGTCCATGACAGGTTTACTTTCAAACGAACCGTAGCCTGTACTTGGTGTCACATTGTGTCAGCAATATAGAAACGCGAAAATGTTGCAGCAAAATTATTATATATCTGTTTTATATTCATAGTCGTTCAATATCAAATTGCATAAAATAAAACTGAGCTTTACATATACAAAAGAGCCTTATAGAAGACTCATAAATTGCTGCTTGTATGGTTACCCATCGAGCATTGCCTTCGTGATTTTACAGTAAAACGGACTAGTTGTCGAAGTCTTTAAAGGATTCGAATACTTTCTTTTAAAATGGCGTTGCCCATTTACAAAACAAAGGTAAGGTAAACGCTTGTCCGCGGCGAGAGCGCACTCACCGACAAATGCGGCAAAGCCAAGGATGACAGTGAGCCCAGCGAACTTCATAGTTATAAAGCGAGCTTCTGAAACGATAAAAATCGGGTCTCAAAAAAAAATGTATCTCGCACAGGAGCTGAGAAAACGTTACTCACCTTAAGCTGATTGAGGTCGACGTTGTTGGGGGAGCTTCTGGCGAAAATGTAAGACTTTCGTGCTTTCGTCGGCGGTCTTATATACTCACCAGGACAAGAGGTTTTTGACCCTCGCTTGCAATATTAACCAGCAGCGTTGTTACGAAAATGATGTTTGTTTCAAAATAAATATTATAAACAAACTTCAGGGTTGGTCTACACTAACAAGTGGCATCTAAGGGCTTCATTGTGCTTTCATTATTTTTTTTAATGACACGTTTCTCCCAGGTGCTATAGTTGTATATTTAGATCGATGCTCCCTTTTTACTTTTATTTTTGGGGAGTTTAACAACCCAGTGCATTATAACAATCTGCATAGAACATTCACTGACATTTTCCTTCTAAGGGCGTAATTAAGTCTGAAATGATAAGAAACATTTTATGCATATTATGTAATTATCATTGGACGCGTACATGTGGTCGGTAGCTGCTTAAAGTTTAACGCACCTTTTCTTTCTTTTTATTTTTAGAACTTTCGATTCATTATCACCAGTAGCTTTTTGACGCTGCTGCGGTTCAGGTGTTAGGCTCTGGAGGCTCATGATGGGTCTCTGTATCGCGTCTGGGTTGAGGGCTGCTGTGCGGGTCGGTCGTTGAACTCTATTCGTTACCATTTTTATATGCTCAAGGGGCTTGACTATATGGCCGGCCATATTTTATGTAAATCTGGGACTTGGTGGATTACAGAACCTTGAGCCCTGTTTAGGATGCATTTTACAGTTCCTGAGCGAGATAAGACAGTAAAATGTTCTAGGACATAAGCGTCTAAGGTATGCAAGTCCCGTAAAGAGTTTCACGTAATAAGCTTATTTCATGCTTCCCCACCTAAGAAGATTAACTCTAGCCTTATAAGTAAATCATCAGGATGACAAAGGTCATCTGAAGTACCAGACAGTTTCTAGAAACGCAGAACGTGGTTTAGTCTTTTTAAGCTTCTTGCTTGGTGATTTGTCCTTTTTGTTTCTTATTGGCTAATGCCGAGC
The DNA here is from genome assembly GCF_016920785.2 of Ixodes scapularis. Lineage (NCBI taxonomy): Eukaryota > Metazoa > Arthropoda > Arachnida > Ixodida > Ixodidae > Ixodes > Ixodes scapularis. The sequence continues at coordinate 120,141,820 of NW_024609881.1, forward strand.
GGTTCAATGCATCTTTGCGTTTCTTTCTCTAACGAAAAGGAAGCAAATAGTGTTTTGCTTCGTCTTTTTTTTCGGTATCGGTTTTGACGCGGTCCAATAATAGAAATACCTCCCCGTGTTGTGTACTGCACCTTCTTTACATACCTTACAAAGCGTGATATTTTAGGGAAACAAATTTTTGATTACAAGAGAGCAGATGGGGAATCCTTAATGTCGAAATTGTCTGTTTTCCCTTTCTTGAGTGGTTTTGATTAGCGTACCGTAAATAAAATTTGGGTGTTGTTTCACATCAAACTGATAAAATCTCAGGCTGTCTGCATTCCTGTTTTAAATATTTCCGCTTGTCTACTTTCCCCCGTGGTTTACATCTAAAATTAAACGAAGTATCCGAAAACAAAAAGCGTTTATATAAGCGTGCGAAGACTTAGAAAACGATTGGACCTCCTCTCAAACGCATGCCTTATATATGCTGCAAGAAAGTGATAACGAAGAGGCCAAGCGGAGTTTCTTTGACATTTATTCTCGAATATTCTATGGTCAGACCCCAAGGAATTTCGGAGGGTTGTAAACCCACACCCTGCAAGTGTGGTTCCGTGCTTCGGTTTTTGTGACACCTTACTTGCTGAATCTCAGTTGGTCGACCAGTTCAACGAGTTTTTCAGCAGAGTTTTCACTGATGAGAATGTTTTTTTTTAGATTCGACTATGATAGAAAGCTCAATTGAAAGCAATGTGGAAGATATTGTCATTTCTAGCTTTGGGGTTCTATGTGCCATTGACCGATTGTCCGCTAACTCTTGTCCTGGCCCGGATGGCATATCTACAAAGTTATTAAATCTAACCAAATCAATTTCTGACCGTCTTCTGAGAAGGCTGTTTCAACAATCACTCTCCATGGGTGAATTACCTGACAATTTGAAATATTTCCCTGTTGTTCTTATATTTAAGACGGGGGGTAAAAATACATTTGACAACTACAGATCCATCTCACTAACCTGTTTTTTATGTAACCTTATAGAACAGATTATATCGTAGCAAAATATCACCCACCTAGCTATCAATCAACCTCATTTTATTAGCTTTTTGCGTTGACGTTCATGTGAGGAGCAGCTGTTGGATTTGTTAAATGACCTTGATCATTCTCTTCACCTTTCCAGACACGTCGATGCCATTTTAATTGCCTTCGCGAAAGCGTTTGATCGCGTACCACTTAACCAGTTAATATATAAGCTTACTAAACTAAACTTATGCACAGGTACTGTTAAATGGATTGAAAACGTTTGACTAACTGACGCCAATCAGTTGGGATTGTCAAACGCCTCTTTTCCCCTCTTCCCGTGACGCACGGCTCGGTACTGGGTCCTGTGCTTTTTCTTATGCACATAATTTGTCTTCACTTTAACATCAAATCTTGCGGTTGTCTTTTCGCAGATGATTACACAATCTACAGTCCCGTTATGGCCTCACATTAGTAGAATTTTGCAAGACGACTTACGCACAGTTTCGAACTAGTGTTCGAAACTGTGCGTAAGCGTTCTCCTCATCTCAATGTAAACTCATCCTTTTCCTTGCAATTTTAGTCACGCGTTTGTTCTGTAGAACTTCGCAGCGCAGCACGTCTATCAGTGACACCCGGTTGATGCAAGTGAATACACATGAAGCAAAAGCTGTGACCTTAACCTCGAAGTGACATCTTACTTCTTACATGTACTTCAATAATATGACGCCGTTAAAAATGTGTCATTCTTTAAATATCTTGGCGTTTAACTCTCAACGGACTTAACGTGACACCGTCACATTGAACACATTCCTAACAAGGCGTCGCGAACTCTTGGCTTTCTGAAATGAACACTATTTGAAGTAAACCTAGATACAAAACTTCTTGCCTACACTGCCCTTGACAGATTTCAACTTGAGTATGCAACAGTCATCTGGCAAGCTCGTCATACATATCTAGCAGAAAAGATTGAATCTCTTCAAAACAAAGCTGCCAGATTTATACCTTGCGACTACTCCCGACACACAAGTGTAAGCAGTTTAAAGCATCGACTTAACTTGTCGCCCCTTTATACAAGAAGGCACCTTGATCACTTGTGATTTTTTCATAGCCTTGATTAAAGTCCCCCACCTTTTAACATTAACCCCATATTTGCGCGAACGAACATGTTTAAAAACTTGCCACTACTCCTCGCTATACCGGACTGGCACAGCCTCTTCAGAGAAATTGCCTTAGTCAGCGATCATCCGACCTTTGTCTCCGGTCTAGACAGGTTAAACCTTGAAATGTCTCGTATCCCTGCGATATTTGTTGTTATCAGTGCCTTGCGTCTGGTGTACATGTTTCTATTGTGCCCCATCTTTTTCTTATATGTTATGCTTCAAGGCCACAATTTCGCAAAATGCTTTGTACCTTCAACTTATGCTTTGTACCTTTATTTTCTTTATCTTTGTTTGTTTGTTTTTTTGCCACTTGGTTCAGTTTTACCAATCTTTGTATTACGACCCCCTTATTCATTGTCGGGGGTCTTTAAGGTTACAATAAATAAATAAATAAGTAGCCTATTCACAAACGACAATCTCGACACAACCAAAAACGGCAGCGGGTACGGTATGTCAGGAAGGCGTTGGCGTGACCCATCCAATATTTCACAGATATCGGCTGGTTCACAAAGGCATCAACACAATCTTACCGATTATTTGACATCAGTATCAACGTAATACTGCGTGCTGCCTGGGTGATTGCTGATCGATAATAGGTTTATATAGATCACCTTGAAGTTTAGAATTATACTTGAGTGCGAAGAAATAAAAGTCAGAAGAGGACGAACAGCTGTCTACCAACGAATAATTTGGAATGTATAATCACTTCTACAACTAAAACTGGAACGAGGTTCTAGCAATGGATGATACCGATCTGGCAACAGAGGCGTTTACTGCAGTTGTAAATGACGCCATAGATATCTTTGTTCCAAAGAACATTTCTCGCATTTATATTTACCCTGATTGGTTTGCGAAAGATTCCAAGAATTGCTTAAGAAATAAAGACCATTTTCATAAGCGCTTTAAGAAAACTGGCTTGAACCTCTGGTATACAGAATTTAGTATTTATCGTGCTCCCGCAATAAACGACAGCACATCAATAATGTCGAACGTAGTTTAATTCGCTACCGCAAATCCTTTTGGAAGTTGGAAAAGCAACAATCTCGTGACGGTGCACAGGGTGTTGCACTGCGAAATTGTAGAGATCGAAATGCTAGTTATATTTCCTCCTCTGCAGAAGTCGCAAATATTTTGATGACAACTTCAGAAAATGTTACACGATCGGTCCACAGGTTGCACAGCCCTGTGATGCTCATGTTAACTGCCCGGACACGTTTTTTGGTTTTAGAGTAGATAACGAAGAAATCGTAGAGGCTATGACACACCTCAAGCAAAATTTATTGACTGGAGCAGACCTCGATCCAAGTTGAATTATCAAGGGTTGTGGTCACTTGCTTATAACGATTTTGAAGCACATTTTTAATATATCGCTGGGTTCTGGTGTATTCTCAGGAGGTGGTTGTCGTTCTTATCTTAAAGGGGGTGATGCTTCAGTTGTCCTGTCTTGCGCTTGTCCTGTCTACATGTTCTGTTCTTTGTCCTTTGTCTAACCTTTGCGCTATTTAATTTTTATATTATGCATATCTAACTAGCCCACCTGAATATCTTAGTACGATGTCCGTAATCATCGCTCTGTTTTGTTATTATGCGGGTATTCGAAGGTGTTTGAAAAGTTGAAGCATAAAAGTACTGTTTTATTTTCGTCAGAAAGTGAGGGCCGTGCAGCATGGCCATTGACCTGTTAGACAAAGAGATAGCGTTTTTGCGAGCAACGGTGAAGCCTGGGATTGGTTGAGGTTAAGCGGTTTGAGTGTATATATGTCCCCCTCTTTTTTTCAAAAATAAACAGTTGAAGTAGCGCCCCGTGTTGCAGAGTCTTCCTTTTGTCCTCGTCTTAGGCGCCATCATGGCGTCAAATTCCCAGTGCCAACTAGCCCAACAATCTGCATTGGTGCAGCATGGGTTCATAAAAAGTCGGTCGGTTGAGACCAACTTGTGTTCCTTTTTAAATTACTCTGTACCTGTTGTTGTGAACAAGGGGCTGTTAAATGCTATTTAATTCGACACGTCTAAAGCATTCGATAAAGTTGACTATAACCTGCTATTTAACAAGCTTTCTTTATGTGGTTGTTGTTCGATATTATTTATCTCGTTTAAAAGTTATTTGTCATATCGTACGAATAGTGTTCACATTTCTGGCACCTACTTTAAAATGTTTCGTTCAACTTGAGGTGTCCCCCAGAGGTCTCTACTTGTGCCGCTTCTGTTCTTGATATTTGTTTGCGATATAACATCATATGTCAAAAAAGATTGAAATACTATACTGTCCGCAGATGACATTAAGATTTTTAGGAGTGTCAATTTTCGTGACTAACATACTGCGCTGGTGTTCAGCGAACAGCTTTCTTCTAAATTCACTTAAGGCGAGAGCTCTTTCTTTTTGCCGACATCGTGATGTTGTAGCTTCCGCCTACGTTTTAGGAGGAACGCAAGTTGAACGCGTGCCCGTTGTTAAGGATATCGGTGTGTATGTTGATAGTGTGCTTTCATTCAATGCTCATGTGTCGTTTATTGTCGGAAACGCAAAAAAAAATGTTGGGCATGATTTCCCGTATAACTAAGCCATTCAAAACCCTGCATGTTTGATTTATTTATTTTGTGAGCTGGCATGATCTAGTTTTACATTCGGTTCAGTTATTTGGAATTCACTACTCGCACACGCTGGTTGAGCATTAAATATGTGTAAAAAATGCAAGTACGCATTTTATATGATAGACACTTCCAACGTCGCGTTTATTATGATAATGATTTTCTTCTTAATAGAGTTTCTCTCGTACCTTTGCCAAACAGAAGACTCGAACGTGATCTAGTTTTCTTACAGAACGTTCTGAATAGGGTGTTCGACACTGACTTGCATTTGGGCTGTGGTAATTGTCTCGTTCTTTGCCGTGTTACTAGATCTTTTACTATTTTTTTACGTTCATTCAATTTGTAGTGTGCTGCCAAGGTCTCGTTTGCAAACTTTGTTCAATAAAAGCGCGGTGTCTAGCCTGGATATATTGTGATATTTCAGCTTGCCGTAAAAAGTTAAGATTCCACAAAGCAATCATTTAGAGCACGCACTTCTCTTCAACAGGTCAATTTTATGTTATCTCAACCTTTGATCGGCTGTTTGTTCAATTAATGTTTCCTTTTTTATTGTGTGTAGCAAAGTAAATACCACTGTGGTTGTGAAGATTTTTTATTCTTATAATAATATTATTATAACTTTTATTGCAGTATGCGGAAATACTGGGACGAATTTAAGATCATTGTTGATGAAGTACGTAACCATATTGATGCAATTGTGTTAACCGAAATAAATGTCAGCGCTGATAATCTGTGTCAGTTTAAACTGGAAAGATTTCAAAACTTCTTTTATACTCGTTCATCTACTCGAGGAGGCGGAATTGGTGTGTTTATAAAAGACACGTGGATGACAACTCAAATCGATATCCAATTTAACCACTCAGAAAGCTTGATGTTTAGTATTTCCAATTCTAAACACACAGTTTGCTTGCTAGCACTCTATCGACCTCCATCGTCGAACTGCACATACTTCTTAGAGGAGTTAAAACAAAGTCTAGGAAAACTATCAAACGAAGCACAGTTACTTTTGGTAGGAGATATAAATATTGACATCCTCAAGACATCCAAATCATTTGTTTGTGATTATCTATCACTACTTGCTGAATTCGGGATAATACCTACCATTAACCGTCCTACCCGAGAAGAAGTGTTAAACGGGAACCTCGTCTCTTCCTGCTTAGATCATATAAATATTAGATCTTCCGATTCTTCTATCCACTCCGCTGTCATTCTACAAAAGCTCGCGGATCACTACTTTATTGCTTGTAAATGCGTTTTTCATTCAAGAATAGTTCATAACATTGAGAGTACGTTTCGTTTGGAGAGACTTGATTTTGGTACTTTCGATCGGTTCATTAAGAACTATGACTGGAGCAAATTTATATCCTCCGTTAATAGCATGAACATGTATTCTGCGTTCGTGGACATCATTAGAAAATTTCGGAACTTATCGACAACGATTGTGCACGTTAAAAAACGTAGACCTTCATTGCCCTGGCTTACATCAGATATCCTTGCAGCTATAACTCGTAAAGAAAAATTATGGAAAAGATTTCGGCGCTCTCCCAACGACATTAATCTTGAAATAGAATGTAAAATACAAAGAAATAGGGTTAATGCTTTAATTAGATCAGCAAAAAGAAACTATTATGCTAAAAAGATTTCTGACGCTCGTTCTGACTCTAAAAAAACTTGGTCGATTGTAAACGAGCTTCGTGGTCACATGCAGACAAGCGCGACTGAATCATTAAAAAAGCATTTCGGAACAGACTTAACTTCTACTGTCAATGCCTTTAATGATTTTTTTGTAAACTCACTCACGCACTCATCTAATGATGATGTACTAACATCCCATATTCCGTTTACCTCTGAATCCGCTTTTCTTCCAACTCTTTCAGAGCCAGATTTGCGGTCATATCTGTTTGGTTTCAAACGCTCTAGGTCGGCGGGTGTTGATGGCCTGACAGTTCGTGACTTATGTCGAAATTATGACTCCCTGAAAAACGTTCTCCTTGTTCTTATAAATAATATCCTAAAAACAGCTCATGTACCTGATGAATTAAAGCGGGCCTTGGTTGTTCCTCTCTTCAAGGGTGGTGCACCAAGCCAAGTTTCTTCATACAGGCCTATTTCAATATTGTCTTGCATATCCCAGATATTAGAGAAACATGTTTTTGTCGTTATGTCCGGGTTTCTTGAGAAGTACAACATAATCTCGCCGCATCAATACGGGTTCGTAGCTGGTCGCGGTACCACTCATCTTCTTGAGACTTTTTCTGACATGATACACTCGTCCTTTGAAAACAACATGTATACGTGCGCCATCTTCATTGATGTCGCCAAGGCATTCGATACCGTTAACCACACCATCCTTTTACACAAGCTTCATAGGGTGGGCTTTCGTGGTCCGTTCCATGATTTACTAAAAAGTTTTCTCACGAATCGTTCCCAAGTTGTATCGATAGATAACGTCCGCAGTTCTCATGCTTCCTTAACCTCTGATGTTCCACAGGGCTCCATTTTGTCTCCACTATTATTTAACATTTTTGTAAACGATATTTCAACAGTAATGACCACTTCTAATTTATTCCAATACGCGGATGATACTCTCATATTCTCACAGCATCTTATATACCAGCGTGCAATAGAAATGCTCCAAGCCGATGTAACTAAAATAATGAACTGGTTCTTAGCAAATAAGCTTCGTGTAAATGCTTCCAAAACCAAGCTGATATGCTTTCACAATCCATTAAAAAATGTCAGTTTGACTTCTCCACTGTTTCTACACGACTCCAGCTGTTCATGTGATAATTGTAAACCTGTTGAGTATGTGAACTCAGTGAAATACCTAGGCCTTAACTTTGTCTGTGATCTTTCGTGGAACACACACATGTCTTATATATGCCAACGATTGAGAACTGTTTCTTGCTTGCTTTACCATATAAAAGGATTTCTACCATTGTCACTTAAAAAAAGCATTACGCACGCGTTAGCCTACAGCATACTCAGATACGGCATCACTGTTTTTTTTAACTGTCCTCAGTTCTGGCATCTGAGAGTTGATCGTATTCTAAAAGGAATTTTGAAAAGTGTCGCATATAGCAAAGACTTTCTATCCTGTGACAACTTGTTTGCCACTCTCGAGTTACCTTGTTTCCACTCACTATTTCTCCAAACTGTTATATGGCGACACTTCTGGGGAAGTGAGTTCAAAGTGTCGTCAAGTCCACTTCGTGATCTGAGATCTGCTCCGCGTTTTCAAATTCCACGGATAAGAACTCATTATGGTGAAAGTATTCGCTCATTCTATGTCCCAAAAATATCTAATGAAGTCCCTGATTCTTTGCTTCTCCTTACTTCAAGCAAGACATTAAAGAAATTTCTGAGGAGCTCGATCTCCGACGTGTATAGACAGCGAACTTTACTGCTTTTAACTCGTTTCTTTGTCCTTACATATTGCATATTCCCTTGTGTCATCCTTTTTTCTTTTCTTTTTCACTAAAGCACTTTTTTTATTTTTTTTTTTTTGGACACACAACGTGACTAGTGGATGTATTGTGTGAAATTTTCTATTTGTTCCTATGCATTTTGTTTTTTTGTGTGAACACACCCTGAGTGAATTTGCCTGACTCAGCAAGATACATTCGTGTCTTCAATACGATATTTATTGTTGCATTTTTGCGTAATTTCGTGCGCGAAAGTGTGTGCCATCGAGTGCTTTTTTTTTTTTATGACTCATCTTTATGCTACATACAAACACGACTAAAACACCAACTCTGACTTTTCGCCTGTACTCTGATGAAACATTGAATGTGTGTGTGTGTGTGTGTGTGTGTGTGTGTGTGTGTGTGTTTTCCCCTATGTTCACGGCAATGAGAGTCCGTGTGAATATCCGGTCTGCCACACCAAATGCTGGATCTGGTCCCACAAGCCTCTGCTGCTTTGACCAGACCCGAGACTCAAGTGGTTATATTTTCATTGTTGAATAAAAAATTATTATTATTATTATTATTATTATTGCCCTTTTACCGCTGTAAATTATGAGACAAGTCCTAATCACATTCATAGTAGAGTATCGCTTCCAACGTCTTTAGTTCCCGTTCTGTAGGGATCTGTGGGGATTTATGTTGGCGTCACATTGTTATTCAAACCCATAAGGAACCATTTCTTTTTCAAATTTTTAAAGAAATCAAATAAAAGTGCAAAAAAGATGCACATTTCTTGTGCATTGAAATTGTTAACGCTTTCAACTGTGTAACTGGATATGCAAAATGAGACAATACATTTAGTTCAAAATATTGTCACGAATGAAGAGGTGATGAAACAAAGAATACCTGAGGAAACTGAAACGTTTAAGGGGGCGAGCTTGAGCCCAAACTCCTGCTTATTATTGCAATTTCGAGGGACGACGCCTGATTACCGGTCGCGCTCTCGCCGCCGGCCATTTATCTCGTAACATTCAATTACCAGACTGGTTAACGAAATCGACTGAAAAAACGAAAACCTTCGCAGGAGTTTGGGATCTAAGGGTGCTCCTAAAACGAGCAAAGACACTAGCTTAGAGAGGAGAAAAAAAGTGAAAGCCGTTGAGAACTTCCTGTAACGCCGAATTGGAGCGCAGCTCTTGAGGAGGAGGAGGGAAGGGTACTGAGAGGAGGGTACACCCCTCCTCCTCCTTCTCCCCTCATTCTTTAATATGCTCCGGGGGTTCACCTGACCTCGGGGGGAGGGGGTCACGTGACCTCGGGGGGGGGGGGGGGGGTGGAGGGGGTCACGTGACCTCGGGGGGGCGGTGGAGGGGGTCACGTGACCTCGGGGAGGGGGGCCCACGTGACGGGGGGTCACGTAAACTCGGGGTCACGTGACCTTGGGTGACCTTGGGGTGACCTTGGGGGTCACGTGGCCTTGGGGTGACCATTTTTACGCCGATGGCGACGCCAACGGCGACGGCGACGCCGCTTAAGTCGGAAACTGGCGCCTAATGCTACGTTTACACTTGCAGATCCATCAGCGAATCCGCCCAGCTTTTGCCGCTGGGGCGAAACGCTGGGCGGAAAACGCGGCGGCGAGCCGTTTAGGTCCGGGATCTATTTCTGCCGCCAAACGAGGCGTTTCGCCTACCGGAAGTGGCATTCTTGCGCAGCGCGACGCTGGCTACGTCATGAGTAGTTGTTCTTCCGGGTGCTGCAACACCCGGGATTGGCCGGAGACAGTCGAGGTGGGAACTCTCGAGCCTCCTCGTCATATTTGACGAAATGTTACGAGAACAGATGTCGCAGCCGGCGCCGCCGCCGCCGCTTGAAGGAAATAGATGTAAACGCTACCCGCTCGTCGCCGCCGCCGCCGGGAGCGGATCCGCTCCCGCGGCAGCGGATTTCTTCTCAGGTGTAAACGTACCATAAGAGCTGCGCTCTAAAAGTGAAAGCCTTTACAACTCCCTGTAACGCCGAATTGGAGCGCAGCTCTTGAGGAGGAGGAGGGAAGGGTACTGAGGGGAGGATAGACCCCTCCTCCTCCCCTCATTCTTGTATATGCTCCGGGGGGGTCACCTGACCTTGGGGGGGAGAAGGGTCACATGACGGGGAGTCACGTGACCTTGGGGGTCACGTGACTTTGGGGGTCACGTGACCGTGGGGGAGGGGTCACGTGACCTCTGGGGGTCACGTGACTTCGGGGGTGTCACATGACTTCCGGGGGGAGGGGGTCACGTGACCTCGGGGAGGGCGTCAGGTGACCTTGGGTGTCACGTGACCTTGACCTTGGGGAGTCACGTGACCCTGGGGGAGGGGTCACGTGACCTCTGGGGGTCACGTGGCCTTGGTGTGACATTGGTGTGTCACGTGACTTCGCGGTTACGCCGACTGCGACGGCGACGCCGACGCCGCTCAAGCCGGAAACGGGCGCCTAAGAGCTGCGCTCTAAAAGAGAACAGACGATAGCGACAAAGCGTCGCGGGCGTCGAGGTCGGCGTAACAGCAGGATCGGACGCTGGGGCGAGAATGACTACGCTCACCATGTGGAGGAGTCCTTTATGTACCCGCGTGGGTTTCTGAAACATTCGGTGTAGAACTTTTGGCACGTAGAGCATTCTGAACTCGATCAGACGAAAATGTTCTCGAACTTACGAGAACGCCAAGTCGAAAAAATAAATAAAAGAACATTCCAATGACTGGGATCGAACCTAGTGGAGCGTGGTATCTATTCCGCCACGCTGGAGCTCGCTCGGCGACGCGCGTGGCAATAAATGGATGTCAATTTTAGCTGACCAATATTTTCAAGCAGGACACTAATTTGTTCAGTTCATCTATTTTAAATTACGCGTGCTTCAAATCTGAACGTTTAAAAACCAACTGCTTTAGAAAACGAGGCTGAGTTATTTAAGTTATAAACTCCTAAGCTAGGACAAGAACGGCTGATTATTGCAATCAATGTGAAAAATACCGTGTCAAGGAAAATTGACAAACTACATTTAAAAATACATTGTAGCAGTAACACATTAAACTAGCTGTAGCACTTAACGCTCTTACGATTCATTCATTCATTCATGCATTCGTTTTTTATTTGGATTTTCACCGGCAATACCGGGTAGGGAGTCAGGGGCAAAAGGTATTCCTTCCTTACAGGGCCTCCACCCCCTGCACAGTTCAGAACAGCACGCAAGTATATTTGCCATGCTAAACAAATGCGCCGGCGACCAGTTAAAACTAAAACGCCGAACAACATAAAACTATTAATAGAGTTCAAATAAAATAGAAATAAAATTGGAAGCAGAAACAACAGTAACATTTGTGACAGCCCTCAGTTTCTATAAAAAAAGCAATCTGAACGGCAAGAAGAGACTTCTATATAATATATTTCGCTCATAACCCCAATGGTCATGAGGAAAAAAATACGAACGTCGTCTGGGGTGCAGTAGAAGATGCATTCCAGATCCGCAGGGAAGAGGTAACATGGTGAAGTGAAGTTAAATATATACACACCGCAGAGTCATAAAACTAATATATATGTCGGCAGGTTTAGCTTTGGTGATTATGAGCGATATTGTGCGTTATAAGAACGTTCTTTGCAGCTTGTTTATAGTTTAGATAAGGCACAAGAAATCGAGATGATTTCTTCTGATAACTCTGTTCTTGCTTGCCGTAGTTTGTGCGCATGGTTGACTTTCTTCTTGTGTCATGTCGAAATGTAAATTGATTATTTGAACTCTCTTGATTTATCTCAGAGTTTTTGCTTATATATCCATTTCAATAATTTAAAGTAATATGTTTGGTTTCTCTTAAGAATTGCGTGTGTTGTGAAAATATGTGAACTATTAAATTCGATTATATTTCCTTTGTAGTTTTTGAGCAGGCGTAGCGCTCTTTTTTGTACAACAACTATGTTGACATAATTAAAAACATCTGTTCTGCCCCAATCAAAAATCTGTAGCATATTTTATAATAAAGCAAAGTCTAATACAACGTTTTCTTTATCCAGGCAGGAACAAGAGTTGCTATTTTTTTGTATTCAACCAACCAATCTGCTTAGTTTGGTCACATAGGTTGTCCATTTTAATTCTTTATTAAGCCAAAAACCCACACATTTTTGATCTGACAATGACTTGATTAAAATATTTTCATATTTAATAGAAGTCAAACCATCACTTCGTTTGTTTACTGGTGTATATAGTTTATATTTTGCTTTATCCTTGTTCAGTTGTAATCTGTTATTTTGAAGCCAAAACGAGAGCTTTGTTAGATATTCGTTTGTTGATTTTTCTAAAGCAGATGTTGTTTTGCCTTTCACCTTTTTTTCTTGTATTTTGTGCTGCTTCTTGTGCTTATCGCGTTCTTGAAAGCCAATCCCGACGTTGAAGAAAAGAACGAAGTAGTTGAATACACAAGAGTTGTAAGTTCAGCGCGTGTGTTTTTTATGAATATTAAACAATTGTCCTCTATTGAAACGTTTTGACGCTTTTTTAACAATAACTTAGTAGTACACGTAACGGATAGATAGCCGTCGATCACGACATAAAGTAAATTTTCTAATACCTTTTTGATCGTCAAAACCCATCTTTAAACGACCAATCAACAATACTCAAACCTGATGCATTCAATAGACGTGTAGTACACGATCACGATTTGTTCCTCCTGATTTTGTTTTGTGTTTAGCACAAAATTCGTTTTATGGGTTGTTTGAAAATGGCAAATACAAACACGTTTCAAAAAGTAACTGTACTCGCCTGTTATGCCTAAACTTTTATTTAAACATTCTTTTTTTTTTTTCAGAATGCGCTCACAAGAATGACTTGAAGCACATTCGACTCAACAGCCTTTTGCAAGTTGGAGGGACATCAAAGTATAAAAAAAAAACATTGTCAAAAATAAGGCTGACACAAATGGAAAATATGGGTTTTAACGCGGTAAACGTGCGCCAAAGGAGCCGAATGCAAAAAGGATCGCAAGCGTCAATGTTAGCCGTCCTTGTCCCCAAATTCCTCACACCCCTCGTTGCACCCACACCTCCCGGCGCCCTTGCACACATGGGACGTCGGCGACTGTTCGCGTCTTCGTTTAAAACAGAAGCACGGCCATCTGCAGCTCCGGAAACACAACATTAAGGTGATGGTCGGTTGGCCAACGGTAAGTAATGACAACTCCGAACGTTTCACAGAAGACGCAGAGACACCCACACATCACAGTCGATGCACAGCGGTTGCGAGAACAAGGGACCTCAAAGAGCCGCAACCCGCTCGCAGTCCTCGTAGCGTCACAGCGTTGTAGTCTTTGAACCGTTGGTTGCAGATGTCGCAGCCAGGGTTAGGGCCCCGTAGTCGAGGCGGCCGAGGCAGACGAGGCACGATATGTGGCCGAAGTGGCCGACGCCCAAGGACAGTCGCTATCGCAGCTGGTCGCACGTGCCTTCTAAGCCCAGTGTACGTAGCAGTGTCGGCATCGTTTCGAAGCTTAGCTGCTTATGACGGATGCGTTTACTCTTTTTTTCTTTATGAATGTCGAAAACGCTACGGCATAGAAACGACTGAAGGACCGACCTCGTCGTCTTGGCCCCTGCGTAAATGGCTTAGATACAACCTGGGTGTCCAAATCTTGTTTATCAGACAGCGTGTTGATGAAGTTAGTCAGTGTATAATAAGGACTTTAATTTTCCTTCCATCGGTCTGGGTTTGTTTAAGTTTGTCTTAGTAAATTAAACAAAAAAAAATATAACAAAAAAAAATGAAAGACGTTCACAATTTTCTGTAACACCGAATTAGAGCGCAGCGCTTGAGGAGGAGGAAGGAGGGCACGGAGGGGAGGGTATGCTTCTCTTCCTTCCCCGCTAAATTTAGCGGGGAATATTGTCCGCTACACTTAGCGGAAATATTTTACCCTCGTGCCGTCACATGTGACGTCACCGCGGTAAATTTAGCGGGAACATTTTTCTGTCCAATTCAGCGGAAAATTTTTCCCGCTAATGTTAGCTGCGTTTAGCGTCACGTGATGTCCCGCGCGACGTCATACTTCACATGTATTTATAATGACGTCACACGTGACGTCATGTCTCACATCCCGAGGGTAACGTCCTGTCATTACCCTCGTGACTCTCGTGAGGGTAACCCTCGTGAGGGTAACACTCGCGACCCTCGTGAGGCTAATCCTCATAACCCTTTTGAAGGTAACCCTCGTAACCCTCACGAGGATAACCCTCGTGACGTCCCACGTAAAATCACGTGAGACGTCATCATAGGAAACGTCCCATAATGCAACGCGCTGTTGCGGCGACGACGACGGCCACGCCGCTCAACCCGGAAACAAGCGCCTAAAAAGTGGTGTCTAAAAAAAAAAAGAACTTTGCTTGTTTTAGGGATCCAGCCTTCGACCACTTCGTCAATAGTGCGATGTTCTATCCCTGCGCTAACTGTTCCTTTCCTCTTAACTTTCGTACCTCCCTTCTCTGGGAGCGCGTCCTCAACAAGGAAGAACAGTCGCTACTGCTGCCTTTTTTCTCCGTGTTTTCTTAGAGTGCAGTGCATAGTAATTTGACACATCACTTCTAATAATGTTGCGTGGGTTTTACTAGACTGCTCACTTTGCGACCATGCGGATGTCCGGGGTTTGAATCGTCTTCACGGTTAATGTGTTTAGCTTTCTTATATCGTCTAGAATGTTTCCCATAATCAGAATGATGCTGGTAGCTTCTTCTACAAAAACAATAACAAGATGTCGCTATAAAAGCAGCCATGCGTGGCTGCAGGAAGTTGGTCTATCGCCAGTATTCAATAATGCCGCTACGTTAACACCGACGCCGGCGATACCTTTTGTATTTGTCTCCCTTGGCGCACGTTAACCGCATTAAAACCCATATTTCTCATCTTTGTCACCCCTTATTAGTGGCAATGTTTTCTTTATACTTTGATGTACCTCCAACTTGCAAAAGATTCTAGCGTCGAATGTGCTCCAAGTCATTCTTGTGAGCGTATTCTGAAAAGAGTGGATGTTGAAATAAAACGTTTTGGCATAAAAGGCAAGTGCAGTTACTTTTAAAACGTATTTGCCAATCTCAAACGACCGATAAAACACATGTTGTGTTTAACACAAAATGAAATTAGGAGGAGAGACAAATCGTGATCATGGACACATATCTATGGTTTGAAAAAATATATATTTCTTTATTCAACGAACAAATACTGTCAACAATAAATCTCCATTCCGTGATATTATCGGCAAGTTAAAGTAGCTGCGCAACGATTTTAACGTTGAAAGAATTGGCATCTTCTGCTTTTGATAATGTTCACCTTGTAAGAAATGACAGAAAACACACCTCCTTTCATTGAAATGTTGTGATTCTGCCGCGTGATAGCGAGGCAAAACTTAGAATATTCCCCGACCTGCAGCCGCGAGCGGCGGCCATGAAAAACACGCGGCGTGACGTGAATGGGGAAACTTGTAGAAAGGTAGCAAGTTGTGCGAATACCTGCTCGATAAAAGATAACGTTTCTATAAATCTTTTCGCTCCAACATATATATATATGTTGGAGCGTCAAAAACCTGGTATCATCGACAAAACTTTTATTATACGGAGTTCTAGTTCTATCCTAGGTCCACAAAACCGTCAGCGCTCTCTGCTACCGCGAACAACCGCCAGAAGCCAAAGGGGGAGGGGGACAGGGCCGGACGGGTATGGCCGAACCCGGATGAGACTTTCCTCCTTTCACCATATTGTTTGCGCGGCGCCCGCCAGCACGTGGTCACGCGGTCGCGAGCGGATGAGTTCTCGCTGCTCACTGATGGCTCTAAAGAGAGAACTTCTCCGGAACCCCGCGCCTTCCCCATCAGTGTCACTGCGCACGTGACCTGGAAGACGACGTACGAGATGAGAGGCGAGAAAAACCTGGATCTTTTTCATTTTTTCAAATAAAAACTAGGGCAGCCAGGCAAAATCTGTCTTCTGTAGTTCACTTCAGAAGTGTCAGGCATCAACTTCCACAATAATTTAAGCAAAGCCCTGAAATTGTTGCACAGCTCCTTTAAATGGTTAGAGATTCAGGGTTTGGTCTTCTTTGCAAAGCGTTTTTGGTTGACTGATGTTAAAATAATTGATCACTAACATTGTATCCGCCGTGATGTTATTAAAAGTGATCATCTTCATCAACGACCATCGCATACGCAAACTATGAATGCGAAACTGATGGGTTGAGTGAACCAATCAAAACATATTCTATAGCCGTTCATTCGAATCGAATAGGTTAGTCAATACATCCGGTATGTAAATAATCTATCATAGTTTCCAGAGCTGCACCTCAACCCTGCAAATATGCGGTATTTATATAACTTTTTTGTGTGGAGCATAATTATTAAAACATATTAAATATGCTTACAATCTGATGGCCTGTGGTAAGTTAATACAAAAGAATAAAGCATGTAGATTCTGCTAGAGACATTGGAACAGACATGATTATCTCCTTCCGCAATACTACACGTAAAAATTGTCAATCGCTATTCTAGCGAGAATAAATATAACCAACTAACAAAAAAACTAAGCTAATGTCTGAAAATTCATTAGGTTGAAGATAAACCAAATACTTAGATTGATGGTGTACAATAAACAAACTGGGGGAGTTTGAGGCTAAAATAATTAAATAAAAAACGCTCAAGTTTCCATACAGAACTCAAAATTTATTGAAGACACACCAGCAACTTATAACTCATATATCTAGAGCACTAGATAAGAACTATAAAGTGAAAAAAGGCTGGTTGAGTTCTTGGATGCTTAAAATTTCTTCAAAGGTCTTGCGACAGCTTGGTCAGGTCTAAAGCCAGCTTTCCGTCCTGGAAAACGAAAAAATTAGATGAAGTAATTATGAATATCGAATGCAGGGTCACTTTAACGACTTTGTTTACATCTAAAATACTGGCATTTTTTGCTGCTGGACAATACCAATGTTCTAACGCATCCATATCAATGTCGAAGATGTTTCTGCATTGCATAAAGTTCAGAAAAGGCGTTTTCCGCATTTGAAGGTACTTAGTTAATGATGGAAAATCTAAACGTATTAGTAAATACGTTCTGCATGGGAAACAAAAAAGACTGTAACACCTTTTTGTGGCGTTTAAGAAATTCTTAAATTAAGAAACTAAAAATTTTCGTACATGAGGGGACACAAATTTCGGACTGTACTACTATTTTTATTGAATACTCAGACCGGAACAGAAAGGGATATGAAGTTATTCTAGGTTCTTATTGACACCAAGCTTCCAAGAATTTTGGTAATTGAGCAGTTGTGACAGTGGTCTTCCTAAAAATGTTGATTTTAGCGTTCGTTTTTATAAACAAATTAATCTTTCCAAACATGATTTCAGTGTGGAAGTAACAAAAATAGCCTTATTTAGAATTCTAGGGTTAAATTTCTGAAACCACTTTATATCAAAAATCGCAAGAATTACGAGTATACCAATGATTCACTACACATTTTATTTTTAATTCGGAATTTGTTGTTTCTTTTTGGCTGAGAGGGTGGTTCTAAAAAATCTAACAGAAGGAAAAGACGAAATGTCACGAACAAAGCCCACAACCCTACCCTCCAAATTTAGCAAAACTGTTTGTTTGTTTGTTTTAGTCGAGGGTGATTGTGAAAGAAATTTAACGCCACGAACATATCGTACATGGTCACGTTACAGTGGTGCCACGTGGTCAGCGACCAGTTCACGTGATACGGTGACACTATGTGGCCACGTAAAGACAGGGTGTCACGTGACTTGGTTGCCGACCAGGTGACCAGTTTGGTGGAAAGCTAAGTAGTTTGTACTTATAACAAATGCCACGGGTGAAACGTGTAGGGGCACATTGAGTCCAAGGCTGACATATATGCATTCAGATATTTATTTATTGTGCTTCTATTTATTTATCTATTTATTTATTTATTTATTTATTTATTTTGAAGATACGACTGTAGTGATCATTAAGTCACTGATCCCACAATTGTCATTAATCAATGATGGAAGAGAGGGTTATCAATAGTGTACACAGATCAAAAGAAATTATTAATCTCTAACGATGCAAAGTTCATACACAAGCATGTACCCGTTATGCCTAACGATTTTTTTTACACTTTTCGGAGCAAATGAGCACAAAACTTTCTTGGATTTTCTGTAAGGAGAATGTGCAATTTGATACCAAAGTTTTAATGTTTGGGTATACGCACTAAAGTGCATAATTGATAACGGAGAGAAGACGGTAAATTATTTAAACTTGGTTGGAATATTTCTCCTCAATTTATCTGTCGATTTAGATGCAAAATTCAGTGACTCTAGAGATTGCAGTTTTATGACAAGCTTTATTCTGGTTGTTCAATCCAAATATGGCTTGTACTTACCTTCGGTGTCAAGAAGGGCGCGAAAGTGACCGATCTTTTTTTCTGTTCAAAATAAAATTGATTTCAGAATAAGTATAAACGGAGTTACTTAGCCTTAAACCGTTTGTTATTTATATTAAGACAGATTAACGTGTTGGTTACAGTGATTAGGTTTCTGCGCATATTTTAATTAGTAGACTTTAAAAAATATAAAGTATCTGTTCCTTGAAGTCTGTTGTTTGTAACAACAAATTGTGAATATAGAGAACATATATAAGAATAAGATTCAGTACAACACTTCTATTAATTTCTTCCACTCATTGAAAGTTAAAGTTTAAAACACTGTTTATCGAACCAGATGCAGGTAGGAATATTTATCGAGTTTATCGAACCAGATGCAGGTAGGAATATTTATCGAGTATGAGTTCGAGGTCAAAGGGGCTATAGGATACTCACTCAAAAATAAGAAAATTTCAGCTAAGCTAATGCTTGAGTCAGACAGTATAAAATAAGGGTTTAACATCTTTTACACTGATTCATCGCAGCATAAGCATCCTTTTACACGACTTTTTAATGATCTATCTCATTTCAATCATTCTTATAAATTGGGCATACCAATATGCACTATTCACACATTCCACCAGTCATTTCCTTATCCTACTTCTACTGGAACTGCTATTACATTTCCGTCACCACCATCCAACCTCATCACTTGTTCAATCCAGCTATTACTAATGTACTGTATAGCGCCGTATACTAATTTCTGCTTGCCTTATTTTTGTATGCCCAACTTTACTCTGCAATGCCGTTGGCCCTCAGGGTATCGACATAAGCAAAATTAATAAAGTTTATATACTCACCCACGGCGACTCTAATTTCCTCCTGCAGTGCCGGGTCTGTGAAAGAGAAAAGTTGGACACACTTTATTTGTGAGCTTTAATGAGTGCTTAAATTATTATTTCATGTCATGTATTCAATACAAACAAATAATATTAAAGTGTCTACGTTGGGCGCACTGTGTTAAGACATAAGAATCACACTGTTGGAAGTACAAAGAATTGAGTATTTGCTCAGGGCAACTTATTTCTTCAAAATATAGCATAATTATTTATTGAGAGAGTGTGGTATCGTTGCATCACCATGTGATGATACCAAACGTTGTAAGGTTTGTTTCTCTGTTCAGTGCAATAATTTCAGTTTATATTGTAATTTGAAATTGAAAGGTTTTGTATGAAGGAGAAGAATAAAAGAAAGCTTACAACGGGAATATGGAGGGAACCCTGTAATTACAGCTTTGCTCAAAATATATATGCTCCTACAAGCTTTGGAGAGAGCACTAACCAGCCCCAACCTCGATGATCAGCCCCTGCAAGCTTTGAGGGCTGTAGAAGCAGGAAGAGCTTAAGGTGCCTTGGGCTAAAGACTCCCCCTTATTGCTTTTCCGCAATAAAAATGTTTATTTTCTCTCTCAAAAATATATGCCGTGAGATTTTTCTTTGTTGTGAGTGCAAATAGCTTAGCAGGGATAGAGTCTAGATCCATACCGTTTAAAATTGAAATGTCTCGTGTAATTTAACGTGTGCAATTCTTTGAACACAACATAAAACGAATTGGTGTTTTGTGCATTCCTATTTGTCAAGAAAGTTTCAGAGGTTTCGTGCATGGGTCCTAGAATATATTCATTTTTGGGGGGAAATGGGAACGAATCTAAGCAATACGCAAATTATGTTGATAACAATGTTTCGTAATTTTAAAAACTCGCAGCGTGTGAACAATCCTTAGCAGTCATTATTCGTTGCAATCAAATAAGCTTTGATCAATTTTAGCGTAAGCATTTTGTGACATTTTGAGGTATCCTATGGAGCATGTGGTTTAATAAGAAACGAAAAGTAACAGGCAGCGTAGCCTTACAGCTACACATTCAAGCACGATTATATGCAACACCAGTACTTCGAAATATTTTCTATTTGAAAGGGTCAAAACATCTCCTTGCAGATCCTGTATAAAAGCATACGCACCTTGTGCGCTCTATCGAACTTCACCACCCGGGTTATTTGATAAATCAAACTTCGCACCGCTCAGCCTACTAGGGAGGCTTTCTTCGAAAATTGAGGTTGCTGCGCCCTTTAGACGGGATGAGTATTAATGACTCTGGCCATGGACAGCGAAAGGTGCAAACAGAAAAAAAAACAAGAAATAAACACTCCGCCTCGACAAGGTTGGATACTAAAAATCAGGATAACTTCAACTATTATTTAGATCCTGAATTTTTTAGTGATTTAAATCAGACCCCTTCGGCTATTAAAGTTTACTTCGAAACTTCCCTGCAAAAAGAAATTTCGAAGACAATATTTTATTTACCATTTATGTATAATTTGATGCTTACTTTATGTGCGTATTTCTTTATATTTAAGTCGAAATGTTATCAATGAAGAAATAATATTATCACACTGAACAAGAGCAAAATGCAATGCTTGAGAAATCCGAGCGTTCAGCTCGGATTTCTCGAGAACTGCGCGAAGGAAACAAAATCTAGAAAGGTAATGTCCAGTTGAAAGCTTACCAGAACGCGAAAGAGGAAGCAACTAGAGCTTTTTAGCTGACTAAAAAAATCAAGCTCTTTCTTGTTCTAATAGGACATGTCTGCATCCATGAGATATTTCTAAAATAGACTACTTTAAATTTACAGTAATTTTTTGCTCCACATTATCAATGATCAGACGGAATGGTAAATTAATCTGCAATGTCTAAAAATACATATTGCGATACATAATCACTATTCTCCAGATACACTGATATAAATTAAAATAATCTGAATTTAAAAAATAATTACGACTTCACTCTAATACATCTAATTTAAATCTACTATTAATTTTTAATTACGTTTTATTTTTATTAAAGTTTCAAGTTTCAATTTAGTTTTCTCTCCAGAGGAGGCGAAGCGTGGAAAAAAAAAAAAAAAAAGATAGTCGAGTGCGTCGCAAATGGTGTAATCGTTATTCGAACGACGTGTTTACCTTTTTCAACGTGACTTTGCTAACATGTTTTTCTTCTGTTGCTTGATCGATTTTGTAACTAAATAAGAAATAAATTTTTTTTGCATGTCTAGCTCTTACTGTTTTGTCTTCTATTTTTTATTCTTATGGTGTTCTGTCGCCGGTGATGTTAAAGTCGAGGCCAGGCGCAAAACAAGCGCGGCGAGGTACGCGTGCGAGTGGCGGGCGACCATGATTGCCCACGACTACGGTTTCACAAAGTTCTACATGCGTTCAACGGTTCTTGGGTGTTCTCTTTGGTAAGCTCGCGTTTGTCACCGTCCTCCCTATTAGACATAGGCTGAAGATAAAGATACTTTTTTATATTTAATTATCAATATATCGAACTTTTTGCCGATCCCCTTTGAACGTGATACATACAGATTAGACTCTATTTCTATTCACTTACCGGCGGTTTTCAGGAGCTGCCTAAGTTGTTTGTACTGCTTTTCAGTTGACACAAGATAATCTGAAAGCAGATGACAACTAGTAAGTTTTCTCGAAAGCGCCTTAAAATGCATTTCGAACAGCGCGTGTTGAAATTTCGCCAGTACGAGGCAGGTACCTTAATAGTACATTAATGGATCAAATTGTGGTGAGATGTTTTTGTCTTTCTATAAGTCGCGTGGATGGTTTATTTTGGATCGATATGTAAATGCGCAAGACCACGACGGTTTAGCAAACTTTTCAATATTTAGTTAAGGTGTTCATTAAAACGTAAAATATAACAATAAATCATTTTCTCAATTACTAATATTTTCTTAGTGTTATATGGTAAATTTTTAATGTGTCGATTTCGTCAAAAAGGCGAAACACGTACTTTGAGACCTTCTGGTTTTGTGAAAGTATCGGCCACTACTTTATTAGTGGACAAAGTGGAACTTGAAGGCAGCGCGATTTATCTCACCTTTCAGAACCTTCCCGGCTTGTCCCAAACCTACTAGTGGAAAAACAAAACAAAAAAATATTGATATTGACAGGCAGCTTCTCGCGGAGTATAATGCCACGTCCCTCTTTGTTACGGGTAGGACTCAACGTTCTGTGCGCAATAAAGCAAAGATAGAACGAAAGAGGATAATGCTGGTAGAACGGAATTAAAAATATATATGCCTCGAAGTGCAGGCCTACGTTTAACTGGAGAACGTAGCTTGTTCGGTGCACCATCTCGTTTTGGTCACAAGAATATGCGGGGTGCATCGACCAAGATTTTCAAAAATCGCTAAAAGTAGTCTGGTTGAGAAGAGGTACCTCATTTCGCGAGCAAACTGTCAGTCACGGCGGATGTGAGGGATTGAAAAACATTCTTTCGAGGTTAATATTGAATCAATATTTACCACTCATTTTGTTTTCAATTAGTAAAAGCAAATAATTGGTTCCTAGTAGAAGCTTTCTGAGCATCATCTAAAAGCAATAAATTAAATCATTTTCGAATGATATAAGACAAGTTCAACATTCTACGGCATTGAAAAACGCTCAATCTGGAAGGATTTCTAGGTTTCGGTTTACTACCAGAGCGCGCCTTTGCGCCAAGCAGTCCTGCCACCACGTGGCCGAGGCGCGACGCCTCCGCCTCGTCTCTCACCTAAGATGATGGAAGGAAGATGGAGCATGTGCGTTGCTCGCCTCGGCCACTGGAGGGCAGGACCAGTGGCGATGCACTCCGATAAAATTACTTGTAAAGATTCGTTGCCCGATGTTGATGGGGCTGTGGTTGACGGTCAGTGACGTCCGCTGGTTGTTATGGTGTGGAATTGTAGAGCTTTTCATATCGTGATATTTACTAAGGTTTAATTTGCATTTTAGTGTTAGAAAATGCGTGCACACATTGCTAATGTGTACAAAGTCTGGGATAATCGTAACATTGACCCGCGATCAGGATTCCAAATCTTTACCGAAATCGCAATTTCACGTGCTTCTGCAGGTTATGTAGGAGTCCGTCTACTTTATTTCCGGACAGAACAGGCCAATGCAATGGCCTGTATCGTCCGGAGATTTGTAAGAAAACATGTCATTTCTGTTTCTTTCAAATGCGCATTAATCTGCCGGTTTCAGTCATCAGCTTTTTGTCACATAGATATAATCACTGCCTTGCAGCGAATTCTTATTTTAATTGGAACATCTAAACTTACCTCTCGGTTGAACGTCACCTGCAGAAAACCAAAACAAGGATACTAGATCAACGTAATATCAGTTTCCATCATGATATTTTAAATACCGCGCAGAACGCCAAGGGTAGGTCATTTATAGTTTGGTTTGTGTGATGAACGACAATAGTTTTATCGTTGACGTACAATGCAAACTTATTCTAAATAGAACTTGTTCACGTCTTCTGCAAAGACTGGTTAAGACAGTTCTGTTAGTAGCGTTCGAAGCGACCGAAAGCACAGCAACGAGAATGCCACCGGGACATCTCGTCTCGGTACAGAATATGGGAAACAATGCAATAGGTCTTTTGTGCAACAAGCGTGACTTAACGCTCTCCCAGTGTTCCGGTCGTTGCTGTCGTTTTGTTCGCTGTCATCGCAACCGATGCAAATGTGTGAACCAACTTTGAGTATCACGTTGAAGGCGACTATTTACTAAACGTAAATTATTGTGTTTTTTTTTTGTTTCACGTTCTAATAGCTTGAAAAATAAATATTTTAGACTTCCTTGATAATTAAAGCTTCCCAGCAAACGTCCTGTTTTACGAATCAGAATGTTCAGTGTGATGACGCGATGTGTGTTGCAAAGAATATAACCGACACCAATAAGGTCATGTTTAGTTATTGTTTTAAGACTTCCTTTGAAAACTAAAACCGTGTTCTCCATTAACAAAGAAATAAGTCCGGTTCAAAAAAATAACATAGAACATGCAGGCGATCTGGGGAACTTTTGACGTCTTGAAAACCCGAGGCAGACAAAGTCTAGGTACATTTGTCGCAAGTAAGTTGCATATCAAGTACCTCGAGGAAACAACGGAATATCAGTGCCGGATGCATTGCCGAAGCTGCAAGAGTACACTTCTACTCGTGCCATTTTCAGAGAGGCTCCTTAGTTTAGAAAACTACGGATGATTTCTATTCATGCTGCCAAACATTGGAGTGCGGCTTTTATTTGTCTCCATGGAGTGCAGTCCAGCTTAGTTCATACAACTTGCCATCGAGACGCGTCTGGAATATTCTCAGCAGGATGCTTTCTGCAGAGGAGTGCAGAGGGTCGGAAACTATATATAACGATATAAATTCAAAAAATTACTAAATAATTAGGCCTAAATAAGCGTTTAAATAAAGAAATATAAGCAAGAAAAACAATTAAAAATTAAATATAAAGTGATTGAATATATATATTTTACATTTAAATGTGATTCTCTGTTTTTTTATGACTTGAAAATTTAATTTTAAACCCAAGAACTCACCAAGAATAAATTAGAGGGCATTGGATCTTTGGCATATTCACACATGAAAGAAGTTTAATGAGAACTGTCGATCTTCTGTTGACAACATGCAAGAGTTATGAAACAGAACCCTAAGCCCGATATTCGTGAGAACGCTGAGGAATTGTATCATAGTTACACAGACTTGAAGCACAGAGTTACGAATAGTTTTACTGGGGATGACAATGTACAACATTATGGCGAATGATACCGCGTGTGAAGTAGTGTTTTCCCGTTCTTTCTTATATCTCCGATTGCGCTTGCGCTTTCCGCCGCATTCACACTCGTGGTTAACCGACTATCATAAAAGCACTTGCGAACGCCGTTGGGAACGCCGGTGCGTTTTGCCCTTGAACAAGCCCTAGAAAGAGTGTCCAGCGCAGGGCTGCCTACACGCTCTACAGCCGCAGTGTCCCTCGTTCCGCGCTTGAAGCCTGCAGGGACATATCTACGACAGCCCGCCTACAGGGAGCTAACTGGCACAGCCTTGAACACAGAAGAGATGTGGCTTTCATCCATCTCTTCTGCAACACGGTTGGAATCTCAAAAAAGCCCTCTTCCTCGCTTCAACTCTCGTGCCGGAATAATGCAGCCCCTCCTGGCCCGTACGCTACGCCGCCTCGAGTCCTGTTTGATGCGCGCAACCAGGAACTGGTGCTCTCTGCCCCCTGAGCTGGCTGTAGTCAATCCCGTTGGTCCCGAGGACATGAGGGCTCTCTGCCGGCAGGCCTCAAATCTGTTCCCATAGACATCTCCGCTCTTTATCCCCCCTTCTCCTCTCTCTTTGTATTCATCTTCAGGAATTTTCACACCACTACGTCAATGCCATCTCTACAAATTCATGACTGTTCAACCTTGCATTGTGCAGCGTCGCAGACCTCCACGGTATGGGCCATCGTCCTTTCTGTGGCGTCGCAGCTGTCCTGAGCCGGAATGATAATAATAACTATTGTTAATATATTTTTAATGCACCTTTATAGCGAGTCGAGGGGCCATTTTATTTTTGTTTTTACGCGCGATTATGTTCGAGTTTGTAGCAGATGACCGCGGACCGGGAGTCACTGGAACAACAGCCTCCATCTTCGGGCCAGGGGTTTGAAAACCCCAGTATTTGTGAAATGTTTTACCGGTGAATTTTATGGAGACATATTTCTACGCGTGTAAGGATGAGTCATGCAGCTGAAGCCATCTTTTAAGTCTCCAAGTCCATTTTTTGGGAGAGGTTGCACTCCAGAGATAGGTTGCCAGGCACATAAAATTAACAGCAGACTCAGCAATGGTCGAAAACATAACGACTTATTCCTTAAATCGTCAACCCCCTTATGTAACGCCGTCGCTTTATGATGATTAAGAAAAACATTGTTTTGCGTTTTCGTAGGCACAATGGTGCATCATATTTTACCGTAACGTAATGCAAGTACCTGGTATACAAATTACTTTCTACCTGATTAGTGTCTATTTGTTTGCTTGTTTTTTTGTTGCTGTTGTTGTTGTTGTTTTGCACACAGCACGACTACACGTTCATGTAATTTAGATTTAGTGGAAGTTAGTGTTTGAGATTATAAGCTTTATTGCCAGATTACCCGCGTAAATTGTAAGAACAATCATTAGTACCTTCACTGTCGAGTATCCGTTCGAAACGCTCTAGCTTGTTTTCTGTAAGGATCATAAAACAAACAATGGGTTACAAACAAAATCGAAATTGTTAACGAACATTGCGACTCATATTTATGTTAAAGTCACATTGTTACTCTAACCCAAAAGAAATTGTTTTTATACATTTTACAGAAATTAAGGAAAAAATTCCCGAAATATATTCAAAGTTTTATTTGCTATCCGCCTTTTATCGTGCTCAAATATGTAACTGAATATGCGAAACGAAACATTACAAATATTGTTGAAATGTATTAATGTAATTTGTACTCACTAATATTTTTAATCAAAAGACTATTTTTTTCAGTTCTTCCATTTGAATTTACGCACGTTTTAAATCAGAACGTTTAATAAACAAACTGTTTTAGAAAACAGGGTCAAGCTATTTTACTTATTAAGCTCGACAACTAGGGCGAGAACCACAGATTATTGCCCGCGATGTCAAGAATGCCGTGTCAAGGAAAATTGACAAGGTACATTTTAAAATAAATTGTAGCAGCAAACATTTTAATTAGCTATCGCACTGAACGCTTTTACAATTATTCCCGTGAAGTTTTCTTACCGACATGACGCCTGATTTCCTTCCGCAGTTGTGGATCTGTATCAATCAATGAAACTTAGAATGAATACGAGCCAATTTTATTTTGCGACTTTACTTAAGATCGCCTGGGAACCTCTTAAAATCTCTTACGACGAGAGCATACACTTGAGCCATCAATTGAGTAGCAATAGAAACTTGGCCGTCCCGCATATTTTGTATTTCTCTGGCGCATCATCCTTTCTTTCTTCGCTCGAAAAACTTTTGTCACCGTTATAAACGACCATTTGTCTTAGCTGTTACGCACATTTTACCTCGAAAATCCCGCCCAAGCTTCGCTCTAGTGAAAAGCAGTTCCAGAGTCACCGCATAGATGGCGCCAGGGTGCCAGTGTGTTCTAAGACATTTTAAGACGTTTCAAAACACTCGGTTCTAGATAGTCGCAAGTGTGCGAACGAGCCTTAATAGTTTTTATATATAGACCAGGGTGTAAGATAGGCAGGTGGGCAAACGGCCCATAGAAGCCTACCGCAGCGCCGTGACCGGATTGTGTACTTTTCTGCTTGCGGGTACCCCCGATTTGCGACAGATGGTGCTGCGGCGAGAGGAAAAAAATTGGAATCGGATTTGCATGAAACTTTATGGGAGAGTGCGCAAAATAAACCGAGAGTACGACAGTCCTCTATTGAAAATCCACGAGGAACCATCTCCGTCAGTTTAGCCGGTCGCCACCGGTCGCCCACCTGGAGTGAGAGTTCGCGGTGCTCCACATAGATGGCGCCACAGGAAAAGAAAGGACCGAGGCGTACACAATCCGGTCGCTCATTTGGCTCTCCTTTCCCCACCTGTCAATTTTACACCCGTATGTAGACGTACCTGCCCCTTGTAGTAGTTCCTTGAGTTGCCTGAGTTGTAGGTCAGATTTCTCACCGAAGTCTGAAAAAAAACACGAATATTTAAGTGAAAATGACGGCACAAAATCAGGATGAAGGTATTTTTTAAAGAGTTTTGAAAATTTTCTCTGGAGCGGGCGAACAAGGGGAACAAAGGACGAAAACAAATCTCCAAACACAAATATGTGGCTGGTGTGCGGGCGAAACAATCTGTCTGGTCCTGGTATCAAACCGGAGACCTCTCCATTTTCAATGTACCCCTTTGTTCCTTTTCTCCAGGGACTATTTCCTTCATCCATGTCCAGCTCGCTTGCGCCTTTGCATAAATTAAATTATCATCATAACTTGTTTTTAGTAGTGTGTATACATTTGTTATTTTTAACATAGGTTTTGGAAAAAAAAAACCTTCAACAGTGTATGACCAATAGGGTTCCAAGTTAGATCTGTACATTTATAAACGAATATTATTGTTTGTTTACCTAGTGATGAAGTCATCATTCCCGATTGTGCACTGGATTTTTGTATTTGAATAATTTAATGTAAATCATGTATTGAGTAAAAGTATTACGTTTTTTTATTCGCCATGTTTCGTGGGGGCAAGAACACCGGATCCAGCAAAGATTTTATTGGAGACACTTTGACCGTTTTCACTGGGACAGGTTTTTTTTTAAATGTTCAATATTGTAGGTGTATCATTAACAATATTAAGCGTGTTACGAAGTTCAAATTATTTCTCTTATTCTTCTACAAACACGTCAAATTGAGAAACTATTTACTGAGTAAAGATGAACGCATCTACCAATGGTAATGAAGTTGAAGTTCCGATCTGAACTAATAGTTTGTGTTGTATATCTGGGAGAAACCATTCTATATTGAGAGCTTGATTCTTGTATTGCTTTAATTAAATTAAAATATTCATTCAAGCGTGTAAAAATCAACAAAGAACTACTGAAGAAACATTAATATAAATACAAAAGCTAATGCTAACGACTTAAAATTTCGAACTCCTGACTTATGAATGTGCAAGCATCGTCAACCATTAAAAGGTTCTGAAGTATTTAGGGATAAAACTCATAGTCTATTTAATGGAGGAATGGCCATCGGTTATATCGTGGAATAAAATAATATTTTTAATAAGAACAATTTCTGATTGGTCAAACGGTCAATTTGCCGTGCATAACACTGAAGCATTCCATGGACGTGTGGTAGCAGTCCTCTACTCATAGTTCTTCTAAGCGAAAAGGTAACTCTTGAGTAATTTAGCATTGTGTTCTCTATGCTATTTTGAAGGATACATGGACAAGTATAAAAATCTAGTATTCTTGTATACTTACATCTAGATTAATACAATCAACTGTTTCACCCAGTCGTTTGTCTATGCGGATTCTAATTAAAAGCTTAAAGTTATGTGGCAGAAATTAGATTGACTCGAAAAATGTTAACACTGCCATAATGTAAAAATCACCTTGCAACACGTTTTTTTCGTCCAGATATCCTGCTTCAGCCCAACCTGTCGGGAAACAAAAAGCGACCATGGAAACGACATAAAAATTTAATGTTTGCTCTCTTTTTTTTGCGCGTTGATTAAACAGTTTAGAGATTGCCGTACTCAAAATTCTTAGCATATAAGCGTTGGGGCGTACGAATACAAGAATGCATAAAGCAACTGCCGCTGCCGGCATCCACTATTTTTAAGGCTGCCAGTTTTAACATCGATAGTGTCTAGTATACTACAGAGGTAAAGCAAGCAATCGGCCCTTTTGACAAAAACAAAACTGTACTCTATGAGCAGACCCTTGGCTGATCTTTATGCTGAGATTATTTAAAAGATCGCAGAGCTGATAGACAAAGATTTTAGCTCGTACACAGGAGTTTTTTTTTTTTTCATTCCTGCGACTATCAGCATTTTGAAATTGCAAGATGTTTGAAGTGCGCCTTTGATTATTTTTTTACAAAAGTCATTTTCTGAACACCTTTTATAAAAAGAGCTGTTCTCTGTCCATGACAGGCTTACTTTCAAACGAACCGTAGCCTGTAGGTGGTGCCACAATGTGTCAGCAATATAGAAACGCGAAAATGTTGCAGCAAAATTATTATATATCTGTTTTATATTCATCGTCGTTCAATATCAAATTGCATAAAATAAAACTGAGCTTCACATATACAAAAAGAACCTTATGAAATTTGCTTCCTTCTGTGGTTACCCATCAAGTATTGCCTTCGTGATTTTACAGTAAGACGGACTCGTTGTCGAAGTCTTTAAAGGATTCTAATGCTTTTTTTATATAATGGCGTTGCTCATTTAGGTAAGGTAAACGCTTGTCCGCGGCGAGAGCGCACTCACCGACCAATACGGCAAAGCCAAGAATGACAGTGAGCCCAGCGAACTTCATAGTTACAAAGGGAGCTTCTGAAACGATAAAAATCAGGTCTCAAAGAGGTAACACACATGTTATTATGAAGAAAAAA
The DNA here is from genome assembly GCF_016920785.2 of Ixodes scapularis. Lineage (NCBI taxonomy): Eukaryota > Metazoa > Arthropoda > Arachnida > Ixodida > Ixodidae > Ixodes > Ixodes scapularis. The sequence continues at coordinate 120,172,381 of NW_024609881.1, forward strand.
AACTATATCTCACACAGGAGCTGAGCAAAAGTTACTCACCTTAAGCTGATGGAGGTCGACGTTGTTGGGGGAGCTTCTGGCGAAAATGTGAGCTTTCCGTGCTTTCGTTGGCGGTCTTATATACTCACCAGGACAAGAGGTTTTTGACCCTCACTTGCAATATTAACCAGCAGCGTTGTTACGAAAATGATGTTTGTTTCAAAATAAATATTATAAACAAACTTCAGGGTTGGTCTGCACTAACAAGTGGCATCTAAACGCTTCATTGTGCTTTCATTATTGTTTTAATTGACACGTGTCTCCCACATGCTATAGTTGAATATTCAGATCGCTGCTCTCCTTTTACTTTCATTTTTGGGAAGTTTAACAACCCAGTGCGTTAAAACAGTCTGCATAAAACATTCACTGCCATTTTCCTTCTAAGGGCGCAATTAAGTCTGGAATGATAAGATACATTTTATGTATATTACATGATTATTATTGGACGTGTACATGTGGTGGGAAGCTGCTTAAAGTTTAACGCACGTTTTTTTTTTTTTTCTAGAACTTTTGGCTCGTTATCACCAGTAGCTTGTTAACGCTGCTGCGGTTCAGGTGTTACGCTCTGGAGGCTCATGATGGGTCTGTGCACCGCGCCTGGCGCGAGAGCTGCTGTGCGCCTCGGTCGCTGAACTCTATTCGTGACCATTTTTATATGTTCAAAGGGCTTGACTATATGGCCGGCAATATTGTATGCAAATCTGGGACTTCGTGGATTATAGAACCTTGAGCCTTGTTTAGGATAACATTTTACAGCTTCTGAGTGAGATACGAGAGCAAAATGTTGTAGGACATAAGTGTCTAAGGTATATACGTTTCGTAAAGAGGTTAATGTAATAAGCTCATTTCATGCTTCCCCAGCTAGGAAGACTAACTCTAGCCTTATAAGTAAATCAGCAGGATTATCAAGGTGATCTGAAGTACCAGACAGTTTCTAGAAACGCAGAACGTGGTTTAGTATTTTTAAGCTTCTTGCTTGGTGATCTGTCCTTTTTGTTTCTTATTGGCTAATGCCGAACGGTTCAACGCATCTTCGCATGTCTTTCTTGGACTCAAATGAAGCAAATAGTGTTTTGCTTCGTCTTTTTTTTCGATAACGGTATTGACGTGGTCAAATAGTAGAATATCTCCCCGTGTTGTGCAATCTGCCTTCTCTTCATACGTTACATACAAAGCGTGATATTTTAGGAAAACAAACTTTTGGTTACAAGATAGCAGATGTGGAATCTTTGATGACGAAATTGTCTGTTTTCTCTTTCTTGTGTGGTTTTGATTAGCGTTCCGTAAATGAAATCACGGTGATATCTCACATCAAACTGATTGACACTCAGGTTGTCTTCATTCCTGTTTTAAACATTTCCCCTTTTCTACTTTCCCCCATGTGTTAAGTCTAAAATTAAACGAAGTATCCGAAAACAAAAAGCGTTTATATAAGCGTGCGAAGACTTAGAAAACGATTGGACCTCCTCTCAAACGCATGCCTTATATATGCTGCAAGAAAGTGATAACGAAGAGGCCAAGCAGGGTTTCTTTGACATTTATTCTCGAATATTCTATGGTCAGACCCGAAGGAATTTCGGAGGGTTGTAAACCCACACCCTGCAAGTGTGCTTCCGTGCTTCGGTTCTTGCGACACCATACTTGCTGAATCTCAGTTGGCCGACCAGTTCAACGAGTTTTTCAGCAGTGTTTTCACTGATGAGGACGCTCTTTTAAATTCAAATCTATCCGAAATGTCAGTTGAAAGCAATCTGGAGGATACTGTAATTTCTAGCTATATGGTTCTATGTGCCATTGACCGATTGCTTCACTCACTCTAGTCCTGGCCCGGATGGCATATCTGCAAAGATATTAAATCTAACCAAATCAATATATGACCGTCTTCTGGGAAGCCTCTTTCAACAATCACTCTCCATGGGTGAATTACCTGACGATTTGAAATATTCCCATGTTGCTACTATGGTTAAAACGGGGGATAAAAATACCTTTGACAACAACAGATCCATCTCACTAACTTGTGTTTTATGTAACCTTATAGAACAGGTTATATCGCAACAAATATCACCCACCTAACTATCAATCAACTTCATTTTATTAGCTTTTTGCGTTGACGTTCATGTGAGGAGCAGTAGTTGGATTTGTTAAAGGACCTTCACCATTCTCTTCAGCTGCACAGACACGTCGATGCCATTTTAATTGCCTTCGCGAAAGCGTTTGATCGCGTACCACTTCACCAGTTAATATATAAGCTGACTAAACTAAACTTATGCACAGGTGCTGTTAAATGGATTGAAAATTGTGTCGAGCTTGTCCTTGTAAAAGGACAATCTCGACACAACCAAAAACGGCAGCGTGTATGGAATGTCTGGTAGGCGTTGGCGTGAACCATCCGATACAGATATCGGCTGGTTCACAAAGGCGTCGGTACAAACTTACCAATTATTTGACGTCAATATCAACGCAACACTGTCTGCTGCCTGGGTGATTGCTGAGCGATAATAAGTTTTTATGATCACCTTGCAATTTAGAATTATACTTGAGTACGAAGCAAAAAAGGTCAGGAGAGGACGAACAGCTGTCTGCCAACGGTGATTTAGTGTGAACTTATTCCTTGTGCGTTTGCTTCTTCATTCGGAGGCCAAAACATACCACGACAAACCTATTACATAAATAAACATATTGCACTAATAAATATTACTACTAATAATTACTTATATAAAATTAAACAAAACACTTGCAAGAAGATTTCTTAGAATAATTGTTTTTTTAACAGACTCACCACAATCTCGTGCTGTTGATGTTCGGAGAGTGACAATTCGAAGATATTGTCATTCTTTTTCGAGAACGGTGATGAATCACCGTGACAATTCGAGAACGGTGATGAATCACCGTTTATATAACGCATGCTGGATAAAGCAGCAGCATTGCATTAACGCGAAGTATTCGTTGTGAATTTGTAACAAGTTAGTTCCTAATGACGAATAAAGGTGTTCGTTAATAGTTTTGCAAAAATAAAAAAAGATTGATAAAAGCATCAGATGCTTTGTCGGACGAATATTTAGGAAATGTGATTTCTTATTTCAAAATAATATTTTAATAGTAACCCCGCTTTGTAACGCTGTACAAAGTAAGATATGTATACGGAAGCCTTGGATATGTATTATCCAAGGCTTACGGAAGCCTTGGATGTCAGATGATTGCTTTAGAATGGTCAAGAAAAGAGATGTTTTATATTTGAAATTTGTCAAAACGAGAAACTTGAATGATCTTTCCAAATTCAAAAAATATAGAAATTTTGTGACGAAGTTTTGCGTAGCGCTAAAAAGGCATATTACGAGAATGTATTCTCAAGTACTCAGAGTGAGGTGGTGTGGCGCGAAATCCACAAACTTTTAAACTGTGGTCTCACCATAATGAAGAACTACGCTTAACAGTAAATAATAAAACAGTAATGGGCAATGAGCTTGCAGATGCGTTTAACAAATATTTTACGAACTTAGTCTCAGTGGTGTCTGGAACTGATAGCAGTGGAGTAAAACGATTTCTAGGAACGCCTAACTCAAATACGGCATTTTTTGCGCCGACAACTTGTGAGGAAATCTGCTCTACTTTTATGACACTCAAAAATAGCAAGGCCCGTGACATTGATGATTTAGAAATTAAACCTATAAAGTTTGTATTAGACATCTTAGCGCCTGTGCTTTGTTGTATTTTCAACACTTGTTTACTCACGGGGACTTTTCCGGAAAGCATGCAGCGCGCTAGAGTGAGTGTCTTGTTTAAATCTGGCGATAAAAATGACTTTTCGAATTATCGTCCGGTTTCAGTACTGCCTGTTATTTCGAAGGGTTTAGAAAAGATTATACGCAAAAGAGTCTCTTCCTTCTGCGACAAGCACTCAATACTTACGGAACGGCAATTCGGTTTCCGTCGAGGCATGTCGACTGAATTAGCTTTACTGACACAAAAAGAATTCATACTAAACGGATTTGAGAACAATAAATTGACATTAGGTATTTTTATTGATTTCTCAAAAGCATTTGATAGAGTTAATCACGTAATACTATCCACTAAACTAGATCATTACGGTTTCCGAGGAATCCCTGGCGACTTTCTAAAATCATACTTAACCCATAGAAAACAATGTGTTGTAATTAACGAAAAACGCTCTCCTCTTCTAAGTGTCCATTCGGGAGTCCCACAAGGAAGTGTATTGGGACCAGTGTTGTTTAATATTTACATCAACGATATAATAAATTCCATTGAGTGCACAAATTGCTTAATTTACGCAGATGATACCAGTCTTTTTTTTCAGTCAAATAACATTAATGATCTCGTTAGTTTGGCAAATGTTACTCTGAATAAACTGCTTGAGTGGACAAGGGTAAACGTCTTAGAAATTAATGTTTCAAAAACAAAAGCCGTACTATTTGCGCCTGTGCAAAAATTAATAACTCGCGATATTAATATACAGCTTGGATCAGAAATGATAAAAGTTACAAATGAAGCCAAAACACCGGGAATAACTTTTAATCAACATTTAAGCTGGAATGCACACGTGGACCGTGTTGCTGGGACCTTGGCAAAGGCTTGCGGTATACTTTGTAGATTTAGACAAATACTAACAACTAAAGTCAAGCTAATGCTCTACAACTCTCTTTTTGCATCCCATATAAACTACTGCAACCTTGTCTGGGGAGTGACGTCGCAAGCTAACAAAACTAAGTTGCATTCATTACAAAAAAAGCTATTCGTCATATAGTAAATGCCCCATACGATGCCCACACAAAAGAATTATTTGCTTCACTCAATGTGCTTCCCTTCCAGCACTTATACAATTTTAATCTAATAATGAAATATAAACTTAGCATTAAAAATAACAATTCCACTTTTATCAAGTTGTGTAACCTTAAAAGGCCTCATGATACATCGTATAATATTAGAAAAAAGGATTCCTGGCTGGTACCCTTTTCCCGTACTAATCATGGGTTAGACAGGCTGCAACACCGCATGCCTAGTTGTCTAAACTCTCTAGAGAAAAGGAACCTTGATATACACACCATTTGTAAAAAAACATTGAAAGAACACTTTTTCACACAGTGAATAATTGTGCAAAAAGTTTGTTGTATTTGCTTTATATTTTTCCTGTATAGTATGAACTGTCGGAATACATGTTTTAGTGTGCACGATGTCAGTATTAGTTTATATTTGATGTAAATTGATTACATGTATATTTTTCATGGTTTGAATTTTTGTGTATATGTCTTGTCAATTTTAAACTGTCGGTTTGGATGTTTCTTATGCCAAGGTAGGGGCAGGAACCCCGTCAAGCTACTGTATTGTAGCTTTTTGTTCCTGCCCTGGCATTTTTTGTTCGACAAGGAATGTCAAATAAATAATTTGAATTTGAATTTGATATGTAAGCTAGTACTCTTATAGCATTTCACACAAACTTCAAAGTTCTTAACTTGAGTTGAAAGGCAAATTGATTTTGACTTCTGGTTCACGAAAATTATAGTAAAGTTATTATCGCAATTCAAATTAAATGTATAGTTATTTCAAAAATTGCATTAGTAACTTGGTAGCTTTTTTCTTGCTTCTCTTTTTTTTAAAGATTCATAAAAGTGATGTCAGATATTGGAAGTGTTCACAATTTCCATTGAAGTTAGAGGACGTAATAAAAAAGGACGATGTTCCATTTTTGATTATTACCAGGACCTCGGAAAAATTAAAGTAATTTACTTATAACATTATAACATTCCGAGTGATGGCACCGCAGGGCAAGGACGCGTCCAATAGCGCTCCGTTAAAGGATCAATGCAGATCTTGTGCGACACATTTCTATGCGACGGAACAATACGTAATCTGTTCTGCTAGTTTCAGCAGAAAGTTTCATAGCAAATGTTTGAACAAGGGCTTCGAAAAATGCAACTTTTTTATGGAATCTGGAACAAGTACTCTCAAGTACACCGATTGTGCCCGACGCCACAACTCGACACCATATCCGGACAATGACACGGCCGGTGCTCCTACTGACAACTAGGCAAGTACTTCGTTCGCTGCGTCACCTGCTGAACAAGAGAGTCCCTACGTTACCGTTGGTTTACTGCGCGGGATTGACAAAATGGTGAGTAAGCTAGACGTCCTTACGGCCGAGTTGAAGTGCCTGAGAGCGGAAAGCCAAAGCTTTCGGTCCCATAAGTCTTGCAACTGCGCAAGACTGTTCTGGACTGTATCAGAGGCCAACCTTCACAACCTCCGCTTTATGCCACTGTCGTGGCCTTGACATCGCGGACGTCTCCCGTGGCATCCGCACCTGTCTTCGTGTCACCCGCCGTCGAAGATTAGAGGAGCCTTCCTGGCGTCACGCCCGAACTCGGTCGATCCCGTGGAACGGGGTCCCACTCCGACTGCAACGGGATTTCGTGATGGTGACGAGGCGACTTCGGCGAACTTGATGGGCGACGACTTCACCATGGTCAGGCCTCGACGTCGAGCCAAGGCTTCTATCGGTACCACAAAAACAGACAAAGTGAACGCTGTTGCAATGCCTGAACGTCGTATGACGCTATTTGTATCGAGACTTGGCCCCAATACGTCCATAGCCGATGTCCAGGCCCTTGTTGGGCCGGTTTTAGAAGGGACGCCAATTGTGTGCTCAAAGATGAGAACTCGATCTCCTTATTATCCTTCATTTTATTTGTCTAGCGATGAAGTAGGGTTCGACGCCGTCAACAAACCTGAAGTTTGGCCGGATTGAAGTATTTCCCATCAGTTCTTTGCACAACTTGTTTACGCTTGTGTCCATCCAGGGTTAACAAGAATCGATGAAGATGACGGAGGCACTGAAAATCGTTTACCAAAATGTGAGGGGACAGCGCACAAAGGTTGACGATATTATGTCAGAGCTTGTAACAGCCTACTTTGATATTATTTGATTGTCGGAAACGTGGCTTCGTAATAGTATCCCGAACTTAAATTATTTTACACTCAAATATAATATCTTTCGCCGTGACAGGGACTAGGACAGCACAGAGCTTAAACTTGGAGGAAGTGTTTTGGTTGCGCTTGACTCTTTGCTTATGCCACATCGCAGGTTCAGCTTGAGTCGTATTCAGAATGTTTATGGGTCGAAATTAGAACAGCGGACGGCGCTAATTTCCTTATGGGTATTTATTATTTTTCGCCCATACTCAATGAAACAATTTTTATCGAACATCTCGAGTCGCTTGGACAACAAATCGACTTCGATATGAGCAGAGTTCAAATATAAGGAGATTTTACCCTTCCAGGAATAGATTGGCAACTAGGAGTTTTAAATAGCAGCAATTTCATTACGTCATCTAAGGCAACTCGGTTGCTATCTTTTATGTTTTGTTTTATTTATTCAGCTATACAATTTTGAAAACAGCCCCGGCAATATTTTGAATATTGTCTTTTCTAACATTCCGACCGATGACATCACTACAGTTTCATCCCCTTTAATATGGACCGATCTGTTTCATCCACCTTCTGCGATTAATATTCGTTTTCCACGCAAGCTGCGTGTGTCGCAGACATCCAATTCTTATTGTTACGCTAAAGACCAATATTTTGGAATGTATAAGCACTTCCACAACTAGAACTGGAACGAGGTTCTAGCAATGGATGATACCGATCTGGCAACAGAGGCGTTCACTGCGGTTGCTAATGATGTCATTGATATTTTTGTTTCAAAAAACATTTCTCGAATTTATATTTACCCTGATTGGTTTGCGAAAAATTCGAAGAATCGCCTAAGAAATGAAGACTATTTTCATCAGCACTTTTAAGAAAACTGGCTTGAATGCAGGGTTTAGCATTTATTGTGCTTTTGATAAAAAATTGTACTCGCGCAATAAACGACCGCACATCGATGAAGTCGAACGTAGTTTAATTCGCTACCCCAAATCCTTTTGGAGGTTGGCAAAGCAAAAATCTCGTGACGGTACACAGGACATTACACTGCAAATTTGTGCAAATCGAAATGCTAGTTATATTTCCTCCTCTGCAGAAGTCACAAATATTTTTGCTGACCACTTCAGCAAATGTTACACGATCAGTCAGCGGGTTGCACAGCCCTGTGATTCTCCTATTAACTGCCCGGACATGTTTTTTGGTTTTAGAGTAGATAACGAAGAAATCGTAGAGGCTATGACACACCTCAAGCAAATTTTATCTACTGGAGCAGACCTCATTCCAAGTTGAATTATCAAGGGTTGGGGTCACTTGCTTGTACCGATTTTGAACTATATTTTTATTCTATCGCTGGGTTCTGGTGTATACTCAGAATGCGGTCGTCGTTCCTATTTTAAAGGGGGTGATGCTTCAGTTGTCCTCTCTTGCGCTTGTCCTGTTTATATGTTCTGTCCCCTGTCCTTTTTCTAACCTTTGCGTTATTTAATTTTTATATCATGCATATCAAACTAGCCCACCTCAATATCTTAGTACAATGTCTGTAATCATCGCTCTGTTTTGTTAGTATGCGAGTTTTCGAAGGTGTTTGAAAAGCTGATGCATAAAAGTATTATGTTTTATTTTCCTCAGAAAGTAACGGCCGTGCGGCATGGGTTCATGAAAGGTCGGTCGGTTGAGACCAACTTGTGTTCCTTTTTTTAAATTACTCTGTACCTGTTGTTTAAAGCGTTCGATAAAGTTGATTACAACCTGCTATTGAACAAGCTTTCTTTATGTAGTTATTGTTCAATATTATGTATCTGGTTTAATATTTATTTGTCATATCGTGCGAATAAAGTTCACATTTCTGGCACCTACTTTAAAATGTTTCGTTCAACTTGAGGTGTCCCCCAGAGGTCTCTACTTGTGCCACTTCTGTTCTTGATATTTGTTTGCGATATAACATCATATGTCAACAAAGGTTGAAATACTATACTGTCCGCAGATGACATTAAGATTTTTAGGAGTGTCAATTTTCGTGACTAACATACTGCGCTGGTGTTCAGCGAAGAGCTTTCTTCTAAATCCACTTAAGACTAGAGCTCTTCCTTTTTGCCGACATCATGATGTTGTAGCTTCCACCTACGTTTTAGGAGGAACGCAATTTGAACGCGTGTGCGTTGTTAAGGATATCGGTGAGTATGTTGATAATGTGCTTTGATTCAATGCTCAGTGTCTTTTATTTGGCGGAAACGCAACGAAACTGCTGGGCATGATTTCCCGTATAACGAAGCCGTTCAGAAACCCTGCATGCTTGATTCGTTTACATTGTGAGTTGGTATGATCTAGTTTTATATTTCGTTCAGTTATTTGGAATTCACTATCTCGCAGACAGTGGTTGAGCAATAAATACGTGCAAAAAAAAGCAAATACGCATTGTATATGATAGACCTTTGCAACGTCGCATTTATTATGATCATGAGTTTCTTTTTAATAGAGTCTCTCTCGTACCTTTGCCAAACAGAAGACTCGAACGTGATCTAGTTTTTTTTACAGAACGTTGTGAATACGGTGTTCGACACTGACTTGCATTTTGGCTGTGGCAGTTTTCAAGATTTTTCTCGTGTTACTAGACATTTTACTGTTTTTTTACGTTCATTCATTATGTAATGTGTTGCCGAAGTCTCGTTTCCAGACTTTGTTCACTAGAAGCGCGTTGTCTAGCCTGTGTATATTGTGATATTTCAGCTTTCCGTAAAAAGTTAAGATTCCACACAGGAACCAGTACTTACCATGCTTCTCTTCCACTGGTCAATTTTAAGTTATCTCAACCTTTGATCGGCTATGTTTGTTTACTTAATTTTTCATTTTTATTGTGTGTAGCAAAGTAAATACCACTGTGGTTGGGAAGTTTTATTATTCTTATATTATTATTATTATTATAACTTTTATTGCCCTTTTACCGCTGTAAATTGTGAGACAGGTCCTAGTTACATTCATAATAGTCTATTGCTTCCAACTTCTTTAGTTCGCATTCTGTAGGAATGATAAAACAAAGTGTTGAAGACAAAATCAAAATAGTTTACGAATATTACGACTCATATTTATGTTGGCGTCACATTGTTATTCAAACCCATTACAACTATATTTTTTTCCAACATTCTAAAGAAATCAAATAAAATTCCAAAAAAGATGCACATTTTTTGTGCATTGAAATCTTTCTTTTCAACTGTGTAACTGGATATGCAAAACGAGACATAATGCATTTAGTTCAAAATATTGTCTCGAATAAAGAGGTGACGAAACAAAGAATAACAAAGGAAACTGAAACGTTTAAGGGTCCGAGCTTGAGCCCAAAACAAAAAGGGAACAGATGATAGCGACAAAGCGTCGCGGGCGTCGAAGTCAGCGTAACAGCACGATCGGACGCTGGGGCAAGAATGACTCCGCTCGCCATGTGGAGGAGTCCCTTATGTACCCGCGTGGGTTTCTGGAACATTCGACGTAGAACTTTCGGCACTTAGAACATTTTGAACTCAATCAGATAAGAATGTTCTCGAACTTACGAGAATGCCAAGTTGAAAAAATAAATTAAAAAAAAAAATACTTCTGCGCGACAGTAAGCGCGGTAACCTTTCGGCCACGCTGGAGCTCGCTTGACGACGCTCGTGGCAATAAATTGATGTCAATTTTAGCTGACAAATATTTTCAAGCAGGACACTATTTTTTTCAGTTAATCTATTTTAATTTACGCGTGCTTCAAATCTCAGCGTTTAAAAACCAACTGCTTTAGAAATCGAGGCTAGTTATTTAAGTTATAAACTCCTAAATTAGGACAAGAACCGCTGATTATTGCAATCAATGTGAAAAATACCGTGTCAAGGAAAATTGACGAACTATATTTAGAATACATTGTAGCATTAACACATTAAATTAGCTGTAGTACTTAACGCTTCTACGATTCATTCGTTCACTCATTCATTTTTTATTTGTATTTTCACCGGCAATACCGGGCAGGGAGTCAGGGGCAAAAGGCATTGCTTCCTAACGGGCACTTCACCTTATGCACAGTGCAGAACAGCATTAGCTTACTTATGATTGCTCTGATTACAGCAGAGTCAAGAAGGGTACGGTCCTTCTTGAAAATATTGGCTTCGGGGAACTAAGGACAGTTTCTGACTCATGAATTAGTAAATCAGTTAGTGAAAGTGTCATTCAGTAATGAGGCACAGAGTTGGTTTATAACAAAGTCACCCCGATTGGTCGACTAGGTATACAAGGTTGTTATTGCTGCACCTTACAGTATTCGAGAAGCGTTTAGGGTTAGTAGCCATTTGTAATATTAACCAGCAGCGTTTTTATGAAAATGTTTGTTTTAAGATAATATTATAACAGAAACATCAGGGTTGGTTTTTGACACTAACGTCTGGCATGTGAACGCTCCGTTGTGCCTTTACTTCTTTTTTTCTGTTAATCAGCTGACACTTTTCTTCCACCTGCTATAGTTATATATTTAAATAACAACTCTGTTTTTACTTTCATTTTTGACTCTTTTACGGTCCACTGTTTTTTTAACAGATTGCATGGAACATTCGCCCACCTTTTCCTACTTAGGGCGCAATTAAGTTTGAATTGACGAGGGAGTTTTGTTTTTTTTATTTTTTTTTTATTATAACAAGTAGCTTTCTGGCGCTGCTGCTGTTCAGGTGTTAGGCACAACCGGCTAATTGTTTGTCTATGCATCGCGTCTGGCGCGACATCTGTTGTGCCGCTCGGCCGTTGAACTCTAGTCGTTACCATTTTTGTACGTTCAATGGGCTTAATTATATGGTCAAGCATTTTGTATGTGAATATGGGACTTGGTAGATTATAGCACCTCGAGCCCAGTTCACGATACCGGTTTACCACTTTTGAGCGAGAAAAGAGAGGAAAATATAGTAAAACATAAACGTGAAAAGTATTCAAGGCGCAACGAGGAACATATGATTAGCTTCTTGCACAACTCACTAGTTAAGAAGTGTGGATTTCTCTAGTCCAGGGAAAAAACTTTTCTTGGACCTCATAAGCGGATCAGCAGTATTATCAAGGTTTTCTATACTGCCAGACAGTTTATAGGAATCACAGAACGTGGTTTATTATGTTTAAGCATCTTGCTCTGTGGTTTGTCCTTTTTGGTTCTCACCGCCTAATGACCAAAGTTCAATTCATCTTTGTATCTCTTTCTAGGAATAATAGAAAGCAAATTCCGTTTTTCTTCATTTTTTTTTAACTAACTCAAGCCAAAACGACTGCGGGTACGGTATGTCAGGATGGCGTCGGATCCGCCCGTCCGATGCTTCGCAGGTGTCGGCTGGATCCAAATGGTGTCGTCACATTCTTTCCGATTTGACGTCCATATTCACTCATTACTGTGTGCTGAATGGGTGATTTCTGAGCGATAATACTTTGCTCGGGACTTGACTCGCTCTGCGTTTCTTGACATCTTAATGAATAGAGGCAACGTTTACAGCATGCAGTTAACTAATACTTGAGCTAGTATAGGTTCTTGACGGACATTTCAGACTGACGTAATGAATTAAAAGGGAACGTAACACATAATTTTTTTCGAAAAGAGTTGCCATTCTAAAAGTCAAAGCACAATGTATAACCACATGCCTAGATTCCCACCAAAGGCCTGGCGAAGGATTGACCACAAAGATGATTTGCTTTATCTTCTGCAAAGCGAAAAAATGTGACAAAACGATTATTGATACCAACTGACTATGCATTCCCAATTGTGGACCTCTAAAATTAGGGCATCTATCACATCTATCATTGTTATTGATCTTACGCATACATCAATGCCGAAAGAAGTAGCTGCATTGCATTAACCCCCAAAAATGTTCTTTGTGCATTTGTAATAACTTGGTTCGTAATGGGGATTAATGGCATTCGTTAATAAATTTTACCCAAGAAAGAATAATAATAAAAGCAGCAGATGTAATCGCCTTTCATCGGTCTCTCCGCACTTTAATTAACGAATATTTCGGAACGGTGATTTTCATTTCAGTATAATATTTTTTTTTTATTATTGACCCCGCTTTCTGACGCTTAACAAGATAAAAACAGTATATACGTAAGTCAGTGTATTTTTATAGCATTTCACACTTACTTTTAAAATAACTGCAAGCGTGTTGAAGGGCAAATTTGTATTGACTATGGGTCCACGAAAATTATAATATAGCTATTATCGCTGCTCAAACTAAATGTAGGGTTATTACAGAAATTAAATTCGGTGGCTTTTTTGATCGCTCTTTTGTTTCATATTTTTTGTTGAGGATTCCTAAAATCTGAAGGTGTCAGATTTTGGTAGCGTTCGCAATTTCCATAGGATTTAGAGGAGTCAAAAAAAAAGACAAGATCCCACTTCCGATTAGTGTCAGAAGTTTGGAGGAACTAAGATAATTTAGTTATATAATGTATTGATATTTAAGGATTTATATATTTATACAGAGTGTTCTTTTAAGCTTAACAGATATATTTTCAATAAAGCCGTAAATGCTACACTTATACGGTTTGTAAGTTATACGGCCAATGGTACGTATTACCGTATAAACTGGAATATAGGTCAAACCGAAATATAGGTCGACCCCCCTAATTTACAAGTTGCAAAAAGCGAAAAAAGCTTTTACGGCAAGAAAATGCAACCTTACCTTGATAACAAAATTGTCCAAGTACAAGGAAGTACGAGAGAACACGGCACATTAATTTAATTGCTTCTCACGCAATAAAACAGTAAGTGCTCAAGCGTTACTATACTCAGAATCTCCAGAACCTTCGTCCGACGACGTGTTCACTAACGCTATTCAAAGGCACGATACCGTCCCCTTTGAATTGTGCCCTCAAGAACCCTGAGGCACGAGCGACCTCGACGGCTTTCGAACGCGGATGCACTCCGACGTCACAGGTAGCGATCTGGTGCGCAGATCTCGAATTAAATTTGCCACCTTTGTTTCCAATTCGGGATACACCGCAGTCCTTCCACGAAATTAGGTTTTCTTCGCCTTGCTGCACACCGTCAGTTTTTGTCTCTGGCCTCACCAGTTGCATATGCTTTTCTCTGATACATCGAACTCTCACTGTGCAGCAAGATTCCCGTGGATCTCTGCATAGGAGATTGCCTTCCTCTTGAAGGCTACCATGGACTGTCTTCTACTTCTGCTAATCATCACTGCAGGAGCGGCAAGGATAGACATGTGAAAGTGAATCGTGACAAGTGGACGAGTACTAGGGCTAGGCGATTCAATGATCTCTATGTCTATTTGCTCGATCACGTTTGACCAGCCCCGCCTATGAACGGATCTTTTTGGTAGAGTTATATCATATCTCTAGCCATCATAGTAATTTGGCGAATATGGCGGACAGTACAATGGCGGCAGGCTGCTATAAAATAGCCCTGGATATAGTATACTGTACCGTGGGTGATATTTCGTGCTTGATTGAAGTTTTTCGGCGAAGCAGATTCTTGAAACCTGGCGTGAACGGTAGCCTCATCTTTGAGGACGCAGCGAAAGTTCTACGAAAGCGCAGCACCGGGGTAAAGCAGCGCAGCTCGCATCGAAAGCAGACTCTGCACTGGCGTCTGCTTTCGATGCTTCTTTCGGTGCGACTTTCGATACGTGTTGTGCTGCTTTTCGCCGGTGTTGCGATTTCGTGAAACTTTCACCGGGTCCTCAAAGATCGGGCTACCGTTCACGCCGGGTTTTAAAAATATGTTTCGTCAAACAATTTCAATCAAGCACGAAATATCACCCACGCTATGTTGATGGCAGCCTGCCACCACAACTGCCACAACGCTGTCTGCCATGGATGGATGATAGTAGCTACATATACGACTCTGTAGTAGCTGTAGCAGCGGCTCTGTAGCAGCTCAACGAGGTTGCAGCAGCTGTACCTTGGCTAGAGGTAATATTGTCACGGGTGGTGACCAAAAACAATAAATAAACAGGAAGAAATAAACGTTTAATGTGGTGAACTTGTGCCAAAAATAAAAAGGGTACAAAAGGTAATAACAGAGCGTCGCGGGCGTCGAAGTCGGCGTGACAGCAGAGTCGAACGCTGGGGCGAGACTGACTGCCGATCGCCACGCGGAGCCCCTTATGTACACGTGTGGGCTTCTGGAATAATCGGCGTAGAAGGTTCGGCGTGTAGAACATTCCGACCTCGAACAAGCAACATGGTTCTCGAATTTACCAGAACATTACTTTACAGAGTCAACAAAAAATGTGCCTCCGCGGCCAGGAATCGAACCCTGGCTTTCAGCGTGGAAAGCAAGCGCAAAGCCGTTAGGCCACGCGCGCGCTGCCTACTTGGCCAGCTGCGCGCGCGGCAATATAACTCTACCAAAAAGATGGCCGCCAGTAGCCGCATTCGCAGAGCGGGAAAACGCGATCCACCAATTGTCATTCAGATCAATGAGGGTCATGATTGCAAAAAAAAAAAAAAGATGGCGGCATTAGCCGCCCAGTGTTTGTTTGTTTGTTTGTATGTTTGTTTGTTTGTTTATTTATATTTTGACACAATTGTCAGGGAGTTTGGGACAAAAGGCGAAAACGAATCACCTGACTAGGTCCCAACCCCCGTTACAGCGCTCAGCAGCAGGGCACAGGAAATGAATCAAAAACAGCATAAATCAAAAATAAAACAATATCTGAGAAGATAAAAATATGAGACACAAAAAATGTACAATCTATTTTGATGTGAACTATACTAGGAATACACACTAGGCACATTGAAGTATACCGTAAGGTATTTTTTGAAAAGAAACACGGACGCTATTGCCTGGGCTAATTCGAATACACAATAATTTCTGTTAAGAAGATCGGTTATCTGGTAGGATATTTTTTGTGTACCGTAATTAGTTATAATTTTAGGTTTTGAAAACTGCTGGTGTCTCAAATTGTAATTTGTTTGCTTGAATAAATATGTTTCGTAAAATATTGCGGGATTCGTGTTTATTTGAGTATGAACTGAAATTGCGACCTTTAGGCAAAAAAGATTGTCTAACGTTAATATTCCATGTTTAATAAAGCTAGGGGAAGTCGATTCAGTCCAAGGTAAATTATCAATTGACCTAACTGCGCGCTTTTGCAATGTAAATAGTTGCTTAATATTACTTGCTGTAGTCGTCCCCCAGACCGATAAACAGTAATGCAGCCTCGAGTGAATCAGAGATATATACAGTTTTTTTTAACAAGGCTGGAAGGAGGTATTTTAACTTACAAATTAAACCAATTGATCTAGAAATATCCCTTCGAAGCTCGTTCACTTGACGAGTCCAGTATAGATTTTCGTGAAAACGAACACCAAGAAATTTAAAGGATTCCACGCGTTCAATATTCGAGTTTTGAAAAGATATACTAATTTCGCTAGTTATAGGCTTATTTTTTGCTCTAAAAATAATGTACTTAGTCTTTGCCGTATCCAGCTCTAACTGGTTTGAGCCAACCATAAATGAAGTTGCTCCAGCCAATTATTTGTTTCTCTTTCTACGCTATCCAAACAGCTACCAGTAAAGAACACATTCGTATCATCTGCATATAAAATTATGTTAGGTGTTTGGGGGATGTTTACTATATCATTGATGTAAAGAAGGAAAAGTAATGGCCCGAGAATTGACCCCTGCGGCACACCGCATCGAATTTTTGCCAAAGGAGAGCGCATATCATTGAGAACGGTATATTGAAAACGTGAGGTCAAGTAACTGCTTATCAAGTTTAGCACACTGCCTCTTATTCCATACAGAGGTAGCTTTCGGAGTAGGATGTCGTGTTTTATAGAATCAAAGGCCTTCCTGAAATCTAAAAAAACACCCAGAGTATGATTTTCAATATTGTCTATGATTTTGTTTTTGATATTTAGCAGGGCCATTTAAGTTGATTTACCTTTTTGGAAACCATACTGGTTGTTTGTAATAATATTATGTTTATTACAGAAATCACTTAAACGTTTGTAAATAACGCGTTCCACTAGTTTAGAAAAAACCGGAAGTACTGATATTGGTCTATAGTTATTCATATTATTCTGGGGACCACCTTTATGGATCACACAGACTTTCGCTATTTTCATTTTTTCTGGAAAGATACCGGTACTTAAAATAAGGTTGCAGATATGCGAAAGCGGAGTAGATATGAAAGTGGAAACTGATTTGATTGGCTTAGAACATAGCCCATCTTCTCCACAGGCACCGCTATTTCCTAAGGATTTAATGATAGTAGTCATTTCTAGTTCAGTGGTAGGTGCCAGAAATACTGAGTTATGTAAAGGGTATCCAACATAAGACTCACATGTAGGCGCTCTCGCTGAGGGCATAGTAGAAGAACCGGATTCTAGAAAGTGGGAATTAAATTTATCTACAAGAGACTGACCCGAGTAAGTAACCCGCTCGATTGTAAGTTCTTTTGGAGCATGTGCACGAGGCCTAGAAGCAAGTTCATTTACGGCTTGCCAGACTTTCCGCGGATTGTTATATATTGCATTAAACTTATTTTTGTAGTATTGAGCTTTAGCTTTCTTGATATCAGCGTTGAGCTTGTTCCTCACTTTCCTAAATTCCTGTAATATTGAGATATCTCTTGTCTTGACGAACTTATCATATAATTTATTGCGCTCTTTTATACGCTTATGTAACGGACTTGAGATCCAAGGTTTTTTTTACTTTTTATATTTTTTTTAAACTCTTGCAATGGAAATGACTCCTCATAACTCTTTTGTAGGAGGTCCAAAAATATACCAAATGATTTATTTGGTTCCGTTTCAGTTACTACCGACTCCCAGTTTATATTCGATACCCTAGAATGAAACAGCTCAATTGAACTATTATCGATTCTTCTAAATGTCTCAGCCGCATTCTTAGAGCTCAATTTTAAATTTACTGGACCGACAATGAAACTAAATATCGGGAAATGGTCACTTAAATCACAAGAAAAGACACCAGCAGCCTCGGTATGACAATTTGTAATACAGAGATCAATTAGCGTTTCTGTTTCCACCGTGATTCTAGTCGGCAGGTTTATTACATTATCAGATCCGTAGGACTGAACAATATCAAGTAGTTCAAGGGATCCACTCACGGGCGAGGTCATATCAATATTAAAGTCCCCTATTAAGATATTCCATAACGTTCTCAATGAATTAAAAAAACTTTATCAACGACCCGTCGGGGGGTCTATAAGCAGTGACTATTACCAAGGAACGACATTTGGCCACAAGTGCTTCGTAGTCTGAACATATTTTTGAGAATTCAGGCAATACTTCATAATTTAAGTTATCACGAAAATAAACAGAGACCCCTTCTCCCCTTTTATCACTTCAATATATTCCCTCACTATTATATCCTATGAGCCCGATAACGTCATTCCTGTTCGTAAACCAAGCTTCAGTGAACGCTAGTACATCAAAAGTAAAATTTAAAGAGTTCAGAAACATATCAACATTATCGTGTTTATTGCCAAGACTTCTAGCATTTAAGTGGAAAAATGAAAGCATATCTTTGTTATAGACAAGACATTCTTGAACAAGATGAGTAAACGATATTCGATCGTGATAAGTAGACGTTACGTCCATTAGAAAAGAAAAGAAAAAAAATACATATCGCAACCCGCCGGCTTTTCACACAATCTTATCGAGGTCTGCCTCGCATTCAATCAGCAAAAAAGCAGGGTGACACGGTCACCCTGCTTTTTTCGTGCGAACAAGTTGCCATTTTTCTGCCAGACAAATTGATACTCTTTTTCTGTAGCGTTTTCTCTCAGCATCCAGAGAAGCTTCTTGTTCGTGGTGATCAAGTTATCAAGAAACCAGACATCTGATCGGGTTTCTTTTAGGTATTTCCTTTTTTCTAGCCATTGATCTCGGGTCCTTCGTGATGCAAATCGAACCAGAATAGCTGGGTCTTTTTTTTTTTTTTTTTTGCAGGGAGTCTCTGCAGACCTTCCACATCATTCTCAGCTAGTTTTGGAAGTTCTAATCTTTCTGCGAGATCATTTAATTTGTTCAGTAGGTTCTGATTTGCGCTTGGTGGCATTCCATGAATCTCAAGGTTCTGGCGTCTGGAGTACTGCTCTAGACTGTTTACTTGTTTCTTCAGTATACAGATTTCTTCAGTATCTTGGGTTCCCTCAGCTTTTTCCCCTCGTCTTCTCAAGTTAGTAATTTCTTTTGACTGCTCGTCCATTTTTTTCAGAACCAAATCGTAGTGATTCGACATAAGCTGAACTGACTTTTCTATCTGATCAACTGTGTCTTTGATCCACATAAGAGATTCTACTTTTGCGTTCATCGTCATGATTTCACTCAACGTTTTGTTGATAGCAGCTAATTCCTGCCTAAGCTGTGGTTCCTGTTCGGGCTTCTGCGTTCCAGGGCTTTGAATGTTGCGAGATTATTTTCGTTTTTTCGCTAACGACCGTTACATAAGAGGAGGGTCGACTTTTTCAGGTCCATTTTCAAAAATAAATTGGACCTATATTCCGGTTGGTTAATGATTAATGGTAAGTGGTTAATCGTAACGATCAGTCGGCTAATGAAGTAAATTTGTTAAATAACTTTTAATTTCTGGCAAAAGACATGGTTCCAATTTGAAAATTGCTGAGTGTCATCAAAAAACGTTAAATCTGTACTATTTAAAAAGACTTCGAGCGCGTGAGAAGCGCAATAGTGCGCTCAAGTTACCACACGTGCAGCCGGAGAAGAGCTGCCGGTGCGATAAGGCGGTGGCGCTACGTTTCTGTTCACTTGGCGACTTATTCCTTCCCAAGTTGTAAGTTATACTGGATTTGGAAATCTTGTAATAAATCCTTTTACCTGCTGCACGAGTGGGACCTTTAGCCCGCTACTAAGCTTCCCGTGCGATCAAAGTATTTCTAAAAATGATTCCTTTAGTGGTCTCCAATGACCCTCGGCACGTTTCCCATTGGAACAATATATTATCATTAATTAAAAAGTTAATTAAGAAATTTAACTTTATTAGCCCACTGATCGTTACAATTAACCCCCTATATAATAGTAGTATTAATAATATAATGTTTCGTTTTTCTTTAGTGCCCACAAACAGCTGTAACGCTTTTTGTGTGGTGCACTGTCAGTTCGTGTTCACAGCAACACTATTCAAAATACAAACATACACAAAATTACACAGACATTTGTAAGGACACAAATACAAGTTTGCGGGCCAAATACAACTTCCCACTAAATCTTGATTGGATAAAATAAACTTTTGCAATGCCGACCTGAAACTAACAAAATCAAAAAAATACCTACGTCAAAATCGCATATAATATTAAAGGCAGACCACATACGACATAATGGCGATGATTAGCAGATTCTAGCAGGATAAAATGTTAAAAATGGCGATTTTCGTTGTAGGGCACATAAAATTCTATATTCATAAGTAAACTTTCATTTTTAACAGTACCATGCACTACATATAATGAAGAAAATGAATGCCTCTAACAGCCCTCCTCGCTGATAGCCTTTCAAGGCTAAATTAAGACAGCAACGTATAGTAACTAAAAAACAGTTTCCGACTAATGCATCGGTCATAAATAATTAGCATAAATTCCTTCTGCACACGCTGAATCATTTCAACTTTTGTTAAAGATAGTGATTTCCAACTAATTGAACCGAATTCAAATCCTGAGCCTACAAGGCCACAGAAAAGACGCACTACCCTTGAAGTTCCCATGGACGTATAACTGATCACTTTCACAAACCGAGTAAATGTAGCTTTCACGGCTTTTTCTTCCTTTTTTTTTAACAGAACTGTTAAGTTAAAAGAAACACCCTGTATATACCTTTCACATAAGGAGCGGCAATGAAATAAATCATACAAGGGGATGAAATACACAACACTTATAACGGCAGTCTGAGCGGTAATCTTTACATTTGCATGTGATTATGGATCGACTTATTTGAGATATCATATAACTGTGAAAGTAGAAATGAGCAATTCAAATAAATTGCTCTAAGGATTGTTTTTAAATAAACATTGATATTAGTCAAAGTGTATGCGCGACTTCCGTCCTTGAATGACCTGCAGAAGCAAATTAATAGTAGTTCACAAGATTGCAGATTTCACAAGAGCTAAATTTATGTTTAAACGTTAGTTGCATCCAAAATATCAACTTGGCAACATGTACTCACTCAACTAGGGTGTGAAGAAGGGTGCGAAACTCTCCGAGATTTTCTTTTCTTCAAATGAAATTACTGTCAAAATAAATATACAAATGCTGAACGTGTAACTGTTTGCTATTTTGCCTTAAAAGAAACTGTAGGGGGGTTTTATAATTACAGTGACGATCGATGTTTCTTCTTTTTGTGCTGGTTTCTTAGAATGTGAGTCGTTTTTCTAAAGCATTTTATTGTAACAAAGCACATGCCAGTATATATAGAAGGAAGATCTTAGAAAGATAGCTGAGCAAACTTCTATAGATTTCCCATGCTAATTGCCAAACCAAAGTTTAAAGTACTGCTTATCAGAGCAGGCACACATGAGAATTCTAGCGAGCAAGATTCTGCGGTTATAACTGCTAAAGGGTCCTCACGCACACAGCAACAAACCGTTTTTGTTGAGTTCATACTTGAGACGCATTTATTAGCGTTTTGGCTTTCGCTACCGGAACCTAGATAACGCGTACAATAAACTTGCAACATAAGTACATGGACTTAAATAAGTTGGCTCTAATTCCCTGCTGCACCTACAGATCTGTGCACAATATAAATTATGAAAGGGCAGTCTATTGCGTTCTGATGCAATATAAAAGTGCATAATGTTATTTAATGCACTAAAAACAGAACATTGTACTGGAGTATATAAGTAGGTTCAGAGCATCGAACTCCTGAAGCAACACCGTCCCAAGTACGAGGAGTAGAGTTTTTGCAGATGGCAATTTATCTCGTCGAAACAGATTGCCACTATTAACCCAAAAGAGCGTGAAAACGTTTATTCAGTATGTGAGGAAGGCCTACATTGTGAGCCTTGTTTCTTTGATCAGGGTTAAAATTGCAGTCTAATAATGGGGCTTCAATGTATAAAAAATACCTTTTGAATACAGGTTTGATTCAAAATGTATTCACGTGATTTACTTCCCCTGATTATTTTTCGGGCACAAATCGCTGAGCCGCGAAAATGTCTACTCTCTCTCTATTGGAAAGACAAGTTTAAACTGGTACCAGTTTCAAACTTGGTTATTGCTCCAGTTTGACCAGTTTCATAATGGTTGAACCGGTCAAGGTGGTTCGAACTGGTCACACTGGTTGACTGGTCATGGTGGTTGAACTAATCATACAGGTTGACTGGTCATAGTGGTTGAACTGGTCATCGTGGTTCAACTGGTCATGGTGGTTGAATTGTCACACTGGTTCAACAAAAAATATTTTCATTTGTTCACGCCACCACTGCGCTTCGGAAATTTTTATTATACTTAAATGTAGGCATGCGCCTACTACAAGCATCAGCTGAACATACATTGAGCGCATACACATACACGGCACAGACAAATATCAATACAACAGTACACTAACCCGATCGCTACCTCTGAACTCTGCGTTTCCATCTTTTATACTGGTCGTTTTGAACGTACGGAATTTTTCGGTGACCGCCTAAGATAAAAAATATTCCCAGCATGTTACTTTTTTTCCAGCGATGTCATACCTCTGAGAGTATTTTAAACGGCTCAGGGGATGAATCTCGCAGTAAAAAGTAAACGCTCGATCATGCCATATTCATTCGAAAGCCAATAAATAAAAAAAAAACATTTCGCAGACCCCTACAATTAAAGTGAGAAAGAGGGGTCAATCTGGTAACCAGTTTGACCATGTAGGCCAATCTGGTGACCAGTTTGGTCAATCTGGTTACCAGTTCGACCAGTTCGGCCAGTCTGGTGACCAGTTCGGTATCTGGTGACCAGTTCGCCCGATATGTTGACCAGTTTGGCCAATGTGGCGACCAATTAGGCAAATATGGTGATCAGTCAGGCCAATCTGGTAACCAGTTAGAAGGCAGCCTGGTGACCAGTTAGATCAATATGGTTACCAGTTAGACCAGTCCGGCTACCAGTTGCATCTGTTCGATTTCCTGTTAGACCAGTCTGACCAGTCCAAATATCAGTTTGATCAGTCCAAATACCAGTCCGACCAGTTAGATTTTCAAACTGGTCTTTCCAATAGGGATTTTATTCAAGTTATTATGATTCAAATGAAGTTTATATTCAAAGCAACACAGTCTTAATATTTTCCATACAGATATGATACGTTTACGAACCTAAACTGCATCTGTCTTGTAAGTGAAAGCAATCGAAACATATACAAGTTAAATCTGCATTGATAGTAAGATATCGCGGCTGATTAATAATATACAAGAATATTGTCACGTGCAGCAATAAGCAATCCGTCAGAAAACCACTGTCAGGAGTGAGTCGCAGCTTTCTGTATTTTCTGCAGCTGCAGCTTTCTGCAGCAGACAGAGAGACAGACAGAAAGACACAAACACAGACACACAGACAGACAAAGACATAGACACAGACAGACAGACAGACAGGCAGACAGACAGACAGACAGACAGGCAGACAGACGGACGGACGGACGGACGGACGGACGGACGGACGGACGGGTGGGTGGATGGATGGATGGATGGATGGATGTATGGATGGCAACTTTATTTAAAAGATCCAGGGAACGAATCAGCCTCGGTCCAGGCAGTCACTGAGGGGACCTTGTTCATGTGGGTCACCAGTTTCCGGTGAAGTTCGAGGCCGAAAAAGCCAGCCACACTCGGGTGTAGTGGTGTTGTTTTGCAGGGTTATCGGGGCAATCTCACAAAAGATGGTCCTGGTCAGATGGAGCTTCCTGGGTTTCAATATTTCCTGTTGCTTTTTTTTTTATTCGAATGGACCTGAAAGCAGATATCCATTAACCGCGTGTGAGGTCATTTCTCAAAATATCTCACGAGTATTTGAGCAGAGTAGTCCCGATGCCCTAACTATGCCCTCACTTCAGAAATTATTATAAAAGACTTCTCTTAGCGTAATTATGGGTTCTCGTGAGAGGATATGGGATACGAAAAACTAGTTTTTGTGGCTATTCTAATCTTGAATATTACCATAAATTCCAGATAATTGTTATGGCGGGATAGAGGAATAATATATATTTATTTCAATTATTTACTGAAGATTAAAATAGGTGTTAAATGGTTTTCATTGTTTTTGTCGTTCTTAGCGTTTTAATTTATTTTTTTTTTGTTTTTTTTTTAAAGATTTAGGAACTGCGACGTAGTTTAAGGCGTTTATCCGATGACGCAGTTCGCTAATTCCGTTGTCGTGCTGAAGCGTTCCGTACTCACATTTGTCATCCTAGCGTTGCAACGTTTTTTTTTTTCTTTTTCTTTTCGGAGCTTGTGAAAAGGTACGCATCAGTTCATGCTCTTAGCTTCCATGCTTTATCTGGTACAAGGGCATCGTTTTGATTTTTGGTCCTTTGTATTTTTTTTTTATTATTGCATGCGAAACGAATACAGTATTTTACGGACGCGACAGTTTAGGACGCGCAAGTGTGTACCCATTACGACACGGTGCGGCGCAGCTTCGACGATGGATATGGCTACAAAGTTCAACTTTTTTTTATTAAATGCATTCGCAATGAGGAAGCAAAATATGCCATATTGCATATCCGTCTTTCGTGATAACGGTCGCGGATGAAAAAGTATCGACAAGCGTAAAACTGAAAATTAAAGCTTAATCGACGAATTCTGCCCGAGACAAAAGGAAGAATGAACATCGAGAAAGCAGCAGCGAGCGGTGAAGTGTCGGCCTGACAACTGGCTGGCGCGATGTTGCGAGACAAAGTCGACAAGTTCACACCGGGCTTCTTATCTACCACCACGCTTGATATCTTGAACATTCGTTCTAGAATGTTCTAGCTTCCAATACGGCAAGGTCCTTATCTTTCATACGCGGTATCACGAACATTCGGAGCGGGAGTAAACACGAATCTTCTAGAAGTACGAAGTAGCACTTGTTCATGCACGCGGCAAACCACCCCCCCCCCCCCCCCCACACACACACACACACTAAAGAAACGAATCGTCCCGATGCAACTTCAAAGAAAAGGACACAAGCTAAGCCAAATGACCGTACATCGTAAGTACCGGGGTCGTTTGAACCATGACGAGTCCTGAGCATAACTCGGCATTCCTCACTCATGAGTCTGATCACTCGCGCTCACTCACACTCATTGTCTGATATGGGGTGAGCGTGAGTGAGGCCGCGAGTCTCGGAACATTATAATTGCGAGCGTAACTTTTGAGAACTCAGGAGTTTGGGTGTGAGCGCGAGTTCTTAAAACTCATGAGCTTGAGCGTGTGCGCGAGTTCTGAGAATTCGTGAGTGTGAGTTTGATGTCTGAGAAGTTATGACTTTGAGTGTGAGAGTGTGCGTTAGTCCTGAGGACTCTCGAGTGTGAGTACCTTGATGAGCTGTGAGCATAATGACCGGGATGACCTGTGAGTGTGATGTCCGTGATGACCGAGATGGCTTGTGAGTCCGGTGACCGTGATGATCTGTGAGCGTGATGACCACGATGACCTGTGAGCGCTGGAATTTGTTTGAAGTGGTATGGTCACGTGATTTCTTGCGCATCTTAGTGGGCAAAGAGGCTCTCGCTTCGCAACGGCTAAAGCGCGATCCAAACCAACGCTTTTTTTTTTTTGCGGCTGTAGGTCGTGCGTGCCCCGGATGTGACGTATTTTCGTGACGTCGCGCCGGTTCTTCCGCTCCTTCCGGGCGCGCATAAAAAGTTGGTTGATTTCAACTTCTTTCTCAACGCGCACGAAAACGCGCGGTGACATAGTAGGGCGCTCCTGTCTCCCGGCCAATGGGTGGAGGGCAAGCTAGTTCCGGCTCTGCGTTTCTTGGCCGTCTGGCCGGCCAGTCTGCCGCAGTTGCACTTTGCTTGCTTGCGAGTATGACTGCATCTACGAATTTTCCCCCCGTTTCCCAGAGGCTCGCCACAACACCGCAAAGCGCTCCTCGACTCCCTGATGGATTACATCAGGAAATCGGGGACACATAACCTCATATAACCTCACTGTATTCATCTTCATACCCCCTCCCCCGCCCTCCCCCGCCCTCCCCCTCCCAACCCAAATAACCCTACCCCTCCTGCTTAAGATATTCTCGGCCAAGGCAGGCGATCCTCCTTTGCATATTAAAGACATGTTTCACTCACCCCGACGCGAGGAAGGTGACCGCCAGAGCGCGCTCGTGCCTGCGTGCGCGCGTGCGCGCTAGTCCGAAGCTGGCCCGTCAAAACCAAAGCGCACGGCAGTGTTGCCAGATGGTTCCACCAAAAACCGCCAAATGGCTGAGAGGTATAGCCCAAATATAGCCAAAGCCGTAAAAAAGATATAGCCCAAATGGCCAAAACTAAAAATAATGATTTTTAAGCTTTTTATCGACAATTTTGCACACACATACAACACACGTTACATTCTCTTTTTCAACCCTCAAATACGCCGCTTTTTGTGCACATTATGTCACTTCTTAATTTAAAAAAAGTGCTTCGGATGGATAAAAGTTTGTACAATGACTCATCCTTCGTAGGACTTCATAAGTACAAAACGCACGAACACAGCTGACTTGTGAAGCTCTGGAAAAACACTAAAATAACAGAATACGGAAGCAGAGAACACTGGGAGTTTATACCAGAACCCCCAATATCTAAGGTTCTTACCAATAACCCACCCGTCTATTTTTCTTTGTGTAGAACACGTGTGTCCCCCCGCTCCGGTTCACGCTATTTTTCATTGTGTTGTCCTTTCTTGGGGTGTGCGATGCCTAAGAATTTTCACAATGGGCACTAAAGCTGCGTTTAGAGAGTTCAGTCTAGGTCCGGGAAGAAGACGCGCTACCGGGCCTGTGGGAATAGTGCAATATGCTTGTTTTATTTGTTCCACTGCGCTGTGGGGAGAGCGCTTAAACTCTTCAAGCATTGCTTCTCTGTGCATTATGAAAACCCCGAAGTGTGAAGCCTTTCTCCTTCATCTCTTTCCTCTGGACTATCCGAAAGAGAAACAATTTTTTTCGAAACTGATTAGAAGTTCGAAAATTAACTAGTCGAACCTCAAAGTTCGATGTCGAACTTGAGGTTCGACAAGAGTTCGCCGCATTTTTAGGAATAGCCCAAAAATAGCCACATAGCCAACCACGAAATTTTGACGCCGACTAGAAAAAAATGTAGCCCAATTTGGCTATATATATAGCCCAATCTGGCAACACTGACGCACGGTTCTGACTCAGAAAGCGCGCCGGAAACAGCAAAAACGTAACGAAATACGTCACATCCGGGGCGCGCACGACCCGCAAAAAAAAAGCGTTGGTTTGGATCGCACTTAAGAGGGGTTGAGGTTTTGCCCTCGACCTCTGCTGCTGTGGAGGGCTGGGGTGGGGAGTGGCAAGATAGCACCAGCGGCGGATGCTATTTTGTTTCAAGATCCACCGACGCCAGGTGCTTCGCGCTTCCCGGAAGTGGTTGGGAAGAATCGGTCCCGAAGCGGTTGGCAAACACGCGCGATCCCAGCCGCTTTGCGGTTGCGGATCCACTTCCTATGTGAAGGCGCCATTACGT
Organism: Ixodes scapularis; assembly: GCF_016920785.2. Lineage (NCBI taxonomy): Eukaryota > Metazoa > Arthropoda > Arachnida > Ixodida > Ixodidae > Ixodes > Ixodes scapularis. The sequence goes on from NW_024609881.1 coordinate 120,199,993, forward strand.
GGCCACTGCTCGCTCCTCTTACCGTGAAGGGTCGTGTGGTTTTAGGTTGCTGTTGAAGACAGTGTGCGTAGATTACCTGCGATTGCGTAATATAACTTTCAGACTGCGATAAAGATAAGTGATTAGTATACCCATTACCACCGGTTTTCACCTAAAATATTATCTTCCACTCCATTTTATTATTATCAAGGTATAAATGCATTTTACTGAGAAAACACATGAGGCCATAGTTAGTTGGCTAGTTTGGGTTTATTAAAATAAGGCGTCTCAGGTGTCGGATGAGCCACACACGTTAGTAAGAATCTACACGGAAATACTACAAACAAAAATAAACAAAAAACTTGTATAATCATCGGGGCAATACAAAGTTTATTAAACCAAGAGAACGGTTATGGGGATGAAGTTGATTGAAGAAAGCAGAAGGTTGTGTTTTAGAGATTGACTAAAATATGTGAACATCGAAGATCTTTATAGGAAGGGAGTTCCATAATTATGTGCCGCAAAATTGAACCGGATGGTGGAAGAGTAAACAGGCCTGATAAATTACCCAAGTAAGATGGGCACATTTAAAATGTATTTTTATTAGAAGGGGGTTGTTATCGGTTACAGTTCTATGGAACCTCATAGCAATTTTCTGTTTTTATTATTTCCCCCTTGTGCGAACCTTCTTTGTGCGAAATTCGAAACCAGTCGCATGACATTAAGGGCCATCAAGGCCCGTCAGGCGAGGGGGGCTTTGGGTCTTATGTGTAAATATCTAGGTGTATTTGCGTGTGATTCTGCACTCCTCATTAGTTTATTTCATTATAAAACTAATTATATTGGCTGCATGTGCATAATACTCCCAGGCAGGCACGTAGCCCGGATTTTGATTGGGGGTGGGGGGGGTGCCTGGCCATGGCAAAATGCTGTATGAGAGGGAGGGGGAAAGGAGGCCCCAAAATAATGGCAGATTTAGGGAGGAGGGGGGGGGAGGGGGCGCACGGGCCCCATGTCCCCCCCCCCCCCCCCCCCCCCTCGGCACGTAGTCTTGCGATCGTTCCATTAGGGTCATAGCAGAAAGGGGAATAGAGGGAAAAAAAAGCCCTCCCCCTTTCACCCGAATGTCGTCTGCTCCGCCGAGTGGGCTGTACCTAGCATCCGGCTGGAGTACAAACTCTGTTTAAAATCACATCATTTTGGAAATTTCAAGCACAGATGCGCAGATTTTGGTATGCCAGTTATTGTGTAATACTATGGTAGATAAAAAGACTATCAGGTTTAATTGCTCTGTTACCTGCGTGCAAATAAAAAAATAAGCAAATCTCTTTCAGATTGGCCGGTTTCTCCGGCGAAAAGTAAATCCGGTTGCTGTACCTTTTTTTACTATACAAAGTTCGTACTGGTGTAGGCTTTTACCGACCATGAGTGGAAGTCTGAATTAATAAATAAAAGCGTGCTCTCCTGCCCCAATACACGCACTAGTTGAGGGTAGTACTGCCGGCTGACTCAAGTGCTATTTAAGAAACGGAAAAGATATGCTAGTTGATCATTTACCGAAATAGAACAACAGAGAGCTATAGGTTGATTTTGAAGTAGTCATAACTATTCTAAGAACGTGAACCACTTCACAACGGCAGCCACGAGCGAGAGTTCGATGTTCCGTACAGCCCTCCGGTGGCAACCTCCCGGTTTGTCGTCTGCTAGCGGAGTCGGGCGCGTGCCCTCTCTCTCGTTTTACCCCGCCGAACCCGCTGAATTTCCCGGATGTATGGAAAGGGCGCTGCTGTCGAACAAAATGGTGCCGCCCAGAGAGCGATAAATGGAATGACCTATAGACCGTTCCATTAGGGTCAAAGCAGAGAGCGTAATAGAGTGATAAAAACGCCCTCCCCCTCTCACCCTCTATGTCGTCTACTCCGCCGAGTGGGCTGTATCTAGCGTTCGGCTGGCGTGCAAACTCTGTTTAAAATCACGTCATTTTGGAACTTTCAAGTGCAGATGCGCAGATTTTGGTATGCCAGTTATCGTGTAATACTATGCTAGATAAAACAAACTAACAGGGTCCCATTGCGTTGTTACCTGCGTGCAAATAAAAAAAGATATGGAAAACTGTGTCAGATTGGCCGGTCCATCCGGCGAAAAGTAAATCGGGTTGCTGCACCTTTTTTACTATACAAAGTTCGTACTGGCGTAAGCCTTTAGCGACCATGAGTGGAAGTCTGAAATAATAAATAAAAACGTGCTTTCCTGCCGCGATACACGCAGTAGTTGAGGGTGGTACCGCCGGTTGACTCAACTGCTGTATAAGTAACAGAAAAAAGATATGCTAGTTGATCATTTACCGAAATGGAACAACAGAGAGCTCTAGGCTGATTTTGGAGTAGCCAAAGATATTCTAAGAACGCGAACCACTTCACAACGGCAGCCACGAGCGAGAGTTCGATGTTCCGTACAGCCCTCCGGTGCAGCCTAAAGATGGAGAATGGCAATCTCCCGGTTTGTCGTCTGTTAGCGTTGTCGGGCGCGTGCCCTCTCTCTCGTTATATCCCGCCGAAGCCTGAATTTTCCGGATGTATGGAGAGGCCCTGCTGTCGAACAAAATGGTGTCGCCCAGAGAGCGCTAAATGAAATGGTCTCCAGGAGGGGAATGATGATTTGAACCCACCTTGTCCGTGTTCCAAAATTTACTCGATCTTACTCCAGGGTAAGGGTTTTGTACCCTTGACGTTCTAAAACCTATTCGCGTCCAGCGTTTTTGAATCTGTGCTGTCACGTGATACGATCCGCCGGAGTAACTCGGATTCGCTCGGATCCATTTGGGTAAGATTTGGAACACAACCCTTATGGCGGCCGCGCGCCACGTGATTTGCAAGATGGCAGCGCCCATACGACAAAGGCGACCGGCGCTCCCTCGACGCGGCTCACGCCATCTGTGGGCAGCACTTCTCACTACGCGCGGATCGTTTGAGAAGTGGCGGCTTAAATCGCCCAGAACAGGTTTCAGCTTTTTTGTTGTTTCTTTCTTTTGAACAAGGTAAGTTTATTTCTTGATTCTTTCACGGTAAACTTCCACTACCTGCTTGCACCTCTGTAATAAATTTCAGTGCGACACGTTCAGAACCTGATCTTTGCGGGCCGCCTAGAGTGCCTCAAAAACTGTTAGCTTACACGCTGTAACAACGCGCTGCTTACAAACAAGCCCGAGTTCGTGAACACAGACTACGTGTTCACTGCGCGTGCGCAGAAACCAGATTCGCGCGCGACGTCTACGCATGCGCATCTGCAAAAGTTGCACCACCGCAGTGGCGTGACGTACGAGAACCTAGGAGACAAGGCCTGGCCGTGACGTCATCGTCGGTGGATCCCCGACCCACCCCAAGCGGCAAAACACGTTGAAGCTCGGCGACAGACGCTGCAAGGCGGGCTGTCGGCATTGCTGACGCAAGCTATAGGCGACGCCGCGTGGATCCACTTGTGATGACGTATGGAGGGAAGGCGCTGGCCTTATCTTCTAGGTATCGTATTGATTAACGGTTCCCAGGCTAGCAAAGCACGCCTCTCTGGTTAGATTCCTTATCAATATCGTGAGCCATTGTCACTGCATTGTGGCAGACAAACCTCAAGGTATATAAACACGCCTAATTTAAATGTTTTGTTTTCACTCGTTCACCTGGACCGGAAAACATTGGCTGGGGATTAGTGTAAGATTGGAAGTATTTAAAGCTGTGCTTGGTAAAAATCCGCTGCCCATTCGAGTGTCCTAATAAAAACGTAAATTGACTATATTTCGTCGCCATATGGTCAACTGGTTTGTAATGTATTAATAAAGATTTTTATTGCTTTATACAAACAATTTGTTGAGCATTTTCTGTATGATTTGATGTATAGGTATACACTGTAAGAATTCTGAAGCGTTTACTTTTCCGCAAAGCACATCCAATCGCTGCAATCTAAGGAGAGCTGGAGGAATGACGGTCTGGATACATCTAAGGACCCAAGAGAAGATTCTGCGCTGTTGCTCCGCGCATGGCGTTAGACCATTTTCGGTGACGCAGCGCAGACTATGTCAGTATACGCGTTGCGCCAGGACACCTTAAAGAGGTCGCCATGACGTTCTCTAGGTAGCGTTGAATCCATCTACCGTACCGCTGGAAACTTCTGCACCCTCTTGTCTTGAACAGCCTGGTCCGAGCTTTAGCGCTCACTGTTCTCTACGCCTGCGTGGGTCTCTAATGATGTTCATCATATTTAAATACTGACGGCCGTCGAAACCAATAAATCTGCGTCCGACAAAGGAAGCTCGTTTGCGTAAAGTAGCACTACTAACTAAGACAATGTTTAAAATAATCAGATATAACCAAGAAAAGCCTTTCTTAAATCCAGGTACGTGCAGCTTGAAAATCATGCCTCTGATAGAAACAACGTCAGACTGAAAGGCGAGATATGAAAGCGAGTGTCCAAGGCAGTTTTGGGGTTCAAGAATTAGGCCTTGCCTTCAGTAAATAGCCTTTAGAGCTCAACCGAAATGAGCATTCAAATAGCCTAAAGGTTTGCAAAACAATCGAAGCAAATTCACAGTTTATTGCACCTCCACCAAAACCACAACTACGGATTCCCTAGTATTTGCTTCACGAAGATACAGATCTGTTTACTGAGCCTTTAAAACACCCAGGGCGTGGTTGGAGGGTTTCGAGCATTTCGTTACCCTTCCCCAGCCAATGAGATTGTGAGCCGAAAAAAAGCCCGAAATCACAGAACAAGGGGCGTGGATACAATCAGCCACTTCCACGTGTCAATGAAGACGTCGGTGTGGATACAGACGCAAAGCATTAGTATTCTTCCGAGAAATGCAGGGGGCCAGTTTTGAGGTCTTTCAGTTCGTGGGAATGTTTTTGCTTGCCGACTTCACGGCGTCGTCAATCAGCTTATTGAGGTCCACCCCTGTAGATGTTAGAGGCACAAAAGAAACAATTAAACGGGTGAATCGCACTTTAGAACATGACACTCTCTCGGAAATACTTCTAATATCAATTGGCAACATCGGATACATAATTCGAAATCTTCTTCCATCATTTCAAAATTGGGCAGCATCCGTAGAGGTAATTCTAAATCTTCCATTTTTCAACATTTTGGCAACATTGGTATATTAGTTGTAAATCTAAAATTTCAATTTAACAACATCTGTATAGATACATTTAAATCTACTTCAATAATTCACAATTTTGGCAACATTGGTGTAGGACAACCTAAATCTAAGACTTATTGCGAAACATCGATATAGATATTTCTAAGTATTCTTCAATAATTTTCAATTTTGGCAGCGCTTGGATAATTCCAAATCTAACATTTCAATTTAACAACATTGTTATAGGTATTCTGAATCTTCTTAAATAATTCTGAATTTTGGCAACTTCGTGAAAGATAACATAAAATTTAGAGCATAGATATGGCAACATCGGAATAGATTATGTTAAATACATCCTTGCATCTCATTACGGTTCACGTTGAATTCATGATAGCAAAAAAGATCCGAAAAATTTTTGCGCCACGCAGACCCGCTAAAATACTTTTTTTTTTTTGTAGTTCATGATTGGAATGTGCTGCCCAATTAACCGGAATCGATTTCCCCGGCTCGCTCATTATTTTTTATGAATTATTCTCGCTGTTGTGACTTATTGTTTTTTTTTGCTATTGTTTTGTTACACTTATATATATATTCGCCGGCGTTTTTCTAAAGGCTACCCTTCACAACGCTGGACTGGAAGAGTTAAACGGAAGATAAAAAAAATTCCCGAAGAACACAAAAAAGAAACTTGAAAGTTTGAATGTAGGCACTTTAAAAATGATGCGTTAGAATTATTTCGATCTTACTAATAGCTCCGTAGTAATCACCAATTAAACTTTCGACGCAGCCCTGCCCGTTGCGGCACGCCAGGCGCAGGAGAACGCGAGAGCGGAGAGAAACTGTTGCGAAAGTGACGTCATTGGCGAGGTCAGGTGACCCTTGCTCGCCACCAACGTTACTAAAACACTCAGTTGGGAAACTCCCATAAAGACAGCTTTGAAAAAGTGGCCCCAAACTGTCTCCGAGCACCGAGCTAATGACGAACACAACGCCACCATTTCTCCCGCAGCGGCCACTCGACAAACTGCATGTGACTTCTATTTTGGCTTTAAGAACAGATACAGCGGTAGAGGTTACAGGGGTGCCACCCCCGTCTCCCCGACGGACGCGCCGCATCGAACTCTCCGAAGTTAAAATGCACCTAGGGCGGGACGTGCTACCTGAAAGGCCCGCTGAGGCATGGTTGTATAAAAACAATATTAATTGTGCCGCAAAACCCTGCAAACTAAAGATTTTAAACACATAACGCGCCCCTCTTTTGGTACTAAACTCCAATAAATTTCATACAAAAAAAGTCTTTTCCGTTTGTTTTTACGCAAAAACAGGCTTTCAAAAAGCTCAAGGTGACCACAGTACAGACAAACGATAAAGAGTGGCGCTGTTGTCGCATTTAGCTCGGTCTCGGTGGACGCCAGCGGCCCAGGTTTCGACGGCGAGTTTCCCAACTGAGGGTTCTAGGAACGTTGCTCGCCACCAACGCTACGGAACTGCTCATAGACGCTGCCTGCTCGAGCCATAGAGTTATTATAATCTACGCTAGAGGTTTTACTAGGGTTAGTGTCTATGCGACTTCCCTAACGCAAATTGAAGCAGACAGTAACGTCTACTTTTGAGGTGATCCTGCCCATTCCTATGGGAAAACGCTCGCATTTTGTCTCATCGCCGGAAAATAACATGACCGGCAGGCTGGAGTCGCAACTAGTAACGTCGCTCGCCACTAAGCTGGTTCGGGATTCTGACGATGAATTAACGACGCTTTGGACAAATGACAGTCTGCAGAGAGGCTCACCGTGTGCATGGGGGAGAGCGTGGCACGTATCTTTCAACATAAATGCGGTTAACGATTACTTTTAGCCCAAGCTACTTGCGATAACTGAACCCAAGGGACAAAAAGTTATGCGCCGAGAAATTGAGGAAGAGGAGGAGACAAGAGGGGACGTCAGAAGGCCGAGCTCTGGTTGGAACGATTAGTGGGTAGACCTAAAACTAGCTGCTTCTGTCTCCACTGCCATAGCCTCCTGTATACTGACAAAGCCTGGCAGATCGCCACGAGAACGGCCGCCGAAATGGAAAAGGTGGAGCGGCAGACAACGGATGAGAGGAGAGCCACGTGACTAGCGCCCCGCTGCGCCGAGACGCTGAAACACACTTCTCCCGAGCGAACCAGTGTGTTTCGAGTCCTCGCCGCTGCAGAAGCTGCGCGCTGACGTCCAGGTTCCCCAAAAAATGGCTCTTTGGTGCTCTGTGCTGCCAGGTCCTCGCGCTCCAAATCTGCGACCGGTCTCTATGGCTCCGTCGTCGAACTGCCAGGCTTTGTGAGTATTCGCAACTCCAACGCCCTATAGGTGGCGGGGCGGTAGTTCCAAGATGGCGGAAGAGACGGGGATAGATTCTCCAGGGTTTCCGACAGCGTCAGCGCGGTTTAGCGCGCTGACGCTGGTCAGAGCGGTAAAAAAATTTATTTTTTCTGCAAACGCGAAGCGGTTAGGGCAGAATCATATTACAGGTTACGGAGATGTTGACGCGCGCTAGCAAAATGAGCGTGCTGATATTTAAATGTTGCAGAAACCTCGACTTGCGAAGCTTTGTAGTGGGCGAGCGCGTTTTACGCACTGCCACGTCACTGTCTGTGGCAGAATATTTTTGAGGGTGATGTAGATATCGTGTTTGCGCCTTGCCTGGCCATTAGTGCTCTAAAAAGAGAGCCGCGAACGGTGACCGTCAAGCTTCGGAAGAGCAGCGTTCACAGTATTAATGTCTTCGTGTCACAGGCTCAAAACTATCTGCTCACCGTCTCGGTTTTAGTGTATTGCAACACGTGATGAAACTGCTCTATGGTTATTGATAGGAAGTTTGTTACCGCAGGCTACCGTGCGGTGCAGCATTACAACCGGAGGCTCGCGCTGCGCCTTTGAAGCACAATTTTCAGTGCGAGCCAGGAGCGTTGCCTTGCTCACGGTAACCAACGGTAGCCTGCGGTAACGCCACGCTAAAAGTGTCTATTACCAGAATCGGCGTGTTTAGGGGTTTTATTTACTGCTTTACCAAAGAAGCATATTTTAATATACCGCATATATATATATATATATATATATATATATATATATATATATATATATATATATATATATATATATATATATATATATATATATATATATATATATATATTTGTACCATGGTATTTGCAACGTTGTGGCCCATCTCGCCAAAACTGCCCGTTCTAAGCTCTCGTCACGAACGGCTGACTAACACAAACGCGCTTAAAACGCTTCGGGAATTTTTTTTATTTATTTTTTAATCACCTGAAAGCAAGTACGCGTATTCTATCTTTTAAAAGTGCTTGTCATAAATGGTCATGTCCCTACGGCCTTAAAACGCAAACCCATTTCCGACGTGTATTGCTCGACATATCCGTTCCGCGGCCAGTTTTCTCCTACTTAGGGCAAAAAATAGACTTTTCATAGACCGAGCGCTAGAGCTATACATTATTAGCGGGAGCGTTTGCCGTCACGTTGAGCCCAGATTGAGTTGGCGGCCATGCACAAGACCAGAAATCCGCAGCGTAGGCGATATACGAAAAGTCCCTAATGAAATTAGACATCCCGGTCCTTCGTGCAACGCGTTGCGAGGTGGAGCACAATAATTATTATTTTGACGCGTTCACTTTTTTTGTTACAACGGCTTCACGCATCAAGGCCGACAGCCCTTGCCACCTTCTCCGCGCCGCCGCCGCCGCTGCCGTCCCCGTTCCTCTAGTTCTCCGTTCGTCCGCGGGAGGGCGAACGGCGCGCTGGAGTTGCGAATAAAGGAGTCTATGCCACTACAATTGTCGACCGCGTTCGAAGGCGAGAGCCAAACTTTGGACCCCTGCGTTCCGCGTTGGAACGCCTTCGACGAGTGCAGTGGAGACAAAGGCAGCTATAGCTTTCCGTCTACCTTCCAATCAGAACTCGGCATTCCAACTTTCCCGCGCGATCTGGTCGCGTACTCTGCCTCAGTTTCCCTGCGCATAGCAGTCTGCTCCTAACTCGTATTTCTTGAACAGTGGTTCCGCTTCCTTTTAGGGGATTTTCACTGAAGTCGGATGCGTATGTAGTGCACCTCGCTTACCGACGAGAGACTCCTTATCGTCGACGTAGATACGAAATCCTCTTCCCTCGACATGGGAATCCCCTGAGCGCGCCTCGGGAAACTCATAAACTGAAAAAGAAGTAGGAAAAACCACGTGAGAAACACAAAAGAAAAAGGTCGAAAGTGAAGCATGCGCACAAAAACACACACACACACACACAAAACGAAACGTTGGGGCAATGCGTTTTGAGGTTGTGCCAGCACAAAGCTGTCGTCCATCACCAGTCTTGAACTCGGGCAAAATAAATTCAAGATGCGCTGAAAAGCGTATGGTTTACAACCTCTATTTTAGACACCGATTCGACTGCGTTTTTTTTTTTTTTTCATCAAGTTTCTTGGAGGACTCTTTATGACAAAAGAGGGTGATCTAACGTTTTTTGTGTAAGCTAGTAAATGGAATCCTAGAAAGTGGCCATGCTTTGAGCCGAGGTGAATATTCGTGCACCATCCCGTTCGGCTAGAAATCATCCTGCCTTTTATGTTCACACACCTATTTTCCACCACCTTTGGCATGCGTACAATCGTTTTTCAGTCGCTTGGCAAGCATAGTGTAAGTCGGGAACTTTGCTATTTTTTTAAGAATCGAGTGAAAGGTTTTGCTGTCGCATCATGAACTGACTGTATTGGTTCCTGAACTTTTTCCTTGTTTTTCTGCTCTCGTTTTTGCTTTGCTCGTATTTTTCTCAGTACCAAAGTGGCGACATACTGGTTGTTTCTGGGCGCACAACAAATACAGCAAATTCAAAAGATATATATATTTTTATTTTTATATTGTTATAGTCATCCGTCCAAATTACCGGATGTCCACAGACTCAATAGGCTGACTGCGCGCCTACTTTCCAGCAGAGAACACGCTACGAGCAATGCAACGGAAAGGAAGAAAATGCGTACGAGGAACTGGAAGGCGCAAAATATATCTCGATCGGAATATTCACTCTGCGCTCTAATCACTGAAAGCTCGAGAAACACAGGGCTGCGGGGCAATTAAGGTGATCGAAGACTCGCATGCCCTGAGTTACTCAAGCTGTGACTGACTTTACTCTTCGCCGAACGCTTCTTTTCCACCCAAATGTAGCAGTAGTGGTTTAAACAAGCTGCCGAACTTTCGGAACATACCGCTGTGCGGTTAAAACGTCTGATATGTGATTTTTAGATATTTTCAGCGAGCCATTGCAGTCCCGTTCTCAACAACTGACGTCGTTCGTCTCTCTGGGTTCGCAGGCTTCCTTCGCGGCCGTTTTTCATCGAAAAGTCCCGACGATAGCTAAAAGCCTTCGAACCGTGCGATGGTAAGTTCTGAAACTTAGAAAAATGGTACCAGCGTAACATGTTGGAAGAAATTGGGCGCTCGGCGATACGTAGTTTATTGGAGCGTCAAGAAAAACACGGTTCTGTTTTGTCACAAACACCCGCCAGTGCACACTAGTCAGCCCTCTGGCGTTCTGCATTGCGCATGCGCAGACGCGTCGTCCTACGCGAACTCGGTTGGTGCGCACGTGCAGTGCCCGTGCGGGTAAGCGCAGTTGGCTCGCTTGCCAACAGCGCGAGCCCACTGCGCTGTTCGCAAGCGAATTGTTGAGATTGAATAGTTCCATTCTCAACAAACAATTCTCACATGTTCCTAATCTCTATAAAAAGAAGGCTTCTAGGTTCACTTATCCGCATAACATGGAGCCAGCCAACCAATAATAGAAGAAGGTCCCCAGCTAATGACAAAGCTCCGATTATGGCAGACACAAAAAAGCAATATGTGCGGAACAATAAACATGACGTGTAATCTGCCCACAGTCACTGCGGACATGGTATTTTGTTTTTAGACATAATCGTACATTTTGAGCTTCCTCGTTTTCTGAGGTTCCTCTATTCGCCATGTTTGGCTGCTTTCGCGCCCTGCGGGAAAGTAAACTCGCAGGATATCTTTATAGTGGTACGCGGTATCGCACTACATAGCTTACCTTCTACTTCGGGAGCTTGGTTCTTGCGAATAGAAATGGTAACTGTGAAAAAAAAAGTAAAACAATGATATGATTTTATTCGAAAACAGTCCTGGGAGGTGTGTCTGAGTACTATTTCGGTGTAAAAACATTTGTACAAATAAAGCAATCAACCAAGTGTGTTGACACTCTTCACAAAGGTGTCTGTAGGTGGTGTATTTATCACACTGAAAACTTGGAGGACGCTTAAACTTCGCCTTTAAAAGAGGAACGTAATAGCGTTATCAGACTTCGTTCGCATCACCTTTTCATTCTCTTCTCATGCTCTTCCAGCCAGTGAGCAGGAAGTGTGACGGACAGGGCTTAGTCAATAGCGTGTCTGACCCCGCAACCGAAGAGGTTCCAATCCCGCCTAAATATATTCTATTATCCAGAAATTATTAAATTAAAAAAGCAAATGAATTACTTTATAAAGTGAAATCATTTGATGCATCACGCGACCTTTAACTCACATTACATGCCGTGTTTTTTTAATCGCTTTCATTTCACGTGAACGTTGTGGGTTGTTTGCGAGGTCATGTGACTTTGACGTCGTGACCTTATCCACCAATCAAAATTTTCAAATCACGCCACCGAAGCCGCTTTTTTCTTCTTTACGAAGTGAGCTTTTTGACGCTATCGCGTTAAAACTGTACGATTTTCGGTCACAGGAAAAAAAATCGAGCCATGATTCACAGGAGGAAAACGGCCAAAAACATGGTCTCCGAAACCCGATGCGGTTGGCCCTGGTAGTTAGAGATGCCTCCACTCTGCTTTTGGGTATTCATCCCAAAGAAGGGTTTACGTTTTGCTTTAGGTTGCGCCATAGATGAGTTTCAGCGTCATCCAGAAGATTTCTTGCTATTTTCCTCCTTGTGCGTACGAAGAAGAAAAAAACATAAAAAGCACACGTATTTTGTGCATACTTGCTTTATCTACTCGGAAATATTCTGTACATCTTTGTAGTGCTTCTTGATTAGAACACTTTGCGGTATTACTGCTTCGTGGCAGATTTCGGAGCTGTGAGGATCGGTAAGCATTCGTGACATATTAGGCAAGTTACGAGCATTCGGTATGTAAAATGTGTAAACCGACAACCCCCCAACCGCCAAAAAAGGCTAATTTTTCATCGGATATCACGCAGGAATAACAATGCTTAAGCTCTTGTTCTGTTTAAGTTAATTAAATTCCGCGCTAATATACAGGGTGTTTTGTTTAAGCTCGACAGGTTTGCTCCATAAAACCGTAAAAGCTACATTAAAGGGACACCCACAGGGTATCTGAGCTCGCCAAGGCTTTCATTTGTATGTACATGACCTATGAGAGCCCAACTACTCAGAACACAATTTGCGGCTAAAAATTTGTATTCTTTCCTCCCGAAAGCCGCCGAAAAAGAACTGGCCGGTTTGAGTTGCGCTCACTCTCTTCTTTGTAATCACGTGCCGTTCTCTATGCTTGAGACACAACCACAGAATATAATCAAGACTGTGGGTCACCGAAGGTGCAGCCTCTATATTAAGAATAAAAAAAAATGATACCCATTTTTTGTGACTTCTAAAACGTTGCAAATACGTTGATTGAAAAAAAGAAAAGGTTGCACAGAGAACTGGAAGCACTCCGTGCATTCTCGGCATAATTCTTAACATGGTGTGGTATCGCGGGCTGGACGGCTGAGCGAAGCTGTCTAAGCGAAGGCGGCGAGCGACGAGTGTGGGGGCCTCTATTTGAGAGCTGTTGTTTGCGGTACCAGCGAATCCTTCTAGCTTCGAAAGAGAAATCTTTTGCCAAAAAAACAAACAGGATTCATCCCGTACGAAACCCCCGACCACCAAGCTGATTCGCACCAAGACGTCGCCGAGCCGTCGCCCCTTCTCCTTGCCGAAGACATCGCTCGCCTTACGAACACGAATTGGTAAGTGCTTGAAACACCCTCCAACGTCACGCACGGAGTGCTTGACTTTTGCGCCTACGAAGCAGACGCAAAAGTCAAGCACTCCGTGCACGTCGTTTTTCGTCTGCGAAGCACGCGCACGCGAAGCAGACGAAAAACGACGTGCGCGTTTTTCGTCTGCTTCGCACGGCCGGAAAAACGAAGGAAATAAAAAAACGAAAAAACCTCGGTCGGGTATAGCCACGTGACTAACGGAATCGTTTTTTCTACATTTTTCTCTTCCTCCCCTGTCAAGTTTCAGTTTCGATCAGTTGCTAATTATTTTAGTAAAAATATGGGTGACGCTCTAGAAAAATATTGATTGTCTAGTCTTTTGGCACCATCTTGGGCTAAAATTGGGCTTCTAGCGCCAATTTTAGCCCATATTTTTAATGTATCTCTGCGTACCAGTATGTTTCCAGCAATATGGAAGGAAGCCATAGTTGTGCCCATTCATAAAGCTGGTGATGCTGGTATTGTATCAAATTACCGTCCCGTGTCACTACTGTGTGGTTTTGCTAAAGTATTTGAAGCCATTATGCAAGAATGTCTTTTCCCTCATTTATCTAAGTATCTGACGCTGCAAAAACATGGTTTTATTAAAGGGCGCTCTGTCGAAACTAACCTTTGTACTTTTCTACACTACGCAGCCCCGGTCGTTTCAAACCGAGGGCAGGTTGACTCGGTATATTTCGATCTTACAAAGGCTTTCGACAAGGTTGACCATGCTTTGCTTGTACATAAATTGAAACAATATGGTTTCGCCCCTAAACTTTGTGAATGGGTTTATAGTTACTTGTCATCGAGGAAACATTTTGTTCGAGTTGATACTGTTTTATCTAATCCGTTTTTCCCAACTTCAGGAGTACCCCAGGAATCAGTGTTGGGGCCACTGTTGTTCCTGGTATTTATAAATGATATTTTAAAGTGTGTAAAGTTTGCTAAAGTGTTTTTATTTGCCGATGACATTAAGTTATTCTCAAGTATTTGTTCTGGAAAAGATTGTGATGCGTTACAGTCTGATGTTTTGAGTATTTTGCAATGGTGCTCATCCAACCGTTTGCCTTTGAATATAAACAAAACTAAAGTCATCTCGCTAACTAGACGTAAAAATCCCTTACATTTTAAGTACACGTTGGGAAACTGTATTATTACTCGAACTGATATGATCAGGGACCTCGGGGTGTTAGTCGATTGCAAACTGACGTTCAGTTCTCATGTAACTACTATTTGTGGTACCGGGTTCAAAATGCTTGGTATGATCTCCCGTTTGACTCGGCACTTCCAAGCACCTGAGGCCATATTACGTTTATTTTGTGCTCTGGTCAGGCCCAGGCTCGAATTCGCTTCTGTCGTGTGGAACCATTTAACGGAGACTGAATCTAGACGTATTGAAGCGGTGCAAAGGCGTTTGGTTCGCATAGTCTATGATCGCTACTTCCACAGGAGACTTTACTTCGACCACCATTGTCTGCTTAAGATTTTAAGTCTCAGCACTTTGGATGACCGAAGGCATTGCCGAGATGCGGCTTTCCTACAAAAGCTTATCCAGGGTGTAATTGACGTACCTGACCTTTTGGGCAGCATAAAGTTACGTGTGCGAACGAAATTCACGCGACAGTGCGACATGTTCTACCCCGACATGCGATTAAAGGAGTCACCAATCTATCGTATTCAGACATCATGCAACCTCCTTGTCCAGCACGATTTTTTTTTCATGCCTTATTTTACCTTTAACACCTGATGTGTATTTCATGTACTTTGTTACGACTGTTTTATTATGCTGACTGTTCTAATATGACTATTGTGGTTTCCATATGTTTGCATGTTTCATAGGAATCTGACTTCTGTGCACCAATGTCAAAACCATTATGGTGTTTTGGGCACGCAATAAATAAATATCAATAATAAATATCAATAATAATCTTAAATCGCCTGACAAAAAATAAAAATAAAATCTTTTTGGAGGGTTTAGTGTCTCTCTAACGCGTTCCGTGCAGGTGAGTTGTACGACCGGGGTGACAATATATAGGAAGATAATCGTCACAATAATTCGTCTAATTAATTAAATGTTTTCATTATCTTTCTAATTGTGAAAAATAAACATATGGCTCCAATTAGAAATTTGCTGAACGTCATTAAGAACTACTAAATAAACTTAACAAAGATCTAGGGCAGGGGGGGGCGGAGCGGGGAAGCGTGGGAGTGGGCTAAAGTTAACACTCATGCCATGGACGCAAGTTCAAGTGGTGCGAAAACGAGCGCACTGTTGTTCCGTCTCTTACCATTTTCGTTTTCGCAACTTGAGCATCGCCCAGGTTGCGTGAGTGGGAAATTTATTGCATTACCTTCCTTCCCACGCGCCCCAAATGTTTCTCAAATCTACTTTTTTTTATTAGTTTTGATGACGATCTTTCAGTCGATAATTGGGACCATCTGTTTATCTTCACTCATTAAAAAGTTACATCAGAAGGCTTAGGTAATTAGCTGACTTACCATGACGATTACCCCCTGTATCGTGTTTCTCTTGCACATAACGCACCTATACAGACCCCATTAGAGTTGCTTTCACGACTTTTCTTTAAACAAATTTGTAAACCTTAAAAAAAAAACACCCACACCCAGTCTAGACGTTATATAGTATAATATTAAGTTGAGAAACTTTGTCCGTCTTGACTGTTGTCATCTGCCACTTACCTCCCACTCTTTTTCCGTTAACTTCATCCCACCTTGCCGTTCCTAAGAAATCACAGGAAACCCAACGAGTAAAGCAGTAAGAAATGTGATTTTCCATGGGTCCTAATAAACTACTTTAGTTTCTCAATATCAGAATTAGATGGCCACCGAGAGCCCCAATATTAACTTTCTTTTTATTCTATCAGACAATTCCGGATACCGTTAAATAACACAAAACAAAAATCCACACCAAAAGAAACAAATTTTCAGCGTGCGGAAAGTCCCGTCGAAAATGCGCGTCACGCTTCTCGCTTTCCTTTTTTTCCGGCGATTAGATGGCGAGTACACTGACAAAGACGCCAGAAATTCCGTGTCTGCAAGAAATATTAGTGACACTCATCGGATGTATTTATTTACGACGATTGCAAACGTGCTACGCCGCTTACTTCGAAATAGGAAAAAAGAAACTCGGACCCATGAAGGGTTGTTCCAACCGCCTCCTGTTTTCCTTTTCTTTTTTTTCTTTTTCTTGCGCTCAATATGGCGTCGCCCCTGTGTCCTTCTGAGGCTCTTTAGGGGATGACGTAGCGACAGTTCGGATCAGCTGTATATTTCGGATCCGTATAAACTCTCGGACTTCGAGGGAGCAGCTGATGAGTGATCACGAAGCTTAGTTTATAACACACATCGCTCATCACGGTTTGCAACGAGTCATTTTCCTCTTCATCTCTTTACCTCTTTAAACAAGTGCTCTAGACAAGCTAATGGAACTAGGAGATTTATTAAGAAAGGAATTAAGTTTTAAAAATGCAAGAATGAAAAGTATATTGATGTTGTGGCCGGTTCTCCGTGGCCATTTAAGAAACAAGCATGTTGAGCAGGATCAGAGCCTGGTGTTCTTGTTTGTTATGTTAACGCTGATGAGGTAAAAAAAGCACTGTGATCACCTTCCGATCTTTCTGATGTCACCTCTTCCAATGCTGAAAAAAAAAAAAAAAGCACCATCAGCTTTGACGATACCCACCGCTAGTTAGTGTTACACCGCTGATACCCTGTTGCAAGTTGAGAAAAGCAAGACGAACTCCACAAACAAAGCCCTGCACTCTTTCAACTTTAGAAGACAAAACGCTCTAGAGGCTTGTCAAGCAACATCCGAGTTGCTTTCTTTCTCGGCCTCTCCTCTCGAAATGACTAAAATAAAGAATTTGAACAGAAATGTGATACAAAGAGTATTCATGAGTGAAGGTCATAAATTAATAACGAAGGTACTCACCAAACATGGCGGCAAAACCAGCGAATAGGATGAAAGCGCTAAACGTCATTTTTTTTTTTTTTTTGGCGATAAATATTCCTGGAAAAGAGATCGAACGTTTTTGTGGCTTGTCATCTAAATCGTGCACGGATTCTCCCAATTAACTAGGGATAGTTAATTGGGAGAATCCCAATTAACTATCCCTAGCGTGCGAGATAAAGTCAGAGATTAAAGAGAAACGTTACACCATTTTTAAGATTCTGAAGAAGCATTACTATACATACAAATGGTAATGCTAACGACCTGAAATTTCGGACCCCGACTTTTATGAATAGAAGACAAGTGTCCTCTGTTGAAAAGTTTTGAAGGTTTTTTGGCAATAACTTAGTAGTACTTTTAACGGAGGGATGGTAGTCGATTATATCATAAAATAAAGTAATATTCCTCCTAAATGTTCTTTTGATTACTCAAAGACTCATCTTTACAATCAACCGCCCTCAAGACTGACGCATTCTACAAGCAAGCTAGTAGTAGCATTTCTCTATACATAGTTCTTCTAAGCAAAAAGTAATAACGCTGGATTCATTTAGTATATATGGTTTTCTAAATTAGGCTTAGTGTTTTAAATGATACATAGACAAGTACAAAAATTCTGTATTCTTGTATCCTTACATATAGATGAATACTATCAACTGTTGAAATCTGTTATGCGAGTTTTAGTTAGAAGCTTAAAGTTATGTCGTAGAAATGAACTTGACTCAAAAAGTTTTAACACTTGGACATGAGAGAATCACCTTGCAGCACTTTTGGAAGGTACACACGTTCTGCTTCAGCCCAACCTATCGAGAAAAAAGGATCAACCATGAAAACGACAGAAACATTTTACATGGTTCCGCTCTGGTGATTTTAATGCAAGCTCCTAAACGGCTTGCAGTGTCTTGCTCAAAATGCTAAGCACGTAAGCAGTGGTAAGCTGATATTTGTGCTGAGAGCACTTGAAAGCTCGCAGAGCCGATAGCCAAACATTTTAGTTGCTATATGGGAGACATATTTTTTGCTCCTACAAATGTCAGCATTACTAAACTGCAAACGATTTAAAGTTCATATTTGATTTTGTTTTCACCAAAATTCTTGACTGATTAGCTTTTATATGTAGAGGCTGTCTCTGTCAGTGACATGTTTCGTTTTAAACGAACCCTTAGTCTGAACGTGGTGCGACAAGGTATCAACATTATAGGAACGCTAACATGTTACAGCAAAATTATGATTATGTATCTGTTTCTTCATTTATAGTCGCTCAACATCGAATTGCATAAAATAAAATTGAGATTTACATATACAAAAGAATCCTCAACAAAGACTCTGATCAATTACTGTCTTGTGTGGGTCACACAACGAGTATTACCTTCGTGCTTTTACAGACAAACGGACTGAGTTCTCGAAGTCTTCAAAAGATTTGAATACCTTCTCCTATTGTTGGGTTGCTTATTTGTAAAAGAGTAAGGTAAACGTTTGTACACGGCGAGAGTGTACTCGCCGACAAATGCGACAAAGCTAAGAATGAGAGTGAGGCCACCAAACTTCAGAGTTATAAAGCAACTTTCTGAAGCAACAATACAAATGAGACCCTAATGCGGGAACCCACGTGTGGTTATTAAAAATATGTCGCATACACGATCTGAGCAAAGTTACTCACCTTAAGCTGTTGGAAGTCGACGTTGTTGAGTAGGGGCCTCTGGCGAAGATATGAGACTTTCGAGCTTTCTATGGCGCCTTTATATACTCACCAGGACAAGAGTTTTTTGACCCTCAGTTGCATACAAATGGTAATGTACCCTCACATACGCTGCAACGCTGCTGGTTAATGTACATTAACTAGCAGCGTTGTTGTAAAAATGATTTTTGTTTCGAAAAAAAATATTATATATAAACTTCAGGGTTGGTCTACACTAACACCTGACATGTGAACGCTCTATAGTGACTCTAATTATTTCTTATGACACGTTTCTACCAGATGATATGATTGTACATTTAGATAGCTACTCTGTTTTTACTTCATTTTTGGTAGTTTTACGGTCCAGTGCTTTATAGCAGATTGCACCTTTTCCTACTAAGGGAGCAATTAAGTCTGAAATGATAAGAAACATGTTATGTACATTATATGAATATTATTTGACGTGTACATGTGGGGGGTAGCTGCATAAAGTTTACCGCACGTTTCTTCTTTTTCTTTTAGGAACTTTCGATTCATTATCACCAGTAGCCTTTTTGAGGCGGCTGCGACTCAGGTGTTAGGCTCTGGAGGCTAATGATATGGGTCTGTGTTTCGCGTCTGGAGCGGGGGCTGCTGTGCGGCTGGGTCGTTGAACTCTATTCGTTACCATTTTTATATGTTCAAGGGACTTGACTGTATGGCCGGCCATATTGTTCGTAAATGCGAGACTTGGTGGATTATAGAACCTTGAGGCCAATTTAGGATACCAGTTTATTACTTCTGAGCGAGATAAGACAGAAAATCATGGTAAAACATAAGCGTGTAAAGTATGCAAGTCACGTAAGGAGGTTCATATAATAAGCTTCTCGCATACTTCACCATATAAGGAGACTAACTTTCACTTCATAAGCGGATCAGCAGGATGATCAAGGTTACCTATAGTACCAGACAATATATAGAAATTGCAGAACGTGGTTTAGTATATTTAAGCTTCTTGCTTTGTGATTTGTCATTTTTGGTTCTTATTGGTTAATGCCAAAAGTTCAATTTATCCTTGTATGTCTTTCTCGGGCTAAAAGAGCACAGTCCGTTTTGCTTCATCACTTTTTTTTTTCTTTCACCATCGGTTTTGAGGCGGTAAAAAATAGAAATATCTTGCCGGCATACCCATTCACAAAAGGACACTCTCTACACTCGACCAAAAACGGCGGCGGGTACGGTACGTCAGGATGGACTGTAGGACTAAATGGTCCCGAACAAAATGGCCCCGGACATAATGTTCCCCGTCAAAATGGTCTCGGACAGAATGCCGAGACTCAAAATACAAACGTGCGATTGTCATTTACGGATATTGTGGATCATATTCAACCTATTTTTGAACACGACGGGAATTTCGTTGAAGTATCCCTTTAAAACACGCGGGATTCGGTCCGATCGTCGTGAAGTGACTATCGTCGACGCTGTATATTGGATATGCTGTGTTATTTGAGACCTTTCTCAAACCCTGTTCGGATAACGCGGCACCGAGGGGTACGTACAATATATTTTTTGTTCGATTGATGAGACTCATTGAATTTTATGTTGTGAGCAGGGAATATCCATGCAGTAAGGATATCCTGTGTGGTCAAATATTTTGACCTTTATAGATTGACACGGCTGAGTGTACGGTGCCGTAAAACAATGAACATAAAATGAAACAAGCATTCCAGTTGCATTTGTTCTGCCGCGCACGGACTCATCAAAACAGCTTTCGTTTCTTTGTTTTTGTTCCCAAAAATAGAGCACTGCTTTCTTAAAAACCTCTATAAATTATGCTCACCACAGAACACAAGATAAAAAAGAAAACGCGGCAATTCACCCGCCACCAGCGTCCGGAATGGACTTTTTCCGAGAAGCGTTCTGCGCACGCGCGAGCGCCCGATGCCAAGCGGTGGAAGTCGGCACGAAAAAATCGAGGAAATTCGGAATGAGGCTGTAAATCGACGAGTAGAACACGTAATTGCAGCATATATATAATTGTGTTACACAAAAAAAGAAAGTGGACGGAAAGAAAAACACGACGTTTGGGTGGACGCTACGGATTTCCTTCTTTAAAGTCGCGCTAGGCCTACCTCGTTGCGTTGGGCACGCGACGCTGCTCAGAGAGCGAAGCAACTGGTAACGTAGCTCCCATTATCGATGGTAGCGCAGGTAGGTCACTTCCTTGATTTTTAGTTCGTGCAGCCACCGCCTGGTGCCGTCGGTATTTGGAAAAGGTCAGGAAAAGGTCCATTGATCCAACGCAGGCTGCCACAGCCTACCAGTGTTGCCAGGTGGAGAAAAAAAAAAGTCAGCAGATTGATCCCCAAAAAGTCAGTAGATTTGCACAAAAATCAGTAGATTCCACGAAATGTGTTTTTTGCCATGTTTTGCTATCTCCATTAATACACACTTCGAAGAAATAGTATAGAGTAACAAATAACATGGTAATAAACACAAATAAAAATTAAAGAAAAAAATCAAGACCAGTTCTCGAGTAACTTTATATGAAGGACAAATTAAAATGGCACCATAAATGTTTTTGTTTTAGTCATTATCGACTGTTTCGAGGATTATTCTTTGAAATCGAGACTGAGGCACTTTTGGGATCACAGATGAAAGCGACAGTGCGACGTTCACCTGTCGCTATTATTGAAACGAAACCGAAACAAGACGCTCCGGCAAGTGCGCGCGAACATGTCCAATGGAAGTCCTCTGCATGCTGTTATCTTTCCTTACTGGGCTGTGGAAGGTTTTTGAAGCAACGCTGTTGGTCCGGAGCACTGTTGAGGCTACGCGTCGTCTGCTACGGGCTTATTTCTTTTTCGCCTGACCCAAAGTTTGCGTTCAAACGTGGAGAAACTTCATTCGTTAGCTTTTTAAGCCACCGAGGAATAGCATTATATCATTTTCTTGCCACAGCCTGCCAAATAAAAGAAAATAACTGAAATTTGGATGTCGATCTCATGCATTCCGCCGAACGAATGAATGAAAATTGCGGCTCTCTCCGCTCAACTCGAAGCTATTCTAGTAGATTGTATAGGAGCAGCCGAGAGTTCAGGCGCATGCGCAAACACCTCTCGCTCTGCGCCGCGGGCTGATTGGCTCACTCGGGAGAGGGACGTTACGGCGAGATCATAGACTAGCCAAACTCTCTCCATATATGGCTCTGGCCCGGATGTCACCGTCGAACCTGCCCAACCTGCCGAACCTGCTCTGGGTGAATAGATAGATGAATATACGGCTACGTCACTCGAATAGGACGGGCTTCTGGGCCATCTAGCCAGTGCTTCGTTTTTAATTCTGGGACATTATGAGTTTCCTTTGATGGGCGACACTGGGAACTGAAAGGGCCATATAATAAATTTTTAATATGTTTACTAAAAAAAAGTCAGTAGATTTTCTTGTTTTTCAGTGAACCAGTAGACCCGGAACAAAATCAGTAGATCTACTGATAAATCAGTAGACCTGGCAACACTGCAGCCTACTGACGAGAAACTCCACAGCTCAGCGCAGTCGGGCAACACTGACGTACACTCTCAAAGCCAGGGGCACGCACTGTAAATCGCTTCGTTCCACCGAAATGCTAGCGAACCTTAGGGAGGAAGTGGCCGAGTGGGCTAACGCGTCTCAGCTCGGAGCGTGGAGCGAAAGCTTCCGCTGGGAACCTCCTGGGTTCGATCCCCGCCGCCCCCGCCCGTTTCGATCTGGCTGAGTTTCGTACGGGCACGCGTTCGTGTGATGACTACTGCGTGATGCACGTTAAAAACTCCAGGTTAGCGGTTGACCGCACTGGCTAAATTTCTCATCTACAGCTAAGAGACCGATTACCCGTTGAGGCGCATCTCCATCAAGGCTGTATAAACATAAAGAGCAAACCAATTTTTTTTAGCGAACCTTGAACACACTCTACATTCCTTTCGATCGTTATTTTGCTTAGAATCGTCGCTCGTTTTCACATACCTTCCTTGAAACAGAGGTTTGGGCCTGAAATAGAGCGAAGTTTAACATAGAAAAACATCGTAAGGGTGCAGGCGAGCTGGTGAATATTAACCATGTTGAATTCACCTGAGACTGGGGTAGAGAAGAAACATCAAAACGTAGAAGGGACAGAAAATAGGCAGGACTATATTACGTGGCTTTCTGTCCCTTCTACGTTTTAATGTTTCTTCTCTACCCCAGTCTCAGGTTACATCGTTCAGTGGTAAAGAAAAATGCTGTAACTAAAGCAATTACACTTTCACAATACCAATAAAGGTACATACTATCCGGTACAACCGAAACGACAAAAGTTATTCATGTTATTTTCCGGCGAAGAGACAAAATTTACGCGCGTTTTCCCGGTTTTCCCATGGGAATACACAGGGAGGCTGGAAATGTAGACTGCATGCTGTCTGCTTCAATTTGCAACCGGAAGTCCTGTAGACACTAGCGCCAGCTGAGTCCCTAGCGTTCATTATAATAACTCTATGGCTGCAAGATCTTTCACACGTGAAGAAAGTGTCCTTCACTCATGAGGTCGCACCAACTTTTTAACATTCAAAATAGCAAAAAACCCGTAAATTTTTTATTAATTTTTTATAGTTTAGTTTGCAGGGAGATAGGCAAAACCAATCCGGTGTGTCCAGTTCAGTTCATAATGCGTTTATTGGCCATAATCTTCATCTAATCTGCATCTAATCCCTTCTCTTTTAATTTGTGCCAGCGTCCAGACTGCGTAGTGACCGACGATGTGTTGTGTCCAAATTCGCCTTTTTTTCTTTTTTTTTCAAACGAAATCAAAACTGAAACTGTGTTAATTGTGAACGCTTCAAAACGTACTAAAATATTTTTAAAGTTTTTTTATTTATATTATTAGAAAGTATCGATTTTTTGTTGCGTTTCGTGTTATTAACTTTTCTTTTAATGTTGAATTTGTTTTATGTTTAATTAGCTGTATACTGTGCTTGGTCTGGAAACATTGGGCAAGCCCGATCACGGTGTGTGTGCATTCTCTGATGTTATTTGATGAGCAAAGATTCGTGAGTCTTTTGAAAGTTTTTCTTTTCACCCCAGTTTTCCGAACTAACCAGTGACCATGGGTCGAAGATCGATCAACACCACGAAAAGTGGGAAATACATGAACCCCACAGATCAAGCAAGTACGTGTGTTTTCGCCCTTGCCACTTCCAACCGACTCTTGCGCGTTCGCAGTGCTGGCTTGTCTCATCTGAAGCGATTTCAAACAGATTGGCACTAGTTAAGCTGATCAGTACTTCGATCACAAGCCTATAACGTGATTTAGGTGCAATCGAATTGCTTTTGTGCAATTCTGCTGTAACCTTTTTAGCGTGTTCTTGTATTTCTCCTTCGTAGAACGCGGACCGCAAACATGGGCTAAAAGAAACGTGTGCACTTCGCTTCAAACTTTTAAATTTTTTTTACAGCACAGTTCTTTCAACTAGCAACACTGTGCTGTCTGTCCCTTGTCCTTAAGTGTTTTTATTCTTTCTTTGACTCCCGTATTTCACCAACACGCTCTTTCATCTTTGTCTCGTAGACAACACACTCAAATTCCTTGCTGCCGCTGTTTCTCTAGAGTGGTTAAAAGGGGGTCCGCGTACCCTTTGCTGTCCCTGAAGGCCTCCTTGGGTCCCCGAAGCCTTTAACTGGCAGTCAAGCAAAGCAATTTTTTTTTTTTTTAATTATTGGTATTAGCTGTCTTACGAAGCTAAATGGACCAAACCATGTACACCCGCATCAGCAGGGTTTGCTCATTATCGATTTCCAAGCTTCAAAGTTGCTTCAAAGTTTACTTTAGTCCTTGTAATTGTCCAACACCCCCTCTACCCTGCCCCCCCCTCCCCCCTCCCCCCCCCCCCCCTAACTTACGCCAATCCAGCAAAACGTCGGTGGTTGAGAACCACTGCTCTAGAAGTTTGTCCTTTCTTTCAATGACTCTTCCTGTTTTGTTTTCCTAGAACAAGAAACAAAGGCAGATGGTCAGAGCCGCGGTCCTGAAAGGAAAAGACCCACAGCAACTCGTTTTGGACCTCCAGAGGATCGACGAGATGGGTTGGTGTTTTTGCTAATGTTTGCGCACTCCTCCGTTTATGTCCCAAAATGTTGTGACACTCTGTTGCGATTGAAATCGAATTTTCCAGCTGATACGTCGTAAAGAGGAGTGCTATCCGAAAGACAATGGTCTCAAACTGCATGAGCTACTGTGCGAGCACTCGGCAAAATCGCACTTCTCTACCCATAGATGCTACGCTACTATGCTCCATTTTCCCTCACTTTGAACCGGGGTTGTCCCATTCAATCAATCGTAGTGAGCTTATCATGTAACTTTGTGCCCCATACCGTTATTGTGCCACTCCAGAAGGTCACGTAACAGTATTGGATTGCGTTAAATACACAGTACTACAGTCAAACCCGTTTATAACGAACAGCAGGAAACACCACGATCAGTTCGATATAGCAAAAAATCATTTACAACGAACTTCCACGATTCGTTCGTTGTAAGGTGAGAGCTTTTCTTTTTCTCTCATCTCTTCGCTTCTACCTTGCAACCCTGCACAAACTTCTTTTTATGATTTTTTTTTTTTTTTTGCGTGCGCGCAGAGTTTGTTTTTTTAGCTTATCTCCTCTTTTGAATCGCTTCTCTGCGTGGGCTACCGCTTTGAGAGAAATTTCTTTTTGTGTGCGTGCGTGCAGTGTTTTTTTTTTAGCTTTCTCCTCTTTGAACTGCTTCTCTTCACTCAATTTTGTTCGCGTCTTGAGCTTTTGGAATTTTTCTTCTTTCCTACTTTTTTTAATTTTTTTGGGGGGGGGGGGGGGGGGGGGGGGGGCGGAAGGGACAGGCTAGAAGACGTTGTGCGTTTTTGGAAGCCTTCCCGGGCGGAAAAAGTTTGATATAGCCAATATGTTGTTCGTTATAAAAAGTACTTTTTACATGCATTTTTATTTAAATTTTCCGTGAGTTCGATAACGAAAATAATTCGTTATACGTTGGTTCGTTCTAAACGGGTTTCACCGTAGTATATTTGCTGAGATGGCTAGTAGCATCCTCTGCTGTCTTTCATAAGGGGAAACAGAGTATAGCTACCGGATTTGTTTTATTCTCGAAGCATTTGGACAGTTTCTAAAACTGCCACCCAAAATAATGTATTCTTGAATGTTCAATAATGATAGCTCTGGGGAAGATTCTCCCCCAAGTACATTTAGAAGCAGGTGGTCAGTGGCTTCATTTGCTAATACACCAGAACCCGGCAACGCTGGGAGGGGAGAACACACTCGTAAATGTTCCTAGGCCAGAAACATGGGGAGGTAGCCTAAGCTACCACCCGATGCGAAGCCTACAGCCACTACGCTTCATTCATCCATCCATGCTACAGACTCAAAAGTTTGTGAGCCAGCTTCTATTCCTGCCGGTTTCAGTCTAGATGCGTGTTTCACTTGCGAGCATTTGCCTAATTGCTACTGCAAGGCGCTTGTCACACACGTCCGGGCTCTGTTTCACCGTAACCTGGCAGACGGCGACAGCTACGACCCCGAACGAGCCAATCGGGGCTTCGAAGCGAAATACAGGACGATGAATCGTTGGATTTTCACCTCTTCCCGCTGAGAGCTGTCACGTGCTTCGCTCTGTCGATCTGACTGGCTCGAGGGGGCTGTAGCACTCGCTCTTTGCTACGTCATGCCGAAACGGAGTTTATCCATAAAATTGCACGCCCCAAATCACCCCACTACAACTGAGGCATATTGGGCGCAACTTTGTGGCAAACCGACTTCCCACAGTATAAGTGTCAACGCAAATAAATTTGAATCGTTTATGCCTCACGATGTAGCAGATAGAACCACTGTGGCTGTGATGTGTGTTCTAGCTTTGGGTTCATCTTGGCGTTATCTTCCCCCGATGCAGAATACAACGTGCAGAACCCACCCTCCCCTGAGTGAGAAGGTGCTGAGAGGACAAGCGGAAAAAACTGAGGGGAGACATGGGATCGCGTTCTGCGCCTCTACGTGAGTAGCAAGATTTTTCGCCGTTCCTGAGACGACGGGTTTCATGATTTTTGAGCCTTTAGAAAACTTTCGTATGGGATTGAAAACTCCTTGAAAGTTTGCCATCATAAGCCTATGAGGGCCAGTCATGGGCACATTACTGCTGAAGTGTAACAGTGTTACAGTTACAGTTACTCAGGCAAAAAAAGGTAACTCGTCTACAGTTAGTTACAAAATTGAAAAAGTAACTTGTTACGGTTACAGTTAGTTTGCTAAGGTAATGCCGTTACTTTTTCATACTTTACAAAAAATATTAGAAAACATATAAAAGGTACCTTCCTCTATATGCCTTTAAATTAGCATATATTTTCATAAGCCAGTGTGTTGTTCACGGTAGTGAATCTGGGTTTTTGAGAAACTAAGAAAATTTTCAAAATCAATATTAACAGGTTTGGTTCTTCCTATTTCAATATTTACCATGAATAACTCCTTAAACAAGATCAAAATTTAGGACATTATTGGTGTAAATCCAACTAGTACATGTGATAAAGCGTTTCCAGTTTCTTCTTTGTCAAAAGTACAGGCCACTTTAGTTTTTCAAAATGTTAATTAAGCTAACAGATCAGATACGTGTTGATAATTCCTGAAGAACTTTAAAATAAGTGTGACCACCATAAGGTATACACGAATACAGCAGCACACGTCTAGATCTCGGGTATATCCAATCATGGTGGGCGACTTTACAATCGGTCAATTTTAATTTTAGATTTTTTCAGCGAGGCAAAGTGGGATGGAAGCAATAAAAATAGTGCAAATGTGAAATCAATCATAATATAAGTCATATCTTGGAAACCAGCTTTGTAGATGTTTTTCTATGTCACTACAATTCTACTGCATCTTTCATGAAACATAAAATTTATCTTTAAAACTTGGAGAGCAGTGTTGCGGCAACACTCCTTCATCAAACCCACTGAAACATGGCAGCGCTTGCAAAAGAAGCACCGATGGATGTACAAACGACCACTGCGTGTAGAACTCCAAACGGCTGTTGCAGATGCTTTCTCCGCCACATCCTAACCAGATCAGACATGTTCGCGCTCTTCCATCTCACCACCTGCAACCAGAAGAGACCACCCGGAAACTCCTTGATGTGAATATCTATAAATAAGGGTGGTCTTTCAATTTCAAGGAAACGCGCAAACAAGCAGAACGACCCAGACGTTTCGAGAGAATGCTCTTCCTTAACCCCCTTCCCTCCTAGTAACGAGTGTCACTCGTGCCATAAAGCCTTACGGACCACAATGCCCGACCATGAGTGCGACTTGTGTTTCGGTTTAGTGCGCGCTCTGGCAGATGGCTAAACCGCCCTGTTGCTCCAATTACCTTGGGCAGTTTGCTAGTTTGTTTTGATGTATGACAGAAAAGAAAATGCTCCATTTATTCCCCCTCCCCCTCCCCCGCCCCCCCCCCCCCCCCCCCCCCCCCAAAAAAAAGGGAAAAGAAAAAAAAAAGATCAGTCGCCGGTGAGCATTTACGCTAAAACAACATGGCTTTGGCACGGAAGTCCACTTTAGCCGACAAAGAGATACAAAACTTTTTTTAATGAGATTAATGCTCAGGCATATGTAACGACAAATCCTTCGGCTTTTTCGATTTTTAGAAATCGGGTGATAGTTTGATGGGCAGTGGCAGGAGTGATGAAAAGAATATGAATTTTGCAGGCATTCCATCAACTTCGGCGTCTGCACGTCAGTGGGACTTGGACTAGAAGTCTTGATTTAAAGCAAGATATGACACCTGGAAGTCAAGGAAATATTTTTGTAGTACTTTAACGCAAATCGCCTGTTTAAAATAAAATGGCCCTGTTTGTTTCTTGAAGAAAAAAAATGAGTAGGCAAGGGGTTAAGAAGCAGAGCAATGTGGGACAACAAGTGGGTGACGGGGGGCAAGTCTGGTTATTGGGTTGCAAAAAAAAGGGAAGGGAAAGCAAATGGCCTAAAGTCGAGATTCCGCAAGGATGCATCTGGGAGTTGCACGGTCAAAAATAAGAGGGTAAAGAAACGTATGGTTGACAGCAAAAAGACAAGGTTCGGAAAATCGGTTATGCCGTGTCACGCGGGCGTTTGGGACGACAATATGATCTCAAAATTCACCTTACTGCCTCTTTAAAGCGATAGTGAAAGCCATTACAATTTCTTTTTAAAAAGTGTTTTCGTTTAAATAGGGTCCTAGCACGCCACTCAATTTTTTTTAGAGCTCTGTGACTCTTATTTGTGTGCCTGCAAATAAATTTTCTAAACCGTTGGTTTCTGGTAGAATTTAGTGGACGCTCGGCGCGGTTCTTGCGGTTGGCTATAGTGCACGACGGTGTGCGAGCTAGAAAAATGAACGACAACACCGCGCTCGCAAGACGTGTTGCTCCCGTTCAGCAATCTCACACCGACGGAACAGGAGAGGCTTCTCAGGACACAAAACTCTTGATTGGTGCTTTACGAGGTCGCTTCAGACCTGCCAACGACAGGCACCTCAGAGTAGGCGGCTCTTCTAACTGTGCACCCGACTCAACGCCGCCTCCGCAACGCCAAGAGCGCGTCATTCGTTTCAACCAATTGCTTGACGAGGAGCCCATTGTCGTCATGCTTTGACATCACACAGCGCTTTAGTTTACACTTCTGTTGCCATTATTCTCATACCTGCTTAATTGATTGGTGCGGCACCCAAACATCTGTTCGGTCTAGAACTTGGTCAGCAGTGTCTGAGACGTGCCTGACGCCCATTTTAATCTTCAAATAAAACTTCCGAATTGCCTTCGTGGTCCCTTTAAGACCCTTTTCTTCCTAGTACTTTCTAAATCGATGAGAAGATGGTTGATTACCGTATCCACACGCATACATTTGTTTGACTTTACTCACGCTTAAATTGGTTTCAGTACAAATGAGCTCTGACTTACCTTACAGCAAAAAGAAGATCCAGAGCATTTCTCGGAGCTCAAGAAAATGGAACTTGAGTATGAGGACAAGCGTAACACACTCATCAAGTACTATGGTAAGAGAATCAAATGGCACTTGTTTAATGTGGAGATCGATAAGATGTCTTTCTCTATAAAGCATCTTAATGACCCTATGGTGTTTATGAAAATGTGTGGTATGAGTTTAGAGAAAATCCTTCCATTCTTTTACTGTTCAGACAACTCATGCATTTTTTCGCGGAACTTCTTGTTTTTTGTTGTTGCTCAGCCACAAATGTTTCGCCTTCACGGTCAGCAGACTCCACTTTGCGAAATTGTTAGAATTTCCGTGGAGTGCCT
Source organism: Ixodes scapularis (assembly GCF_016920785.2). Lineage (NCBI taxonomy): Eukaryota > Metazoa > Arthropoda > Arachnida > Ixodida > Ixodidae > Ixodes > Ixodes scapularis. Next base: position 120,230,087 of record NW_024609881.1, read on the forward strand.
CACCAACTCTCCTAGCAATGTTTTTATCGATATGTGTGTGCACGGAATGGGAATTTCTCCCGCATAATCTGTACCTCTTGACCTATGTTGACTGCCGCTAAAAATTCATTTTTTTTTGTTGTGCAGAGTCGGTGAAGTTTGCGCAGAGCGTGGAGATTGACCAAATCCCTCTTCCGAGCGCACCGAGTGCTCCTCATGTTGGTGAGTGGATCAATGGCCGTTTCCTGCCTAATAAAAGATCACATGTGAAGCAATGCAAAAGTTGCAGTTTCGTCCAATCGAAAACAGATCTGTTATACCGTCTGTTAGAATAGTCTAGATAGCAAATACCATTGTTACATTGAATTGCTTGTGAAAGAAAATAGCACTATGCCAGCATCAGTGATCTGAACTTATGAATTCCATACCTTCATCGCAAGAGCACTGCTGAAATTAAATTTGATGAGACCCTAGTCAAGGCAAAATACAACACAAACCGTTTGTGCAGTCCTCAGTGCTGTATGGAGGTCGGCCCTCAAACGTTTGTAATGGTAGCCGTAGAATAAGCTGTTGGTAGATTTTAACATTGATGTGGCGGTACTTGCAGCTCCCTCGCTAATACCGCTCCCAATGGACATTCCGGCGTCGATTTTGAAAAAGCCAGTCATGTAAGTCAGTCACTGTGGTCTATCTTCTTTTCTTTGTGTTGCTTGATTTGTGTCTGTCTTTATACGAAACAAGATTTGGCCTGGAATATATATGTCAGATTCTTCTAAACTTTGCTCTAAACAAACAAGATCACCTATAAATCCTTATATAGACTGTAGATGCCACTAACACACTACTAACTAGTAGTCAACAAGCCACTGTTAATTTTCGTGCAGGTTGCTTTGAATCGTCTGGCCCAGACGTTTTGCGAATTTTGGGATCTATTGGGAGTGCTCGTCTTTGAGAGGTTTTAGTTCTTTAATCGCTTTCTTAACCTTTCTTCTATTGTTTTGTATGCCGATTGATTTCTGGAAATCACTGCACGTTAAGTTGCAGGAGTTTTATAGGAGCATCTAAGCATTTTGTACATGCCCTAACTTTGTTTGCTTATCATTTCTTGATTGGGCTGCTGTAACTCGTTGAATATGGAGCAAGCTATGTTTCTGTTTATCGTTCGTTTTGCGGCATCTGAGTTGCTGTAATTACAGACGAGGTCAGCAGTTTCCAGATCGAGGAAAGTCAATAAGTTTCCACTTATTGCCAATCAAGAATAACAACTTCCGTCAGGCAGAATAAATGCGTTGCAAGCTCAATTCCTGCATGTGTGAAGCAATAGAAAAGACAGGCATGGCAACTGCAGTCGCACACCTATATGTCTGTTGTAAGAGTATTCTAGTTATATAAAAGGTCGTCGAAACTCTGTTCGTGTTGAAGAAAGCTACTCCGACGAGTTTGTTTCTAAATCTGGGGTTCCCGAGGGCTCCATCCTGGGACCGCTTTTGTTTATTTTGTTTATAAATGATATTGTTTCCTGTGTTAGCAACGCAAAAATTCTTCTCTTTGCCGATGATGTTAAACTATTTTTAAGTGTGAGGTCAGTATTGGATTTCACTCGTCTTCTAGATGACATATAACATGTTCCAAATTGGTGCTTCAAGAACCACTTGTCATTTAATCCCGAGAAAACTAAACATATTGTACTGTCTAGAAAGCATGATTTCATTTCTTTTTCTTAGAACCTTGAAGGCACCTTGATACCCCGGGTATCTTTTGTAAGGGATCTTGGTGTCCGTATTGACAGTTCACTTTTTTTCAAAGAGCATATATCTACAACTGTTAATGCTGCATTAAGAGTGTTAGGCATTATTTCTCGGTTATGTCGGCGGTTCTCATCACTCCTTGTTTGTTACATTCGTTTAAGTCACCAGTTAGATCACGGTTAGAATTTGGCTCGGTAATCTGGAATTCATTATCTCTTGGTCAGGCAACAGAAATGGAAAATGTACAAAAGCGGCTGATAAGAATTGTGTATGACCGCCACATTGGAAGAAGGTCTTTTTATCATTGTAAAACGCTACTTCACCGGTTTGCATTATATAAACTTGCTTTGAGGAGGCAGTCCAGAGATTTGGTTTTTCTTCATAAAGTTGTTCACGGTCACGTCGGGTCAATGAATTTACTACGATCCATTGACTTCCATGTTCCGTCAAGGGCCAGCCGGAATGTATTAACGTTTTATCCATCTTGCACGTCCCCTATATCCCTTTTGTCACGGATTCAATTGACCTTCAATAAGTAACCTGGATATTTTCATGTGTCTTCGGAATTTTGCCTTGCTTGTTCGTGATTGGATGTCTTTCGCCTAGAATGAAATTTTTTTGTGGTATTTGTATTTAGTATTTTAGTTTTTGTGGTATTTGTGTCTTAGTATTTTAGTGCACTACAGTGGAGACTGAAAAGTTGTTTGTGGCCACAGAAAATAAAGAATTATTATTATTATTATTATTAATTATTATTATTATTATGCTGCAGTAACAACGAAGTAAACTTATCCTTTTTATGTAGTGATCGAGGGAAAACAAAAAATGTATGAAGAAACTAAAGCAATAGCTGTAGGACGGTCACGCAATGCGGGTGGAATGGTGCCGTCACAAACCTGAGGACGGAGGTGCGACGTGGTTAATTCTCATAGTAGTTGTCGTGGATGCCACTGATGCCAACCACTGACGCCTTAGTACTCAAGAATGCGTGAGGTAAGTGGGCAAGGACCGTGGAAGTTTTCAAAACCGTCCAACATTTCGGCTAGCAACTGGATGTGGCCAAAGTGGGATTTCGTGTAACACGACTCACATTTAAAAACAAGTGTTTAAAGCAGGCGACAGGAAGACTCTCCCTTCATCGCGTCGCTACTGGCAGGACGCCGGGGCTCCGCTCTCTTCGCTCTCCGCGCTGCACGGCCGACGGGAAAACCCGACTTCCCTCTTCTCGTGCCGAGAGGGGAGAGACAGGGTGTCTAGCAACCGGGAAAACCGGGAATTGTCAGGGAAATTTGAATTACCGGGTGAAATCAGGGAATTGTCAAGGAAGTTGTCAAAAAGTGAGCCCAGTCAGGGAAAATGAGCCGGAAACGCCATTAAGTGCCCTAAGCAAAGACTTGAGAACTAGGGGGCGGAAAAATAGTCAATAAATTTTGTTTTGAGCAGAGCACGGGCTCTGCTCACCCGATGCATAGTGTGCTACCCGATAGAAAGGGAACAGCCGACAAATCCAGTCCAAGCCTTGGATTCAATTGAGGGCGCTACACTAGGCTAGATCCAGTTAGAGCTACTGGACTTAGTACCAAACGGAAAAGCCGCAGACCCCAACCCAATTCAAGCCTTAAAGGGCAACTCCGCTTCATTTTCGATGCTGAAAAAACAATGCAGTTCTCTTTAGTATCACCTAGAAAGACTACACGTCAAATTTTACGACGTAATTAAGCCTAAAAGTTTGTTAAACTGGTAAACAAAGTTTGAGATGCCTCAAGTCTCCGAAATCTGCTAATTCTAGCGGCCGATGTACGGCGCAGAGAACAGCGCAGTCAATACCGCGTGTTGGCGCAGCCAACACTGCGCCGCACGTCATAGTCTGGGACCGCTTTTTTTCTTGTTTCTTACTTTATTGAGGCGCAGCCTACAGGCGGCGCCAGCAGCGTGCATACCGATGTCCACGTGATCCAAAACGCGCATGCGCTGACGAGCGTCTGAGCGAGCGCTCCGCGCTCGTAGTCGGGAAGACCGAACCTGCTGCGTCTCGGAGCAACGTTTTGTGCTGCGATGCCTGGCATATTACGAGTGGTTTACTTAACTTCAACTACTAATGGTTCCAAAACATAACTTTAAAACAACTTGCCTTTTTCTGCGTCAAAACACTCTGCGGCCGCGGTAGCGCACACGTCGTTGGATAGCAGAGACCGTGGAGCAGACGACACGGCGCGACGACGCTTGCTCCGCCGATCCGTCCGTTTGCGCGGTCGGCGAGGTCGTGCGGTGACGTTCGTACCACGTGGGTTGTCCCAGACTATGACGACGCGGGACCAATGTTGCCAGGCGCGGGCGCAGTTTCGGTTTCGGTTTGTGATCAGGAGTAAAGAAGGATTACGAGAATTATATTTCCTTTTTTGAGAAACAAACGGCGTCGAGCCGTTTATTAGTATACCTTAATCTATAATCACCAAAAACCCCGAAATTCCTGGAATTGAGCGGAGTTGTCCTTTAAGCCGAAAGTATACGAAAGTGTGCATCTGGCGGCCATGCTGCCTTTGGGTTATTGATGTGTGTGGTTGAGCGCCGTGTTTTCATTGTGTTTCTGGACGTAGCCTCTTCACTGACGTTGTCGGCGGCAAGAAAGTGCTGGTTTAATCCAGACTGGACAAACCCGAATATCTCGGAATATGCAAGTTAGATTAAGCCCGTGCAAAATGATCCTCACAGTGTTCAATGCTCAATGGCTTGTGTTGTAATGGTCTTATATATTTGATTGCCTCTATTGTGGCCAGGGAATTTCACCTGAAATGTTCAGGGAAAACCTGGAAAAGTCAGGGAATTTCAAGACAATAATTTTCTAGACACCCTGAGAGAAGAAATTACTATTTTCCATAGCAGCGACAACAGCCCTCAAGCTCGAAATCTCTGCAAAGTGTCGTCCATGAAGCTATTGGTTTAAAATGGCTAAAGGGTTGGTGAACACTGCTGGAAAGAGTGTGCAAAGGGCTGTGACACTGGCTGGCCTTTCATTTATCGACAGACCAACGTCCGTTCTGTTTTGTGCTAGGACAACTTGACAGGCCAACGTCTAAGGTGTCATGTGCAGCGATAGCAGCGGTGCTTCACTCACGCTAATGTTGGTTGTGCAGGGACCCAACGATGAAGGCACCTGGAGTCCCACCCGGTCCTCCCCCCGAACTGTCAGACGATGAAGAGATGGAAGAGAATGGTAATGAGCAAACTTAATTCATTTTAGTGAACGAATCTAGGCCATTTCTCGTTGCCATGGGGACGAAAAGCCACGCTTTGTCGTAGGTCCGTTTGCCCCCAAATCTGCATTTTCATATCATGCATAGAATGTACGCACAGACTCCACGAAATGCCCATAGTCAATCTGCCCTAAAATTTGCGAGGATCACCAACAGTCGAATCCATCTCGACCTCTTCCAAGGCCACGGACTCATTTTTCGTCGTCCCAGATGGTGAGAGTTTGCCGAGTTGCTGACCACTGCACTCTGAGTTCTTTGGAGGAGTCGCTCATTATTGCATCATGCACCATTGGTTCTTCCCAGTTCGGGAGTCACTGACCATCAGATAGGGAACTGCTCAGACTTGGAAATAGTCACTGATTGTCAGGTAATGAAACTCCTCAGAGTTCACAAAGCCAAACTCACCATCACATCACATACTCTTCCAAGTTCACAAAAGTCACTTGGAGTCATTCACAAACTCACGGTGAGTGTGAAAGCTGGTTCACACGCTCGCGACTGCTTACGACCATGTGCCTTAAAACCTCTTGGAATCTCTTAAAGCCGAGAGATTGCGCTGGCGCCATCTATCGGGTAGGGGGGGGGGGGGACCACTTGGCATTTTCATACAATTGTTTTTCATAGATAGTATCTGCATTTGACCTCACGAATACCACAAAACCTTCGCTCTAGTGAAATGCAATCCCAGGGCCACCTCATAGGTGGTGCTAGCGTGAGGGTGTGTTCTCTCGGCATAAGAGGTCGCAAGAACTCGGTCGTAAGTCAACGCAAGTGTGTGAATGGCGGGACTTACCTGGAACAAGGATGGGACATCGTGTCAGTGATGTAGCCTTGCACAAAGAAGTGTGTATTCGTGAATCGTCAAATTCGGCTTCTCGGACCCGAGTTCATTGAGAGCTTCGGGCTTATGACGCCGTTCCTTTTCTTTCAGAGCCACCGTCCAACAAGGTGGAGAAACCGGCCGAAGACAAAGCCGAAAAGACGGGTATGTGTTTGAGATGGCATCACTTTCTTGCCTCTTTCTCTTTGTCCCTCTCTATTTGTTACGGTTTGACTGCCGAATAGTCTCGTATGGATTACTCGTTGTTTGGCGTTAAAAAAGCTTCTTGTTTCCTGTCTTGAAATACAGTAGGATCCAATCAGGTCGTAAGGATTTTCTCCGCGACGCTCGGAGAGTTTTATGCGGATCTTTGAATCCCTGTTCCGCAGGAGCGTCCAAGCCTCGGAAGATCCGCTTTGCGGACGAGGGACCGGACCGACCTCCCGGTGTCGACGACGATGCAGACGTCACCGAGTTCCTCAAAGAGGTCTGTCTCACAATCATTCTAGGCCACTAGCCGCATCTATAACACTGTACGGCGAACAGTCGTACAGCACGATACGGAGATGTAGTAGAGGTAACGTGGGGTAGGCTACAGAACTCATGCACGAGGTACCGTCGCATTAGGAATGCTAATTTTTATAAAGCAAATGAGTAAGCTCGAGCTCAGTTAGGGAGCGGTACGGGACGAGCACTGGCGGCAGCCTCCCTAAAGGTTCCTTCGGACATTCGCATCCGAGCGGGACAGACCGCGTCGCAAACGCTCGAGACCTCTTCCTACGAATAGACAGCCTGTATTACAGAGATCGTCCGACCGCTAAATGGGGGTCGCATGGTTTATGGGCCACGTCAGCAACACAAGCTGCGAGGAGGCGGCAAAGGCATTGATCGTCCACGAACTTCTCCGCCTTTCCGCCGCTTTCCTTCTTGCCACGTTACGACGCAGTGCATCCACACTTGCGTTCCTTCTCTGCAGCGGGCTTCCGCCATTAGATTGCAAACGCTCCCCACGGTTTGAACTGGACACTTTCTGCCTTCATCAGCGCCATCTACCGGCAGGGGAGGGTAGCTGGAGAACACTTCCCGAAATGCAAATGTACTATGCGTCATTCCTTCGCCGTGCGCTGCTGATAATCCCGGCAATATTATGAGAGACCGATCCTCGTGGATGGACTTCATCCCGCAAATACTGCAGTCTAGTTGGAAGCACGGATCAATGGTTATTAAAACTGCGTTGGTAGGGTCGGTAGCGCTATGCAGCTTGGAAGCATTCCAGAGCTATCTTGATAGATGTTGCCAGTGTGAAAGCTGTTACAAACCGTTGCAATGCAGTTCATCACTTTTGAACGCGAATGTGTTAACCGGCCTTAATGGCCTCGGGTCAGAATGCAGCAGCCGAGAATAAATTTAAACGTCGCCGCCTTTTATTTCTTTATTTTGACACCCCCCGGGGGGGGCATTAAAAAGGGGAGGGGCACGGAACAAAAGCAAGTTGTCGAATATAAACGAGTAAAAAATGCAGTCAAAACATGAGTGGTGAAGGATTGACAGTATGATAATCTTTGACTCTCTGTGCAGGTGGAGAAGAGCCACCGGGAGGCGGTGCCTCCTCCGATGCCCATGGTGTTCCGCCACCCGCCCCCCAACATGCCGCCGCCCCCCAGCATGCCCCCTCCCTCCCTGCCCCCCATGGCCCCGCCATCCCTGCGCATCGCCCTGCCCCCCCGGCCCTCCCCCCGGCCTGCCACCCCGCCCACCCAGCAGGCCCCTCCCCCCGAGGCCCCAGGCCCCACCCGTCCTGTCGGCCCCGCCCAGCCTCATCCCGAGGCCCGCCCCGGGGGAGGAGCCCCAGCAGCGGGCCACCACCATCGAGGCCAAGCCGCAGCTGCGGAACCTGAGCGCGGACGTGACCCGCTTCACGCCCACCTCGCTCAGGGTCAAGCGCGACCTGGCAAGGAAGGCTCCCAGAGGTGGGTGGCCTCTTGGCACGCTGAGCTTGACGCCGGCTCAGCCAGCGTAGTTTGAATGCACCCAAGAGCAAACTGGCTTTAAACTATAACAAAGGTCATTTCAGTTGATTTAAGCTGACCACACGTAGGCAGATCTGAAAGTACCTGGCCTAACCATATCTAACCGAACCTAACCTGTCCCAACAATACTTATACTTGTTTTCATCTCAAGAATGTAGTAAAAAAGTCTGGGTCCCCGCAGAGCTTTAGTAATTTCCCCTTTTATGTAGAAAATGGAGATACAGAGGAACCTCGATTATGCATCCCCGGTTTATGCGACATCCCGCATTTTACGACGAATTCGCCCGGTCTCAATGAACTCTCCATAGAAATAACGTATTAAAAGTTTGGTTTACACGACGCGTGATTCTATGTGTCCCACATCGCACGACGTTCTGGCGGGAAACGCTTGACAAATTCGACGGCCGTATGAGGCGGCAGCGGTGCGGCAACGTGGAAGAGTTCTGTGTGCCTGCGCGTCGTTTCAGAGATTTCGAAAACACGCCGCCGGCAACCCAAGACACCCGCAGCACCGGTAGGGAGCAGGATAATGTGCTTTTTCCTCCCCAGGTTGTGAAATGCCTCGGCGTTTTCGCGTTGCATCCTCACTCCGTTCATCCCATCGTTCTTTCGTCTCTCGTTCACCCTCTCTCTCCTTGTTCGCACCACTTTCTCCAACTCATTGTTTCTCCCAGGATTGAGCATGCTTCCGCTTGTTCTTGCTGTTCCCGCTTTCGGAAAGCGTGAAAAGCGACAAGGATAATAATAGTCTGCTGTACTTCATCTGCTGTACTTCGTCAAAGTACAGCAGATTATTAGCTTAGACATCATTTAAAACCTCCGCTTGTCTTTTTCGTGCGAAGCCGATCACTGTATCTGTAATTATCGTTTTTTCGAATGATACAGCTCACGGATGATACAACGATTTTGTGCGGTCCCACAAGTCATGTAATTGGGGTTCCAATGTATATATGTAGGTGGATTTCAGGTTCAGGTTAGGCATCGTATGACAAGGCCTAACCTGAACTAACCATGTTTAAACTGACCTAACCTAGCTGAAAGCTGACCAAACCTTACTTAACCTATCCTAAGTTTACCACTGACCTAACAACGCAACTCTGCGTTGTTTTGGGGGGCAACAACAACGATGAACCCGTGCCGTACGACGCGAGAAATTTGGTCTCCCGATCATGCCTGTCACTGTATCGGCACGGCTGACATATTTTATGTATGCTGCCGCTCTGTGCACTATGTTTTTGTTTTTTTGTGCCAGTAACGCCTACATATGTTAGTGCCGATGGGATGAACTAAAATACCATCCCACACTCGCGGGTATGCAGCGCCAATTTCGTTGGGGGAGATGCCCTCCAAAGACGTTTCGTCCCCATCATACTTGTCGATGATATTTCTGGCCCAGTATGGTGTGTTGTCTGTTCTTCATGAAGAAAGACTGGATGGTGCAGAAAGTGACAAATGGGAATCTAAAGTTAAGTACAATGAAACATGGAATCACTGGACAATTGACAGTTGAGTATGGCAATTTAGGTAGTGTGCTTTCTTTTTTAATCAGCCTTCTTTCGGACATGGAAATCACCTTTCTTCATATGTGGGTTTTGCCGGAATTGCTTTTGATCAAATTAGTGCGAGATAACTGCTACATCTTAATAAAAAAAATGAAAAATGTATCAACTTAAGAAATCAAATCTTTTTTTTTTTAGGTTTAAATCAAACATAAATTGTATATATACAGGGTGTTTTTTTGTTGTTTTTTTAGTTTGACATCAGCGAACTGTCAAACGCCAGCTCTTCCGCTAATGGCGCTACGCATTTTTCAAAGCCTATAGTTCCCGCACGGAGTCTATATGAACCAAGCTAGTGTGATGACTTGATTGCATCTTGCATTAACTATAACTTTAACTTCCCTAACCTAAAGTAACCTGAGTGCAAATATTTTCATCTCCATGCGCTCGTAACCTTCCGTTTTGTGCAACAGAAAAGGAGTGGTTCCAGATTTTCGTATACCTTAAATCGCTAAAAAGAAATCTTTTAAATTATTGCACACGTAAAAAAATATATATTTTTCAAAATTTTAAGCTGAGTTAGTGTTGAGCGTCCTGGAAGGATTTTGACTGCAGTCTATTGAAACTTGAAGCTTGATTCCCCGACGCCTGGTGTTGCAGACGTGCCGATGATGCCAGCTGTCCAGGTGGTGCCTGCGCCCACGAAAGACGACGCCTACGAGCTGTTCATGAAGGAAATGGAGAACCTTCTCTGAGCTCTTCTTTTACTCATTTCGTGCTTTGTAAATAAATGCCACGTGCTCACTGTCTTCACGGTGCGTCAATCATCTCGATACGGTGCCTGGAAGGCCTCTCCGACTGGTGCGTTAAGAACAAATAGCGTCGCAAAAGCCGGAGTGTCAAGCTGTCGAGTGTCAAAGTTCTGGAAAAAAGCAGGAGAGTGCGAGTGTCGCTGTGGATTGTCAAGATTGAGAGCGACCTGCAGCTGAACAGGCGTCTGGCTACATACACAGCCACTATGCCGAGAGCAAGTCGTCTGCTTCATGTGCGGGAGTTGCGATGACGTCGGAACGACACCAAGCTCTTATTGGCGGGTTGAAAAAAATAGTGGGTAGACATTAAGGCATCTAGCGTTGAGGTCGACCCACTATTGTTTGAATCGAAGCCAGAGATCGGCGTCATTCTGACGTCGCCGCAACTCCTACGCAAGAGGCAGACAACTTGCTCTTCGCATTGCGACACCGCCATGATCGCGGCCGGCAACAGCTTAACACTTTTATGATGTCGTCGGGCAAAAAACGAGGGGCCACTTTCTTGGACACAGTAGACAGACCAGCCGGAGATGCGTTTCAGGGGCTGTAGTCAATCCCTGGGCTTGGTGTCCTATCTTCTGTGGTGTAGCACCGCTTGGGTGTGCATTCAGCGTCATTTAGGGGGGATGACTCGATGCATTGCACAAGTTTACTCTTGGTATGTCTACTCTCGTCTGTTTCTTTCATAACTGCGCATCTTGTGCACAAAGCAATGACCTAACCAGTGATTACCCTGCACTCCCCCCCCCCCCCCCCCCCTTGTTTTTCTGAAGACAAGAGTAGACATTCGCAACGACTCCTCTATTCTCATTGCCCCCCCCCCCCACCCCCCCCCCCCCTAGTTTCAATTCCTGGGGAAACCCCTGAACCTAACCTAAGTATAGAAATTTCATCGGGAGTGGCTGATATATAACCAGCGTGGCTAATGCTAACTATATTTTGTATTACCCCATTATTTTGTACATTGCTCACTCACAACCACACAGATGCTTTCTGCATACATGACTGACCACCAGTTAAGAATGCCTCTTAATTTTATTTACCTCACTGTTAAGCGCCTGCAGTCATTGTTGTTGAAGCTATACTAAGATTATATGTTAAAAAAAAAAAAAAATTTTTCTAGATTTTACTATTTAAGCACTTACTAAAAAAGAGTAGTGTTTTTGTTTTTTAGAGCGCAGCTCTTAGGCGCCCGTTTCCAGCTTGAGCGGCGTCGCCGTCGGCGTAACGCAAAGCGTAACCGCGACCCCCTTCCCCCCCAAGGACCTCGGGTTCCTTCGGGAGGTTGGAGGACCTCGAATACCTTCGGTGACTTCGGGGGGAGAAGGGGGGGGTCACGTGATGCCCCCGAGATCACATGACCCCCCCCCCCCCCCCTCAGTACCCTTCTCTACTCCTCCTCAAGAGCTGCGCTCTAATTCGGCGTTACAGGGAGTTGTAAACGGCTTTCACTCTTTTTATGAATTTACGGAGATAGTTTTGAAAGGGTTTCGGTTTCGGTTCACTTCAAAAGTCATTCCGAGAGTCAATTCGATCCAATCCAATCTTTACAACAGTTTTGAATTTGAAAGTTGTGCCAATTTATATCTAGTCACTGTGTATGGACTTTTTTTAACTTAAAAAAACATAAATTATTTTGAAATTTGAATGATAATATTTATTTATTCTGAAAACATGTTCCGAAATCACCATTCGCTGCGGTCCTTGCACCAGTGCGTAGCTCAATGGCGTCGCGTACTTGATGCGTGCTTTCTTCTCGCTTCTCGCGGCTCTCTTCGAGGCAATGTGACACCAGCTTGGTTCGCTATCAGCGGCAAAGTTATCCTGGCGAGTCGATGAGTGGAGGGAGTCGGTGGTTCGTGAGCAAAACCAAGGAACCGCGTCGAGAGCGGGCGACGACGAACGCGTCCCGAACCTCCCACGAAGATGGGCAGCGCGGCGCCGACGACTACCCGCGCAGAACGTCAGAGCGATCGTCGACAACGTCGTCTTCGGCGTCGTATCTACCACGGTCGAGCTACGGCAGCCCCGACCGCAAAGACGGAGGACGGGCCAAGATCGGGGACGGGCACGGCCAGCTCGTTTTTCGCCGGCAGGACCGCTCCAAGTCCAAAATAAAGCCGAGTCCGGAAGGCTCCCCCCTACGCGACGACGCCAAGGCGTCGGTGAACAAGTCTAGGTCGAGGGACGCTAAGAAAACAAGTGAGCTCTCTTCGTCTGCTTCCGGTATCTGTCCCCTTTCTCTCCTAATCGTCCAACAGCGGAACAAAAAAATTAGCGCCAAAAATACGCGAGGACGAAGAAAAACCAAAACAGGGCAAGACGTCTTGTGCCGTTTTGGCGTCTCTTCGTCCTCGTGTTTTCTCCTTTTCTTTTTTCTCTTTTTGCGTTGTTTTTGAGTACATGATGAACCGACTGGCCCTCACCATCACTTTGCTGAAACTTACCGAAGAGCTCGGCCCGTAGTTCCCGAACGCGCGACAAGACGCGGTTGGAGTTTTAACTTGCAAAACACCCGACACCCGTTAACGGACCCATGTAACGCCTACGAGCGCGAGCCAGCGTGGTTCTATCCCCTCGTGTTCTTGAACCGACGCGCGAAACGCAGTACGCGGGTTTAGGTCTCTTCTTTTCTGTGTTTACAAACGTTGCAGCGAAGGGCGGGTGTTTAACTGTTCACAGAAAGGAAGCATCAGCCCCTGCACGCGTTGGAATCAATCCAACGGCGTGAGCTTGCCACTAGAGCGAGCGAGAGAAGAATTTGTTCAAATACATATGAACGGTATCAAGGAGCAGTGCTACATCATTCAATATGAATGTTTTTTTGTTTTTTTTGCACGAGCTTGCTGGCACTAGTGGGAGCCAAGTCTCTCTGGTGCCATGCAACACCACTCACCAAGAAACTTCTATGTTGTAGTGTAGTGTCAAGGATAAAAGTAAGTGTTTCCTTTCAGTCTCACCTTCGCAAAACTTGAAGACGTAGCTCGCAGTTTGCAGTGCTGGCATACTTCTCCGATTGAGACAATACATGACTTGCATGGACATCACCTGCGAGGCATGTGTATTTGAGTGTGGTTTGTGGATTGGACCCGAGCATTGCATGGGCGCTCGATTTGGACTCGTTCAATTTTTGCAGTGACTACAATAGCTGAACCCTAGCAATGTCTGGAATTCTGCGTCTGTCCTGTGCTTTGCCAACCCCAGTGCGTGGCCACGAAACACATGGGCGGCATATAATCGACTCCTGATCAGGTGGCCGCTTGTTGTGGTTGCGAGTTGAGGGGGTGAATGCCGCTTGTTTTCTTTTCATTTTTTCTCTGACTACCATTGTGTGAATAAAAAAAATATAAGTTATAAATGTTAGGAATTCATTCTAAGTGATATTTGCATGAAGTACAAAAATTGTTGTACCACCCTTTTTAAGTGCACAAGGAGCAGTCTCGGGAGCTGGCGGTTTGACGACAGAGGTTTCAAAAGCGTCGTTGCTGACACACGTGCAGGCCCTTCGCATTTGTCTACATTTGGTTTTAGGGACTGGCCAACTAGTAAGATGTAATACAACACAAATGAGGTGAAAAGCTACACAAACTGCTTTTCTTCACTTGTGTATGGTACTAATGGGAACGCACTGTCTTCATTCGTCTCGCCCAATGCTGCCGAAGGCAGAGGCCAATGTTTTTAGTTTTCTTGCCGGATCCCCCCAAAAGGTCATCTTGACAATATCCCACACTGCCTGCTGAATGCAGATAGGAAGCACATTGGCTTCAAAGAATGAGGGGAAGAATAATGCCTTTAGTTTCTAGGCTAGGTGGCGCAAGCTACCCTCTGTTATAAAAGGTGCAGCCATTAGCATCAGAGTCGTGTATATAGAGAGTTTGGCTATTCGTTGGGAAGTATTTGACGCAAATGAGGAGGTGCCATTGGCTAAAAGCGGGCTGGTCATGTTCCAGGGCTTCTTCACAAATTCTAATGTGGCCAGCCAGAAGCCGTGAATAATAACCTGGCGATGGTCGCAAGAAACAAAATTATTAAGTGTGTCGGTGTAACTCTCGGTAACTGAAAATATGGTTCACGTGATGTTTCGATCACGGTCATGCGAAAGCATGGTGGAAGATATATAAAGATATAGAAGATACAAAAAGTGTGCGCTACTAGCTGAACGATCGATGTCATTTGTTCTTTAGGCGCCGGGGGCTGGGTATCCGCTGTCCAAGCAAAACAGAGTTCGAGCGGCACATTCATTTCTTACATCTTTTTTCATTATCCTAATCGAAACATCACTTGCACCATATTTTCAACCATAAAGAGTTACTACATTTAACTATTATGTGCTTATTATAACTGTTTCTCGCTACCACCGCTAGGGGATTATTTTCGGCTTCTGGTTGGCCAAGAGAGCGTGTCAAGCTTTCGTTTTGCGTTTGGTGCACGCCCTGGCTCTGTCCACTGCTCCCATTGATCAAACACTCTCTGTATGTGCCTCTGATTAGCATCCATCCATCTGTCCATCCTTATCATTAGGCATGTAATGACGAAGGAGCCTTTTGAAACTCTCGAAGGCTTTCAGCAAGTTCCTTTCCAAGCTTTTCCTATGGGCTTTGCACTTCATTAAAACTTCATTCACTGTGCAAATTAATACACTTGGCTCAATTAGTTCCACCCGGTGTAAAACTCAGGCTGATTGCCTGCTCACATTCTGTTCCAGGTAGCATTTCCTTTCATGCCCCATTTCCTAGTTTTTGACCTAAAGACCCATTCACACACTTGCTTAGGACTGAGTTCTTGTGACCTCTTACTATGAGAGAACACGCTCGCATCCTTTATGAGGTGGCCTTAAAGCTGCATTTGCCTAGAGTGAAGGTTTAGCGGTATTTACGTGATCAGATGTATGTACCACCCGCAAGATATGGTCGTTCATAACATTGTCAAAAGATTTTCAAAATAAAAACGCAGAGAAAGGAAATAACCGATAGCTGCAAGTGTTTTTGCGGCTACCCGATAGAGGTCGCCGCCGCATTTCCTCGAAGAGGTTTTAAGGCACACAGCCGTTAGCAGTCGCAAGTGTGTGAACCAGCCTTAATTGAGAATACCCACTTATGGCAGTGTTGCGAGGACAGTAGCAAGCAGAACGTTTCGTCAGGTTTCAAGTTGGGCCCGAAACGCGGGGTCAACATTGCATCTCCATTATAACTATGAAATGAGAATTTTTAAAAAATTTAACGGCATTCTACTGTCTTTTTAGCTGTTGTGTGCCCTTCCTTATGTTGTGAGGATTTTGTAGCATCCAGAATGGTTTCAGCGCCGTCTTTCACAGACTCCTATTTCTACCATCGCTATGATAATCTTTTAACCATTGTCTTGTCTTCACTGGTTGTTACCGTCTTTGGACGTGGCACTCGAGCCTCTAAGGTGTTGGCCACTTGCCGCTGCTGTGCTGTGGCTCTTCTAAACCAAACTAATTATGATTATGATTATCGCTTGACCTAGCTGCATGAACCACTCTTCTAGTGGCAAGTGCATTGCTTGCAGTAAATCGTACACAAATTGCTCAATGAAAGCTGCACTTCTTCTAAATTCTTTTGGGTGCTGCTTGAGCCATGGCTCTGCTCAGGAAATCTTTAGAGAATTTGGTTGCAAGACACACCCTGTAAAATATTTTGCTTTTTATACCATTCTCTTTAATGCATGGTTAAGAGACTCATTCTTGTGAAGGTGCCATGTGTTCTGTTTCCCAGTTAAGAACCATGCAAACATTGAACAGATGCTTCTGAACTTGGGGGAGATTCATTTCAGATTGTTTTAAGAGCCACTTAGGCAGGTGGATACACTTAAATGCTTCCATTTTTATCAATGATTTCAAACTTATTCATTACAAAAGTCTCTAGAGAATTTAGCCAATGTTGTAAAGGAAGAAGTTTTCTTTCAATGAATTCTTAACTCTAGAAGTTGGGGAATTTGTCCAAAGTAGTAGGAAAGACTAGAAAAGGTTAGAAAATTGGTTAGTTTCTTACAATCCCTTTGGGACATTTTGAAAGCCTAAATAGGGAGAGGGCCTGAGAAAATTAAAATTTGAGGAGTACTGTGGGGTAAAACCTGACACTTAAAAAAGTCCTATATAGTGAGGAGACTAGCTTGGTAATGTCAGAATATAGCCAAAGCTGTGATTTAGAGCCTTCAAATGTCAGTAAATTAAAACGAGCAACAAAAAGCGTGTAAAAAATTAAAAAAAAAAAAAAAAGAAACATGGTTGAATTTTGGAGATAAATGAACTATGGAATATTTTGTGCAAATGGCAATAGCAAGAGGGGCCTGGAAGCATCGAAACTTGACCATACTTGTGATAGAGAGTCAAAACATGCCAACAAATTTGGCCAGAAAAAAAAAGGAAAGCCAACAGAGTTTGGTAAATATGTGCAAAATGTTGAGGGAAAGCCGGGGAAGTTAACGAAATCGTGGGCATGTAGAAAGGGTGGAATTTGGCCACATCGAGGGGAGGGTCTAAAAAAGCCATAATTCGTCCAAATTTGTGACGGAAAGCCTAAAAGTGTCGGTGAATTTGGCCAAAGGATGTAAAGCCGACATAAATAGGAAGATGTGACCCAAATCTCGAGGGAAAGCCTGGAAAATTGAATGAAATCGATCAGTTTTTTGGGCAAGTAGGAACAGACCGGAAAATTTGGCCAAAACAGCGGTGGGGGAGAGCCTGGAAAAGTCCTAATTTAGCCAGCGTTGCGAGGGAAAGTGAAGGGTCAAGTGAGATAACCGAGTACGTTGGGCGCTCTGTTGTCAAAAAGAAGCATTCTCTTAAAATTCCACACCTGCGGTACAGAATGAACAGCTGCCGCACACACGCTAACGCCAGGTGGCCCTTCCGTTCGGAGATTACTCTTCACAAAAGTGCTACCCTTGCCGCCTGGCTGAGAGTTCCGATTGCTTTTGGTTACGTGTTGTTTGATTACACTTACGGTAGCTAGGTTGCCCCTAGTGTGATGCAGTGTGAAGGCAGGCAGGGTGGGCATTGTAACAAGTGAGCGTGGAATGGATGCAAACAGTTGAATGCCTCGCCCGACCTCCTTTAGTTTTTTCACGACCCGTCTAGAGGAATGGCATTGTGAGTTTTCTTTTTTGCTTTAAAATCGGATTTGCTTGGACTTGTAGTCTGGGAGTGACCTGGGGAAACTATGTGGCTTTACAGAATAATAGAGGGAAATGGTGCGTTGCAAATTGGCTGCCATGCATTGTTTGTTCTTCCTTTTTTTCACCCCGCTTTTCATCCTAGAAACAGTGTTTTGGCTCAAGTGGTATTCTGGATGTAGAGAGCAGTCCCCTGATTTTACAAGTTTGAGTCATTTTGTAACATGGACTATTTCAGGGAAAAACACCGATAATCATTGTTATTTATTTGGTAAAGACCATTAGGGTACGGCAATTTGCTTTCCCATTGAAGACCCACTTTTACTAACGGTTATAAGGTTTTTCTTCGTACCCAAAATATTGATGAAAGCAGTTTTAACAGACTTACCAGTCCTTTTTTGCATTTATTCAATGGCAGCTTTTGAAATATTTTCACATGCCACACGGATAGGAAGCACAGGTAAATCGTTTAAATTGCATAAAAAAAAAAAAATTAACAAATTAGATATAAGTAGGGTGTGTATTTTCCGGTTTTAACCGAAAAACACCGATAAACATCCGTCGGTGACAAAAATACAAAATCGGTTAAAACCGAAAAACACCGGTGGTTGGATATTTTCGCCCCTGTTAAAACCGAAAAACACCGGTCGTTGCACGTTTCCGACCTAGCAAAACCCTTTCCCCGTGGAGGTTCGTCAAACGTGTTATCTCGTGGATCCTGCATTCTTCCAGTGTCTATGCATGGCTTGCACGTGGCGTCAGTCCGCCCTCCTTTCTGGGGGTGAAAAGCGTCTAGTTAACGCAGTAAAAGCTAAGTTCTCACACGCCTTTCCCCATTGTGTCGCCCATGGCCCCCTTTTGTGGAAAAATTAACGCAGCGGAGGGTACGCTCTCACGTGCCTTTTCCCCATTATGTCTGGCCAAGTAATGTCGGTGCAAGCCATGTATTCAGAGGTTGCTGTGGTTCCTGGAAGACACTACCAACATCCGTGTCGTACAGGGCTACTGAGCTTTCAGAACTGAGATGCGTTCCTTGTTATCTGTTTAGTTTCCATGGGCTTTTGGGGAAACGGAAAAAGGGTTTTGTTGGCGGGGGAGTTTTTCGGCTGTATATAAAAGAACCGTTCTGTAAAAAAATTTGTAGACGTGTTTGAGAAGGCGCGTCCGTCCTGCGTCTGCGGGTTTTCTCAACCTGAGACTTGCTTCCCTTCGTCGTCACGCGGAGTAGAAGGCCACCAGGATGGGAAGTAAGCGGAAAGCTCAGGATGACTACGCTACAGATTTCATGGATGAATCGTCGTTCTGGTTCCGCGTGCCAATTGTTAATATGTGCATAAACGTGGAGCTGCCAGAGAGATTTGTGCCTTATGAAAGTATCTATCGGCTGGTCCTCCGAGACGAGAGCTAGCTGAGTGACCTAGAATCAGAGTTTCTTTGTTACCGCCAGTATGCTGTGACTAGCACCGTTGATCTGCAGTGTTATTTTGGAAACTTCATTTACCTGACTGGCCACTACTGTCCTAAGCCTGGCTGGACATTTTGGGATTTCCTGTGTCCAGCGAAAATGTGGAGCGTGTGTTTTCAAAATTGCGGGTTGTGAAAACGTGCTGCCATGACGGATGCAAGCCTCTCGAAGTATGCTTGCTTCTACTATAATAACCAAGTGTAAGAAATATATGCTTCCTTGAGAAGTGTATGATTTTGTGAATAAAATTAGAACTCTCTGTCTGTGATCAATCGCATTTTTTTTCCACCGATAATCACCGATTTTAGCCTCGTCGTGACACGTTCCACCGAAATACACCGGTGTTTCGAAAATAAATAAACACCGAAAAACATCCGCCGATTTTTCTCACAAATAAACACCGGAAAGTACACACCCTAGATATAAGCATTTGATATGGTCGTTGCAAGGTGCCAAACGACGAAAAAATGTACTTCAGTGGACAGCCAGTCCTTCCAAAATTCAACATCTGTTATCTCTACAATAATTAATAAAGCAACGGGCATTACACGCGTGACCTTGTAGCTCGCTCGTACCATGTTTTCCCTCTGTCGCATGTCGGAGATAGCCTGGCCAGTGTCTTCACGATCTGCGATTATCGGAAATGCTCTGTCCCTGGACGTTCGGTGCGATACATCAGTGCAACGTGCTGGCACACCGCCAAGTTGACAGCCTCGCGCTTTAAGCGTCCTTATCTGCCTGCAAGCTAGACTTAGAGGGGTTGTCTTAGCGGACGACAGAATCGGAAAGGCGCTCAGTGCGACCGTTCACGGCAAAGGCGGGAACCTTGGAAACTAAGGTCTAATAGATTGTTAAGGCTTTGAACTTCTTGCTTGAGGGGACATGGTCAACGGGAACACTGAAGTGGCTTTTCAGAGTTTAATTTCGGAGTTGCAACATGCTGTCGACTGCCGTAAAATACCGGAAAGGCACCCACCCCACTTTCACTGTTAACCTAGACATTGGCGCTTGTCGGGTCAAATTGGTAAAAATCAAGAGGGTGGCCAATGAAGAGCTTTGAAGGCAGGGTGAACGGAATCGAAGAAAGCAGATTTATTTTCACGTGACATCCCCGTCATCGCTGCTGCATGTTTTCGGCTGATGCCGGACATGTCATTTTCAGAATTTCCAATTATGGGAAATGTTAATAGTGGGCACTTGTACGAAGTGGGTGCTTCCGCGGTATCTTACGGCAAGTGTTAATCCTGAGAAATTACTTCTTGCCGCACCAAAATGGATTGAACTGTGAATTAACCGCATTCTTAATAGAAATTTTGTCTTAGCTGGTCGCCGCTAGTTTTAGCACGCTCTATTCCATCACAAAATGTTTGGTTTAAAAGGTTGGACAGGGTTGAGTGGTATGATGAGCCCTCAAGAAAATGAAAAGCACCTACTCAAAAAAAAAAAATCCTTTTAGAAAAAAAAATTGCCTTTAGTTTCCCCTAAAAAAAAAAAAAAAAAAGTGCATCATTTTTCTTTTGTGAGATTTATAAAAAATGAAGTTAGCGGTGCTTTGCAATGTGTGGTTTACCTGGTTGATGATCCTACTATACACAATGTTGCTCTTTGGGGCTATAAGATGAATGCCGCTTCAATTAGGCAGCGAGGCACGCCACTAAAAGCACTGTCAGTGGAATGTAGTTAAAGGGCAACTCCGCTTCATTTTTGATATTTAGAAAACTATGTAGCCCTGTTCAGTATCATATAGGAAGACCCCATGTCAAATATTACGATCTAACTCCGTCTATATATTTAATAAACTGGCCAGCAAACCTTCAAGTGAGCCAAATCGCCGAAATCTGCCAACTCTAGCGTGCGACGTTAGGCGCAATCGTCAGTGCAGTCAATGCGATGGAGTTTAAGCGCCAAACGTTGAGCCACTACGTCAGAGGCATGACTACGTCAATCTTACGTTTTGTTTGTTTTTACTTCTTGGAGCGAAATTGAACGACGACGTCATGAGTTTCTCCTCCTGGTGTTGGCTGAACGGCGTCCACGTGATCACCTTAATGCGGATGCGCTAGTTTGCGCTGCCCTCCGCGCTTATCGGTCTGTTTTTCCGCTCCCCTTCTCCTCTTTCGTCTTCTCCCCTTCCCCCTCTCCCCCGGGCCATCACCGTCCACGCCACGCGAAGTGACCTGCCCGCGTCACGTGTCCTGTCCCTCGCCCCCTCCCGAACGTCACAAGACCACATGGTTCGACGTGACGTGGCCATGACTCTGACGACACGAGACCAATGCTGCCTGACGCACTCGAAATTTCGGTTTCGGTATCAGCTGATGTTTAAATTAGGATTACACAAATAATATTCCACATTCCGGGAATCCGAAGACGTAGAGTTGTTTAGTAGTGCTTTGTGAAATGGAATCGCATGTAAGCCTAAATTTTTCGGAATTGAGCGGAGTTGCCCTTAAGGAAGGTTGGTGATTACGTCTATTTCTCAACTCTGACTGTTTCATTGCTCTGAGTAATCCTTTCTGTTTTTTCGGGTACTATTACCCTTTTTCAGAAGGCATCATAGTTCTGGATTATTAATGCCAGAAATAAAAAATGCACAAAACAGTTTGCCATTACAATGAACACTACTGCAAAGCACAATTAATGTAATCATTGGTTTGGAGCAGCAACTAATGCTTTATAAGCATCAGTTGCTGCTCCAAACCTTTATTTTTTCTGCTACAGAATGTGCTACAAAAGGCATAATGCCGCTTTTATCACTGGTTTAAAAAAGCTTCAGTCGTGCCCTGTATGATATAAATGTTTTGATAAAACCAAATCAATAAATGCATCTGAACCTAAAAAAAAAAAGCTTAAAAGAAAATATTAACAGTAAAGAAAAAAACCAAGCACAATCACAGGTTTTAATTTGTACTTTGCATGTATGCGCTAGAAGAGCCATTCATGCAGTAAATTCTGTAAACAACTTAATTTTCACAAATTTCGTGACTCTAATAATATTGCAAGAAATAGATCCCACTAATATATTACCCCGCGGTAATGAATACATAGCAAAACCTCTCCCAGTTGCGAAATTTTGTGACTGTGATATATTCCTGCATCCTTCACTTGTTGAAATTCATAAAATATTGAGCCCTCAAAAATAATGGAGTTTACAGCAAAGCGGTACATAGTCATGAGCGAACGTGAAAATTAAATGTTGACTGTTCTTTCTCTTCTTTTTTTCCCCCACAGACGAAGACGACGTATGGGGTGCCCTGCAGCGAGCCCAGGACGAGCCTGCAGCCTGGTCCCTGAAAGAGCTGCGGGAGCGCCTGACAGTGCCCTGGGTCCTGAAGCACCAGGGGCACCTGAAGCAGGCCCTGGAGGAGGCGCTGCGGCGGCCTCGGCTGGCCCACGACGCCCGCCACGAGCTAACGGCGTGCCTGTCTGCGTTCGGCACGCTCCTCGGCGACAGGGCCCGCGAGTGAGTGTGCTCAAGGGGACCATGAAACAGTTCGGAGGGATGCAGTGTACCAAAGCAGTGAGACGAAGACACATTGCTGGATACGGACAGGATAACCTTAGAATGCTTCAAAGTGTCAAAGAACTTGGCCTGCTTAGAAAAGGCGAAGAATTTAGGGTAAACGTTGCCGCTCAGCGGGACCATGAAACGATTGAGAGGTATGCAGTATGCCAATGCAGTGGGACACCAGAACACTGCTGGCTACCAACTCCATAATTCTGAAGTGCATGAAAGTGTTGGAGAGCTTGGCCTGCCTATACTTTGTGTCACTAGTTGTGTGCAGTACAGGTGAAGGCAGTGCTAAGCGAGGAGAGAAAGGGCCAGCACTAAGAAGGCGTAGGAGGAAGAGAGAAACCTCCTCTCCACTCCCATCCCGCCTTCCTAGTGCTCGCCCTTTTTCTCTTTGCCTGGCATCGCCTTCACCTGTACTGCACACAACTAGTGACACGGAGTATTGATAAGACGGGGAATTTAGGGAAAACAATGCTGCCCAAAGGGACCACGAAACGATCGTAAGAGATGCAGTATGCCAAAGCAGCAAGTCACAAAGATGGAGCTGAGTACCAGCAGAATTGTCCCGGATCATGGAAGTGTCCGAAAACTCGATCTGCCTGGCGAAGTTAGGGATTTTACGAAAAGATTGCAGCCTGAAGGGATCATGAAACAATTCGGAGACATGCAGTATGCCAACACAGTGGGACGCAGACACAGAGCTGCGTACAGACTGGATAATTCTATAATGCATGAAAGTGTCCCTGGGAAAACGCTGCTGTTCAGAGGGACTAAAACCACTGTGAGAAGTGTGCAGCATGACACAAACAGAGCTAGCTACCAACAAGATAATGGTAGAAGACTAGAATGTATTGGGAGAAGTTTGCCTGGTTAAGTCAGGGAATTTAGAGAAAATGTGTCGAGATTCAGTTTCTTTTAGCTGGGCAGCTAAAGGAACCATGAAACAACCATAAAAAGATGTGATATGTGAACACCATGGGGCACAAACAAAGGCTGACTACCAACATGGCTAGCCTCTGAGCGTCGGAGACCTTAATATGTTTTGGAAAGTTGGGAAAGTATTAGGGATCATAGGGAAAACATTGTGAAACTTAGTCTACCGTAGGGAAAACGATTGTGAGACGAGCAGTATACCGATACAATATAACTCAAGCATGGGGACCATTGCCAACAGAGTTAGCCTAGGTTGCCTGGAAAAGTTGTAAGAATATGGTGGAATTTAGGGGAAACATAGTGAGAGTTGGAGAAATTTGTGGTCGGCAGTTCTTTTAATAACAAGTCACCGTATAGGTGTTATTCACTGACATAATTTTGTCCACCATTATGTTGTGACTATGTCTGGCACCTGTCGAAGGCAATCATTCACATGACCCCGAGAGATGCCCCACCCCCGAAAGGTAACGCACCCCTATTTTTGGCACGATTTGCGATTGTTTAGAAACACCAAAAGATAGCCAAGATAGCCCACTTCTAGTAATTACAGGGTCCTGGCCAATGGTGACCAGCCTTTCGGTGCGTTACAGCAGTGGAATTCGAGAAGCAAGACGGATGTGTGCAGAAACAGATATGGGAAAAGATAAAGGGGAACAAAATGGCTTGGATCCTCCGTCGAGGGGTTCAACGAGTGTGTTGACCAACAAACGGGGACAAATGCCGAAGAACGCAAACGTGCCGTTTTACGTCTTTGTCACTGCATGTTCTACGCTTTCAGTTCTTGAAGTCCCCCGTCAACTCGCTCGTTCAAGTGCCGGGCGTTATCGCTTCTCTTCGTCACGGAAAACGCGAGGGGGGCCGTTGTCTCTGCAAGCTTTGCGGTGCTCCCACCTTGCGAGGCGCTTGCAGCTCGGAAAAGAACGCGGGTGCGCTTTGCGTCAGGGATCACCAACGGAGTAGAACAGCGGTGCTTGTCTTTTTATTACCCGAGTTCCGGCATATGCTCCGTGGCTTCCACCGTGCTTTGGATGTGTGCTCGAGACGCCGGAGCATTGTGGAAGGTAGAAAGTTTGCTCTGGAGGCGGGACAACAGAGGCTCCTCCCCGGCCGTCCTCACCTTGTCAGTGGTCGTAGGTGGTACAAGGCTTATCTGGACAGCATGTGTATTATGCAGTTCATCTAGCATGCATCGGTCTACTGTGCTCTCTGTATTTGAGATGAAATGTAATTTTATTTTTTTTTTCTTTCATACGGAGTCGAGGCCCATTTTCATTCTGCGGGAACTGGAACGAACCACTTTTTTTTTCGTCGGTTCGTATTTTTCGGCTCTATGACCCGATGACTGCCTAGAACAGCTTCGCGCAACCTTTGTCGAATAATAGAACGGCGTAACCTTACTTCGTTGTATT
This sequence comes from Ixodes scapularis, assembly GCF_016920785.2. NCBI lineage: Eukaryota > Metazoa > Arthropoda > Arachnida > Ixodida > Ixodidae > Ixodes > Ixodes scapularis. The sequence goes on from NW_024609881.1 coordinate 120,254,684, forward strand.
CTTTTCTTTTTGTGGCCATTGCATCCTCAGTTGTGTTTTTCTGGAAATTTCGTGTCTCTGGCGTTCTTCCCGTGGATGTGTCCTTCCTTGGCACCTGAAACAAAGAAATAGAGGTGTTGGCTATAGATAAATATGCTATCGTTCTAGCCTTCTAGATTGTTTATTGCTGTACTAAAAATCATGCCAATTCGACCTAACCTTTTTTTCTTTTTTAATCTTCAGTTACGATACATGTAACAAAAATGTCCAGCCTTAGCTACTACAACCAGCCCAAAAATCAAAAAGAAACAGATATTCTCGCAGTTTGATGTCTGTCGCTTTACTTTTGAGGGCTCGAGCTTGTGGGCAACAAACCTGGGGACTTGAGCATACGAGAGCCCGTCGTCTCTTTTTCCACTAATCTTCTGCGTCGTTTTTTCAGGTTTGTCGAGTGGAGCCTGGATGTGTACGACCTAAGCATCCCCGACGAATCGCGGATTCTCTTGCTCAAGGCATTGCTCGAGGCAAGTGGTTTGGTTGTTTGGTGCACCGTCAATCAATTTTCTTTGGTGGTTCAGGGAAGGGAAAGAACGCGAAAGTGTTGATTCAACCAGAGTTTTCCCGGGTAGTTGTCTGCGGGCAGAGCAGCTCACGCTCACAGCTTTTGATCAGGTGAAGAAGACAGCTGCAAGCACTATTAAACCAGGTGTTTTTTTTAATTGCGCTGGAAATTGTTATTACCCATAAACTTCACACACACTTTCTTCGAAGAAAGAAATTGTCAAAACCCTTCTCTTCATCGTGTATTCCTGTTTGTAGTAAGTACTGTTCACCCACCCGGCAAATAAGTTTATGATATAAAGCCATGTACATAAATTGCTTCCAGCGTTTGGCTGATTTTTATTAACTGATCCTGGACAGTAGAGCTTGCTCGTTACTTCTCTCTCATGCCTTTGTGCTTTGTTTCTTCTTGCCTTTTTTTTCAAAGTTTCTTTTCTATAAATTGATTTCTTTTTTCTCTTTTTTTAAGGTACTGAAGACCAACCTGCAAGTGGCTGCTGAAGTTCTACAGGTAATAATAGAGCACAATAATTATTTTACTTCTTTAACGAGGCATCATTGTATATTCATTTTCCTTGTGTCTACTACCCCATGCCTAATTGCCAGTAGAGTTTGGCTATAGGTAGTTCTATCAGGGCGTGTACAGACGTGACGATTGCAGACTTGACTCTGACGACTCGACTGAATTGAGCAGACTGCGATAAGTAGGTTAGCCCTAATTTTCTTGCAATGTATAGTTTAGTAAAAGTCCCAAGGAAGCTGAGAGTATTCTGAATGAGATGTTTTGACGTGCTGGTATCCAAGTCCTCAGCGTGGCGAAAGGTTGTTACAAAAGCGTGTGGCAAGTCACGTGACTCAACTTTAATGGGAAAACTTTACTGCTTTACTGAAGTAGATTATAGTGTTTATGCCTTAATGTGCTGCAGGTTTTTCCACTAAATATAATGAGAAATTTTCCATTCAATTTAGGTCATACGATGTCATGAGACATTGTGGTGCCCCGTGACACTGTGTCGTCTGATGTGACGTCGGGTGACGCTGCATTTTGTTACACCACATTGTGAAGTAATGGAACATTACGATGAGCACTGTGACATAGTGCGTTCTGACGTCAGGTCACATGATCACGGGGCTCGTACTGGCGCCAACCACGGGCATAACAGACCTTGACTTTGACGCAAATATGCAACGTATTTTGCGTCCGTTGACTTTATGCGAAGTGTCAAGGTAAGTTGCATATTATAGCAGTATGTGTTATAGGGCTGTGTTTCACGAGAAAAGCGACACATTACTCTCGATCGACAGACAGGTCAGGCCATGTTACTCGTATGACTTTGACGTCAGGCCATCACGTGGCATTGTGATGCAAAGTCATGTGATGTCGTACACACGCGTAGCACCTGCCCAGCTCATTCGACGGGTTCTATGCATCTCCGAGTCTATTATAGTTGAGGCACACTTAATTTCTTTTTTGTTAGGTACCGCCCTAACAGGCAGTTTTTCACCGCCCTAACAGGCAAGAACCTCTGGGGTCTCTAACCACAAAAAAGAATGGGCAAAACCGCCTGTGGATTCTTTTTACTCGCAGACGGTGATGGCGCGCGCCCAGACGATGCTGGAGGGCACGGACGACTGCGAGCTGCTCCTTGCGGCGGCCGCGCTCTCCCTCTGGGCGGCGGAGCAGGACCCGGACGCGTTTGCGGCCAGCCACTTCCACGACACGGTGGACATCCTGGTGGGGTGGCACATTGACGCGTCGTCGCCGGCCCTGGCGCGTCGCACAGGCAAGACCCTGGAGGCCCTGGCACCCTTCTGGGTGGCGGACCCGGCCTTCTGCGCCACCCTGCTCGGGCAGTTCGTGGAGGACCTGGAAGCGTACGCCGACGACCTCTCTCAGGTGCACCACAGGGCATGTCGGCCCTTGGGAGGGGCCACATGAATCGGTTTCTTTAAAGGGGTACTCCAGCGGATTTTTTTATGGTCGCTGATTTGCCCCTTAAATAGGCTCAACATGCCAATGGACATGGCTATACCAGTTCTCCGAGTATTGTGTGAAAAAAAAAATATATATATGTCCAAAGGTATTGAATTTCTTAATTTAGTTATCATCGTGCTCCTCAAACTGGGGCTGGCAAGACTGAAGTGTGACGACAGAACTGGTACAAACTGGGCAGTAAACCACATTCTCAACTGAATACAAGACGCTTGAGGATGGGAAAGAATGCTTGGAAGCTCATTCATTGAGGAGCATGGAAAAATGCTCGGCATACTTTATGACTACCTGCATTAGCTGAAAGTCTGTACCGTTTGTGACGTCACACCACTGGAGAACGCGTGAAAATTTGAATGTTGATTTTGGTATCGCCTTCATTTACGGTTTTCTCACTACCCATTTTGAATTTTGAGACAATAAATGGCATACCGCTAAGACTAGAGACCAAGTATTAAAAAAATGCAATTTCTTTGGGTAGTTTAAAAAACGACCGGAGTACCCCTTTAAAGGGCCACTGAAAAGAAGAAAAAAAAATTATTTTAAGCAGTCTGGTTGGGGCACACGTGTCAAAAAATAAATTTTACGCAAAAAAAAATATTTGTTTAGACCAATATTGAGACGTGATTTAGTCGACAATCACCTCCTTTCCACCCGTTTCCTCTTGGCATTTTCGGCGCGTGGAGGAGGGGTGGATCGGCTTGGTTATCACGTTGAGATGGAGAGAGTGAATGACCATTCCACGAAGTCATGGACTTGGCTCGCAGAATTTGAAAGAAATCTCGTACCGTCAATCTTGCTAAAAAAAATTTCTCATAATATTTATTTTTTTGACACACCAGACCCAACCAGACTTTAAAAAAAAAAAATTTGTTTTCTTTTCAGTGGTTCTTTAAGGGAAGACAGCATTCTGAAAGGCAAACTTTATAAACGGTAGTTTGATTTGCACGATATTTGCGGGGCGTATTCAACACTGAAAGCGTTTGCCATGCAAAGTTTCGCTTAATAACGAACCCTTCAAAGGGTTAGGTAAAACTACATGAAATGAACACTCCGCCCCGCGATAAAAACTATTGTCTGGAAAGACTATAGTTTTTTTATCGTCTCAAAAACTATCGTAAGGAAAAAAGTTTTTTTTTGCTTGGGTTGATTTTTACTTTTATGCTTAGATGCGCTGCATTGAATAAAGGCTACCTTTGGGCACCTCCGTAGTAAATAATCACACAATACAGTAAGAATTGAACTTATGAGGTCTTTCTAAAGGGCTAACGCACCATCCAATCCACATTGTAGAGGGCGAAAATATTTGCAAAGGACAAAAGGGCATTGACACACTGCTGTTGGGAAGGACACATAAAAGGGCTCTGTTGAACTTCACTACCATCTGATGGGAGTTCAGAGTTTTGCTGGAGACTAACGCACTTCCTGACAATAGCATGTTGCAAATGGGCACTCGAACAGTATTCCGTGCCATGCATTCTTATTGAAATCATGTCACGTTAATGTGCTCTGTGCAGGAGGACCCGTGCGAGTGCCTGGACAAGATGGCTTCGCTGCTGCGCGTCTACGGCACCGTGGTGCAGGCACTGGGGTCTCACGCCGTTCAGGTGGTCACCTGGGAACTGCTCAGCGATGTAGGTCATTCATTTCATGGTTAATTCATGTTCACGTTAATTCGTGCAAAGCAAAGTTAATGCTCACGTGAATGAGAACAAATACTAACCGTAAGCTAAGTATGAGTTGGCGTAATTTCTCGGTTTGTTATACGAAATTGATAATTGGACGGGCTATTTGTTTGTGTTTCAAACATTACGATTGTCTCGTTACAAGGGTACAGAACCTTCTATAAATAAACATAATTGCCCGCGCATTTTTGTTGCGCCTCGCATATCCTTATCTGAGATATGTCTGCTGTGTAATCAGAAATTGGGGCATAATCAACTTGTATAGTGTGACCTGCCGAAGCTTATCGTCGGTCTACAACATTGCAGCAATAATTTCTCTTCCATTTTTGGTGGAAAAAAAAAAAGAAGTGCTGGGGACGTTTTTAGGCATTGATACTCGTTTCCAGATGTTGGGAATGGATCGATATGTAACTTTATTTCTCCGATAGACTGAAGTGGAACCTTCGCCTGGGATTGTACACAAATGGAGGACAAATCATTTGTTTCACGAGTAGTTTAGAGTAAAGATTTTGTGAGATGGAGTGGTGCTGATGCGTGACTATATTTATATCACTTTTCCTACTCTTGCAGAACCTCCACGGAATGCTCAACTGCGTCCTTCACGCAACCGAATTTGCTCCCAGAAATGCCCTTCTTGTCTCTGGTAAGGCTGGTGAAATTGACCAAACGCAATCAAACGCTAGTGTAACGTTTAGCTATGAAAGTCATAACCACCCTGGTATTCAATAGGAGAAAATGGGTATCGTGACTTGTGGAGATGCGCGCATAATGTCGTCGCCTACCCGCATAAAACGGACTTAAGCCGCTTCCTCGTGGACTATAAAGACCTTTTTGACTTTACAGCCATGCTCCGGCACAAACTCCACTTGTTTGACACGATATCGACACTGGGGACTCGAAAGCGTTCAGAAGTAGACCGTACAGAATTTTTCGAGCAGAACATCGAGTTGTTTTAGACAGACGTAGATGATACGCTTCGGAAGAATGTAGTTGAACCTTTGTCGAGTTTGTGCTCATCTCCCGTTGTTCTCGTCAAGAAAAAAGATGGTTGTTTGCGTAATGTAGATGGTTGAGCGTGTTGGTTATAAATTTACGATAAGGAAAGAGGGACATTTAAGACAAACAGACAAGACAGGCTTTTGACTTTGAACAAAACGTTTACTGGCTCGACTTCGCCTCCTGAAGCTTGACGGGGGGCGACGGGGAGGGGCCCGTTCCCACTCTTGCGACCGAGTACGACTGAGAGAGACGAGATCTCTTACAACTTCTTAAATGTTTCTAGAATGAGGGAACACACTGGCGTTGTGGCGCCATCTATGTGGTGACCCTGGAACTGCATTTCACAAAAGCGAAGGTTTTGCGGGATTTCTGAGGTCAAATATGCGTAATACCCATAGAAAGGCTCGTTTATAACATTGACAAAAGCTTTTCGAGCCAAAAAAGAAAGGAGATTACGCGAGAAATAAAAAAAAAATATGCCGGACCGCCGAGTTTACACTGCTTCCCAATAGATGGCGCCAGTGTGTTCTCTGGTTTAAGAAGTTTTAAGGAACCCAGGTTTAAGAGGTCGCAAGCAGTCGCAAGAGTGTGAACGGGCCTTAAGCGTGCAAAGCAGAAGGGGGGTCTGCTGAGTGTCAATCGACACGTCGCCGTTGCCCCGAGTGCGGGCGGAGCCCTCTTGGGGAAAGAAGGGAGGAGGGGGGAAGGGCGACGGAGAAGAGGAGAAGATGTGCCGGCGGTGCTCTCTTGGAGAAGGAAGGGAAAGGGGCCAAGAAGGGAAGGAGAAGAAGATACGGGAATTTAGACTTCTTATGTCTTTGGAGGAGCCCTCTAGCCCCGCAGGAAACGAATCTCTCGATTAGAAAGAGAAAGGGATGGGCTGGACAGGTTTGAGACTGAAGATTTGATATGTAGGGACTCGAGGATTTCCCTGCCGAATCGAGACTCGTGCCCGCCGAGAATTTTGGTTTTCGAGAACTCGGGGGTGCACGAGGGGCAGTCTTTTTTGGCATGAACCACGACTGGATGGAAGGAATCCGGAGAAGGAGACAAGATCTCCTTGGCGTGCTCCCGGAGACGGTCATTTACGCACCGCCCCGTCTGGCCGATGTACAAGTGGAATACTGTACGCCTTTTCCCTTGTGCAGGGCCGGAAGCACTGCGCGTGTTTTCTTGTGCATGTGGGTTGGTTACTCGCCTGCACATGCCTCCCAATTTAAATTTACGTGTGAAAAGAACTCTGGTGCCGAATCGACGTGCAAGCGCGCGGAGCCGGTGTGCCGTGTTGTGGGAGTACGGGATGCACGCAGGGCGGGCAGACCGGGTCCCGGAGGGAGCCTCGACTGCAGGATGAGTTTCTTGCTGACGTTATCTAAAAGGTCCACCGGGTAGCCCGCCCTCCTGATGGCCTGCAGCGACAGGCTCCCTCTGATCTTATGATTGCAGGACTTTTTGCACGAGGAAGGAGAGACTGGACAATTCCGGGCTTAACGGTTTTTGAATGATGGCTAGAGAAGGGGAGGACAGGTTTCTGGGAACGCTGTTGAAAAGACCAGCAAAGACCGTGAGACGACTGGGTCAGTCGAAGATCGAGAAATTGAAGACCCTCCTGAGTAGGGTCTTCCCTTTTGAAGGTGAGGCCACTGGCGTGAGTTTTGAATGCCTCAGGAATGGGAACATCTGAGTTGGAGACAGGATGAAGAACCAGATAGTCGTCAACGTACAGAAAGATCCTACATTCATTACCCTCTGCATTTATTGTAGGAAACTAAACAAAGTTACAGAGAAGTGTGTGCACACCCTGCCAAGAATAGACGATACCATTGATATGCTTTGGGGATGTTCATACTTCGCCTTTGTGGAACACCGAAGAGGACACAGGCAAATTCCTCTCGCCAGTGACGACGAGCCACAAACAGCATTCGTTACTTCAGAGATCCATTACCATTTCAGCGTAATGCCCTTCATACTTTGTAGCACTTTAGTCACGTTTGAGCGCACAATGGACACGCTATGTGTGGTCTAATGTGGAGCAGCTGCTTGCGCTGCATTGAAGATGTCGTCATTTTCTCCTCTGCTTTCGAAGAACACATATCCAGACTCTGAGTATTCCTTGACCGTTTCTGCACCGGTGACTTACAGTTGAATTCCAACGGGTTTGCCTTTTTGTTTGTCAAGGTTCTTTCAGATCAACGGGTCATGTTACCCAAACTTCATTTTGTTCATGAACTTTGAAAAATCGGGATAACAGTAAAATGAACTCTGAATTTTAAAGAAATAGGCATCTAACAAAAATAAACTAACCCCATATTTTCAGCGAAAAATAAACTCCGGTAAACACGGAATCCTACGTATACCATGTATACCAGTGTCATATCACTTCGCAATCTCGCAGGCATCCGAACCCTTTCCGTTGGTTGTAAGCTTTCCAGACTGTTCCTTCTTTATAAGTTATATCCACGCATTTTAACTGAAAATGGAGGGTCCTATGTACAGTCGTCGACTGATTTTTCGGACACTGATAATTCAGACTTGCTTGATATTTCAGACCTAAAGGAGGAACCGTGACCTACCCGATAGAAATAGTGCTAATTCACGACCAACGTTTCGGACAGATTGAAGTCTGAAAGTTGGATTTTTCTGACAAAATCTTCGCGAGCGGTCGGCGGGAAACACCACTGATTTTATGTTGCCTGCACATGGATTGGCTCGGTTTGGCAGCGCCTCTTAAATACTGCTAGGTGACGCTGTACGGCTTTTTGTTTTTCCAGCTGGCCATGTCATTATCATCATCATTGTTGTTTCCATTTCGCTTTGTTCATTCGCCATTGCAGTCGTGGACCTGCGCCTCGCATCCCGATCTCGTCTCGGTGAATCGTGTTTTTGGACTACGCCGGCTTGGACGTTGTGCCCCACTGTTCTTCCGTTGCCGCGGCGTGTCGCTAGAAGGTACTCGACCATGACGCTAGAAAAGAAGGCAGCGATTCTCAAGCTAACAGAAAGTTGCCGAACGCAAATGGAGGCATAGCCTAAAACAAGGCGCGCAGGCGTAACCTGCAGCAAGGCACTATTTATGGCTCTTTTAAGCCCGCTTAGACGTAATAAAGGCCAGTTTTTTAATCTGCAGATTTTTTGGACTGCTCTATTATTCGGACGTTTTGTCGGTCCCTGCAAAGTCCGAAAAATCTGTCGGCAACTGTATGCTGTAAAATACCGGAGGAGCGCCCAGCCCTCTTTCACTGAAAACTGGGATAATCTGAACAAGGGCACTTGTTTGTTTAAATCAGGATTTCGAAGTTTGGGAAATGTTAATAGTGGGCACTTGATTGAAGTGGGCGCTTCTGCAATATTTTACGACAAGGCGCTTTTTTTTTTTCCGTCAGTGCGTTTTATACAACGGCCACAAGTTTCTCTCGTAGTCGCCTTCACAACGACGCGACGTCCTCCCGTTTTCCGGCAGCCAATCAGACGCTGGGCCTGCTGACAGACCTGACCGGCGAATGCCCCTCGGCGCTGGTGGACCTCCTGGAGCTCCAGTGCGGCCTGTCGCCCCTGTCCGAAGAGCACGCCCTCTCGGTGCTTCGTCTGCTGTCGGTCCTGGTGGCCCGACTGGGGCCCCAGCTCCCGCTGCCGCTGGTGGCCGTGGCCTTTGGCCGGCGCTGGTCGCGCAGCCCCCGTGCCAAGATCCAGGGGGCGCTGCTGGCGGTCCAGCGCGCCATTCTGCGGCTGAAGAGCGTGGCGCTGGTGGAGGAGGCCTACCGCTGCGTCGTGGCAGCGCTGAGCAACGACGCGGAGCCGGGGCCGAAGGCGCTGGCGGCAGCGACGTCGCTGGGGCCGCTGTGCGCGCTCAGCGAGGTGGCCAACGCGCGTCACTCAATCATTGGGGTGAGTCGGTGGTGTCTGGCTTCTAGGGGCCTTTCCGGGCGGCTGGAGTGGCCGAGTTAATGCGCCAGATGCGTGAAAACAAAACGACCAGTGGGTAGAAAAGAAATTATTGTATTCACCAGTCTATAAATACTGTTCGCACACTTGCGACGGCTTAAAACCAAGTGCCTAGAACCTCTTGGAATCTCTTACAGCGAGAAACACACTGGCGTTATCTGTTGGGCAGACGTGGAACACTCGGCATTTCTGTAGATTTTACATTTTTCTCGCGCATTATTTTTTTTCTTTTGGATTGAAAAAACTTTTGACAGTGGTATAGGGAAATTTCTCAGATTGTTTGCTCCTTTGATCTCCTAAATACCGCAGCACCTTCGCTCTAGTGGAACACAGTTTCAGGGTCGCCTTGTAGATGGCGCCAGCATCTCATCGTAAGAGATTGCGAGAACTCCGTCGTAAGCAGACGCAAGTGTGCGAAGGGGCCTTAGGTACGGATGCGTTCCTGAGCTTGCAGTCTGCCTCTCCGCAGATGTGGGCCCTGAAGCCTGCCTTCTTTGACCTGGTGCTGGAGCACCTTGCTCCGCTCGACTCCTGGCTCGGGAAGCACCAGCCGGGGGTCCAGTACGCCCTCCTACACCTGCTGCACTCCCACTGCGAGAGGTGAGCCTCCGCACCTTTCTGACACCGCTCATTGTCCAGTACACCCTCCTACACCTGCTGCCCTCCCACTGCGAAATATGCCTTTCGACACCTTTTTGACACTCTTCAGTTTTTATTGCTTCTGCACCTGCCACACTGCCACTGTGAAATGTATGTTTTCACACCCTTCTGACACCCCTCACTTTTACTCCTGTACTGCTAGGATAGTTATGGCATGTTCCTTCGTATGAAATTTGCAGCAAAGGGTGGAACTGAGAAAAATGCATTCAAACATTGAACTCCTTACTTTGTTACTGCCTCACAGTGTTTTCAAAATATTTTTTATCAATGTAACTATTTGGCATATTGCTATCAAATTTAAGGCAAGGGCGTGTAATTAGCATCCGGCATCCCTGAAATAAGTGTGAGGGATTGCCGTGTGAAGTGTTACGAAACATGCTTCAAAGGATAATGTGTACAAAAGGATGCATAATTGAGAAGAAAGAACAAAATTCTGAATGTGTTCCACGGGAATCGAACCCACGATTGCGAGCCTAGCTCTTTACCACTGCACCAAAGAAGGGGCAGTGGCAAGCGCGAATGCCAAATGCCAAACACCGCCGTTCAAAAGCGATTAGAGACAGATCCAGCTTGCTTTGCATCTCCCCACTAATCATTCCTACCAGAGATTGGGATTCTGACGTCCCCGTATGTTCTCATCTCCTCCTCTTCCTCAGCTTCTATTTCTCTACCCAAAGAAAATTTAAAAAAGAAAAAAAAAAAGAGGGCCAAGTTTGTTGGGAGACTTAAAGAATGTCGCAGAAACAGACTCTTTGTGTACCAACTCGATCCGTAGAATCGAGGGAATCTTTGTTTTTGTATTTGCTTGCCTCAATGGCTGCCCTGCGGCCTCGTCCTGGAACGTTGTTTCCTCCTGTGGCGTTGTCCCCAGGCACGGCCAGTTTGTGTCCTCGAGCGTCCTGGTCACGGGAGGCGACGTCCTGGGGGTCCCGAGTAGCGGACACCTGTCGCGGATCCTGACCCTCCTGGCTCGCGTCCTGGCTTCGGACGAGATTGCGGACGACGCTCGGTGAGCCAAGGCAATCCGACGGCGGGGGAGGGGGACCGGTGGAGAAAGGTCCGAAATCGAACCATGGGGAACGCTTACGACGCTCAGTACAGGGTGCTTCCAAGCACTGTTTGGGCATAGAAGAATTCATGTATATAAGTTAATCAACTGAGTGCAATAACACTTTTCATGGAAGGTGTCTCATATTTCATGAGTGTAAATTCCTAAAAAGAAAAAGCAAGAAAAAAAAAAATTTCTTTTTATTAGTAGTATGCACGAAAGGAAAGCAGAAGCAAACTGTCAGATTGGCGCTGCTACTTACACGTGGTACCACACGGTACAAAAACCTGAAAACCGCTTAGAGATGAACACCCGGACAATCTGCTCCTGTTCTTCTCGTGAAAAAAAAAAAAAAAAGAATTTGTTTGGAAATTTACATTTACGAAATTTGACTGACGATTTCTTTTACACCTGACCGGCACTCAAGGATTCCCTGTATAAACGATAGACCCTTCTCAAAACCCCATCAGGCAACATTGGCGGTCGGCATTTCTCGGGCATGAAGCGCGTGATTGGATATCCACCGAACGCCAACGCATCACTCGTTTTTGATGTGAGCCGAGCCGGGTTCGCGCCGAGCTTTGACGCAACCGCTGCGTCCAATACATGACCAGAGTGTGCGCCCAAACAGTGGTGGACTCGGAAATTGGTCCCGCTGCCACTAGATGGCGCGCACCTTTGAAAAGGGTCTACCGAAGAACAGAAACATCTCTGAAAATAGGGGGGGCGTGCAAACGGTGGTCTGAATCGAATAATGCTGCATCATCCGTAGCCCTTGCCCTGCAGGCAACATTCACTAGGATTCCGCTCTCTCTCTACAGTGTCAAAGCTAAGGATGACGCGGCGCTATTTGATGGAAAGGAAGTTCGCACACTCTTATCTGGAAGCCGTGGCATTACTATTCTGCTGCTGTTTAAAACGATCGTAAACATTTGACACTTGTGTCTGTCTTTAACCCTTCAAATGGGCAGGATTCTTTTCGTTAAATTTTTTTGCTGCACAAAACATATTTTACTAGACAGAAATGTGGTTGCATTCTTCGATATGTACATTTATTTACATTCAAGGAGTTCTTTAACTTCTGAATTGAAGTGAACATTGGGAACAAAGTCACCTGAAGTCCAGTTGGGGCCAGCGTCGTCGAGTTCTTTTCTTGTCGTGTAGCCTTTCAGGGGGTGACGACTCGCCATCACTTTCATCAGTATCCTGGGTACACTCAGTTTCACTGTCATCAAATTCTGAAGTCATTAGCAGTTCCTGGATTTCAGCATCCGTCAAGGAGAGTCAAGTTGAAGCACGTGGGATCGCCATTCAAAAACAATGTTGACTCAGAAACGTGTTTGGAGGAACTTTTCACGAAGGTGTCTTTTTTGACGCGTCGCTCTTCCCCTGGTGTTAACTTAACAGTCTCCGAGAGGTTCCGGTTTCCTGTCGTAACTTTGGCGATTGTGTCAGTCTCAAACAGGCTTTTAGACATTCAAGTTTAGTGTCGTTTCAAGTTTTAAATGAAACGAGGCTTGTTTTCAAAATGAAGCAATCTGTTGCAAGTGGTCTCAGCTGCCTTGCAAGATGCTCGGCACTAAAGGCCCATTCACACTCTTGCGACTGCTTGCGACCTCTTAAACCTGGGTTCCTTAAAACTTCTTAAACCAGAGAACACAATGGCGCCATCTATTGGGAAGCAGTGTAAACTCGGCGGTCTGGCATATTTTTTTTTTTTATTTCTTGCGCTTTATCCTTTCTTTCTTGGCTCGAAAAGCTTTTGTGAATGTTATAAACGAGCCTTTCTATGTGTATTACGCACATTTGACCTCGGAAATCCCGCAAAACCTTCGCTCTTGTGAAATGCAGTTCCTGGGTCACCGCATAGATGGCGCCACAATGTCCCCTCATTCTAGAAACATTTAAGAAGTTGTAAGAGATCTCGTCTCTCTCAGTCGTACTCGGTCGCAAGAGTGTGAACGGGCCTTTATTGGGGAGTGCCCTGGGAAAGAGACCATTTTCTGCGCAGCCTTCTGGGACTGCACTGGACTGTGGAGCTGATGCACGCCGTTCAGATGCACATGGGTCGAGTCGTCGATTCCCCCGAATTTCTCGGTCTCGTCGACGCCGTGATTCAGTCGGGTGAGTGTTTGTTTCAAACCACTCGTTGTTTTCTTCTAAAATGAAGTGAAGGCTTTACACCATAGGAGCTCTTAACGAGCTGCCCTAGGGATTATTGATGCCTCATGCTTCACCTGCTTTTCTAGTTATGCCTAACCAGGGTAAGCTTCAACGCACAGATATGTTCATTTAATTTAATACTAGGGGTGTGCGAATATACGAATTCGAATCGAATAGAAAGTTCCCGAATAATTCGATTCGCGAATCGAATTCCTAGTACTCGGTTACTCGAATATTCGATATATTCGGCCAAAGACGCGCGGTGGGCGCGGAGCAAACAAAAATGCAGTTTTTCCCCCGGTGTAAGCGCCGTGATGTTAGACAGACCATGCGAGAAACACCTCTTGGTCCTACCATTCCACAAAAATCTAACGCACAGGCTAGAAAACAAAAAAGTAACGAACGCCACAAACTTTATAGCACGAAGATTTACTCACGATCATGACACAATCTACCCATGAATCACAACTGAAACATCCCGCTTGCGCCGCTTCCAGAGAGGAATTGTTGGGAAGCCAAAATTCCGCGCCAAGCCCAATTCTTTTCACGAGTAAAACTCCTCAATTCAAATTGAAGCGCCGATGTAAAACACACTTGCCGCACTCGCAGAAATCGGCTACTGCACCACTGCACGATCACACAAAGAAAATCAAAGTTACCACACCGGCGAAACCAACCGAGTTATCGTCGTCGTTCTTTTGGAACCGTAAATTCTGATTCCGAATCAGAACGACAACTCGGTTGGTTTCGCCGACGTGGTAACGTTGTTTTTTTTTCTGTGATTGTGCAGTGGTGCAGTAGCCGATTTCTGCGAGTGCGGCAAGTGTGTTTTACATCGGCGCTTCAATTTGAAACGAGGGACTTTACTCGTGAAAAGAATCAGGCTTGGCGCGGAAGAAATGGAACGGAAAAATAGTGTGCCTAGATTTGAAAGGGTTTCCAACAGCTCGATAGCCGCGTTTGAAGTACGAACTGCGAGAAGGTGCCGAAAAGACGAAAGCGTCGGTTGGGTTCGGGCAGGTAGGGCAGGCGTCGTCGCTCTTCTGTTTTTTCGCCTTCTTTCCACACGACAACACAACACATGCGCATTCAGGATCAATCTGCGATGGAGCTGTCTCTGTAGTTTCAGTTTCGGTTGCTCCCTCTTTTAAATCAAGGCTCCCTAAAACAGAATAGATAAACGGAAAAATGGATGCGTAGCGCCAGTTGGACGGTGACATATGCCACCTAACCTTGTTTTTTTTCTTACTTTAGATTATATTGTTTAAGCCAGTTTACCTCGTTGCTGTTTACTGAGATTTAACACCTGTCTATTTATTTATGTGAAATCAAATCCCAGGTGCCATTTTTTTTTCCTTAAAATGGAGACCAACTTTCGCAAACTGCCCCTTTTCTAAGATATACAAATATTTTTTAAAAAAGTTGCGGCGTTAGGTTGTGTTTTTAAAGTAAAAAAAAGGCACGTGTGGCTGTAACTTTTTTTTTTTTTTTGTGACGTTTAGGGTAGATAGAATATGTTTGCACCATAAAATTGGATCTTTAGTACCCAACGTTCAACAGCAACTGCTTTTTTTTTTTTTTTTTTTTCTCACCGGAACTTTTTTACATTTTGGCTTTTGTTTTGTACAAGATGTATAATCTGCACCAGGCGCATACTCTGCACATATAATAATCACATTCGCAGCACACTTTGAAAAATTCCTTCAAATAAAATCACTATTCGTTATTCGATTCGATATTCCGGTTTTTTTTCTTGATTCGATTCGGTATTCGATTCGAAAGCTACTATTCGGTATTCGCACACCCCTATTTAATACCTTATCTCGCACCTTCCTCGTGGCTTCCTTTGTCTGCCTAACACCTTTCAATAGCAACTGGTCCCGGGCGGCATCGCGCTTCATTTCTGGGAGCGTAAAGATTAGTTAAATAGTCGTCCGCAAGTTAGCGACCAGTTTTCTCGTGTATTAACGCTCGAAATGTGGGGATTGCTTTTCAGTTTATAGTGGGGAGTAATCGTAACTAAATTGTACCTTTGCATGAAACAAATTAGCTGCATGCAATCTGCGAAGGGCTGCGGGACGATTAATTTCGGCTGTGCTCTTCGGACGGTGCGACTCGGAGTCAACTGCTCACTGCCGAAGCGATTGGTTGGTGTTTTCAGGTCACCGGTGCGACGTTGACATGGCGTCCAAGTCCTGCGACATCCTGCGGGCGGTGGTGGATACCGTTGGCACCTGCCTCCCACGGAGCATGCTCCAGAGGTACTCGCTTTTAGCAGATCATCGGCCTTATTACGAATGGATATAAATTTGGTTCTAAAAGTAAGGCTAAGCAGAGAATAGCTGATGCAACTGTGAATGGGAACCTCCCGACTACCAATGTTTTGTTTAACCTTATGACAGCCGAGTGTTTTTGTTTTTTTCTAAAAGGTGTTTTCCAGTGGTAGAGTTTTTTTTTTTCCAAAGGAATAAATAGTATAGTAGAATCCTGTTAGTTCAAACTCTCGGATAATCCAATTTAATATGCAGGTCCCGTCCTTTGTGTTTCTAGGAAAGAATCTCCCGGTAATTCAAACTTTGCGTGGTTCAAACAAAGTTTTGGTCCGCCTCAGGTTCAAATTAACGAGATTCCACTGTATAAAGAAGAGGTCAATGCGCAGCTTTTTTTTTATTTTTCTGGTGGGAACAGGCACATTGCTTGGAAGCTGTTCAGGTTTAGAAGCATCAGGTAAAAATATTGAAGGCGAGAAGTAGTCACCTTTCTTCCATTTGGTTTCAGTTTGGTGCATCCACATCCGTGACGTTTTAGCAGTTTCGGATTCTTGACCGGAGGTAGTTTACGGAGCTTCTCTGTCGGTACAGTGCAGCCCGCTTATAACGATAATGAGAGAACTCAAAAATTCAGTCGTCATAACCGATTATTGTTGTATCTTGACTAGAAATCGATCATTTCAAGTCTAGAATCTCTAGAAACTGATTGTTGTATGCAATACGTACATCGTTATATGTGGTATCGTAATCAGTGGATTGCACTGTTGTACCGCCAGGACAGCCGACACGCGAAGCGACCACATCGTGCATACCACTCGCGCAGAGCGTCTAACTTCAAAACTATTAGTAGCCTCAACAAAGTGAAACATCATGCAAATATATTGTTTATAGTTCTCCAAAGGCATAACAAATAGCAACACCTCTCGTGGTGCATTTGTTTTCACGTTTAGGCGGGCACTTTCAAGTGTGTGGCTGCTGCCATCCATGCAGGTCAATGACCATCAAAAAGTTAAGGAACCTCCGGCTGGCCTTGTCTGCCTTTGTTGCTTGCTTGGTGGATTGGTCTGAAGTGGCCAAGGTGGTCCATGGCTAGAAAAACATTAAAGCAGAATGCTTTTATAGCTTGTCGGCTTATTAGAAAAGGCACCTTCATCGCCCTTTCCAATAAAAACATTTTCGGTCAATTAATCTAAGTATAGAGTGCCACAAAACATTGTTAGAAAAACTTGATAACACGAGCAAACAACAGGTGGGTACCTCTATGGGTTAAGTTGTCGTGTGAACTTGCGGTATTACATGCATACCTCGGCAAACCTCACTCATGAGGGCCCAACACTTGTCCTCATCGTCACAGGTGAGGTGAGGGTGCGTGAGTTTCTGAACCACGAAAATTCATGAGTGTGAGGTGAATAAGGATTGTGAGGGGTGTGAGAGGCCGTTAGGGCTGTGAGGACCATGAGTGTGTGAGGGGTATGAGTGCACGAGAGGTGTGAGGGCAGTGAGTGCGTAAGGGGATGAGGACCATGAGGGCGGTGAAAGTGCAAGGGGCATGAGGGCCTTAAGGGGTGTGAGGACGGTGAGTAGGCGAGGGATATGGGTGCGTCGGGGGTGTGAGGCTATTGAGTGCGTGGGGGGCGTGAGTGTGTGAGGACCGTGAGAGTGTGAGGGGTGTAAGTGCCCTGAGGGCAGTGGGGGGCTGAGGGTGAGTATAGCTGTAAGGGTGAGTGAGGGGCTAAGGTGAGTGTGGCTGTGAGGGCAACCCAAAATGCCGACCTGATTACGGTACATGACATCAGTGTTAAGAAATCCGCTCTCAACATTGCATGCTTCACACATTTAGCTACATGTTTCAGGAAAAGTTATGTTTCTATCTCCCCTAGATATTGAGATATCTTTCCTGAAAATTTTCAGCAAGTCCAAAAATTGTGTTTTGTGAAAACAGTGATTAGAGTTACTTCAATGTGCATTAAGCCTGCATAGACATTATAAATTGATTTATAGCTACAATATTCATCCACAAAATTAAAAACCTGGTAGATTAAAAAAAGCAACAGCTGTAGAGGTAAACATTGCCGTTTTCCAAAGAATGAAATTTTTTTAATTTTTTTGCCTCCAAAGATTTATGTCTGTCATGGTGTCATGTGACACAGAGATGTCAAGTGACGCCTTAGGACACAGTCGTGAGGTTTGTGCCACATGACCATGTCGTGCTGACCACTGTCTGCTACATTAGCGGGAAAATAACATGTATTAACTATTACAGCCCCTTAGTCCAGATTCTCCGTTATCTAGATTTTGTGCAATGGATAATGGGATTTTTCATCATGTTGTTTCGCTGCATTTCTTTTTCCAGGTGCTACGACCTGTCGGTTATGAAGGCCGGCAGCGTCTGCCAGGCAGAGAGGTCAAAGTTCATTGCTCTCATGGCCCTTCTGCCCATCGACCTCATTGTGAGGTGAGTGGTTGCTACGCAGTTAGCTTACATCGATGCCAGATGTAACAATGGATTCTGTCCCCGCCATGGAAGTTTGATACAAAAATTGAGAGCCCTTCCGCCCCGTGAAGGAGAAAGTCCAGCGAAGCTGGTGCTCTGGTGGGATCTGCTATGTCGGGGTTTAGCTATATTGGAGATTCACTATGTTATGTTTTGGCATTGTAGTGATATGCGTCGCGCTTGCGTTTGGCTTGTCTTGCTTGATTATCGTCGGTGGCAATGGCTCGACGGCGTCGGTTGAATTGACGCTGTTGCTCGCGTCTGCGCTTGGCGTGGGCAAGGTCTTCGTTGGGAGAGCCTGGTTGGCACCCAAAGTTTTTGTTGGGCTGGGAGCAATGGCACCGGGGGTTTCACATTGGCGGCGTGCCCATTCTCGCTTCTGGGCGCACCGACGCTCCTCGTACTCCCGCCGCTCCTCTTCGGAAGATACAACACGGGTGCGACCCGTGTTAAGTCTGAAGTTCAACTGATAAGGACAGTGGCGTGATCTCTACGTCACAGACAAAGGACACACACAATTGGTAGGTAGAGACAAGGACGTTTTATCTTAGCGCAGCTACGCCAGTCACGGTGCTGGCTGTAGTGAGCCACACAGGTAGCCACTGAAGAGTGCGGCATTGTGCAATATCAGGGGGGAGAGATGCCGCACGTGGCGAGGAGTATACACAACTTGAGAAAGGCGGCGGCAGTGGAGAGGAGTATAAAGCGGGACATACATCGTTGCATTTGAAAATTGTTCGTGTACGCTCGGTCTGTCGTCGGAGACGATCCGCCAGAACCTAGCCATAGACAGCTTTGCTGTAAAAGACAACGCTCCAGTACTAGCTGTGGCGGCTGCGGTTGTGGCAGTCGTGATATGATGGTAGCTACTTGCGACTATACTCAGAGCCGCGGGCCGCGGCGCTGACCGTGACTTCCGCGGCCGTGCAATGGGTTGTTCGAGGCTTGCTAAAATGTGATTGGAGCTAGTACCGTATTTACTCGCACAATGAACACACTCGCGTAATGAACGCACCCCCCAAGTCTGCTCTCAAAAGTTCAACTTTTTTCACTCACGTATTAAACGCACCCCCAACTCGAATGTCAAAATTTTGACCCCCCACACGCGCGGAATTAACGCACTTTACTATCCTGGTGCAGCGAGGTCGCGAATGAATGGGCAGCGAGCGTGGGCGAACAAAATGCCTTGCAAGAGGCGTTAAAATAAAAAAGATCCAACGGAAGCAAGAAAAAAAAAACATGGAGAGGAGATTTTTTTTTCACAGCGCAGTCTGGGGGGGCTTTGGGGTCGCGCGCTGCCCGCAAGGAGATAAGAAAGATAAGCGGAGAAACCCTCGCCTAAGCGACGCCTAAGCAAACAAAACAACTTGCAAAAGGCGGCAAAAAAAAAAAAAAAAAAAAAAACAGCACCAAGCTAAGAGAAAAAAAAATAAAGGAGCTTTTTTTCTCTTTTTTTTTTTTTGCACAACCCAGTTTGGTTATAGGGTCGCGCGCCACACGCAGAGAGAAGTTGTGTCGATTTTTCAGCATAAAAGGTCCGTTCATTATGCCAGTAAATACGGACGCAAGAATTTTACGAATTTTACTTTGCGTAATAAATGCCCCCCCCCCCAACTTTGCATCGCTTTTACGGAAAAAAAAAAGTGTGTTCATTCTGCAAGTAAATAGGTAACTGGGATGTACGGGTGTATTTTTCCGTGAGAACCCATTTCCGCAGTCGTGTTATCCAATCCGAAGTGAAAATATGATTGTATTAGCTGTATCAAAACACATTATTTCTATGGGGCATTGGCCAGGAATGAAAGACAAAACGCATTATGCTGAAACCCGTATTATGCAGATTCGTATTCACGAGATTCTACTGTAGTCCCGTCCACAGACTTGCATTGTCTTAGGACCGAGTTCTTGCTGTCTTTTACAACGAGAAAACACGCCGTTGTGAGAGATAACAAAGGAAATATATGGTAACTGCAAGTGTTAACGTCTTCCAAATAGATGACCCTGGTGTGTACTCTCGTTGCAAGAGGTTTAAAGGCACAAGGTCGTAGGCAGTCGCCAGTGCGTGAACCAGCCCTAAATTTCGGCTGAAAGTGCTAAAGTGAAACCCGTTTAGAAGTAACCCACGTAAAGCGAATTATTGTCAATATCAAACTCGCGGAAAATTTAGGGATAAATAAAAATGCATATAAAAAGTACTTTTTATAACCAACAACATATTGGCCTATATTGAACAATATATTGGCTATATCAAACTTTCCCCCCCGGGAAGGCTTCCAAAAATGCGCAAACAGTCGTCTTCTAGCCTGCCTCTTCCCTCGCAAAAAAATTGGAAAAGAAAGAAAATTCCAAAAGCTCAAGTTGTGAACAAAATTGAACGAGGAGAAGTGATTCAGAAGGGGAGAAAGCTAAAGATACCCTCTGCACACACGCACAGAAAAACAAACAAAAAAACTTTTGATCTCGGAACGGTTGCCCACAAAGAGAAGCGATTAAAAAAAAAAGATAAGGTAAAAAAAAAAAAAAAACTGCACGCACGCCAGAAACAAAAAAATCTTTCTGACGCGTTGTTACAAGGCGGAAGCAAAGAGACGAGAAAGAAAGAGAAGCTCTCGCCTTGCAACGGACTCCTTGTGGAAGTTCGTTGTAAATGGTTTTTGCTATATGGAATTACTCGCTATATCGAAATGATCGTAGTGTCTCCTGCGTTTCGTTATAAACGGGTTTTACTGTACTTGTTGAAAAATCCTCGTCAAGTTTCATTGCAAGTTCATTTCATTTGACAAAGTTTCTAACTTTGGCGATATCTTTTCCGTCCAGCAACCTTTCCGTCGCCAACCTCCCCGACCAGGCATCTCAACGCAGCGCCGTCCTCTCCGCCCCGGCCACCTCCCTGACCGCCCAGGGCTTCCGGAGCGTCATGTCCGCCCTGCTCCTGCCAACGCACCCGGACAGCGCCGCCGTCCACCCGCGCCTCGAGCGCCTGGCCCCCGCCCGGCTCGCCGCGTCCGGCCGCCACGTGGGCCTCCTCTGGTTCTGGGCGCTGTGGGAGGCGGCGCAGACGTGCGTCGCGCTGAAGCTCCGCACGCCGCTTGGCAAGCCGCAGGAGACCTTCACGTCCGTCGAGGCCGCTCTGAAGGGGCTCCTTAGCGACCCACTGGAAGACGCAGCGTCACTGAAGCGTGCCCAGCTGCTGATCGACTTCCTCGAGCACCTCGACAAAGCCATGTACAACGCGTACGAGGGGACGGCGGCTACGCTTTCGCCGCCGCCGAAGGCGGTGCGCACATTCTTTCGCACGAACCGCGCCACGTGCCTGGAGTGGCTGACGCGGGTGCGGCCGAAAGCGGTGAAAGTGGCGCTGAGGGCCGGGCGGTTTGCGGAGGCGCTGCGGCACGCCTGGGCGCTGGGCACGCCGACTTCAACTTGGTCTTCGTCATCGGCCGCAGTCGGATTTGAGTCGGTGCTGCTTGACGTGGCCAAGTGCCTGGTGGCGCTGAGGTGTCCCGAGGCGCTGACCGGGCTGTATGCGTACAGCAAGAGCGCCCTGGGGCAGAGGATTCCCTGGCTGAAGGCAGCTGCGGCGCACGCCGGCGGGAGGTGAGGCAGCCATATTTCCCGCCCTCTCTTTTTTAATGCAAAATCATTAACTATCCCACGGAGCAAAGCCGGCGGTGTCTGTAACCGCAAAAAGGTACAAATGAAATGCCCATTCTCTTATTGGCTGATTAAAACAGCTCCTAGATGGACATTGGCGGCCGTTTCACGAGAGCGCGCGCTCGGCCGCCGCCAACATTAATAAAACACTCAGTTGGGAAACTCTCCTTGAAATCTGGACCGCTCGCGTCCACAGAGACCAAACTAAATACGATGAAAGCGCCACCCTTTAGCGACGAGTTGATTTGCATGAAACATGAAAGTTGATTTATATGGCTACTGCGAATTGGCACTGCGAGATGGCGCCACTGGCCCTTGCGCCACTCGACCTGGACCAATGCGTGCAGCCCTACAGTTCCCGGAACGGCCACTTTCTGGAGGAATGGCGGCATTCCGATCACCTTTAGTTCGGGTCTCGAGTACGGATCGGAGCCACTTTTGCTAATCAGGCTCTATAGCAGTTTCCCAACTGAGTTGTTCTAGTAACGTTGGTCGCCACTCTTGTGTCGGGCGTTGCCAGAAGGGGCTGGGGGTCTGCTGCCGCCTCTGCTCCTCCTGGCGTTGAGGAACGTGGCAGCACCTGGGGCATCTATATCATCGGCCGCAGCAACCTTGGCAGTAGCGAAACGTGGCCCTCCACGCCGGTGCACCGCAGACAAACTAAGGAAGAGCGACATTCATGCTTCCATATTCACAACTCGTACGAAGTGCTTAGGTGTCCTCAGAATTCACCGTATTTTCCGGGCTATAGTCCGCGGACTATACATGTTTAAAAGTTGAAATTTCTGGCTGTGCGGACTATCTACGCGTGCGGACTATACAGGAATTATGTTTTTCAAGATTGTTTATTATGACGAGACGAATTTTGTGCCCGAAAGTGTATGTTAATGATGATTTATGCGCATTATAGGCTTTATTGTGAACTGCGTTGCTGTCTGTTCCTTCCTCGTGGCACAAGGCACGCGACAGTCTGAACGATCGCTCACCCGATGGCGCTGCGTGTCCGCGAGGCAGTGGCTCCACCGTTCCACGCGCAAGGTCAGCGCGTTGTACGCCGCAGAATAAAGACGGGAGCGGAAGGGCGGCGTGCATGCGTTCGCATTCACAACTCATAAGAAATGCCTAGGTGTACCTCCGAGCCTTTTTTTTTTTTGTAGACTTATTCCACGAACACTACAGCTGACCTACGTCTTGCAGCCCGTTAGTAAAGAACTCTGAAAACATTGCTGGATGCCCAAGTCGTAGCCTGAGACATATCTCAGTGTTCCAACAACACTTGTCATATTTCTCCCGGGAATAGTTTCTTCGGTCACGGCTGCTGCTCGTGTCGGTTCTGGATGTTTATTTTGCTAGACAAGAAAAAAAATAAAAAGAGTATAGGGAATTTGGAGGTGCACTTTGCTCGCTCGGTCCTGTCACATTTCGTCCAGCTCTTTCCGCGCGTACCGACGAGCTCTCGGGTTTTGCAATGCGGTTTCTGAAAGACCTGGCATTGAACTTGCACTTTCGTGTTCCAGGCTCGAGTCGGCGGCCGAAGAGTACGCCGAGCTGGTGTTTGAAGACGACACTACAACAATCAAGACACCCAAGGACCTCAAGTACTTTGTGTTCAATCAGGTGGGTTCCTAAACTTAGAAACAGTCCTTAAGTGGAACGGTCCTTTTTTTTTTAGTGTGCCTCTGCGCATGCATACACACATTCTCCCGTGCTTGCTTCCCGCTGTCGGCATTTTTCGACCAACAATGTCAGCCCTTATCTTCGCACATATTTCATCATTTCTGACTATGCTATTTTGCATGTGGGTAGTAAGGGGCATAAAAAGCGATAAAAACTGATACAATGGCTCTATGCCAATGTGTTCCGAAGAGCGGAGGTATTTTGGGCTGCCCTTGTGGGCTCGAAAAGGGTCCATTAAAGCACATTCTTCTATTCTGTCGGGCCTAAGTAAAATTCGGGCATCCATTTCTTTTTCCGTGCGACGGAGCTGCCGCTTACGCTAAACGGATCTGACCCAATTTAGATATATTTATGAAATCTAGTTTCGCACGTTACCGCGCTGTGATTTAACGCGGAAGTATGACTGGGTTTGTGTTGCGAAAATATTGTAAGAAAACGATTTGCCTCGATAAGGTTGTAAGCAACATGACTCAGCATTTGTCTACTAAAAGCTATAATAATGTTTGTGTGGGTGATTGGGGCATTTGATGTGAGGAAGAAAAAAAAAAAAAATAGCAGAGTCGGAACGAATTTGTTTTTGTTCGTCTTTGTAAAATCGGAATGTTCCAATAATGCTCAGTATTTTTTCACATTTAAATGAAAACAAGAAGCTTAACTCTATCATGTATCATAGAAACGTTGTGGGTTATATAATTTTTTACTGAGGCAAGTTTCTCTTCACTGCCTAGCTGCAGAAATTGGTGTATATTAGCATGCGAAAGCGATTCCCGAGACTTGCGTAAATGGGTTTAGATTCACTTAATCACTCTGTATATGTTGCTTAGTCCCTTGAGATATGCCCCTTGGCAACAGCTCTTTTTACACTTGTTGTGAGACGTGATGTCACAAACTATTTGCATTGCAAGACATTGTGTTACAAATAGAAAAGTGTGTCAGTTGTCACAAGCCGTGTCACAAAGCCCATTAGGCTTTCACCCGCGCAGTTCATCTTGTGAGATATGTTGTCGCCAACTATTTGCGTCGTGAGCCATAGCGTCGCAAGACACATCGTAAATAGAAAGCTACGTGTAGGTGCACATTGCGTCACAAGGTCCACAACCTGTTACGAGATGTGGTTTCCCCATCTCAGGAGTTGCGTCACAAGATTTTCAATTCACGAGACGTTTCCTACGTGCCGCAAAACCGACAAATCTTCCGCCTTCGCAGCTGCTGGACTGCCACGCAAGGCTGTCCGACTGGAGCGGTGCCCTCAACTGGATGGAGGACGTCGTCCCCATGAACGGCTGCGGCCCCATTGGCACGAGGGCGCTCGACGCCGCCCGACACGTTCGGTGAGTCGCATCTGCGCCGTCCCGTGGAAGCCGTTGCTGCCATAGTGGCGAGACTACTTCATCTCGGAGGGTTCTTGAAATGTTTTAAAGCTGTAGCTTTACGCAAGACACTTGGCGGGGATTTCGGTGTCGGCATTTGTTGTCTGTCGTCGCAGCGGGGACGGAAAAACCCTTCTCCCCCCTCATGGCACGAGGAGAGAGAAGTCGGGTGTTTTCATTGCTCACGCCGCATTAAGAGGGAAGAGCAAAGTTTAGCGCAAAAGCGGGCCGATCACGATACCACTGTCACCACGTTGGAACCCACCCAAAATCACTGAGCTTGTTTCTCTCTATTCAACTATCATCACACTGCCAGTGTCACATCGGTGAAAATTAGTTTATCTTCGTCATCTCTCTATTTCTCTACGGTATAAAATTTCACATTTATGTTCATGTCCTTAAAATTTCTTTCATGATCAAATCTTGCGCGATTAAGCGATAATTCTCCCCTTCTATATCTCGTCCCGTGCCTATTGTTGGCATAAAGTTAGAGTCCCAAGCTCATTAGCAACAGCATGTCGTGCATTCTTGCTTCTTGCACAGCACAAGAACGAACCACCTCCACGGTTTGATTGCTGCCGTCAATGACCCTAATCTGTTCTGAAGTGCTATATCACAAACCATTTTAATGCGAAAGCAGCAACTATCCCATGAAGCGATTCAACGTCATCAGCTTTTTTTTTTCAATGATCCATGACCTGTTTGAGTGATTTGTTGTTATATGTTATTAATATTGTTCATTTGTTGCTGTTGCTTCAGGCCCCAAAGGTATGTTCGATAAACGAATAAGCAAAACTTATGCTGGCTCGATCGTGGTGACAAAAACCAGGAAGCACAGATTATGGCCCCTGTGTGTTGTTTCTGCTAAACTTTTTCAATGTTTTTATTATATATTTTTGAATTTTTTACATTTATTTTTTATTTATTTCCTTTTATTCTATTTTTATTTCGTCGTATGTATTTATTTTATTTATTTTTATTTTATTGGTTTATTATATTTATCCAGAACCTGCCGCTGTCGCCAGCACTTTTGCTCTCAAATAAAAACATCCACCCATCCACACAAGCTGTGCTAGTAGCTTAGTAGCTGCAGTGTCCGACTGCCATCGTACCGACGCAGGTTGGAGCCCCGCGGGGGCTTGAATTTTATATAATAACTTTATATAAAATCTTAACGTCTGTAGCGCACCCAGCACGTCACTCATTTATGATGCTCGTTACGATGCTGGTTTGTGACAATGTTCTCACGGGAAAACGCCGCATAACACACATTCGACGTTAAAGCCCGGTTGTGGCACCTCACCGTTCCGACCTCTCTCTCCCCCCCCCCTCGCAGGAAAGAGACCGGCCTGGGCTTCATGGGAGACCCCCGGGTCCTGCGCTACTCATGGGACGCGGCGCAGCAGGCCCTCACGGCCCAGCGACGCACGGTCGGCCCGTGCGAGGCCCCGTCTCTGGAGCCCGCGGAGGCGTTGCTCCACCTGGGAGCGCTCCAGTGGCCGCCCCGGGTGGAGCCCTCCCTCGTGGCGCTGGTCCGCCAGGCCCCGCCCACCGTCCAGGGGCGTTTCTCCCCGGCTGATCACTGCTGCAGCACCGTGGGCGCGGCGCTCGCGTGGTCCGACGGTCCGCCCTGCGAAGGGTGGGTCGGAAAGAAATCTTGAGTTTCTCTCCGGGAAAAGCCGTCAAAGATTGGGAGTGAGCAGGGAAAATGCATCACCCCGGAACTGATCGGTGGGATTCTGCTGTACTGTACCATTTAAAATGGCACTAGAATCAAACCCGTTTATAATGAACTCGCCTAAAACCATCTACCAGTTTGATATAGCGGGTAATTCGACATAAAAGTTCTAATGAATTTGACAACAAACAAGCGTGCCACACTTAGAGAAGTTGCTTACTCTCAAAAAATCACTTTCTGCTGACATATTACGCAACGAAATAGTCTTGCACCTTCCGCTGGTTTTTCTTCTTTATTGCACCCGCGATAACGCATTTTTCTATGCTATCGACGAACTCCAAAATGCTGAGGTCACTGCCTTCTATATTTGCGCAGTAGCGCCAAACTATGGCGAGAGCACGGAGGACTTCCGAGCAGGTGGGTGCAGGTTCTCCAAAGTCCTCCTCCCCATTATTGTCACTGTTCTCATTACCCGCAAGATTGGCGACGATATCTTCATCTCCGAGCTCCCTGGTGGCCTCAGCATTGTCGTCTGCAAACAGAAAATCCCCTGTAGCGCCATCCGGAATGGCACCCGGAAGTTCGGGCAACCAATCCCACAGATGGTCAAGAGTTGCGGCGGTTTCGTCGCACTTGCTAAATGAAGCATCGGGACCATCTTTGACGCAACCTTAACCAGGCTCCTGCTCACTTGAGAAAACTTGCCTGCATCACGCTAATTGCTCCAAAATTGAATAGTATGCTTCTGGCATTTGAAATCCAGTTTACCAGTGTCACAAAATAAAAAAATGCCCAATTGTAAACCTTATCGCATCACCAGAAACTCGCTCGTCTAACACCATTCTGCAAACTTTATCATTGTGGCTCGCTTCACAATTACTTCTTTTGGGCACCTCACACTATTTTTTCATGCCTGGCTCACTCGTACAAAGCAACTGTGTCACATGCCACTCATCTCTTTATGTACAATCATTTGTGTCGCAAACAATAATCAATCCGAATAACCTGCCAGCGCCGTAGCGACTGAAAGAAGCCATGCGCAATTGTAATTCTGAGTATTGCAGGATGCTTAGGGCGCATAGATTGAGTTTAGGTCATAAAAAAACAATCTCAAACTTCACTTGTTGCCTCTTTGAAATAGGGAGCAACTAAAACCACGGAGAGTGTTTGCAGTTAAATGGCTGACGCCCCCCCGCTGGTTGGTCGCTAGTGCTGGTGCTTTCCGTTGTCTCCTGGCGCGGAGGAAAGCCAACGGGGAAGTTGAGAAGTTTGTGCACGACCGACGCTTTTGTTGCCTATTTGCAGCTAGTATTGAAAACGCAGCCCACAAATCATGCGACCCCCATGGAGTTGTTGAAAACACTTCATAACCTAGGCACGCTGATATTCGGTTTGTCGGGTGGTGCCATCCTGCGCAGAATCGCAGCAACTCCGAGACGGACCACGGCCGCAGTCGTCGGACCGTATTCTTAGCTCGAACGTCCGAGCGCACGCAGGACCGTAACGCAACGTTTGTGTCAAATCGTTCAGTGGCACGATCCACCCAAAGTTTCCGCTTTTGGTCCCCAGCTGCGCTGTCTGTGGGCCGACACACCGTTCGCAAAATAGCCCGCCTTTGTCTGCGCCAGGTGTGGGCAGCACGCATGTGCCGAAACCAGATTTGCGTGACGTCAAGTGTCTGCAAACATGCCTTATCGGCCGCAGCGCCACTGCAGCCGTGTAGCATCGAAGGGTTGAGTTGGACAGTGGCGCACGGTGCAGCCACTAGCAGAATCATTTTGCGTTGAACGTGACCAGACCGGTCTAGACTTCCTGTGTGGCAGCCAACCTTAGTTTCTAAGGGATGTCAGCTTACCCGAACACAGTGCCAAACAAAACATTCTTTGAGGCTGCTTTCGGCATTGACTTGTTTTTACAGGAAACCCGAAAATTAAGAATGTGGATCCCCTCCGTGCGCCAGCAAAAACCGCCGCAATCATCTCAATCTCGGCACGTGTACTCGGTCTGCCGTCGAGCGAAGAGCGATCTGATAATGAGAGGAGGGAAAAATACTCCTCGCATAAAATTAATTGATTGCTGGCACCAGGGAATGTCGTCCCATATTGATGTCCGGACGGTCGAGCACACGTACCCTTCGCGGAGGCATTCCAGCTCGGAGAAACAAAGATTATGGTGGTGCAGTGCTGTCGTTGCCGCTCACAACAACGGGTCGAGGGACATGAAAACTTGTACAGAGCAACGTTGGATGCAAACAGGTTTTCACATTTCAAGGTGTCAAACTCGTCTGCCCATCACCCAGGTTCCTGCTGTCCGCAGCGCGCCTGGCCCGCAAGCAGCACAACCTGCGGCTGGCGGAGCACTGGCTCCTCCTGGAGGCCGGTTGCGGCGACACCGTCAGCCTGGCAACGCTGGGCGAGGAGGGAGCCCCCTCGCCAGTGCTCAGAGAGGGCGCCAAGCTGCTCCACGCAAGTGGCCGCGTGGCGGAGGCGGCGCGTGCCCTGGTGAGGGTGGCGCAGACGGAAGCAAACAACCCGGCAGAAGAGGAGCTTGTTGCAAGGTACGTGCGGCTTTTGACGCAAGGCGTGTTGAAGGGGATGGCACCCAAAAATTGCGAGCCACCTTTTTAACGAGTGGGCCTATGGGCTTGCATATCACCTGATGCATGTTGTCGGAAAGTTGCACTCCTGTAACTAGTGTATATTTCTTTCAGGAATGAATGATTTCCTATTTGCCAACAGCATCCAAGGTGCAATTATTGAACTTTCGATACCGTCTATTTCAGTTTCACTTTTTGGCATCGAAACTCGATTCGGGCAAACTATTGTTCAATAATAAATCAATGTGTGGAGCCAGTTTCTTGAGGTTCTATACTGAAATTTTGTAAGGAACTCGGCTGTGAAAAGTGCTGTACTTGTTATGGAAAGCTGTAGTGTTTTAAATTTAATGCATGCAACAAAAAAAGAACAAAGCTTTTTTCACATTTTTGTTTTCCACTGGAAATTGTGCCCTTCCTGTAATTTCTCTTCACAGCTTCGAACCATAGTGTTATAGAGTATGTTTCATCAAAACAACTTACCATTATCATTTCCATATCGAAACTAGTTTCTCTCAGGGGGTGCAGTGTTCATTTGATATACGTTTTCACAGCAATTGCTGTTACGGGCTTCACACCAGTGGAAAGGACATTTGTTGTGGATGTTGTAGTTGTCGTCGTTGATGTTGGCGTATTAGGGTGTAGGTGTGTCCGTCGTCCATGTTGCCAAATCCTCGAAAAAGGTTGGCCGCCTTGTGCGAAGCGGGGGCGTTTGCACAGAGCTACGCCACAGTGATGACAACCCTCTTTATGCTTCGGGTTTTTGTAGCACCCAACGGGAACTGTAAAGAAAAAGATGTATAACCGGTAACAAAATGTTGGTGTAGCACTGTCAGTGCCAAGAGCTCATGCTGGGAGATGCGCTTTCACGCACTGCGGAACAAAAAAAAACAAACAAAAGCGTTCAGAACAGAATGGTCAGATGTCCAGTTTGTTCCAAACGCTTTTGCTCACGTACCCAACGCTGCACGAACGCGACGCCAACGCCCAACGACTTCGCCGTGACTTGTAGCTATCGTTGTGACTGTACTGTAGATTAACACAGGACTGCTCCATTTTAGATGCGGAGCATCTCTTGCTCGGGCTATGTCCCGCAGCGTCGTAGTCCGCACTCACGCTACGCATGCGCAACTCTCCTCGCTGCGCGTGCATTCTCTCTCTCTCCAACAGCTGCGCGAAGTGCACGCAGCTACCAGCTGTGTCCCTCTCTCCAACAGCTTCGCGTGCGTTCGCTTCTACTCACATTGCGCGCGCAGGCGCCACTCTCCTCCTCTAGTTTCCTCTCCTTCAAGTTTGAATATAAGCAGCGGTAGCGCGCTGCGCGCGTTCAAGGGGAGGAAGTGGCCAAGTGGGCTAACGCGTCTCAGCTCGGAGCGTGGAGCGAAAGCTTGCGCTGGGAACCTCCTGGGTTCGAGTCCCCGCCACCCCCGCCCGTTTCGATCTGGATGAGTTTCGTACCGGCACGCGTTTGTGTGATGACTACTGCGTGATGCACGTTAAGAATCCCAGGTTAGCGGTCGTACTGTACTGGCTAAATTTCTCACCTAGAGCTAAGAGACCGATTACCCGTTGAGGCGCATCTCCATCAAGGCTGTATAAACATAAAGAGCAAACCAATTTCTGCGCGTGTTCAGTTCACCGCCTGTTGACTCCACTTCACTCCGTTCTTCCGATGAAGTGTGACGGAACGATGCTCCGCATCACCCCACGGTTCCCCTCGGGAAGAAGGTGTAATTTTTGTATGTAACTCCTCAAAGGATTCATTTATAAACTCGAAACTCCGCATAGCGTCCTCTTTTACAGCGTTGAATATGCCCAGCAAATTTCGTGCAAATGAGATCAACGGTTAAAAAGTTGGCTTTTTAGAGTAGTGTCCTCCGTCAGAGAACAATAGAGAAGAAAAAACCAAAATTCGATACAACGGGATTTACGACCCCACGGTTAGGGGCCCGACATTCTATTGTTGTGCCAAAAAAGAGACTCGCAAAGACGTAAAGAGAGCCATCTACGCCAAGGGCGGGAAGTGCATGGGTAACCATGCGATCGTGTCGTGTGATCCCGTCGCGTGAGTTGATCTCACGAAATGTTTGAGGGAGAAGAGGAGACGAGAGTGCATGGGGTGGTCGGGGCACCGAGCCCTGACAAACGCTTTTAAACGCTGGCATTTGACGTTAGCGTTCAAACGGGGGGAGTAGTGATGAAGGCAGCCAGCTTTGCATCTATCCCCCAATTATTCCGAATGGATTTTGGTGTCTGATGTCCCCGCGCA
This sequence comes from Ixodes scapularis, assembly GCF_016920785.2. Taxonomy (NCBI): domain Eukaryota; kingdom Metazoa; phylum Arthropoda; class Arachnida; order Ixodida; family Ixodidae; genus Ixodes; species Ixodes scapularis. The sequence goes on from NW_024609881.1 coordinate 120,285,716, forward strand.
TTCTTATCTCCTTCGCTCTCAGCTTCTACCCATATAACCAAAGACAATTAAAAAAGAAATAACTGCAAAGTTGGTCGTAAGTTTCAAGAATACCTCAGAAACAGATTCTTTATATACCAACTGAGTCTTAAGATCAAGGCAAATTGTTTTAAAGCACCAGCTTTATAGGGTCAACCAACCTCATGAGCCACGTAAGGACGAAATGTCTAGGTAGGTCAGTTCGTAACCTCTAAACGATTTGGGAAAAAAACGGCTACCGGTGCCAGGAATCGAAAAACGGTCACCGGCACGGTAGCCGAATGCGCTGCTAGAACGAGATGAGCAGAAGCAGGTGGTGTGAGAAAGTGTGCAGAGAGGGTTGGAAGGAGCTAGAAAGAGAGGAGCAGAAACAGGTGGTGTAGAAAGAGCGCGCGGAACGAGGAGGAGTGGGAAGGGCAGGAAGACGCGCTTCCCCCCTCTTGCTGACCAACAAAATTCAGCGCAAAAGCTTTGTATTCGGGCGGTGCTGAAGGGAAGCACACGCCGCGTCACTAAGAGGCAGTGGTGTGACGTAATTGTTTTCATACAAAACCCCGCTTTAGGCACCACGTGAACAAAGAGCTCCACCCACCCCAGGCACTGAAAAAGCACCACCCACCCTGTAGTGCTATTGCATTTAAATGCATTTGACAGAATGACCACACATGCAGCCAATGTTTTCACTTTTCTTTTTAATGCGGAAAGTGTTTTGTGGGACATTTCCTATGAGAAAATCGTCACGAACGAGTGTCGTAACGACCGTCATAGCAAGCGTCATGAACGAGCCACTGAGCTATTAGCACATTCGGTCTAGCAGAATATAAATGATTTTTATTTGAATGCAAATGTGCCGGTGAGAGTGTGTCGTTTGTGCCGGATACATTCTGTGCTCCCTAGTCTTTTGTCACTATGATGAAGCCTGTATAATTCTTTAGCACCGGTAATTTGGGCCATAAAATGCAATGAAAACAGCTTCAACGGCAGGATGCCAATGTGTAAGCCACCCTTCGTTTGTAGTTTTCGGACGGCGCTGGTTACTCAGCAAAGGTCCGTTGCTTGAGTCGAACGGTTCCTTCCCAACTGGGCACAGGTCCCTGCTGACCCTGGCCAAGTGGCTGCAGGCAGACGCTTCGGCGGTGGAGCCGCACCTGGGCGGCACGCTGAGCCAGTGCCGCAACGGGGCCCTGGTGGACGGCTGGCAGAGGGTGGGGCCCGCCGTTCAGCCGCTGGACGGGCTGCTCAGCGCCCCGGAGGCGGCAGTGGGAGCCCTCCTCCAGCGCAGCCTGCTGCTCTGCCCGAGCCTGCCCAAGGCCTGGGCCACCTACGCGGCCTGGTGCTACCGCTGGGGCCGCAAGGTCGTCGACGCCCCCAGGCGAGCCCCCGTCGCGTCTTCTTCTCGGAATGGGGTTCTTTGGTCCGTGTTCCAGGGATGTAGCTTGCAAAAACGACCGATAGCAAGCCGAGACAGGAGTCGAAGCTAGACTTGGCCATCGTCAACATCACAATAGGAGATTGTGTGAAAAAAGTTTGTTGCAAATTGCTGGGCACTTGTGTTGCACGTGAAACGTGTGGCGTCTATGCTCTCGGCGCTCTTCGTCGGTTCGCTTAGCGACTGGTTTAACACGTGGCATGTGCACTTGATAGCAATTCCTGGAATGGAGATAATGCCCCGCAGGACTTTCCCGCCAAATGGCACCTCAACTCGCGGCGATCTGTCGCGACATGCTGCAAAGACACTCGCGTAATAATCTGAACGGTCCGAGTTCGATTCTCGCCTGGTGCAAACGCTGTTTTACTGCGATGGCCTCTTCCCCCCCACTCAGAACCAATTACTGTCGAGCCTCGCGGCCACGCTTTTATCCGGGTTTCACTTTTGGGCTTCACGAAATGCTGAACATCTAGCCAAAGAATGTTTCGCGTTAGAAATACCACATTTGATTGGTCGCCGCTGCCTCAACTGTTGCCAAGTTTCAGAAAAGTGAAGTCGTCGGTTGGTTTCCGTCTGAGCTAATGCCACAAATTAATGTAACTTTAGCGAGACCTAGCGCGATCAAGCGAGTCAAACCATGTTTTTTAACCGAACAAAAACGATTGATGTTTATCTTGATTGGTCCTCTCTGCTCGAAGGGGTTGCATGGTAACCAGGGTTGCCAACGAGCGAACCCATTGACGCCAAACTCCGCAAGTTCCTTCGCAAACTTTTGTTACAGTGGCCGACTACTTGCGAGCAATATCAAAGCTTCGGGTAAAATTGTCCGTTTTAAGTAGGCCTAGGAGAATGTCGAAAACGAGAAACTTTGTTCAACGGTGCGATTACTTCGGGACACATAGTGCCTAAAGCCCCTCGATGTGTTTGCGCTTGTCTTGCAAGTAGCGTCAAATGCGCGAGTGCACGAGGCCCATATATCGAGCGGCCCTTGGAAGCAAATGGCGGCGCAGCACTGAACTGAGCGGGCCTTGGAAGCGAATGGCGGCGGAGCACCCGCTCATGGCACGTGTCTCGCGCGCTTCCACAACAATGGTTGGCGGTACTTGTAAAAAACGCTTTTATCAAGGGGCTTTAATAGTGCCGACCGAGGCCAGCAAAGTTGACTTATTGTGCCGTTTGTTCTCCCCTTTGTGTTCAGCGACGGAAAGCTGCCCCTGTCGGCCAAGGATGCGTCCGACCTTTCCTACATCCTACCCGAGACACTCACGGAAGAGGAGACAAACGCCATCAAACACATTCTCACCAGAGTTCAGGCGAGTGTGACAATCTTGCCGGTTGTTTAAGACGCTCGCATATTGGGGGCGAGGCACGAGGGAGAGCGGCCTCTTGGGTGGGAGTAGCCTTTCGGCGAGGGGTGCAGCTGCCGTGGGTCCCTTTCAGTTTCTGGAATGTGCATTTTGTCAGTGCAACTTAATGAGGGGAGGGGCTTCTAGCTAGTGGTAGGAGCCTCTGTTGCGTTGAGAAATTTGCCGCAGTCTTTTTAAGGGGAGGATGCAGGTTGTAGTTTCCGACAGCTAAAGAAACGCACGGCTTATTATGTTCGCGCTCCTTGCTTTAGCATTCTTGCGGGTCATTGGCTGTTAACCAATGCGCATGGAACCTGCCACACCCTGCATTTCTTGATTAGGGATTGTAGTGTTTTTTTCTATGGGGGGGGATGCATGCTTATCGCAAGACTGTGTGGGTGGAGTATGGGGGTGGGGCTTACAACTGGAGGGAGGAGTCTGTTGCGGATGGTGTTTTTTTGTTGTGTTCTGGAGATGGGGCGTTTATCCTAGACAGGTTCTAGTCATGTTTAAGGAAAGATATGGCCACAGAATTCCAACTTTTTTTGTTATAAAGTTTTTCTAAAAAATATTTCAGAGACTTTCATTTATAAAGAGGCAGAGTTTATCTCAGAAAAAATTATTTTCAGCATCAGATTCCTATTAGGAATGATTGCATCTAATATTTCAGTCTTTTAGGCCAATTCTACAAGCTTCAGAAAAAAGTGATTAAGAAATTTAGTGAAGAAAAATAATAACTGTAATTCACAAAGTTTTTCTTTCAGTGTGAAATAGAAAATTCCTAGAGAAAGTAAAGGTAAAAATTATGGAAAATGATATTCTAGGAATAAACTGTAACATCCAAAAAATAACATTTTCACAAATATTTTGTGTTTTAGAATACCATTCAGTTTTCATTGTGAAGGAGTGAGTTTTTTTGCATGATGAGTACCTTACCTTGTTGCTTGGAAAATTTCAGTTCAGGACAGCCCCTGATTAAAGACTTACACTTTCAGAACGCTGAATGATATGTTTCCTTGTAGTACAATCCTGCAAAAAAGGGAAACTGGGAAAAATGCATTTGAAATTTCAACTTTAGCTTTTTCTATTTTTTGCGAGTTCCAGGCATGCAGAATTCACCTAGATCATAGGTAACACCTTCCTTTTTGAGACTTTGTTGTTCTCCTGGCAATAGCCACCAGCTTGCGTCTTTCGTGGGAAAGCTAACTTTGGTGGCAGGCATTCCTTGACGGATAAACTGCCGAAAACTAAGAGGCAAAGGATATTAAAAATATTTGTTGGCTTCTTCTAATATTAAAGTATGTTTAGATCAATCCGATGTAACAAGTAGTAATAAAAAATGGAAGTGGTTAAAAAAAAGGTTCACCTATAAGAGCGGCTACGTAGCAATCTCATCTGAAGTTGAAGACACTATCAAATGGGCTGAAATAAAAGACTTTATGTCATTTGCTTCTCAAAAAAATGGGATATATTTTGTGGAATCTTACTTTAAACATGAGCATAAACCGAAACCAAAACTTTGGCTCTGTCGGGCAACATTGGCCTAGGGCCACCAAAAACATGGCTACTTCGTAGGGTTGTGCGAATATTTGAAACATCCGAATATCAAAGCGAATTATTGCGATATTCGATTCAATCTTTGAATCGAATAGGACTATTCGACAACTTAAAATATTTTCGAAGTATTTTGAGGTTTGAAATGCTGCGAAACGTACCTTAATTGAGATGAAATAAAAAAAATTAATGAAAACAGTATGCAGTACGTACTTGAAATGAGTTCACCAACCAAGGTTGGAAGGCAGGTAGCAATCAAAATGGAGCAACAACTCTACTGTCTTGAATCTATTGCAAATTGCATTTCTAATAGCTAACACCAAAGCTTCTGTGCAGGGGAGTGTCAGCATTTCCTTCCCTAAACAAACCATGTCTTCTGTGGCCACGCTTCTTGTTCATTATTTGCGATCTTGATCTTGATTTCCTATTATCGACGATTCATAATATGGACGATTTTTCTGGGCAATGGAAGTGTCCAAATTAATGAGACATGACTGTGTTTAAATAAGAATAAGTGTACAGACGTGCTGGTGAATGATCATGGTAGAGAACCGTTCAAACACTGTTTTGTCCTTTTTTACAGTGGAGCTGTAAAGGGCTAGGTTCCCCAGGATTGTGTCCAGTACCAAACAAATGTTGACACAGTACTCTGGACAGGTACCGCCATCTATGAGCGATGGCGGCACGCAGACAACGGCTTGGCGGCCTCACTCATAGATGACGGCAGCATTTCCAGCCTTTCCACCTGAGAGGAAATGCTGAATTTCTCTAGGCGCCGTCCTAGATGTCGTCCTTGAGGTCGTCCCAGAAGTTGTCCTTGACGTTGTCCTTGAGGTCGTCCTAGAAGTCATCCTTGAGGTCATCCTAGAAGTCGTCCTAGAGGTTGTCATAAAAACCGTCCTAGAGGTCTTCCTAGAAGTCGTCCTTGAGTTCGTCCTCAAGATCGTCCTAGGCGTCGTCCTCGAGGTCGTCCCACCATAGTACAGTTTCGCTGGTCTTTCTTCTTCACCAAAGTGGAAAGGCTGAAAGTTTTTTTTTTTGGTTCTCTAGTGTCAAAGGTTCTTCATAATGAGTATTAACGGCCGCAAACAATTCGCCTTGCTTCGGAATTATTCTATTCAGTTCTAAATTATTCGAAAAAAGGAACTATTCACTTCGTATTCTATGTGACGACGGGCGGGGTTGGGGCGGGCCACCGTTGAGGCGGGCGTGGGCAAGGCGCAAATGTCGTCTGGACCGCAGTCCTCAGCACATTTTGCCGTCTACAATATCCGACAATGCCTCTGCTGCATCAGTCTACGCACGTAGTGTGAACGGAACTCTGAGAGACAACTATCACTGACGGCGAGACAACGATGGCGGTGACGCGGGAGACGGAGGTAACGGCCGTATGGCTCTTAGGGCTGGGAAGCGCTTACGTGGGTGCATTACGCCCGTCGAGTAGGCAATGCCGAAAGGAGGTGCTGCTGATGTCACCCGTTACACTTGCCCGGAGAAGTAAAATCAAACAAGCAGTAGCAATGTTGATGACTTTTCGCTCAATGTTGGCTATGCGACACCATAGCCGCGACTGCACCGTTGATTGCGCCTCAATTCGCCGGTTAGAGTCAGCCTCGGCCGATTTTGGCAACTTGGCGCATTCCAAAGTTTGCCGGACCGTTTAAAAAACATTGAGACAGAACTGGTCGTAATATTTGACGTGCAGTCTTCCTAAGGGGATACTGAAGAGGACTGCATTGTTGTTTTTTTTCAAAAACAAAAGGAAGCGAAGTTGCCCTTTAAAGGAAAAGAGCCGGCTTAGTTTGGGAGAGACTCAACCGTCAATCTTTATGTAGCATACTCTTGGTAACACGGGTGTCCTTTCTGACGAAGCAGGCTTGCCCCGAGGGCGGAGACTGGGCCCTGGGGGCGGAGCCAGGACCCGAGGGGGCTTGGCCAGGGCTGCAGCAAGAGCTGGAAGAGGCGTGTCCCCACCTGGAGCCTCGTGTGATCGAGTCTCTGCTGGAGGCGAGGTCCCGCCTCGTCGGCCAGACCTATCAGTACTACAGGGCCTCTGCCAGTGCATACATCAAGTACCTGCAGCTGAACTACCAGGCAAGTTTGTGGCGTGGACCTCGCCATAGATGCCATGCTTGTACATCCTTGCTTTTTTTTTTAATTTAGTATATTTTTAAGTTTTTGTTTTTTATAAGTGAAAGAATATTTTAGGTTTTTTTTTTTTTTTTGCAACAGCTATTTCTGCATTAAAATTTCACCGGGTGATGAAATGGTGACAATCCGGAAACTAGGGCTTTAGGTATCCATCAGCATGACTCGTAAGGTATGCGATACTGCTCCAAGATACTGTATACCATTTTGATTAGGTCTTTTCTTTTTATTATTTAAAATTGAAGAGCTCTTATTCAATTAGTGTTGTGTTGTAGGATTCCGTATTGACTGAGTAAAATAAAGTCGAACCGTTACCGAATGCCCATTGGAGAGAAACGTTTCATCAGAAGCTGCAGAAGCTTGATAACGTCCCACAACTAGGCGTTCCATGATCGTACGACACTACGACATCGCATGTTGTCATGGTGAGTGCAATCATGTGTAGTCCGAGCCGCAAAATATGCTGCAGCGTGCGCGGCACCTCGAACGAGCGTTGTGGACGAGCAACACGCCAGGAGTGTTGCACGACATGCAGGTTATATGTAGAGCTTACAGAGGCCCATGTAGAATTGACGTAAGAAAGACGCCCCAGCGGTGCTCAAACCTTGGTCGGTGTGGTGCCTATGGCTGCTGTGCCACATTGGTTGGCTGCTCCAGAAGCATTGCACTCTCAGCAAAACGTGCCGGCTCGTTTTAAATGTAAATAATAACTGAATACAAAGAAAAAAACTTTCAGCCTTTCCACTCCGGTGAGGAAGGAAGACCAGCGAGGCTGTACTACGGTGGGAATGGAGTTAGCCGCAATTCGGCGTGCCAGTGTAAAAAGGCTGGAAAGCTTGCCACCGTCGCTCGTAGATGGCGGTAGCTGTCCAGAGTGTTGTGTCTACATTTGTTTGCTGGTACATATACACGATCCTGGGGAAACTAGCCCTTAACAGCTCTGCTGGAATAAATAAAAAAATATAGAAATATTAAATAAAATAATTAAAAATAAATGAATAAAACATAAATAACTAAAAAATAAGAAATTAATAAAATTAAACAAATAGAAATAAGAAAATAAAAAAAATTAATACATAAACACAAAAATAAATGCATATGATATAATGAAATTAAACTAATGTGAATAATTAACTAAAAATAAATAGAACAACAAGCTGTTTACAAACGAGTAGGCAATTTCCCACACCAGGTGTGGACACTGTGCGTGTGCTGTGCCACAAGCAATGACAACTCCGTGGCACGACGTCAGAGCTGCACGTTAGTGTTTCAGTGAAGAAAAAATTTAAAAATATTATCTATAGTAAGAATGAAAAATCTAGCCCAAACCACATGCAGAGTGTGGTTTGTGTGGGACAGATTCCAGGAAAAAATAGTCCTAGTGCAGGCGAGCTGGTGTAAGTTGAACATGATTGTAAACCTGAGACTGGGGCAGAAAAGAGAACACAACAGAAGGTAGTAAAAGAGGAGGCAACGTCTCAATTGAGACTTGAGACATTGCCTCCTCTTTTACTACCTTCTGTTGTGCTCTCTTTTCTGCCCCAGTCCCAGGTTTACAATCATGTTCAGATTCCATGCTCCTTTGTCGGCACGATCGAGCCTGTATGACCTTGTGTCTCTGGGGTTTAGATCACGACGCGCACACGCTCTGCAAAGGGCCGTCTAGCGAGACAATAAGCGAACTCGGCCCCTTCCCAGGACGACGACACCAACGTGACGGCCACCCTGCGCCTCCTGCGCCTGGTGGTGAAGCACGCCTCGGAGCTGCGGGGGGAGTTGGAGGGGGGCCTGGCGTCCACGCCCACTGCCCCCTGGCGGGGCATCATCCCGCAGCTGTTCTCGCGGCTGAGCCACCCGGAGCCCTACGTGCGGGAGAGCGTGCGGGGGCTGCTCTCGCGCCTGGCGGGGGACTACCCCCACCTCATCGTGTTCCCGGCCGTGGTCGGGGCGCTGCCTGAGCCCCCCGGAGGGGTGGGCGGCGCGGCCGTGTTTGGGGGCGGCCGGGGCGCGGAGGAGCAGGGTCCCGCGAGCTCGGCCCTGATGCGGGAAAGCTACGCGGCGCTGGTGGACACGCTGGCTGCGGAGGACGGCCAGACCATCACGCAGGTGAGGTTTGTCGCCTCTGCGGGGTCTGGATTCTGCATTCGTTATCTGTATATTGGCGCGGAATGTGTTTGATCGGCAGATTTTCTCGGAGTTTTGTAACATTGGGCTGTAACAGCCGGCTCAAACGAAAAACGGATGCCGAGAGGCGTTGCACGGTGTTACGCTCGCAGGAAACCATAGAAAAGACTTCAGTTCCCCGGCAGAATTTGAACTCGCTGCCTTGAGATTGTGAGCCAAGTGCTTTGCAGACTGAGCTATCGAGGGTCGGTGGTTCGTAGCCCAGAAAAAACTAACTCATTGGTGCGGTACGCAGAGGTGCAGTTGCACGCCTCTCAGCCTTTCCTGTCACACTGTGCCTAGGATCACTAAGTGTTCCCCGAGTATCGAAACTCCCAAACTCCGTTTCAGAACCGAGTCGCGGCACAACAGTCGTGCTCCTACCCATTCGCTGCCCTGTGTGGTCAAAGCGAAGTTTGTGCAGTGCTGCATTTGTTCTCGTGCGAGCTCTTCAATCCACGTTCCCGACCTGTGGCGACACTGATTTCTTTTTATTAAAGTTCTTTCCTTCCTTCCGAGCGGCGCGTGACTTGCTCCTCACTGTCTCGTGTCTCTCTCTCGCCTCGAAACAGATCGAACTCGAGTGTGTTAGGCTTAGCGTCTGAGGCGTAGAATTCGAAAGGCAGCACCAGCGCAACCGAAGCGACCCAGCAGTCTTCTTTGGCGAATCATATTAGTGGCTACTTGATACAAAAGAAACCTAGAGAAAATCAACGCACCTTCCCATCGGTCCCAACTCATCGACGCCCAGAGCTCCCACCCGTGCGGAGCTGTGGTAACGCAAAAATGTTTTATATGCAGTTTTTTTTGTTTTTTTTTTGGCCGATCTTTAAAATAGCTACTGCTAACTTCTGCCACATGCTAAATTAGCCAATCAGAACTGGATTCTGCAGGATTGACTTCAAGTGAGCGGAGCGGATAGAATTTGGTACTCTGGGAACATTCGGTGACAAGCTGCGCATCTCGCGGTGTGTCTCGGAAATGGGAACGAATCTTTGGTAGGCGGTGTCGTCCAGATGCCCTTCTCTTTTTCCCTGAAGGCCTATCGCACAATCTGCACTTACCAGTCTTTGTCAGCACGATTGAGCTTTTATAATCTTGATGCTGCCGTCTCCTTTGAAGAGATGGGATCCGAGTGGTTACATAAAGACATTTGGGTTTGACTGTGATCGGCCTCTCGGCGACCGCTTGCGACGGCTTACGACGAGATAGCATAGGCGCCACCTTTGGGGTATTCCTGCAACGCTTCACGTCTTCCTATTTTGAGCATCACATCTGGGTGACCAATTTGTGGGCAAGAATAAACTGAAGAACTTACTTCACTAGTAGTCGAATAGGGCATTTTGAGTTCGAAGCGCATTCGAAACAAATAATGGTTTTGGCCGAATATTTTTTAATCGAATATTGAATAGTTTCTCCAAGCCTTTCACTACTGTTGCACCATGCTGAAACAAAAACCTAGCTGAACTCATGAAGGTTGTTCCCAAGCTTCCACTTGTTCATTCATAAGCTAATTTTAGTCTTACTATATTTATGGACTGTGACCTCAGTAAGTTGAATGCCTTGGGATGACAAGTAAATGACGTATTTGACATGAAATGAAGCCTATAAAGATGCCCAGCTGTACCTGATTGATTTTGAGTGGATTTATGAACCTTGCTGTATGCAAATATTCTTTCTTCAATCTCGAATTAAATTAAAAGAAAAGAATCACGAATGATGAATGCAGTTTGTCAGGGCATCTCTGCCTAACATAAACTCTCTCATAACAGCCACAGTTTAATTTTGAAAATTTTACTGCAATATAGATATCAACATTCACAAGGTTTTAGTAACTTTTTAAATACACCAGGCACGCGCTTGCACCATCCCGCTTTGAAAGTGTTCTCTCCCAAGTATGCAGTTGCAATATGCATACTTTTAAGGGTGTTGATTAAGGAGGGTTGTCTCGTTGAATGCGCCTCTTACCGAGTACCATTACCCCGTGGAGGAGCAACATCCACAGAGCTCGCTTTTGTAGGTGTGGCCTCCCTGCATTGGTTCCGGTGTATTTGTGAGAATATTTGTTGCGCAAATATTTGAAATTTCAAATATTTGCACAATACTATACTAACCAGTAAATTATTTTTTATCTTGCCTATCGGTCACTCCCTTATTCTATTCCCACAAGATGGACTTGGAACACTTCTTTAGTGCCTTTAGCAGCCATGTCCCACCTACAATTCATTGGCACGCTTTTCCACCGACATATAGGTCTTAGCACCGTTTGTTTTTCTCTCTCGTCGACGCTTGCCCAGGTCCGCTCGCTGGTGCAAGAGCTGCGACGCATCACGCTGCTCTGGGACGAGCTGTGGCTGAGCGCGCTGAATGTGCACAGCGCCGAAGCGCACCGGCGCATCCGCACCCTGGAGGAGGAGGTGGGGCGGGTGCGGAACAACCCCAGCCTGAGCCCCGCCCAACGAGAGTCGCTCATCCGAGACAAGCACGCCGTCTTCCTCTGCCCCGTGAGTGGACGGACCTTTTTAGCTGCGACGGATCTCGTGATGGACTTTGTCGTACCAGACGGCTTTAGCGACAGCTTGGCTACACTAACCGTGAAGGTCACACTCCGGTGTGAAGCTACATTACTAATTTTGTTACGTAGCATTAGCATTGCCAACTCACACTGACCTTTGCTGACAGGCCTTACAGAGAGCGCAGGAAGCACTTGATGGGAGACAGTTTGCGACAGAATGAAATGATGTTGCCCGAAGGTTCTAATTTGTCTAGAATAATTTCAGAACTATCTGCCTCTTTGAGTCAGAAGGGCAGCTCCTGTGAGCGGCAGGCACGTCAAGAAACGTTATGTGACATTAACACGTTCATCAGCATTCAGTGTTATGGAATATGTCACTCAAACCCACAAATGATCGTTAAATATTCCAGAATTTGCGACAGAAACACACTAGTGACCGCTAGATGTTGCAAATAATGTTACACTAATGCACCAATGAGGGTTGAATATTGCAAAACGATGGCTGCCATTACTCTTAATGTAGCTGCAGCTCTTTAGCAACTTTATAGTCAGAGTGAGAACAGCAGGGCGTGTTTTTGGAATTCTCGAGCTACACGAAACGTTGAAGCATGGTCGGAAATAGGAAACTTGTGCCGAAGGCGAGGCAACTGGGGCTCCTTCTCGTTGTTCTTGCCTCTTCAGCGGCCCTAGCCTCCTCGGCATTCTAAGGCATCTTCCGGATGCCCTCGAGGCGGCTAAAATGAAACCCTTACGTTTCCGCCCTACCCCCCTCCTCCCCCCGCAGACCTTGCGCGTCCTCGAGCAACTGCAGAGCCTGGTGTCTCGGGAGGCGGAGACCCCCCACGAGCTCTGGTTCAAGGACACCCTGGGGCCCCTGATCGAGGAGACCCTGAGCGCCCTGAGGGAGCCCGCCGACCCCTCCCGGCCCCAGGCCAGCTGGGCCGCCCTCAGGCGCCTGCACCTGCGGCTCCAGCGGAGGCCCCACGACGAGGGGCCCCAGCTGCTCATGGAGCGCGTCTCCCCCGCCCTCGCCCAGCTCAGGGACTCCAGGGTGAGCAAAACTCTCTCCTCGGCAAACCTGGAACGCATGTCCGGCTGGACCGACGTGTTTGCCATGCTCCCGTGTACGGTTACGTTTGTGGAACGAAGCACGGGGTCTGCGGTTCGATTCCCGCTAAGGGACGGAGTGTTAACGGATAATTAAAGCACTCTGTCCCTTGGCTACGGTTTCATGAGGAAATTGACGCTTTAAGCTCATTTAAATGCAGAAAGAAAAAAATTTTACATTAGTCTTAGACAGCACTAATGAGAGTCTACTGTACGGCCCGCCGCAAAGCTTTTTGTTGAGTTCTGCCCAAGGCCATCATCATCATAATAATAATAATAAAGCCTTTATTTGTGCCAATAAAGAACTAATAATGCTGTGCAATGCTATCATCGGGTCTTCTTGCTGCAGGTTCCAATGCCGGGGTGCTCTGGAGACGTGCGCATAGCTGCGGTGCAGTCCTCCATTGCTGTGCTCCCCACTAAGACCAAGCCCAAGAAGCTGGGATTTCAGGTGAGCATCCAGTCCCCGTGCCACTTTAACTTGCTGCAGGACGCTTCCTCAAAATTTCAGTTTTAAAGGTAAATATAGGGAAAGAAAAAAAAAAGCTTTTATTTTACCTGCAGCCCCTCTCTCCCGTCTTAAAAAATAGATCCTAAAATTAGGATTTCATGTTTTCAGAGTTTATTTCTGTGAAATTCTGAGGATTTTGAAATCCGTAAATTCTGATTTTGTTTGACTGCCTTCCCAGTTTATTTTAAATTCAAGAATAAAATAAATAAAGTCCAAGTATCATGACCCGTTGTCTTGAAGAAACCTTGACGAGCTAACCTAACCTTACCTAACCTAAAAGGCAAACCCCTTTTGTCAGTAGTTTGAGATTTCGAAGTAAATTTAAAGTGACATCTCCTCAGGACCATTGATCCTGTGCTCTTATGAAGTTTATTCAAGAAGACACTGTCTTTTTTGCTCTCTAGTTTATCGTTCTGAGCTCAAAATTTGAAGTTTTCTTCGATAAATCCGAATTGCGGAAAAATTTGCCGGCAGACTTTTTCGGATTTATTTGGAAACACGGAACTCTACCTATAACATACACATACATTATGCCAGGAACCGCCCCCTCCCCCTCCCCAAAGGTCATCCCAAACCTCAAAAGAAATCCCAGCCACCCCCAAAAAGAGTTTCTGCCTATGCTACTGGTTGACCAAAACATGTCTGGCTCGAGACAACAAAACCTGTACACACGTGCAAAAAAAATTTGACCTCCCGCTTTTTGTTGTTGCATGTCAGTTGGGAATCATGTAAATACGAATGAACATTCGAGGCTTTGTGTCTTAGGATTTGTTCCCACCTATGAGGAGTCTCGTCGGCTAAGTTCAGCACACCACTGGTCTCATTGTCGGTAGACAGCTTTATTTTGCCAAATTAATAGGACAGTAATGCTCGGATAGTCGCAGACGCCAGAGAAAGTTGTTGGAGGAATACTGCCCCATAAGCCAAAATCAATCCATTTGCGGTATGTTGGCGAAAGAGCATCTCTCGCCGAATGCCGCCATCTGAAGATTTCACACTTTTCGTTCTTTGCCCTCCCCCAGGGCTCGGACGGCCGCAAGTACACGTTCCTCTTCAAGGGCATGGAAGACCTCCATCTGGACGAGCGCATTATGCAGCTCCTCTCCATCTGCAACAACCTCCTCGCACGCGGAGGTGGCGGCGGAGGCAATGTGGGCAGCGTGGCGCCGAGGGCACGCCACTATGCCGTGACCCCACTGGGCTCCAGGTCGGGTCTGATCCAGTGGCTGGACGGGGTCACCCCACTCTTTGCACTCTACAAGCGCTGGCAGCAACGGGAAGCGGCCCCCGCGCTACGACCTTCGGAGCTCTTCTACGGCAAGCTGACACCGCTGCTCAAGGAACAGGTGAGAAGGACGTTCTTAGATCCGTCGGTTGACAAGCTCCACGGAAGAGCGTTGTTTGAGAATGGTTCTTGTTTCGTTGTTGATGTTGTAGTTGTAGTCCTTGTTTTTGATGTTGTAGCTGTAGTAGGGCATAAGGTGTCCGTCGTCAATGTTGACAAATCGTTGAAAGAGATTGCCCGCTGCCCACACGAATCGAACCTGGGCCTGCTGTGTGCTATGCGGAGGCCTTTCCACAGAGCTGCGCTGCAACGGATTCTTGTGGTATCCAATGCCCTCTGCGCGTGCTCTCCGTAAAAAAAGAAAAAAAAAGCTCTTAGCAGAATGCTATTGTAGCACGGTCAATAACAAGAGCTCGTGCCAGAAGATGCGCTTTCATGCACTCCAGAAGAAAAGAAACAAAGGTGTTCAAAATAAATTGGTCAGGTGTTCGTTTCATTCCGAACGCTTTTGTTTATGCACCCCACGGTGCATGAACGCGACGCCGAAGCCCAACGACTTTGCCGTGACGTCTTGCAGCTATCGCTCCGACTGTACTGTGGATTGATGCAGGTCTGTACAATTTTAATGCGTTACCTGTCCCATGGAGCGAACCGGTGTTATCAGCTTTTGAAGCCGCGCCAAGCGACACCTAAACTCCCCTTTCCCATGGAGCGAAGCCTGTAGTCTGTAGCTGCGAATTGATGGAAAACTTTGATTGGCTGTCTTGCGGCACTGTTCCAAGGAACGCCATATTGATTGGGCATGTCGCGATGACTATCAGGTGCAGGGAATCACCGACCCGGACGACAGACGAGAGTACTGATTGTTCGGTGCACATTCAGCTTGCTGAACTGCAACCATTCTGGCTTCATTGACTGATCAGTTAACTGATTAGTCAGATGACTGACTGATTCATTGGTCAGATGACCGATTGATGGAGTTATTGATTGGGCGATGGCTCTTGCGTGCAGGGCATCACCAACCTGGACAACCGGCGGGAGTGGCCCGTCTCGGTGCTGGTGCAGACCCTGAAGGAGCTGATGGACGAGACGCCCCGGGACCTGGTGGCGAGGGAGCTGTGGTGCGCGTCCGCCAGCGCCGCCCACTGGTGGCAGACGACGTGCTCCTTCAACCGCTCCACGGCCGTCATGTCCATCGTGGGCTACGTCATCGGCCTCGGCGACCGCCACCTCGACAACGTGCTCCTAGACCTGCGCTCCGGCGAGGTGGGGCGCCTGGCTCGTTGAACCGCGGATCGTGCGGCGACTGAAACGCATCTCCAGCTGGCATGTTTGCCGAGTCCTCGAGCAATGACGCGTCGTGCGGTGTCTCTCGTAAACCACGACCAATCACGCGCGAAACGGCACCACCAAACGGCGTTCTTGCGGATGCGCCGCACAGATTGCTCGGTCACACCGGCATGTCCGTTCTTCACTCAGTAGCGTTCCCTTCTACGTGCCGCTTCACCTTCACACACAACACAATCTTGTAGTCAGATACGTTGCGTCCTAACACATGGGGTGAGACCGTCGGCGCCTACACGTCGACGACGTCCTTTCTTGCGGGCGCGCCGTCTAGCAGCCGCTGCTTGTTCCAACGTACGCTTCGGCCGCCCCATTCTTGTCCGCAGAGGCTTAGTGTGACGAGAGAATGTGCCGCCGAAGGCGAGAACGAGCCGTTAACAAGGAGGACAATCACGTGAATCCCAGTGCAATCGCGATTGGCCAAATGCACTGCACCTCTACTGCGACTATTATTGGCAAAAGGTTGAGGGTATCGCTGCTGGACCCGCCCTCTCGTGGCACCAAAGCCACTTGCGATAAACGTGCGCATGTTTTGTTAGTTGCCGGCAACACGACATTCGCCCAGTGCAGCTAGTGCTGTAAAAACTTTTCAATCTCGAGGAATGCCCGCCTCTTCCAATAAACAGCCGAGGAGCCTCTCCCAGTCTTGGCAATGATACAGTAAGTGCTGGAGAGGCCTGGAGGTCTTGTAACTATAATGCTTGTAGTACCAAGAAATGTTTAGCAGATAGTCGTACCATACATCAATATGTGTCTCAGATCTTCTAAAATAGTGATAAAACTAGGAAACCACTTTTTTCGGGACGGGAACAGTAGACAAAGTTTAGGAGCTGAGGACTATTTGGCGTGTAAATGGCCACTTTGTTTTTTGCTTAGAACGACGAGTTATGAATTGAAACCATCAGGCCCGCCGGAATTGGGTGTGACCCCCCGTGTGGTGCTGTTGTGTGCAGGTGGTGCACATTGACTACAACGTGTGCTTTGAGAAGGGCAAGAACCTGAGGGTGCCCGAGAAGGTGCCCTTCCGCATGACACCCAACATCAAAGCAGCCCTGGGCGTCACAGGCGTGGAGGGACAGTTCCGGCTAGCCTGCGAACAGGTCAGTTGGGTGTTTACGTCCTCGCCCCCTGGTTTCCTATTTTGCGGGGGCTCGTTTGAGACTTCCAGTGTGCTGTGTGCCCACCATTTCTTTTGTCCTATGCATTCGTGCTTGCATTCAAATGCATGCAAGAGCACAATGAGTAATTTAAATTTGTCTGTATTCACATGTCTTGGTTTTACAGCGAAGCTGTTCGTGGCTAGGATTTCATACATTTTTCGTGTGTGTGACCATAAACTCTACACTCGCGCCGCCGCACGTGCACAAAAGTGCATCGCAGAGAACCTTTGGAATATTGTCCTCTAAATTTATCAGACTTGTGCCCCACAAAATCTAGCGGACGGTGTCATGATAAGTCAGATGACAATGCGCGACACTCTGTCATAGGATGTGATGTCACGTGACAATCTCCGACACTGTCATGTGACGTCATGAGTGTCAAGTGACTTATGTCACATGACAATGTGTAACACTGTCATATGACATGACATCACATAAGACCTTGGCTTGACGCAATGACGTCATGGCAACACTACATTATGACGTCCGTGTCATGGGACGTCACCAAGTCACGTAATGCTATGGCGTCACGGTGTCGCCCGACACTATGACATTACATGGTCACATGACCAAATGGCCGATAGCTTTACTGACCATGTGCCCACATGACTTGAGATAGCAAGCAGATTACAACAGGTTGACTTCATGTCACCCTATTTTGATTTGACAGGATGCATTCTGTGTCAATTGGCTTTGTGTGGAGAAGTATTAGGCTAAGGCCATTTTTTTTCTCATTTCATGCATGCTTGTATAGAATCGCTTCTCTGCGTCTCGCATGCAGGTGCTGAAGGTGCTTCGTCGCGGCCGCGAGACGCTGTTGACGCTGCTCGAGGCCTTCGTGTACGACCCCCTGGTGGACTGGGACAGCGGCGGGGGGGCGTCACCCTCCTCGCGACTGGAGCGGGACATGGCCGGAGCGCTGCTCGCCATCCGGCTGCGGGAGACCGCCCAGCAGTGGGGACAGAACGGGCAGCAGCTCGCGAGCGCGCTGGAGCGAGTGTCCACCTCTCTCCAGGAGTGGCACGAGGCGCAGGTGGGTCGACGCGGTTCTTGTGTCGAGCGAGTCATTCGAATCGTGCACTCGTGAAGTTATTCAAATTCTACAGTTGGAGAGTTTTTGGAATCGTTTAGTTGGCGGGAGAATAGTTGGATGTTTAATCGATTGGTGATTTATTTCAATTGCTCGGTTATAGAGTTACTAGAGAGTTATTGGAACTGTACAGTTACGGATTTATTCTAATTTTACAGTTGCAGTGCTTGAAATTGTGTATAGTCGGTTACAAGTCAAGAAGGTAGGAGAAGCTCCTCCCACAAGTGTGATGCGCCCGTTTCAAATCTCTCCGCAGTCGAAAGAAGAGTTCACTGGAAACGCTCCTTGTTCCACTTCAATGGATTCCCCACTTGTCTCCGATCCCACTTTTTATGAAAGCGACCTTTGTATTCCTCGGAGAGAGAACCGAGCCCCTGAAAGCAGCCTTTGTATCCATCGGGGGGGAAGCTAGTCCCCGAAAGTCGTATTTGTTTCCGTCGGTGGGGGAGAACTCTAATCTCCCTCTCGTGGCTTCCACAATGCTAAGTCGAAGTCGAAAGATAAAGCAAATATGTACAGAAAGGCAAGACCCTCCTCGCGCGTTGTCCGCGACGTCACGGAAACGGTGGGACGCTATTGGATGCAAAGGTGGCGGAGGGATATCTGATTCCCTTTGAGGGGCATTTGCCGCTACCTTCTTAACCTGTAACTGACTATAGTTATCTGGAGAATAGTTTCAAACCGTTCTGATTGGCGATTTATTCAAATTGCTCAGTTATAGAGTTACTTCACTTGTGCAGTTAGAGTTACTATTCTGAGTGTACAGTTATATAGTTTCTCATTTTGAACAGGTTTAGAGTTATTCGAATTGTGCAGTTACAGTTGTAGAAATTGTACAGTTGTAGTGTTATTCTAACTGTACTGTTGTAGAGTTATCTCAAAGCTACAGGTATAGAGCTATTCGAACTTGGCAGTTATGGCGTGGGTAAGATCATCTGGCCCACGGGATATAGTGAACACTGAACTCTGCGAGTCGGAACTCCTACCCTCGAAGCAGCTACCAACTTAGACTTTCAAAGTTGCAACTTCAAATCTTTGCGCTCTTCAGCTAACGCCGCTAGGCACGCCGCGACTCGCGTACCACAACCGACCGACGGGGGTACCCGTGGCGTCTCGCAGGCGTCGGTGCAGGTGGCGGAGCACCGTCTGGGTGAGGCGTGCGCCCAGCAGACGCTGTTGGAGGAGGCCCTGGCCTCGGAGGGCAAAGACCACCCGCTGTTCTCACTTCCGTCCCGCTACCACGAGTGGGCCCTGGTGCAGGGAGCACAGGAGTCTGCCCTCTCAGCCCTCGGGGAGAAGCTGGAGGAATGCCGCCACTGGGGCCAGCTACAGGTGAGGGGGGAGGGACTTCACACCTCTACCAGTGGCTGATGTCCGACATCGGCTGCTAACCGGTGTCGGCTGCTAAATGGTGTCGGCTGCTAACCGCGGCGTCTGCTAACTGGCGTCGGCTGCTAACCGGCGTCGGCTGTTAGCCAGGAAGCGTGGACCAGGTTAGCGACTGACGCTGGTTGGCAGCAGCTGGCCAAGGTCAGCTGCTGCCTGGAATCAGCTTCTGACCGGCTTTGGCAAGTAACCGGCATCAGCCTTTAACTGGTGTCGGCTGGTAATCAGCATCAACTGCTAAACAACTTTGGCTGGTAACCGGCATCTGCTGCTAACCGGCGTCAACTGCCAACCGACATTGGCTGCTAATCGGGGTTAGCTGCCAACTGGTGTCGGCTTCTAACTGGCGTCTCCTGTTAGCCGGCGTCAACTGCTAAACGACGTCGGCTGCTAACCGGCGTCGGCTGGTGACCGGCTTTGGCTGGTTATAGGTATTGGCTATCTACCGATATCGGCTATAGTCGCTGACAAGGTGAGAACGGGAGGGAGCTTAAGTTGTCCTGCCTCCGGCGCGAGCTTCCTGCTTTTGACAACGGTACATGTTGGAGCTTAAAAGCCCGTTCACACATCTGCATTTGTGTCTGCACGCGTGCGTTGTGCTCGCTCTTAACCGCCTATGACCAGAGAACACACTCGGGCCATCTTTAGCCCGAAAGCACTGGAGCACACTTTAAACGCTTTTAGCTGCCAGAGCAACGACACTTGACAAACGTACTGGACGCGAATCCCTGAAGCTGTAACGGTCACTTCCATTCTGGTTTTGGAAATCACCGTGGCTGCAGTATTGGGGAGGAGGACAGACCGTTACGCCCCAAGCGGTTAACTTATCAACTACACGGATGGGGACAACAAATACAATGACGCAGCGCTCGGCCGACATAACCAAACGCGGCGTCAGCGTTCGACTGGAGTTCGTGTTCTCCGGCGAGGGGGAGGAGGGGCTCTTTTGTTTTCACGACGGCCTGCATGAACAATGCAGCATGCACGATCCCAGCTTAGCACAAAAGCCGAAGTGGGTCAAGCTCGCATTCTCAGAAGATAGATCCGGCACTTAACGTCGCTTCGTCGATTGTTAGTATTTTTTACATTAAACTGTGCCCCGCGCTCTATTGTAGAAGATGACATGGCCATGCCCATAAGGCCTGTTGGCATGTGTACAGGCCTTGTGTTGAGTAAACACCGAGCGTGGGGAAAACAAACGGGTCAGAGCGCCCCCTATAGTTCAATCTCCTGCCCAATAGCTAATGGTGTCAAAGAAACTTTCTAAAAGTTGCAGTTATCAGAGTTTCACTCAAAGAGACCAACGTGCGGGTTTTTCTTTCCCGCTTGTCTTAATATGAGCAACCGTAAAATTGTCTGACATCCATGCTGGCTCTGGGCAGGATGAGTACAGTATTGGGACTGCTGCATTCATTACGAGCTTGTAGCTGGCAATAGACCGTTGGCAGGGACCAGCTGCTACAGTTTTGTTGGAGTCCTTCCGTTTTGCTCGCAGAACGCGGCCATGGCTGCCCTTGCCTCGGGCTCTCCGCCCGAACAGTGGCGGCAGGCACTCTCCACTGAGCCGGGCCTCGAATCCGTGGCAACGCTGGGTCCTCTGGCAGAGTTCCTGCAGTCGTCGGGGCAGGGACAACTCCTGCAGCAGGTGATGTGCCTTTTTGTGTCTGGGGGTGCGAGCATCGTTCGTCCGTGGCCGGAGGAAATGCTGCACCGCGTTTTTAGGCAAACTCTGCAAAGTGGGGAAGAGCCTCTCTAAGCAACCGCAAGAACACCAAGTTGGCGACATGGTTAGCACTGCGGTAGGAGCGCGTGTTGGCGACAGGCTCGTTTCAGACTGGTTGAGGTCTCGTCACTAAGGTGTTTTTGCAAACCGTTCTTAGGGAAGCTTTTTGTGAAGAGACTGAGGGGTTGGGAGTCGTACAGGAGCTTCTTATGTTGGCGCATTGGAGTGGGTGAGGAAGTTGAACACTAGGCTTGGTTTCAGTGTAACTTGGTTTCAGCCAACGAAGGGCACATAGCTTGCCGCAGCGAAGGACCGAGGATTAATTTCGACCGCCCGGGGATCTTTTGACGTGCAGCTGAAATCTCGGTTACGTGGCATCACGTCCTGTGGCTTCAATTTCCCTCTAAATATAGCGGGGAAAATGACTCGGTACACGTGTCGCGTGACATCCATTCTTCCGCCAAATCTAGTGGGAAAACTGAATTGGTGCGCGGGTCACATGACGCATAAATTTGTGTGGATACTAAATTGTCAAATAGATTATGCGACGTCAATTTGCCCCGGTAAATTCAGCGGGAAATACGCGGATGAACCGACAAACAAAATTTTTGGATTGGGGGGAGGTTGAGTTAAAACGTATTTCATGCTTTAGAACTGTCGTTTCTGGTGACCCCAGTGCGAGCAGAGCGAGGAGGAGCTTCTCTCCCTGGTGGCCCAGCTGCGCGGCTCGCTGCAGACGTCCCTGGAGCTGCTGGGCACGTACGCCGCCATCGTGGTCCAGTGCCCCTCCGGGTGGTGCCACCCGGGCCGCACCCAGCACTGGCAGCGCTGGCTGGAGAATCTGCAGGAGGACTTCACCCTCGCGCGCTGCCAGGACGTCATTGCCGACTTCCACCACCACTACGGCGTGGGCACCGAGCTGGCCGCGGCGCAGGCGGCCGTGGCGCGCCACTACGAGCTGCAGGGCACCGTGGCCGACTGCAACGCGTGTCTGGTCAACGTGAGCAAACCCTGCCGCCCGCCACGCCTCTGGGTTGCCGCCAAAGAGCCGTTCGGGCACTTGCCTTTGCTTCAGCCGAGTTCTTGCGATCTCTTGCAACGAGGGGAAGCCTAGATTGATGAGAGTATCTATCCCAAACCATGGGGAGCATTTGCAATTTAAAGGGAGACCCTGGTCTTGAGCGTTCTTCTGTCCTTTCTCGCTCGAACAATACAAAATTCTCGCGTCTAATTTTATTTTTGACACTAAGCAGAAACGTAAGCATGTTGTTTTCCTGTCTATTATGTTTATAAAAAGAAATCGTAACTTTATCACA
Organism: Ixodes scapularis; assembly: GCF_016920785.2. Lineage (NCBI taxonomy): Eukaryota > Metazoa > Arthropoda > Arachnida > Ixodida > Ixodidae > Ixodes > Ixodes scapularis. Next base: position 120,307,811 of record NW_024609881.1, read on the forward strand.
AAGGCATTTGCCCAAATTTTTTTTTAGAGCTCGGCTCTTAGGCGCCTGTTTCAGGGTTGAGTGGCGTCACCGTTGCCATCGGCGTAACCGCGCGGTGCATTATGGGTAAATTTCCCCGCTAAATCTAGCGGAAAAATTTCCCCGCTAAATTTAGCGGAAAAATTTCCCCCTAAACCTAGCAGAAAAATTTTCTCTCTAAACCTAGCGGAAATATTTCCCCGCTAAATCTACCCTAGTAGAAAAATTTCTCTGGGGGGTCACGTGATTCCCAGGTCACGTGACACCCCCACGAGGTTACGTGACCCCCCCCTCAGTACCTTCCCCTCCTCCTCCTCAAGAGCTGTGCTCTAATTCAGCGTTACAGGGAGTTGTAAATGACTTTCACTTTTTTTTACAATACCTCCTATCTAAAACCATGCTACAAAGTAGTATGTCAGCTTGTTCTGCAAACAATAGAAAGTGCAACAATATTGTTCTTATCATTTTAGCACCTTTTTAGAAAAAGTTATCCCAAGGCGAAATTCTTTTGCCGATTAGAAATGAGCCACTGAAGTCTTTGCAAATTAGAAAATTTTGTAGTTAACATTTCCAGAGGTATTAGTCTCGTTGCACTCTCTGGTATCCAACCTTGAAAAAGTACTAATATCCAAATTCTAGATCCAAAGATACCAATGAAAAAAAAAAAAAAAAAAAGCTTTGCGTTGTGACAAAAAGTTGAATTGTGAGAAAACAGAAAAACCTTTTTCAAAACATACTCTTAGATAGCCTTACCGTGGTATACTTTGAATCAGCGCAACTATATAAATGTGCATTTTATAAATGTAGTAATAGTAAACGTAAAAAATATGTTGTTTGTAACTGTTACCGTACTTACCCACATACTGAACACACTTGCATAATGAATGTACCCCCCGAACAGCCATCAGTATTTCGACTTTTTTTCTTTCTTGCGTAATGAGCGCACTTTTCATTTTCGGATCCGTGTGTCTTGAACTGCGTCCAACTTACTAGCTAGCCGGCTAGCCACCAAGCCCGCCAGTTTTCTTTTGCTGCCAAGCTGCCAGGACAAGTCAAGCCAAGTCACTCTCGTAATGGCTGCAGTTGCGTGGTTGCGGAAATAATCAACCGTGAAACCAAGCGGCGCGCATGCCTAGCAAAGCTGGGGTCGAGAAATCGCCCGGCCCCAAACGTGCTTCGTCCATCGGATGCATTGATGTCAACAAACATGCCGCCGTCTGTTATCCGCTTTCGAACAGTGATAGCGTGAAAGTGGTTAGGCCTAAGAACGTTCGCGTTGCTGTCCATGCTGAGTGAGCTGTGTGTAAATGCAAAAATTTTACCCTGTGTAATAAACGCCTCCCCCTCAAATGTGTTACTTTTTCGAAAAAAAGAAGAAAAGTGTGTTCATTATGCGAGTAAATACGATATTGTAAAAAAATACTAGATACCATAAGAAAATCTCTGTTGTATATTTTATCTCTAGATCCTGGAGAGGAGGCAGGCCGAAGGGAACGACTACCTGCCCGAGGCCCAAGCGGCCCTCATGTCCCTTGCCCAAGGTGAGATCCTGCCACGTTTCTTTTAGCATTGTAGTCGCAAAAGACTGCAGGTTCGCTAGGCATTGCCATACCACATCCCATTTTGACCAGCGTTGGCTGCAGCGAGTCACAAGTAACGGCATTGTTGGTGACGCGTTGCTTTTTTCGGTACCGTGGCAATGAGATCGTCGCATTTTCAAAACAGTAACGGGTAACATAATTTTGTTACTTATTTCAAGCAACGGGTAACATAGTTCTATTACTTGTTGCATCTTCTTCCCAAGATTTAAAAAGTTACGCTTCAATTCGTTTCATGTTTCTAGGCACCGAGTTGTGTGAATTCGTGCTTTCATCCTAGGTATACCCAGTTTTGCCTCTCTTTTCCCCACAGAAACATTCCTATCCTAGTAAAACCACAACGCCCATATCCTTTGTCCTCGTGTCTCAAAAAACACCGTCGCTATCAATTAATGAATAAAAAAAAAAACATAAAAGTAATGTGCGTTAACTTTTTATCAGTAACTGTAACGGTAACGCGTTTATTTTGATAGTGAGGCGACGTGGGTTGGTGACACGTTCCTTTTATGTCCGAGTAACGTATTTTGTTACTTTTTTCTGGTAACGCTCACGACGCTGCTTTAATGTGGGATGCGTTTTAGGGTTGTCACCTAGGTGTCGGGTATCATGAAGCGTTGTAATGAAAAACAACGCAAGCAGCCATCTGTGCAAAGATCCCTTTGTTCCTCGACAAGAATCGAGCCAACACCCTCTCGGTCAACGCTCCGACGCCGTACCCGTTGTGCTAGCCGAGCGACTTGCAAAAGCGTCATTTTAGTCCCTGTATACGAACTCGTGCGACCACGAAACACGATGCTTGGGAAGAAGGTGGGTTATGAGCGTCCCAAAGCTCACCGCTACCGAAGGAGCAAACAGTAAAACATTTAGCGCAGCTTATCTCTATCCTTGGCATAAAGCCGACCGACGTCGAACGGGTCGTGCGCCTGATTCCCTAGCTCCTAGGTAACGAGACACAAACGCTTTTGGGGTAATCTTTCGGTGCCTAACAGATTACTTCAAAAAGCCTAGGAAGCAAGGTGAAAGCAACAGATGGGAAGAGATCAATGTGAACAGACTTGCCACCAAAACTTTTTCTGTGCTGCCTCCTCCTCGCAGGGTCCGTAGAGGAGGGTGGCAGCTGTGGCCGTGTGGGTGTCCTGGGGGCCCTGCTGGGCTGCCTGTGCTCCTGCAGCCAGAACCTGCTGGTCATGGAGACGGCGGCCGCCGCCTCTGGGGACCACTTGCCCGAGCTGCAGTTCTGGGGCAGCGACTGGTTCCTCCAAGACCTGCACGGGCAGTGCTTCCTCGCGCAGCAGACGGCCGCTCTGCTCGCACGCCTGGTGGGTCCTCTCGTCGTTGACGCCTTCCCTCCAGCATCTTCGCGCAGCATCTGTGGAGTCAAGTCTCGGCATTTCCGTTGGCCTCTACGACGTCGCAACGTCACGTGACGCCGACGTCCTCCCAAGGACACTCTGAATGCGTAGCGTTTTTCGGTCTTCCACGGCGTCACGCTACACTTTGACGTCGTGGTACCACGTGGCTTTGCGATGTCACGAGGTGTCTCAGTGTGACACCAGATGATCTCTGCGTACACCGCTAAAGGAGGGAAACGAGGAGGCCCCATAAATGCTCCCCTGGTGTGCAGTGCCTTGCCGAACTTGATTTCACGCAGGTGGCACAATACATTTCTATTCGTAATGTCGATTTTGACCGTAATACTTTGGTACGAGCCAGCTTTGGCACGTATTAATATACGACTGATTTGAAGATGGTAACTTACGCTCGTCTTATGTCTTCTGCAGGACCCACCGGCAGAAATGCTGCCCATGTGCGGTGTGATTGAGACCATCTACAATGTTTTTGCTGCATTGCTCGTGAGTACCGCTACAGTTAAAATTCCTGTTTTTCGCCACATTCCCATTTCCTGGGTCTTTTTCCGCTATGCCCCGCAGGTGACTTCGCACTAGCTTCCCGCCAAGAAAAAAAAATGCTGTCCTTTCATTGCTGTTGGCTTTAGTCTCTAAGCAGCATGCGTCACGCAGTTTATTTCAATTGTAAATTACTATTATTGTTACAGTTGTTTTATCTTAATGCGGACAGTCGGTATGCATTTTGCTCCGTCATTTTCCCTCGGGAGGAATTGTAGTGTTTGCATGTTTTTCGCTTTTCATAATGCCTTTAAGTCTTTATGCAGTCGTATTGTTTGCACGTTTTGTCTAGTCCTTATGCCTGTACGTACCTTGTTTATAAAGTGAAGAACGTACCAAAGGGTACACTTTCAAGGAAAACACCAGTTTGCCAAATAAGGCCACTATTTTGTCGGGTCCATATACAGTGAAACCCGTTTAGAACGACCCACGTACAGCGAATTATCGTCTATATCGAACTCACTGAAAATTTAAGTAAAAATACATGTAAAAAGTACTTTTGATAACGAACAAGATATTGGCTATGTCAAACTTTTCCACCTGGAAAGGATTAAAAATGCACAAACAATCGACTTCTAGCCTGTTTCTTCCTCCCAAAAAAAACTGGGAAAGAAAGAAAATTCCAAAAGCTCAAGTTGCGAATGAAATTGAGTGAAGGGAAGTGATTCAGAAGGGGAGATGAGCTAAAAAAAAACTACACGCATGCAAAAAAAAAAAAAAAAACTTTTTAGCACGTTGTTACAAGGCAGAAGCAAAGATATGAGAAAGGAAAAGAAGCTCTCGCCTTACAACGAACGCATCGTGGAAATTCGTTGTAAATGGGTCTTTGCTATATCGAACTACTTGCTATATCGAACTGATCGTAGCATTTCCTGCTGTTCGTTATAAACTGGTTTGACTGTAACGTTTTGCTTATTTGGGACAGACAAATACTGAGCACTAGTTTTTCAGTCGTTTGAATTGCACGCCAGTGTTGCACAAAATTTGTTTGTGTGTTTTCGTTCTTGCGTCGGTTCCTCAACAACATTCGACCAAACGGATGCCCGCTCACTCCTCGTAGGACCTCAGCGTGCAGTTCCAGACAGTAATCCTCCCTGAGGCCCTGAAGCGTGCCGCCGACACGAGCGTTGCTTCGCTGGTCAGGACCCTGCACGGGATTGCGCACGAGGGCCCGGACCTGACGGAGCTCGTCGCGCAGACGCAGCAGCGGGTCACCGAGGGAGCCACGGTCGGCGTTTCCTTACACTCTCCTGCAGTCTATCCTAGCGTAAAATCCCGTACGAACGCCCGCCCATTTAGAAGAGAGAAATGGTAAATAATATAGGGTGCCCATCTTTGGGAACAAGACGGTAAGACGCGGGAACTTGCACATCGAGGGAACTGATGTCGCAGACCGCGGACACGGCAGATTCGTGTTTCGTGGCGCGATGAGCGTGCGGGAACCCGCTGTGAACTCTTTTGTCACACGTTCCGGCACCACGTGTCGCGCGGTTGATGCGATTTCCGTCGGTTGTCGCACAACCTCCGACAACAAATGGGGGTGGGGGATGTTTTGGAATTTTCAGTCTTGCGGATATTTAACCAGAAACACTGGACGGGCGATCTTCCGGGGGAGGGCATTCCTGCTGGATTTTACGGTACTATGATGCCTGGGGCGCTTCTCGAGCGGGTGTGTTCGCTGCTTAATTGAACAGATTGATTGCGTCGTAAATAAGGTAAGCCAATCGTTGGGCAAAAATTAGGCGAAAATTGTTTTTGGCGTCTAGTATTGAAACTCATGTTCTAGCATTCGAATCACTCGTCAGGTTTCTGTTTAAGTATGCTGGTGTCATATGGGCTCCTTATCAGGATTATGTGATCAACAAAATAGAAAGAATTCAAAACAAGGAGCTTGTTTTATATTTAAACATTATTCATGATCTACGAGCGTGTCGGCCCCAGAAACATGAAGGGAATTCTCCTTCATTAGGCACCGGTTGTAAGGTCTTGAGTTCATTTGCAACATTATTATTTTGATGTTCCCGTCAAGGCCCAGTTATTACCTTCCCCTTACCGCAATTTTTTAGGCGCGACATCATCATAACATTTGCTTACGAAAACTGTGTGCTAATCAATTTCTCAACTCACTGTTGCAGCTTGCCATTTCCCAGTGGAACTCTCTGCCCCATATTATTGTGGAAATTACAGATACAACAAAATTTAAAACATAATGTGAATTATTACTTTGCGGTACTCACGCCTCTGTGCGTGTGAATTTCTTTTTATTGCATTTATCAACGTTGCTATTTTCCTTTTTTTTTTTTTATCTTATGGTTTCGTTTTGTGTGTAAGAAGTGCATCATTGCATGTTGTATTTTGTGGCATCCAATTTGTATCCCCACCCGTATAATGATTTGAGGTATGTTAAATAAAATAAATATATAATAAAGTAAAAAATAAGATAATAAATTAAACTAAATGGAAAGGATTAGAAAATATTGCTGAAAAATTAGATAATAATAAGATTTTATAATCTTGCACAAATCACACACAGTGTGGTTTGTACAGGATACATCCCTACTCTTTGTCTTCATGATTAAGCATGTATAATTTTTTGGGGAGTTTGGCTTGAAGCCAACCCAGGTCGTTGAGAAACCTGGAGAAGTTTTTCGCGCATTTCCTGCTCTTTCGAAGTCAATCACCTTTTTTTTTTTTTGTGACTTCACTGAGAGATGTTTGCTAATGTTAGCAGGGGGAAGCTGTAGTTTGTTGGTGGTACTGTGCGTTTTGCTTGGCTCATTGTGCGAACGATGCATCTTCCCGTGCAGTACGCCGCAAACCCGGCCATTGAAAACCTGAAAGACGCGTTTCAAGACCTGCTGAAAGTGAACGACGGAGCAAGTAAGTTTTAAGTTGGCTTACAGAGGTTGAGGGTGAGGATCCTTAAAACTGCTACTAAGAGGCGGTGAGGAAATGAGGCATTCTGTGTGTTGTGCTTTCCGACTGAACTGGTCAGCTGTTGTTGGTCTTCTTTGGTCGTTGACATATCTCTGGTGTCATTGCAGGCATGAACCCGGGACAGATGTTGCTGCAAGGGTTCCACGGCCTGTTCGCAAAGATTGGCATTGAGCTTGCCAATCTCTATTCCACCCTGGATACGATTGACCTGGACTGGAAGAGCGTGGATGTCGTTTGGAGTGCCACCGCTCTCTGCGTAGGTATTCCAGTTGTGGGTCGTGGAAGACTTAGCCTCTTCTGTTCGTGCCTAGTTCTAGAGCTGACCTGCTTTCTTAAAAGTGTGCAAAAGATAAGCACGGGTAACAAATTGTTCACACCAACTGGCTCCACTTTACTTCTGGAGTGTGAAAGGTAGTTGATCAAAATGCAGCAAATGAGAGGCTGTTGAGTTTCAGTCATTGGTCGATAATAGGGCAGTCAACAAGAGTGGAATCAGCAAAGTATTACCCAATTAGAAGTTAGTTAGCCAATCGTTAAATAGCAGATGGTTCTCCGGTCAGTATTTCATAAAGAGGTAGTTGGCCAATCAGCAGGTGGTTGTAATCGGAAAATGAGCAGTCATGTGGCAGTTCTTTAGAAAGTGATTGGCTAATGATAGGTCACTTGGAAAACGAAGAAGTAGCCAATCCAGGGCTAGTTGAGTGGCCGATGATCAACAGTCGTTGACTGGGAGGGTCATGGCTATGTAACGAAAGTTGGGAGGGTATGTTGGCTCAAACGGAACTTTGTCGTTGGTGTGAAATTCCACTTGAACAAACTTCAAGGGGCCCCAACAAAGATTTTGAATAAGTGAAAATTCATTTAGGTGGATGCATTATTGGACAAAACAAAACTTTTCTGGGAACTTTTAAAGAAGTTTGTTCAGCTAGAGTCTGTTCTAGTGGTATTCCACTCTAGTTAGCAGCAATTTGAGTTTGTGAAACGGATGGCACCTGGAGCACGACCTCCTCTTTCTGCAGCCACCCCACCTGGAGAGCCTGTCTTCCCACCGGGAGGACCTGCTGTTTGTGCAGTCCCTGCTGTGCATGCAGCAGTTCTTCTGCGGACAGCTGCTCAGCGACACAGAGGAACACATGTTCGGCCCGGTCAAACACTGCATCGCCGCCGTCTACCGCAACCAGGTACGCTGAAAAGCCTGCCCGAGAAATTTCGTAAATTGCGAAGGTTCCAGTTGGTTCGAGGAATCGAGCTTCGGCACGGAAAGAGCAGACGATGGCTCTACCATCGTCTGCTTCCTTCATCACTGATTTCGGCCGTCGTCTGCTTCTGCCATTTCCAGCTCCTCGGCCTTCCGTCGCTGGCCCTGGGTGCCACGCTGTGCTCCCTCCTGGCCCCCCCCGACAGCCGGTCGGAGCCCGCAGCGACCCGGACCCTGGAGTCCCTGTCCGCACTGTGGTCCGGCGGATCGCCGGAAGCCCAGGCCGCAGCCGGAGCGCTGGAGCGCGCCTGCCGCAGGAGGGACGCCCTCCGGCGACTAGACCAGGTGGAGGCCGCCGTGCGTGCGCGCCTGCACCGCGCCCAGCTGCGATTGGCGGCGCATCACTGGCTGCACGAGGAGGTGCTGCCCAATCCGGGAGGGCAGTCTCTGCCCGCCAGGTGACCAATCACTTCGAACCGCTTCGTCAGTTGCCGTAGCTTTTTAAAGGAATTAAGACAGCAAGTGGGGCACGTTTGCAAGGGAAAGGCACCCGGGTAATAAGCGCAAAGTAAAAAAGCCAGGTAATGCTAATATATGACAGGCTTTGCCAATGTAGGCGTGCTCCTGATTAGAAAGGGACATGGAAAGAAGGCCTGTACGGATGTTGCTCCAGCGATATCTAATCATGTAAGCTTCATGAATTTCGTGCTCTAATTTTGTTTCGAAGCTCCCCGCCACTTTTGTCTCATCCAAAATCGGGTCACAATCGCGTTGGTCGCACAGTACAGCGAAGAAGAACATGCTATGTTGCCGGCTCGTAGCCACTTTCAGTAACGCACCCCTGTAACGAAAGGGTATCGCACGAAGGCTGCATCGCTATCCGACTCAAACAGCACGGGCAGTTCGAATTGGCACGCTAATCCGAGACGCAATGGCACATTATTCGCACATAAATTTGCGTCTGAACAGTTCGAGAAAATTACAGGTTTGCTGAAATGTTGCTTAAACTCGAGGATATCTTACTCGGGGACGGGAACAATCGAGGAAGCTTCCGTGCCTTGGCGTGACGAAGCTAGCGCAAGGAAGCACGTTCACCCACGCTCTTTGGAACCATTTCCAGGACCACGCTGCTGGCGGAGATGCGCAAGGGCGCCCAGACGCTCTCGTCCCTGGGGTCGGCCCTGTCGGACACCCGCGAGGGCCACCTGTCGCTGGCGGGGGCGGTGGAGCAGCGTCTCAAGTGGGCCGTGGGCGCCAACCCGGCCCTGACACAGACCAGGGACCTCTTTGCCGAGCTGGTGGCACGTTGGAACGAAGCCCTGAGGGTGGGTCATTATTTTTTTCTTAAAGATTGTGCAGTCTTGCTTTATTTAAAACTGTGGGGTGGGCCAGGCGGATCTTGCCCGCTTTAAGACATCTCATAAATTGGTTTCGTTTTCTACGGTGCCTTAATTTGCCTTGAGGTGCAGCTAGATGGTGCACTTGTGCGAAAATGTTGAGGTGAATGAACTCTTCCGAATCGAAAGTTACAAATTAAAACACAAATTTTCCTATGGCTCAGTATGAAAATGAGCCTTTTTAATCCCTGAACCATTTTGGACGAACCAGGCTCGCTTATGGCATAGTTTGCGGTTCTGCCAACAGATGGCAGTACTGAATTTTTTAAATTTTGTTCCCATTTCGATAGTGACTAAAAATTTGATTTTGAAGGCAATAAATTTGATTTTGAAGATGACAACGAAGCTACTGAGGGTCGGAAATTCCCAAAAATAAATACGGTCAAGGTGAAAAGGGTTCTTGGGCGCAATTGTGGCATTTACACCTCACATCAAGCGGTTGGCTTCGTGCAAAGTATCGAGGTGAGTTTTGTTTTGAGGCTCACTCTTAGTTGTCAAAATCTATGCCCGACAAAAGGTTTAAAAACCGGTTGACACACTCGCGACCGCTTATGACCGAGTGCATGACGACCTCTCGCGACATCTTGTGTCGAGAGAACACTAGAGAGCCTATATCGCGGAGACCTTTTAATTGCCCGATCGAGGTCGCGCGGTTTACGGTCTACATTTGCAATGAGAGGTGCCAAGAGAGTTTGCAAGCAACGGTCGTTTATAACATTGTCAAATGCTCTCGGTTGTAAGCGGTGACGAGTGCGCTAACCGGCCTCGACGCCATTGGACGCCGGCGTCGGACCATGGCCGCTCACGGCGACTTCTCTGGCGGTCCCAGTCCCTGTGCCAGCTCTCGTCGGAGGTGTGCGAGGCCAGCGAGGCGCTGCTGCTGCGGGAGTCCCTGCGGTCCCGCACGGCGGAGGCCCTGACCTGGGACGCGGGGTTCCTGGCCCTGGTGAACCGCTGCCAGGAGAGCTGCATGCTGGCCGAGGCCCAGCAGGGGGCCAGCCCCGTCGAGCGCCAGCTGCTCCGGCTGCTGGGCAAGCCGCCTCCGCCGCAGCAGGACGCGGGGCACGAGTGGGTGCGCTCCCTGCTCGACAAGGTCGGTGACATTTTCTATGGCAATAGCTGTTAGACACCAAGCTGTGAGGCACCTACTTGGGATGCTGGGCGTGCGTACACACCCAGCTCTTGCTTGGCTGTGCCGCAGTAGATGGTGGAAGCAGCTGAATACTGCCGACCTTGAAATTGGTTGCGGTGTAGTGCAGGCTGTGATGCAGCTCCTGATGACTCTGTATGAATGCAGGTGGCGCTGAGTGCTTGCAGAGAAGAACTGGAGCAGGCCAAAGCGGCACGGGACTCTTGTCGGAATTCCCTGCAGAAGCAGGCAAGTGGGAAGGAAGTGAGCCCGCGTTGCATGTGCAGGCATTGGGAAGGGCGATGTAGCATAAAGGCCGACGTCATAAAGTAAGGGAAGCTGGCAATCGAAAACCGAATGACCCTTTACTTGAAGCCTGTGTATACTATGAAACTGATTCCCATGATTTTCAAAGAGGAAAAGAATCATTTCGTGGTTAATTGAATTGACTCCACCGAATTTCTATCCATCGTGTAGGTGGGGTTCCGTGTTTTCAAATAAATCAGAAAAAATCCCTAAAATCTCTCGCCAGCGAAATCTTTGCCAATCCGAATTTATCTGAAAAGCCGAAAATTTTCAAGGTCATGACGACGAAATGAAAAGCTGAAAAGACAGTGTTCTCCAAAAAAAAGCTTTATAAGAGCACAGGGTCAGCGGTCCTGAGGAGATCCAATTTCAGTCTCATTTGAAATCTCGAACTACTGACAAAAGGAGGGTTTGCCTCTTAGCTCATCAAAGTTCCTTCGGGACAACGGCTCGTGGTACCCGGACTTTATTTATTCTGTTTTTGAAGTTGTAAAAATAGGAAACCCAATAAAATAAACACTGAATTTCAGAAAAATTGAGTCTAACTAAAACTAAACTCCAAAAAATTCCCTCCAAATTTCACGAGAAATGAACACGGAATCCTACATATAGGGCACATATCAACGTGGGGCATGTGAACAATTAGACGACAGTAATTTAGTTGGCCGTCGAAACACGGCTAAATGTAGCAGTCCACGTTTCCAACATAGTCTACCAGTAGAGCAAGTGCTATTACACGAGCGCGCACGATTATGATACTGGGGACGCGCGCTAGAATCGAGGTCCGCGAATAATTCCATGGGTAGCGGAGGGGAACTTTACGCCTTGCGCAGTTTCTGGGAATTTCGCGCCCAACTGCCGTGACCGCAACATGCGACAGCGTGATGCACTGGCTTCTGCGGCGTCATCTGCTATCATTTCGGGAGCACTTTTCACGAATGGGAAATATGGGACACCGAGAACACCAGGCTCGTGGCAGGCAGGAGCACGACACTTCTAGAATGTCCTCGGACAGACAGCCCACCTCGTTCACCGACAGCGCCCCCTCCGTGCCGCAGGTGGCCACGCTGCGCAGCGAGGTGCTGGGCAAGCACCACGAGCTGATGTCGGAGCTGCGGTCGCTGCTCAAGTCGCTGGCGAGGCAGGAGGACGCCCCCGTGCAGGAGTACCTGGCCCTGTACCGCCGCTTCTCGGAGCAGGCCTCGGAGATGGTCCGGTCCCTGCTGGCGGCCGAGAGTCCCTCGGAGGGCGCCCAGAGGGCGCTGGCCGACCTGGCCGGGATGGTGCCCGGCGTCTACGGGGGGCTCACCGCACTTGCCAGCGCCCAGGGTGAGCTGGCGCCGTTTTCTTTTGGTTCTCCGGCGACGGTCGTCGGCGGGAACCTTTGCGGGGTGTTGTGCGGTCATCCTTCGCGAGAACTCTTTGCGTGTCAAGCGCGTGCTGAGGCTGGGCTTTCGGAAGCCGGCTTGATCGTGCCAACAAAGACCGGGGAGCATGGAATGTATCCCGCATAAGCCACACTTCCCGTGCGGTTTGTGCTAGATTTTACATTCTTGATGAGTTTGACGAGCAAGTTGGGTTAATACTTGATACAAAAAAAGCAAAACACAAACAGGGTAGAAAAACAATAATGTACTTTTTTTTTATTGATTTCTTTGTATCTATTTATTTTATTTGTTTGTTTATTTTATTTATCCTTTTTATTTATTTATTTATTTTTTCATCCAAGACCTGCAGCTCTTATCGGCACGTTTGCATTCAAATAAAAACATTAACCTTTCCAGACCAGCTCTGCTCGTAGCTCAGTAGCCGTAGTGTCCGACTGCCACCAGACCCAACCAGGTTCAAGCCCTGCCGGGGCTCGAACTTTATATGTAAACTTTATACATGATTTTGACGTCTGTAACACTCCCAGCGTGTCACTCGTTTGTGATGCTCGCTGCGACGACTCACTTTGACGCTTGTTCGTGGCAATTTTCTTGTTGGAAAAGACTCAAAAGACACATTCAGCATTAAAAACTAGCGCGTGGCGTTCAAAAAAGACGCCGTTCTCATTTTGACGGTGCTCGTAATCAACGCCCCGTTGTGCCGGCGCGCGCGCACAACCGTCCAAGCAGATGAACGATCACGCCGTACGGCTAGACATCGGAAAATTAGTAGCAGGTCCAGAGAACGCGACCTATAGGTAGAGTATGTATCGGGCACGGGAGTAGAGTTGAGAGGAAAAACGCACATGGCATGAGAATCCTCAGATCCGTGCTCAAGAGGACACGCAGAAGCGACGGCGACGCTGTAACAACAGCAAATTATGCAAATGCCAAGTTGTTATCACCGTGTCACGTGTTACGCAATGGCATCAATACACTCTGGTTTTCTCTTTTAGTATTGAAAGACTCGTCAAAACTACCATAGTGGTGGAATGTGCTTGGCTGGAATGCTAACTTAGGTGATATACTTTGAAGTAATATGTGAAAAAGTGGCCAAGTTGTGTTCACGCTAACAGCGGCACACAGTGTGCTGTCTTAATCGGAGTGAGTGGGAACACGGGAGTGCTTGGCGTTGCCGTCGGAGCACTCCAAGGCCCACTTTAGACGGGGCAGTTCCTCCCAGCTTGATGTCGCAACACCAGCAACGCAGGCCCCCTGCGTTCACACGCAGCGACCGAATTGCTATGATTTGTCATCATCATCATTAAGTTTTAATATTTTGGCACCACTTAGGCACACTGTTACGTCCTATAAACGTGTTTTTATATCTTTAAATGGCGTTGAGAAGACTAACTCATCTTCCTGAAACGATTTAATCCCAAAAAGTTTATGTCAAATTGCCAAATTGTGTTGCAGCAGTTGCACGCTGCACCATTAAGGCCTGTTGACACATTTGCATTTTGTAGGACCGAGTTCTTGTGACCTCCTACAATGAGAAAACACGCTCGCACCATCTGAGCTGACTCTGGAACTGCTGCTTCACTAGAACGAATGTTTTGCAGTATTTAAGATATCAAGTGCACATACTATGATAAATGGTTATTTGTAATATTTTCAAAGGATTTTAGAGCCAAGGAAGAATGAATGATGCGCAAAAAAATAGCAATTGTTTGGTAACTGAACGCATTCACCTCTACCTGGTAGATGGCGCCAGTGTGCTCTTACGTAAAAAGGAATTTCAAGAGACGCGGTCGTAAGCAGCCTCAAGTGTGTGAACCAGTCGTTAGGGTTCTCTGATGGTACCTGGAACCTCATAGCACCATGTTCCCGCTTACTGCAATTAAGGTCCAAAATGGTGGGTCTGTGTTCTCAACGTTGTATCTGCTTACGGACACGTTACAGACGGCATCGACCAGCAGAAGGCGGTAGTCCGGGGAGCCGACGACACCCCCGACCGGAAGGTTGCCAAGGATCCTCGAACCGGAAAAGGTGAGCGACGTGTTTCTCCGGTCTAGTTTTGTCACTGTCATTGAATTTGTCATTGTCATTGAATTTGCTCATTGTTTTTGAATGTCATTGCTCATAAAGTGGTCATTGTATCTCGCTGACAAATTTGATGACATTGAATCTGGTAAGGGCCATCCTGACCTTGGTCGTAAACCATGTCTTGAGTTGTGTGGCCGTGACAGTTTTGGAGGCTCGAGTGATCTGAATTCGGCTACGGATGCCGTCTCTCATTGTGGCCCGCTCCTGCTCCGGTTCGGTTGGCTTGTCCTGTCTTGTCCTCTGCCAGCTTTGGACTGCATATCTCGCCTTGCGGATCGTGTTGGATGAGGCTGCAGATCTGACACTGTCTTCTCCTGTCCCCGCAGCGCTTCAGGAACGTAACAGCTACGCAGTGGGGGTGTGGAAGAGGGTCAAGATGAAGCTAGACGGGCGAGACCCTGACAGCAGCAAGCGATCCAGCGTCGCCGAACAGGTGTGCAACTCTCAATCCCCTCTTCCTTGTCTGGCTTAGATTTTGCTGTATTGTCTGCTGCAACATAATAATTGCATTGGAGGTTCCTACCCTTAATTCCAAGAGGGGAGTGGTGTCATTACGACACTAGGTACAAACTAGTGATGGACCAAATCTGCCCAACTTCAGATTCGGGCAAAGTTCCATACATGCCGAAGTTTTGAAGGAAAGTTTAGCAAAGATTCGGCAATAATTCGGCGGACGCTTGCATGCACACGAGAATGCGACAAGGCCATAGATTGCAAATGGCCCCGTCATTTTAATTAGCGTTATTTCTCGGTTTTTATACATCCGCATAAATCTAAACAGAGAACTATCATGCTTGATGTTGTACATCCTAACTCTTCCCATCTTCCTAAACATCCGTCCTAACATCAGAAACTGGCATATTAAAGGTAAAAATGAGACGTTGTGAATATGCGACGCTCACTTTCATGCAAAGCTGACGTCTAGTGACCCAAATCGAAAAACGTGCATATGTGCAATAATGTTATCTCTTCTGGTGGAGGCTTAGCAACCGTTGCATTAATTTCGTGCACGAAACGGTGACTCCCAAAGAAAGTAAACACACAGTGGTATTGCCTTTATTTTAACAATGTACACCGACTTGCAGGCTTGCGCTGATGAGGTCTCGAATCTGAAACTCGCGTATCGTGATTCGTGACTGCGCTTGTTACTACGCAACCTCGTTGTCACACCACTTCTGCAAGAAGTCAGTGTAAATTTGCCAGTAAACGTGCAAAATGACACCAATACAATTACCTATCTTGTAGAATATCATCTTATTAAGTAATAACTGTGTCAATATGCATTACAGGTTGCATAAACCTTTTTTAACATGAAACCTTTTTTCACTAAAAAAAACTAAATGGCAACTTTAAGTCTGGCAACAATGTAATTTTGCTGAATCTTTCACACAAGAAATAAAAAAGGAACCGTTGTATGATAATTCATTGGGGTGCTCATTACTGTTTGAAGCTAGAACGGGGTTGCTAAGAGCGAAAAGATATACTGTCAAGACCGGTTATAACGAAGTCAACAGGAATCGGAAATCACTTCGCTATATCCGCTATATCCGCTATTTCGTTGTAATCGACTTTGGCTATAACGAAGTGCAAAAGGGAATGGGAAATCAGGATCGCTTCGCTGTAGCCGATATTTCGCTCTAACCGACTTCGCTATAACTGGTCCCGACAGTAGGGCTAAATTCCAGGGAATTGACACTCTGAAAGGGAAACTATAGAACACATCATATTAATGTGCACGGGGCTTCTTCCCACCCTTTTGGGGGGATGACTACGGATTTGGAGGGGGCACTGGGATTTACAGACGTGGATGGACGAATGGATAGGGAAAGAATTGCGGTAACTAAGAGGAGATTTGAAGATTGGTGGAAGAGATCTAGGGAAGGATAAAAAAAAAATAATGATAAAGATAAATATAAGCAAAGGAATCACTTTAAAAAGAGGGGGGGGGGGGGGTGTTATAAAACAAATTTTTACAAATTTAAAAAAAAAAAAAGAAGGGATGATAAAATGTTAGGCTAGGTGGCGCAAGCTGCCACCCGTTACAAAGGGTATAGCCATTACCATCCATCCACCATTCATCCATTCATCTTTTAGAAAAGTTCAACGTCACCGAACCCAAGGATTCGGCGCCGAATTCGGCAAATGTTTGGCCTATCACTAGTACAAAGACAGCATTTTTCTGGCACCAAGGATTAGGGCGAGCATCCGTCGGCACTCTCTTTAAGATTGTTGCCCTGGGAAGCTATGTGGAGCGCAAGTTTGTCTGCTTTTTTTTTTGCAGAGATTGTGGTGACGTCAGAATCTCTGATTGGCTCTGATTGAAGGAAAGTGAGTAGATCTCAGGGCAGCTTGCTCTGAGGTCTATCCACTATCCTTCAATCGGAGCTGAACATTCTGGCGTCACCACAACCCCTGCAAAAGAAGCAGACAAACTCCCCATGAGGCCCTATACTTTGTCTCAACTTAAGCCAGATGCAGCCGATGCTGCAAGCGCTAGCATGTGGCCCTGAACATTGCTTACACTGCACGAGCGCACGTGCTTAGCAGAGATGCTGAAAGTGTGGAGCTCGCTCTTGTAGCCTCCGCTATGCTCACACTTAAAATGAAACTGAGTATAGTGTAACTCTGTGCATTAGGTGTTGGGTGGAGCAATTGTTCTGTAAGCCAAGCTTCTCCTGGTGTTCTTATGTTGCAAGAGACTACAGTTAGTGTCACTCTGCCCCTTCAGTTGTTGGTGCACCTTTGTAGTTCAATTGTAAGTGCACTGACTTCTGTTTAGCACATTTATTAGTCACTATTGTACATAGGCTGGTATTGTGACAAATGAGGTGTTTTATTGAGAGGAAAATCTGGAGACGTTTTCTTGTGTGCTCTTAACCCAATCGCTACCAAAGCCGGCGAATCGCCGGTAGTGCCGTCAGGGGCCATATTGCCAAAGCCGGCGCTTCGCCGGTCTGCATGAATTTCTGTTTTAAAGAGCCGTTCATAGATGGCGCGCTATGTAGACTTGGGGTAGTGCAGTTAGCTACATTGCCAACAGACGGCGAGGGTCGTTCTGTCCGCTCTGTTTGTTTGAGCTTGTTCTTCTGTGTGTCGTCTTTCCCGCTCGATCGCTGCCTGCTTGGAGAAGATGGCATCGTCCAGTGTGCGATGTGGCCTTTCTGACGATGAAATCATAGATATCCTATTCGACAGCGATGATAACGGGACGTCTGGCGAGGATAGTGAGTTTTCGGAGCCTTCTGTCGACGACGGGAGCAATTCCGACAGCATTTCGGAGTCCGAATCACGACAAGAGCGCGCTGGTTGTGCGACGCCTAAGCGACCGAGCACGGAGTGCTTCGAGATCTTTCATACGAGGAAGAATCAGTGAGGGCCTACTGATTTAAAGACTTAAACGAACCATTTAAGCATGTAAATAAACATGTTTTCTGCACCGAGTTTTACTCTAAAAGCTTATTATACAAGGAAAACAGTTACGCCTAGTGTGGCCCTGTTTTAGGGGGGAAATGTGCGGTACGAACGGCCCGGCAGTGCGCGACGCTCGCGGTAGCGAATGGGTTAAAGGACACATGCACAGGAAAAAAACTTTTTTTTTTAAACAGGCTAGATGGAAAAAAAAATGTAATAAAACAAATTTACAACAAAGAAAAAAAAAATTTTAGCTATATTTACGGCACAAAACAAATTTGTAGTTGGCGCCCGCGGGAGCCACTGCTGGTCACGTGGTAGGCCTGTGCGTCGCTGCCGCTGCAAAGTCACGCCGCCGCTTCAACGCGTTTCTCCACGCTGCTGTCGCCACCACCGCACAAGGTTGTCTGCTTCTGGGCGCTGCCGCCGCCATCTGACAGGCGCGCAGGTCTACCACGTCTGCTTGCGCTTTCTTAGGAGTTTCCTTTGGGCTCTAAAAGTTACTTATTAATCTTAGTTTTTTTGTTATACTTCAAACAAAGATGAATAGAGGCCATAGAAAGCTTCCGAAAGAGTGCAAGCACCACGTGATAAATAAGGGCCCGTCACGTGATAAATAAGGGCCACTTTTCCGCGGCGCCTGCAGGCGCCAACTACAAATTTGTATAGCGCCGTAAATATAGCTCTAAAATTTTTTTTTCTTCATTGTAAAATTGTTTTATGACATCCTTTTTCCATCTAAGCTGTTTAAAAAAAATGTTTTTTTCCTTTGCATGTGTCCTTTAAAAGAGACAGATGCTAGGAACAGGGGTGTATGTGGTTTGAGGTTGTTAGGTAGATTAAAGGGGTGATGCAACAATTTTTGTATGCTTAATAAATACCACTTAGAATTATTTCTTGACATTCATAACCTATAAAACAGGCGTCAGTTTTTTTCTCCGCGTAATGACAGTCGCACAAAAAGTTAGAGAAAAACGAGGAGCGTTCACCTCCTGGACTTGCACTGGGAACTAGCAGCCACTGGATCTGGAGCCGATTATATGCCACCAATATTTATCATAGCCATGAGCTGGTGTTTGCCAAAGCACAGGGCACACGATGAGCTCCACCGATTGCTAAGGTTCGGCTATTCCCGTCATCGCAGCGATTGGGCATGCGCTGCTACCCGAATCCATGTCGAGGCATCACGAGCTCAAATCGAATATACTCGTGCATTGCTTGTGTCCACTGTATGAACCGCATTTAAATACTGTTACCCCAGGGATCCCAGTATTGTTGCACAGAGTTGTCTGTGTCTCGTTTTGAGTAGGCACGGTTGTGTTCTTCTGTCTCTCTGAAGGTGGAGTATGTGATTGGCGAAGCGACGCGCCTGGAGAACTTGGCCCTGCTGTACGAGGGCTGGACGCCCTGGGTGTGAGGACCCACCCACCGCCCGCCCCCCCCTGGAGTGGGGGGCCAATCCTGGCGCAAGAAGCACAAAGGGACCGCCTCCTCCAACCCTAGGAAGGCTCGTCTCTCCTTCCATCCGCATACGCAGGCAGGCAGCGCGCCCCATCGAGGCAGCGACAGCAGAGTCTGCCCAGGCCCCGCCGGCACAGCCCGAGATCCCGGGGGAAGACAAGATGGCCACCGTCGCCGTCTCTTCCCACTAGGGGGCCAGCCGTTCTGAGGAAACGAAACAAGCGCGAATTGTCGCCTTTGCCCATCCTCTTTTTTTTTTTTTCACTCCTTTCTTTCATCTTTAATCTCTCCATTTTGGTTTCCATCTTTAAGCACTCCTTTTTTTTTTCTCGATGGGAAAGAGTTAAGGCTACAACAGTATACAGTACGATGGGCGTAGTACCGAGAAAATTTTGGAGATCTCTTTGGGGGAAAAAAAATACAGTTTCTGTCGTGTAATGGCGTGTGCTAGAATGAAGTTGTTATAAAGCGGTTGAGAAGAAGACTGTATGGTTGGTGCTAATCTTGGTTAAAATATTCTCTATATTTTTTTTTCCTGCACTAGACTGTTTGCCATCTTTCCTTTTCATCTTTTTTGCGGACGTACAAGAAATGTACCAATAAATGTTTGTGTGCCTAAGTTGTGTTTGCCTCCATTGTTTGTGTGTGTGGAATGTGTGACCTCGGTTCACGTGCATCGAAGATTTTGTCTACTTGGGGTCCTAACCTACACAGCGGGACCAAGGGACTGACAGAGTGGGGGTTAGGACCCTTGGTCTGTTTCCTTCCAAGTAGACAGTCTTAATACTCCTTGGTCCTTGTTTATTTGGCGCTTTTCTTTCAACTAAACCATTTTTTTAAGTTAAGTTTTTTTATTATTATTATTATTACAAGCTTGTCATACTACTACTAGGTGGAAAAACCTTAGTGTAAAAATGTTAGGATTTTCTTGATTTATTAATTTGTAATATGTGGATTTGCTACAAGATAAGTTAAAAAGACTAAAAAGGCGTGTCTGCGTTTCGACAGCAGTTGTGGACACCATCAGCGGTGGACACAGCGGAACGTAAAGTTCATAAATCTGTGTAGGTACGCAACACCAAACATTTTTCTTTGCCGACCGCCACCCTTGCGTTAAAACGGCCATGCGTTAGTATCACTGAAGCGCAATGACCTTGTTTACCCGTTTGGCCGCACTCAACGCATCGATTTTTTTGCTTAGCCCCCTTTTTTTTTCTTTTTTAACACCAAAATTTCCACACTTGGGAAGGCATATTTATTTGTGCGGAAGCTAGCGCCACTACGCGGGGGACGGCGCCCACCGTTTCCGACGGGGGCGCCACCACATCAACTTCCGCCTCACGTTCAAGGACCTCGCGAACAAGCCGCGGATTTCCCACCCCCCGTCCTCCCCAGTGTGCCCACATTGCGATGTGCGGTGGGGTGTTGTGACGCTGCATCGTCCGCCACCCTCACGTCTTTCTTTAACTTAAAAACCCTTATTTTAACGTTGTTTTCGTTGTTCTACTGGAACAGCCAGCCACCTAATCTTGTATGACTCGTTCACTAAGGAGTTCGTTTTACTGCTCACTTTTCTAACTCGTCTAAAACCAGCACCATGAACGTAGCAGCGATGCAGCGAACTGGCACTGAGACCTTCGGCACGTCCGGTAAGTAAGCCTATGATCCTGGTTTTGTTTCTCATTGTTTTATTTGATAGCAGTTGTCGCCCTCGTCAACGGCTGATCGCAATTCCGATTATTTGCATAGTGGGCGCCTTGGAAACGGGCAACGTTCAGCGCTCGTTTTTGAAACTCTTCCATCTCGAGCTGGCGTGACGAAATTTGTCGGCCCAAGCAGGAAAAACGCGAACGCCTCTGATGACAAACTCGATTTGGCAAATCATCGTTTGTGCAGGAAACGGGGGTGTATGTGTGTGCAGGAAGCCCCTAGGAAGTGGAGTTTCGATTACGATAGGTCTTGGCTGAGAATAGATCGTCGTTGTTCGGGTTAAGGTCGGTGCGAGTTTGTCCTCAAGAAGTTTTCGGTCGTTTCGAATATCACGCGGTCGCTGTGGTAAAAGCGTGTTGTTTTCGTTGGTGCGAGTTGTGACGTCAGAGCGAGCGAAGTTTTTGTTGTTGTTTTTTGCAGTTTAAAAAAAAAAAAAAAGGTGTAGTGGAAGGTGGAATCGCTTTGCGGGAAATACTGTCGTGGACGGGGAGCGCTGGCTTGCGCGATGTCGTGAATTCCGTCGCTGCATGGTTGAATGCTTGCGTCACTAAAGCACCTATTGCAAGGTCGAATGGTAATGGCTTGTTTTTGTACTGTGTGAGATTGCGCCCCCTTTTTTCGTGCGTGCTTCACGCCGTGAAGAATGCCCGTCTCCTAAGTATTTCTCAAAGGTTCTAACGAGCCGGCAGCGTTTGTTGTAATAAACTCTGCTTCGTGACTCAAACATCTGGTCAGAGCAATTCTCATTAAAAAGTACTTTATTCAAACGACATTTCGATTCAAACCCTGGCCGCATATCTTGATGATGGGGTGTTGGGTTCTGTGAATCACGTGACCTCGAACGACCAATCGGAGATGAGGTCTGAGATGACGTTACGGATGAGGGGGAAGGTGCTATCACCGTGTAATTGGTCGCATTGTTCCCCTTCGTTTTCCAGTCGGCCGAATTTGCGTAGGTTGAAGGTTACGAAACTTCCAGTTTGTTTGGCTGCCAAGAAATCGGCTGGCAGTTGCCAGGTGCTGTCAGAACTATTGGCAGCGTTTAGACAATATGACTGGCATCAAGCAGGTTGTCTCTGGATATAGAGTCCTGGCACGGAAGCTTTTTGCAAAGACGGTGACCAAGCCACATGACCCAGGAGTTGCTTTCGCTCCTTTTGTAAATGGGGTCAATTGGGCTTGACTCCCAACTTCATTGTCTCCTCGTGGGAGCTTGTAACGAATGGAGTCATCGTCGCACCACATTTGTCTCAGCATAAATGTGAGTTTTAATTGCTCGTACCAGTGTGCATACTGTCTCGTGGACACATTTATAAACATTGGCTGATGGTCATGTGCCTTGACAACAATGGCATGTTTTTTTTCTGGGAGAGTACTAAATGTGTATCTTTCATTTCAAGGCCTATAGGTGGAGATAAGTGCTTCCATTACTTGTGTGCTTTGTCCACTTGTCTTGTCAGATTGAGTGCAATGAGACTCCTGAACATATTTCCATTCAACAAACTGATCGGAAACTTTTTGTTGAATCCCAGGAAACGTTTTCATTGTTTTGCAAGTTGCCGTGAGCCATGATGCTGCTTGTAAACAGGAACCTTGCTTTTGTCTGGCCTGAGCAGCGTTCTCTTCCTCTTTGCTTGCATCCGTAGTAATACACACTTCTCTGCGACTCTTTCATATTACAGCAATATTGTTGGGAATTATAAACCTGGTTCCACTGGTCATATCCTCCGCAGGTTGCTTAATGTACTCTGCCATTGGAACATTCTATGCAATATGGTGGTTTGTGATTGCAGTGCTTAATTCTGTTGGGGTTACATAGATTTCAATGGTGCAAGCTGCCAGCTTCATACTATGCACACAGAACATAATTGTTAGTTTTGTGTTCAGTGTAATGGGGAGAAAGTTGGAAAATTGTTGTGCCAGTGTCACTTTTCAGACGGTCATATTTGATCATGCATTATTGTTTTATCTCCATAAACAAACAAGCACTGCCCTGATATTAGGGCAGTGCTTGAGCTTGAATTTTTACTGGAAACTTGTGCATTGCTTCAAAGAATGACTGGGATTTTAATACCTCGCTGAAATAACATCGGTTGCTAGGCGACCAGAAGTAATTTTGAAATGGTAAAATCTCTTCTAGGGATGCTTCGAGGCTGTCGCTGTGACTGGCCATATCTTCTCTTCTCTGGTAAAAGCTGTTGTGTCCGTGCCGCACCAAAAAAAAAAAAGGGGGGGGGGCTAGGCACAGTGTGCTGCAAAATGTGTGCTTGTACAGTCACCATTGCACTGTGTGTGGTTGTGCATCTTGTAATGGTTCCCGGTGGCTTAATTCCAACTCGTCTGGTGAACACTGGCAGAAGAATATTAACTATTTTTTGGTGTTTCTTTTTTTAATATTCCTGTACAAAGCTCTGGGTCACTGTTTAATGCTGTTTCCACTGGGAAATCACCTCTATGAGTGCATGCAATCTGAGAGCCTTGCAGGATTTATTTTTCACATTGCGGCACATTTTTTGTAGTGTACCTCCATTAGTGCCAAGTTTTGGCCACCTCCGAAATTCAGAAGAAAACTAGCTGTGTGTGAACACTGTTTCTACTTAGTTTGCGACCACAGTTGATTGATTAGTGATTAAAGTTTGGAGAGAGGTAAAATTACATCTATCACAACCACTAAAAAAATTGGCTGTTTTCTTTTTCTTTTTTTATTGCAGAAATAAACTATCCATTGCTGAACGCTCATTCTCCGTTTAAATTTAGCGCTGGAGGTCCGAAAAATATGCTAAAGTTTCAGCATCACAGCTATCTTATTCAAAAGTTATAAGCAATTTTCTGGAAACTCGGCAACTGGCTCCATAAAGCTTTTAGTATTCCAGAGCTCTTTCGGGTGCCATTTCACCATTGAAAATTTCATAAAATTGCTTATGACTTTTGAATATCATAACGGTTTGTGCTGAACCTTTGACATCTCGTTCGGACCTCTAGCACTACATTTGGGCGGAGAGTGAACATTCACCAATGCATAATTTATTTTTGCGGTGACAAAAATAAAAATAAATAATAATAATAATCTTCGGGGGAGGACACTATGTGCATAAAGTAATGGGGTTTTGAAAGTTACAATTAAAGAAAGAATAAACGCGTAGGACGAAGACGACACGACCACATCATCCTAGATGTTTCAGGCCCGTTCACACTGGCGCCATCTCTTGGGTAGCAGTGTAAACTTAGCGGTCCGGCATATTTTCCATTTCTCTAGCGCATTAACCTTTCTTTCTTGACTCTAAAAACTTTTGTCAACGTTATAAACGAGCCTTTCTTGTAGGTATTACGCACATTTGACCTCGGAAATACCGCAAAACCTTCGCTCTTGTGAAATGCAGTTCCAGGGTCACCGCATAGATGGTGCCAGTGTGTTCTCTCGTCCTAAGAAATTTTACGAGATTTTAACGAGTCTCGTCTCTCTCGGTCGTACTCGGTTGCAAGAGTGTGGACGAGCCTTTACTTCAATCTTGACCTAGGTGGCGCAAGTTGCTTACGATTTTCCTTTTGGATTTGCCAGTGTTTTATACCGACAATCTGCCACCTGGAACAAAGGTATCGTGTTTAGGCGTAGACATGCGTCCCTGGAGAGGTCGCAAGCCTTGGCAAAAGTTTTATCA
The DNA here is from genome assembly GCF_016920785.2 of Ixodes scapularis. Taxonomy (NCBI): domain Eukaryota; kingdom Metazoa; phylum Arthropoda; class Arachnida; order Ixodida; family Ixodidae; genus Ixodes; species Ixodes scapularis. Next base: position 120,332,015 of record NW_024609881.1, read on the forward strand.
TGCGATAAGATTACCGCGGTCATATGTTCCTGGGACCTTCACAAGGATAAGGACTTTGGCCTTGTTACAGCAGGTCTTTGTTGCTGCTGTGCTCATTTTGTGCAGGCTCAAAAAATTGCAAATCTAGTAGTGTGTAACTGGGCTTAGCTTTGGAAATTTCGATCTGTTGATATGCAGTGTAATTTTATCGCTCACAAACAACTCGGATTTTTCTTTTTTTTTTTATTTGAATTAGAGGGTTTAGCAAGACTGCAATGAAGTATAGTGTTAATCATGATCTTTAAACTCCGAGACTGGGGAGGAAACTTGGATATATATTAGAAGAGACAGGATAAAGGTTACAGACAAGCGTGTTGACACGCTTGTCTGTCACCTTCCTTCTGTCTCTTTTAATATACATTCAAGGTTCCTTCCCAGTCCCAGGGTTTAAAGATCATGATTAATGCGCACCAGCTCGCCTAAGTATTCTGTGGTTTTGCTGACAGTGATTTCAGAAAAAGCATCTGCTCGTTCGGGGAAGCAACGTAAGCGGTGAAATTTTGCGAGTCCATAAAACGTGATAAGGCGCCGATGTCGTGTTCGCGCTAACTGTTTCGTGCACTGCAAGTTTTTAATATACCTTTCGAAGTGTCCTGCAGACTTGTAGACGTTACTAAAAAAAAGTAAGGAATTGTATTTACAATTTACGATAAATGTAAGGGATCGCGTCGTCTGCTTGAGCCGGGCAGTCATTGCATACTCATGGATTCGCTCTTTAGCACTCAAAATCGTGCCGTTTTTCCTTTCTGGAAGTTTATTGTTGTTGGTTGTTTTTTAGCAACACAATGGGAGTCGCTTTTGTGTCTTAAGATTATTCTATTCGTCTGCGATAGCATGTAGAAGTCGGCGGTCTACGCGGAACAATGCGTTCCTGGGCAACCAGGGGAAAAAACGTTTTCCGATAAGATAATGACCATTTTTCTCGGGAAGTTCCGGGTATCTCGTGAATTCCGAGTAATCGGTCGAAGGCTCTGCGTCGCTGGGGAGATATGTAAGAAATGGCGAAAGTCGTTATCTCCTCCGGATCGATTTACAATTAGGCCTAATTAGGCCCTGAAGGCAAGTGGCGGTTTTTATAGCCTTCGCGCCGTGTCTGCCTTTCTTTAATTTTTTTTATGACAAAATGTGTTTGGATATTACGCTGAATCAAGCTTGGTAAGGAAAAAAATCCGTGTCGGATCATTATCAACGAACGTTCTGACGGGTTAGTTTATAGTGTACCAGAATAGCTCACTATAGTTACGCGGCTATTTTCGGAGCAAGCGCGCTATTTTTGTTTTTACTAAACACTGTTACTTGTATAGGTTAATAACCCTCTAACTAGGTAGCGCCTGCGATCGCCCAATTCAAAATGTTCATTTGTTTTTATCCGTTCTGAATTCGTCTGCTATTTGTTACTACGCTAAATAGTAACTGAATAAAGCTGGCATCGGCGTGCAATTCGTTCGCGGCTGGAAATTATTCATATTTCAGAAAATCTGATAGTTCGCAAAATAAAAATTATATATGAAAAAAACCGTACCTAAGTTGAAAGCTGGGCTAGTTGGCGTAGGGTTGCGAGTCCGCGACTGTTCCTTCCGTCTAGTCTTTGTCGTTCGGCACTGTTTTATCCACATTATGTATATATAAAAAAGCAGCTGCAACCGTTATAAACTCACGTTGGCTAAAAACAAAAATGCATAGTTGTATTTTTTAACGTGACCGGTTATTCAGCACTTTGAGCCGTGAGGTTATTAAAGGAGGGCATTTTTTTGTCCAACTCGCCATATTTGTGTGCAGTTCTATACTACCAGTTCCAATGTATGCATTTTATTTCTTTTTTATTGCGCGATTGCTTCGACCACGTGACTATATATTCGACCAATCGCGTGCGAGTTTGATAATGCGTGGTCGAGCTTGGTTCGCTCGAACCAGACGTGGACAGATTACTGAAATCCTTACTGCGTTTCACGAGGGACGCGCTACCTCGGCTTGAAATTAACGGGTTATTTTCTGGTTAGTCTGATTGTGGTCTTTTGTGAAGCAGTAGCCGCTTCCAATATCCGTGGTCTATTCTAACTCCTCGCTTTTTAACGCTTTCGTTCTGGGATAACTCATACTCACGTATCTTCTGCGCATCTTTTTATGGCCTATCTACTGTTCACTCGTCGCGCAAGTTGCAGGTGCGAGCTGGGGTGGGAATGAGATCGTGTACTTGTGCGCGTTCCCCTCCATTACTTGTTACTTTAAAAAAATAACGAAAGTATGTTACTCGTTCTTTCTAAAGTAGCTATACTCGTTTTCAACTCAAGAAAAAAAAAAGGTAGTTATGCGCATTGTTTATACGCAGGAAGAAGCGATGCTATTGCCGTTTGCGACGCGTGCGTCTTGATAAGATAACGAGCGTTTAATCTAAAATTCACCTACATGTATCATGAATGGGGAAATTAGTAATGCTTCGCGAAGGGCCAAACTTTTTTTTTTTTTTTTGCTCCAATCGGGTTTTTTTTTTTTTTTTTTAGATTTTTTTTAAAAAACGTCGTTCACAGTCTTGGTCGCTTACTCCCGCCGCTTTCGTGCGGTTTGCCTGGTCGCGCGACTGACCGAGCGACAGCGAAGCGGGTCGGCGTCGCTTGTCTCGTCTCTCGGCTAATCGCTTACATGCGGTTTATACTTAACAGTTATCTTGTTGTAAGGTTGTTTGCGATTTTAACTTTTAGTAGGAAAATGACCAGTCTTGGGTAAGTTACTTTTAAAAAGTAATTCGTTAGTTGCAGTTGCTTTCAGAAAAAAGTAGCGAAAGTTACCGTTACAGTTACCTCAACAAAAAAGTAACTCCTTACAGTTACTTTGAAAAAGTAACGACGTTACTTTTCAGTTACGTTTCTATAACACGAAAAATTTAGAAAAAACGAAAACGTCCATCATTAAGTTTTATTGCATAAAACTAAAAAATGTACGCTTTTTGCTTCATATTGTAACTCAGCAGAAGTTGCTTCTCGAAATTAGTGTCTGAAAAAGCTTCCCTTGTTTTTTTTGTTTTTTTTTTTTTTTTTGTGGCGAACACGTCCCTGCCCTTGCTGAACAGACCCCGCGCAAACAGCAGTAAATTTTGCCTCGACTGTTGACACCACGCCAGAGTAGTGGCGCAAATCAAAATACGAAGCATGCGCAGTGCAGATTAGTGGTGCTAATGAAAATACGAAACAATCTCAATGCCCTCGGCGTGTATTGTTATTTCACGGCTCAGAAAAAAGAACAGCGGCAACATTGATAGTGCTTCAAGATACTAAGATGTAAGTGTCCAGTCACAAAGTACAAGCGCGTGCGCAAAGATAACTAGATTTTTTTTTTCATCACATCTACACGTGACTATTTACTATATTCGGGTCGTGACTCGCGAGAAATGACGTATTTACAAGTTTGTGCAAGGCCAACTTGACACTCGAAACGTTGGAACAGGCAATTTGGAAAATGCTAGGAATAGCTAGATTGTACTCGTTCAATGATATATTATTCATTAAAAACTGGAAAGTAACGTCGTTACTTTTATCGTTACCTGAGAAAAAGTAGTAGAACTACAGTTACAAGTTAACAAAAAAGTAACGAAATTACAGTAACGCGTTACTATCCAAAACTGAAAATGACCCGTGTTCAATAGCAGGCGCCATTCTCACCGTGTATTCGTGGGCATCGCCGGCCGCCATTTTCCTATTCAAAATTTCCGAGAATCGCTTTACAAGATGCGACTTTCGCATCAAACAACGGCAGTTTCGAAACTTTAGAATTCGCTAACGATGAATTTGGGTGGAGACTGAGCGTTTGGCTATGCGCAACTTATTTTTGTTAAAACTGTTTTTGTGGATACGTTTTGGGAACACGTCAAGTTTTAGAAATTGGAAAGTTTAGCTACGAGCAAAAGAAATCGTATGTTATATGTATGAATATCAAGGGACTCTGTGCTAGGGACGTTGGGAGAAAAAAAAAAATTGCTGTGGCATTTTTTTGTTGTTTTTTAACGAATTTATCGTTTTTGCGCAAGCGCATGTTGTATAAAGTTGCAAAATCCAATCTTCTGTTCTAGCCGTAAAAGAATGCTAAAAAAGAGTCGTGGAAAACGATACAAAACTAACTTTTAAAATGATTTAGCTTTTTTTTTTTTTTTTTTTTTTTTTTGCGGTGTATGAGTAATGTTTCTGGTTTTATTTTAATTTTCAGGCTCTGCAGATCTTTTTTTTTCTCGTTTAATTGTGTTTAGGTACAAATCTATTGTGACCTTGAGTTGAGAACAGCTGTCGCACGGACACACGTAATGTCTTTGCGTTCATCCATCGATCCTTTTGTCTTGCGACATTGCCAAGTATCTTTGTTTTGCTTCGAAATCTAAGGTATTTGTCACGTAAGGGCGTGGTAGGTGAGGCATCGCAGACTGATTCATCAGTACAGACGGCTCAGGTAAAACTGCGCCCTCTTTTTGTGTTAAAAAAAAAAAAACGAGAGAAGAAAAAAAAAAAAAACGCGGCCTGAATCACCTGTGTGTGTATTTACCCACCTCCGTTTTTCCCCCTCTCTGATTCGATCGTTGTCGCCTCTATACACCCCCCGCTAGGGGTCATGCTCGCGCCATTTTTAGCGCGTTGATGCCCCTTCCATATAAATATATAGCTGGATATAAAACAGATAATGTCAAAACCTAAACAAAGAGCGTATGAAAAGGGGTCCCTTTCCCTTACCTCGGCTTTTTACATAATAGAACTTCCCTCCTTTCCTATCTGGATTCGGGTGGGGTGAGGGGGAGGGTCATTGAAAAGCAGACGGCAGGTAGGTAGAGGTGGTGGTAGGGGGTGATGGGAAGGGTGGGGGGTGATAAAAGATGGCGGCCCCCAGTCAGAAACCAAAATAAAAAAAAAAGAAGGGAAGAAGCAAAACAAGTGACCCAACAACAGAAGGGCGATTGTGCGAAGCGCGGTGGCAGATGTTGTTGGCCCGCTCACGGATTCGCATGGCAGTGTGTTTGCGATGCGACCGCTCGACGTTGATGCCTGTGAGTTGTCTTTGTTGTTCTGGCTCTCATTGTTTTTCTCGTTAACTGTCGGGAGTTCGACGGTTTTGACGTTTTTTCGGGACTAGTCTAAACAAAAAGTTGATCTTCTCAGTCTCAGCCAAATTTCAGGAATGCACTAGCAAATAAATCCCGAGCTGTTTTAATTCATCAGGTGCTTCGACAGAGACGGTTCTTGAAGCGTTTTCGCAGACGGAACTCCAAAGCGCATTAGCTGACGCGCGTTAGCGAGCGATATCTGATGAGCGGTAGCAGACAATGTCTGCTAGTTAGCAGGTCGTCAGGAGAGTGGTGACGCGCGTTAGTACCTTCATACGCGCGTTAGCAGACGAAGTCTGATGGTTGTTAGCAGGCGGTACTTTCACGCGCGTTAGCAGACGATTTCTGAAGAGCTTTAGCAGGCGATGTCTGGTGAGCGTTAGCAGACGAAGTCTGATGGTTGTTAGCGGGTCAAGGCGGTATTTTGACGCGCGTTAGCAGACGATTTCTGTAGAGAACTAGCAGACGATGTCTCATCGTTGTTGGCAGGTCAAGGCGATGCTGTGACACGCGTTAGCAAACGAAGTCTGATGCGCGTTACCGGTGTACTTCCTGTATGTGTAAAGATAGGTGGCTCTCATACATATCGCATGAAGCTTGTGCTCGGGTACAGGAAGTGTACGTAGAACTCGAACGCGTTTATAAGCGATCTTAAAATAGATTTTGGTATGATCTGCGACGCACTTGTGGGAAATACATATAACTTGTTGCAGCTGTGGATGAGTCCTTCATGTGTGCTGTAATAACGTCCATGTTTTTCTTTCGTCATCTGTTTTTTTTTGTTTTTTTCTTGCATTTATTTTATTCGTCATTTTAGCTTTTTTTATTTTGTTTTGCTTTCACGTTTACATTTTCGTTATATACTATATTTTATTTACTCCTCCTCCCCAATGTAATATCCTCCATTTTAGTTAGATGAATAAATTAATATCTTGATTTTCGGATCAATATTTAGTGTAATCCTAACAGATTTGTTAAACGAATTGGTTTGTGGGATTCGAAGCTATCAGCCATGCTTGTTTCTTTTGCGCGTATGTGAATACAATTTGTCATTATCCTGGCTGGATTGCAGCTGTTACCGCATTCTTTAAACGGACCTGGATCCGTGGACTGACGCAGGTGGTTTTGGCTGACGATTTTGTAGTGGCGTGACGTAGCGTGACTTCTGGCGATATCAAACGGCGTGCGGGCAGGGCTTCGGAGAAGCTTTTTTTTATCATTCCTTTCTTTTTTCAAGACGTGTATTGAGGCGTTTCAGAAGACCGAAAGGAATTGGTTGAAGCCCTAGCGGGTCGCGAGCTGCTTAGAGCTGTCTCTCGTTGCCATGGTAGCGCGTCTGCTCAGGGGGCCGATTTCGGTGAGTCAGGCCTTCTGTCGTTCGGAATTATTGGCGGTTGGGGTTGCGTGACCTATCTTGTAACCAAGAAGAAAAAAAGAACTATAATCGTTAAACCTTCCTTTTATTTTTTTTAGTTTGGCAATTTGAACCTTTGATAGAACTGGTTAGGTACCGGTTTTTGTAGACTGATTGCCGGACAACGTTTAGCCAACAGTATCCAGTCCATCAGAACGACCCAAAAGGAACAGCGTAAATCCTCTGCCAACGCATACGCATGACTTGGCTAATGTTTCGTCGTCATTGTTGAGACGAGTTTGAACTCTGCGGGGAGACACTTCAGAAATTGTTTCAGCGAGGTAAGGCAAACAGTTCTAGGAATGTTTTGTAATTAAACTTGCCAGAACAATCTCCCCTTGCCCTGGTGTAATACAGGGAGAAGGCTTTTGCGGTAAATTTCATTCGCCGAATACCACGCGTCTCGTGTGATATTTAGATACACGTTTCCTTAAAAATGTTGGTACATTCTTGACACTAACGCAAAGCTCAAGCAAACGGGGAAAAGGGCGGCAGTTCAATGAAGGACGGAAGGATTTCGCGTGCTCCGGGCTTTTCCTGTCTGAATTCCTAAAGCAGACACGAAACCGAGCGCGGCATTTCACTTACTGGAGTTCTGGGAATCCCATGGAGCAGCCATGCGCAGCGACCCCGATTCTACATTTCAGACTCTTCCGAAGCAAAACAAAGTCTGCCGCACCTAAGAGACGTCATTCACAAGCCCCCCCCCCCCCCCCCCCCCTTTTTTTTCTTTTTTTTTTTTTTTTTTAGACGTTTGGTCGTGGAAAATAAGTCTGAATTCCTTGGATTTGTGCCAACAAGTTCAACGGGAGAAGCCTAACTGGGAAGGATTTTGGCCTAAATCTTCTTAAGTCCGGGGAATTTGAGAATAGGGGGCAAGTCGGTGTCCTCATTACTTGCAGTGGTTGTAATTTCTCCCCTCCGAGCTTCTCGGGGAATCGCAATAAAAGTCGAAGGAAAACCCTTCATCGAATTTGGGCATCATTGGCGAAAATTAATTTGAGACGAAACGGTCACGCTTTTGTTTCCCAACAAGCCCTCACGAGGTGTGGACAAAGGCGCAGTTTCCGCACGAGGTGTGGGCACTGCGCCTGCGCAAAAACCAGATTCGCGTCAAGTGGACCGTCTGCGCATGCGCCCTGCCAATAGCAGCGCCACCGCACCGGCGTGCTGGTGTATACATGCGAGTACGGGTATCGGTAACATTTCGGTATGCTGGTAACGTTTTGATGTGTGCGAATCGTGGGTCATAGAGGCTGACTAACGTGGAAGTTTGGGCTAGTTGGTATTTCATGATTAAAAATTAAAACAGCGCAAGGACACGGACAAGAACAAGAAGGTAGACGAGCAAGTAAAGCAGTAAAGTTTGTAAACCGGGTGGCACTTTGCAAGCGGCCATTACGAATTCTTCCGAGGCGAGATGCCCGGTAAGAAAGGAAGTCACGTATGGGCGCCGAGGGCTGGTTACGCTGGGGTCGAATCCGCCGAAATCGGCGGAGCGACTTTTCTCGGATCCGGATCGAGATCTGGAGTGGGAGCTGATCCAAACCGACGAGTGGAACACGTCCGTCTCGATCGCCCAGTGAAATAGAAGCGCTCCAAAACGACCAGTGGAATTCGCCATTAAACGGAAACGCCAATAATGTCGGTGGATGCCACAAAGTCTATGGAGTACCAATGGTACCATTTTCAAAAGTCCACCAAGCAACATTGGCGGTCGCCATTGTTTGGACACGAGGCGCGTGATTGGATCCGAATCCTCGCCGAAAGCTGACGTCACACTCGTATCCAATACATATTAGAGCACGTGATCAAGCAATGGCGGGCAGGCAATTGGCGCGAACTTTTGAAAAGGGCCTCTATGACTAAAAATTAAAACAGCGCAAGGACACGGACAAGAACAAGAAGGTAGACGAACAAGGCGCTGTGTTTCTGCTTGATGGCAGTTCGTCGTCCAGTTGCCCGAGCAGCTCCTCCAGCAGCAGCGGCTCGAGTAGCGGCGACGACGAGCATCGCTTGTATCTCCCGCATGAATTCGACTGCCTTTTCGGACCTCAGCAGAAGAGGCCGAAAATCGAGACGTATACTTGGACACGGTTCACGAGTGTTCCGTTGAAGAGGCAATTGGGCTACGCTGATACACATCGCTTACCGACACGCATCTTTCACGTTAATAACTTCGCTCGTGCGTTGAACACCGCCGCGATGGCGAAAACATGTGCTTTGAAATCCGGGACCGCGGGAAGAGGATTCTCGGGAAGTTGACTGACGGGAAGGCATCCGCCGATCCCCGGAGGTCCGGGGGATCTGGTGTACTAATCCCGGCGCGCTCCAAAGCAACCAGAACTCTGTCTTCCGCAATGACCCATGATTACTGTCTTTTATTGGTGATTAGGCTGGTTAGGCAGTTTTTGGTGGGGGACAGCATTGTTATGGTTAGACCCTCCTGGCGGGTTGCCCGAAGCGCAGACTAGCCACTTCCGACTTGGTTGGACGTGACTCTGGAGCGACGCAGCAAATGTGCCCTTCCCTTCGCCTTCATACAATGCGTTCCGGTGGAGGCAGGGCAATGAACTAGCAGCGGTCGCAATTTGTTTGTCATGGCCGCCCGTCGCTTTGTTGCTTGTTTACACGCTTGCCTGCTTCGCCAGTTCGTAGGACATCCGGTCCCTGCGTAAATTTATGCGCCCCCCCCTTCCCTCCGTCCTCAGCTCTACGGGGGTCTTCCTTCATTTTCGTATTTATTTATTTTTTTCGCTTCGTTGCACAGTGTGATCATGACGGCGGGGTCATCATTAATTTGCGAGCGAGATATGATTTTTTTTAACGAATTTATACTCGTCTGACGCAGACGACTAATTAGGCTTAGAAAATTGAATATATACACAAGACAAGAGGCATAACCCTTATAAAAGTGATAAATTAGTTTCAATTGAGTTTCTAATGTATTCTGATAGAATACATAGTAACTCAATAGAAACTCATTGATAATATTTGTAAGGGAAGCGTGTACTAACTTGCAGGCTCTTTTTTTTTTTCGACGCGGAGCTTATTGGGTTAATAGATATAATTGGGGTTTCTATCGCCCCTGTTTGCGCGTAAAGCTACTAGCTCTTTGAGGGATGTACAGGGTGTCACAAAAGAAAATTTACACGGTCTTTTTTACCGCAAAAATAAACTAGGCATCGCCGAACGCTCATTCTCCGCCCAAATGTAGAGCTGGAGGTCACAACCAGATGCCAAAGTTTCAACCCGATCCGATAACTTAATCAAAAGCTATAAATGATTTTCTGAAAATTTCAATGGGAAAATGGCGGCCGACGGAGTTTTCAAACACATGGGGCTCTATGGCACCAGAAACCGAAAACGAGCGAAAATGGGGTCTATTTTCCCATTGAAATTTTCAGAAAATCACTTATAACTTTTGATTAAGTTATCGGATCGGGCTGAAACTTCGGCATCTGGTTGTGACCTCTAGCTCTACCTTTGGGCGGAAAATGAGCGTTCGGCGATGCCTAGTTTATTTTTGCGGTAAAAAAGACCGTGTAAATTTTCATTTGTGACACCCTATACTATGCGGTTCTTTTCCCGTGTCTGTCTAGAGTTCGCAGTCATTGCTCGATCGCGTTTAGTGGCCAAGTTATAAATTTAAAAACAAAACCGGTTGAGTGGTGGCGTCCGCGCGGCAGTTTTATTGGTTTCGGTTTTGTTTTTTCGCGCGTGGGAAAGTCCGAAACTCCGGCTTCGCTTGCGGTAGACGGCCGCCGACAAAACATGGCTGCCGGCGGCGCCGGCGGCGTCTGCTTTTGAGACGATTGCAGACGACTTTCTTAATGCTTTCGCAATCTCTTATTGAGTTCGATCTTTTTTTTTTTTTTTTCTTTCTATCGTTATCTTTCGCCTTGTTTCGTAGCGTGAGAACGGATAATATCGACGGTTGTGTAGCTGGTGGGCATTTCGTTGAACCCTTCGACTGACGTGTTATATGCATCTTAAAAAAAAAAGAAGAAAAAAAAAGTTCTGAGGGTTTTATGACACCCGTTCGATGTTCATCTTTTTTTGTGCGTTCTATTAATTTTTCTGCGGACGTGAAACGGTTGCGGTTTGCAGATCACGTCGTCTGTAAAACAGCCCCACTTCAAATCGAAGGGGACACTTTTTGTGTGTCGGCGACCCCGAAGTGTGCCCCCCATCCGTAACGCTGTTTTGCAAGGGGTGCGGGGAGCATACAAGGAAACACCTGGTGGGACTTTTATTTTTAGTCATTTTGTGGCGTCAACTGTGCGCACACACCGGAAGTTCAGGTGTGAGGAGGAAAAAAAGAGACGTTGCTGCTGTCGGCTGGAGGGACGCGAATCAATTCAACAACAAAAATGGCGGCCGCCATTTTAAAGCGTGTCGACGTCTCGTTTCTGTTTTTCTCTTTCCACCTGTCCTTTCGGAGTTTTATTTCGTTTTCAAGATATTTTCTTTCCTTTTTCTTTTTCTTTGGGTGGGGGAAGCGGTGTTGCTTGGTATTCACGGAAGCTCCCAGGCGCGGAAGTTCAGAACTGATAAGCCGGTGGAAAACGCTAGCAGACGGCGAATGTGCAGCCGCCATTTTGGTGGCTAGGAAGCAGGACGCGAAAAAAAGAAAACGGTCAAACGGTGTGCCAACAATAACAGAAAAAGGGGGAAGGGGAGTGGTGTGATAGAGCAAACTAACAATGATGGGATGCAGGTGAGCTTTTCTTCCTTTTTGTGTAGAGTGGAATAAAGTCTGCTGGCATCTGCGCAAGGTGAATAGACCCATTTCTCAAGGGCACCGCCATCTTGAAATACTGTCACTTCCAGTATGGACGAAAATATTGTTATGCCGTTGCCACGCCAATAGAATACATGTGGGATATAATTGTGACCGTCATTTATTCTCGTTTTGTCTCCCCTTTAGTTTAATTTTTTTTTTTAATATTTGCAGGTTAAATTGTTTTATTTTTTGTCACCCATACGGGATAAGTGACAAAAAATACTTTTATTTAAATTTAGGAACGTTTTTTTCCCCTTTTTCAGCTTTGTTCTGAATTATATTTAATTCTATTTCAGGTCTGCACTATTTTTAGTGGTTTTGTTACTGCCGAATTGAAATTGAACAAAAATGCAGTTTGCTTTTAATTTTCTTTGTCAGTTGGACATGTCTAACATGTTTCCTGCTACTTCTCATGTCTCTGTTTGCACATTGGAATTCTTTTATTTTGAATATGCTAGTCTTTTGCAGGCTTAGGAATAGCAGGACAACTTTTTCCCATAAAGCCCTCCACTCTTTCCAGTTTAGCTGAGTGAATGGTGCAGACGAGGAAATCACTAATCATGACCAGCAGAGCTTTGTGGGAGGGGCATGACCTGCTATTCTAAACCTGCAACAGGCTATAGTCAGTATATGTTTTGGAGAATATTGGCGTCTTTGCGTGATTGGGTGTGGCTCCAAAGAAATGATGAATTACAGTTGGAAACGTCATGCGAAGTAGCGCATTGCAGTTGGTGCCAAAAGGTTTGGAGTCACCAATTGATTTGCCTTGGAGCCTGAACTGGGGGTACTTCCAGTTTTACCGAGATCTGTGCTATCCAGAGTTCACATCCTCTCCTGTTTAGTTCCAAGATGATTCTGCCTGGTCGTTCCTCTTCCGACGAGCAATTTTCTTTGCTGTGCCGTGCAGACCTGACCCATGAGGAGCAGCAGCTGCTGGCAGAGATCCGCCAGCGCAAGACGGAGCTGCTCCGGGAGATCCAACAGCTCAAGGACGAGATCGAGGAGGTGACGGCCGAGATGGAGCGCCTCGAAGCGCAGGAGGACGGCGGCTCTCGGACTTCCACCAAAGCCAAGCAGCTGTCCATCGGCAAGAAGAAGTTCAACATGGACCCCAAGAAAGGCATTGAGTACCTTGTGGAACACGGACTACTCCGCCCAGACGCGGCGCACGAGGTGGCCCAGTTCCTTTATAAGGGGCAGGGCCTCAACAAGACCGCCATCGGAGATTACCTCGGCGAACGCAACGACTTCAACATGCGGGTCCTCGATGCCTTTGTGGAGCTGCACGACTTCACGGACCTCATCTTGGTCCAGGCACTGCGACAGTTCCTCTGGAGCTTCAGGCTTCCCGGCGAGGCGCAGAAGATTGACCGCATGATGGAGAAGTTTGCCCAGCGCTACTGCCAGCTGAACCCGGGCGTCTTCAGCAACACGGACACGTGCTACGTGCTGTCGTTTGCAGTGATCATGCTGAACACGTCGCTGCACAACCCGAGCGTGCGCGACAAGCCGTCGGTGGAGCAGTTTGTGTCGATGAACAGGGGCATCAACAACGGCGGGGACTTGCCGCGGGAGTTGCTGGCTTCGCTGTACGACAGCATCCGTCAGGAGCCCTTTAAGATACCGGAGGACGACGGGAATGATCTAATGCACACATTCTTTAATCCAGACCGGGAAGGATGGCTCTGGAAGCAAGGTGGGTTCTGGATCTTGCTTAGAATTGGCAGAAATATGCTTGGCTGCATGCTCGGCTCTTGTCAGCTAGCTTTTGCTCTGGATAGAAACTTACTTCTGCTTTGAAATAATTGTGGAAGAAACTGGTTTTAGTGCTTGTTTTATGAAAACATCACCAACAAATTGCTTTTTTTTTTTTTTTTTTTTTTTTTTTTGTAGTTTGATTTTAGTTTTGAGTATTTAAGTAGATAGCTTTGCAAGTACCTAGGTCTCTAGGACTCAGCAGCTAGAAATGTTTGCAGGTGACCTAAGAGCAGACTCTGTGCTGAAATCAACAGCCAGATGTGTTGAAGATGGGAAGCATGCTTTTTGGATACACAAATAAAACTTTATTTTTGCTTTTTGATCAATCTGACATCCCATAAACATAGTGATTAAACCAATAGAATTAACTGGCCTGGTGATGAAGTTCACTTTAAAATGGAACGTGAACACATACATACAGAACATTGGTCAGGGAATAGACCCTTTCCGAAATTCGGTGCCATCTGGTGGCTGAAATGGCGGTTTAACTTTTGCCATACGAATGGCGGCAATGAACCCATAGCCTGCAGTATTTTATCGGGCACCGTCACTTTTGCATGCCAACGGCAGACGAGAATAAACTTTTCGCTATCCAGGTTTTTCTAGATCATCTCTTCCAGCGTCGATTCCCACAACGATGCAACCAGTCAGAACGAAGCGCCAACCCAGACAGACGCATTGATATATTGCATTGACGCATTATATAGGCCAAGGGGTGTCGAAGTCGATTTCGTGCCACTAACAGGTTCACTGGGCTCGAATTTGTGAAATGAACACTTACGCAGCGCTTGTATTCAATTCCGGTTTCGCAACGTGCTAACGTCTAGAATGTATAGGCCTCGAATCCACAGCTTAGGAGTATCTTCAACATGTTCCCTCATCAGTAAATAGAAAGCCGCCATTCGTATGGCACAATGCAGTTTTTCAGATGATGATGATAGTGATCAAAGTGGCCAGACTGAATTTCGGAAAGGGTCTATTGCCCTATCAGTTATTTATAGTACTGTGTTCTTCAAATAAAAAAAATAACTGATTATTCTCGTGACTGCTTAGCATTATTTTTTTACATGCCCCCCTTGATGCCGTGAATATGTATTCCCACTTCATTTCAACCACCTCGTGTTGCTCTTTAGAAGTTCTATGCCACTCTTTTTGTTTCTGTCCGATAATAGGAAGCTTGCCTGGGAACTTCTAAACTTGCCCGGATGATGCGGAAATGCAATTTTCATAGTTCCTTCGCTTTTGCATGGCTTAGCTAGGTGTCTTTATTTTTCCGTAGTCATTCGAAGAATTGAGACGTTTTTTTGCGTCTCGTTCTTTCCCCCCCCCCCCCCCCCCCCCCTTTTTTCTGCCCCTTCCCCTCGCATCTCAGGGAGCTCCAAGATGAGTAAGTGGACGCTTCGTGCTAAGTGCAAGTTCGTTGGCGGTCGGAATGGAACGCGCTTTTATAGTGGACAGCCTGTAAAACATCTCACCTTATTTCCCCTTGCCTTGTCATCGTGCAGGTGGGCGCTACAAGAGCTGGAAGCGGCGGTGGTTCATCCTCAACGACAACTGCCTTTACTACTTTGAGTATACCACGGTGAGAACATGCTTACTTGGGATTGTCCGTCAAGGTCGGCGCATTTAGGTTATGGGGGCATGCGAGAAAAACTTGTGGCTGTGCATGCTGGATATCTTATGTTAGTGGCTAAACATTTTGATTGAATTCTGATATGCCACTGTTACCTGGAATGAATCCATATTAGTCTTTTCTTCAATCAACTGCACATGCCTGTCACATAGGTGGCAAGGCTACCTTGCAAGTGATCCATGATAGGATATATGCTCAGAGTCAGCTTTCATTCCAAACTCTAGCTCGACCAGTCTGTTCTCACACGTGGCTCTAAGCCCCTTGATGTGAACTCTCTCAGTTTAGTGCTTCATGCTGTACTTTTGCTTGTCAAAGAGTGACATATTGATAAAGAACTTGGCACGCATAAATGATGGCACCTAATAAAATACTTCAATACCGCCATCAATGTGGCAGAGGTTACACTACTGTTTGAGCAACTAGGCAGCACTGGGTGAGTTTAGAAAAGTCTCTGGTAAAGATTAACTGATGAAATTACAAACACTGGCCATTCCCCGTTTCACTTTACGATAGACCACAGCAGAAGCACGAGCCATCGGAGCCAATTGAATGCCGCACAATTTTCTTACAACTTTCGATGGGTTGGCTGGGATCGCTTGTAGCAAGCATACGGTAACCTGAAATGAAGTATAGGTGGCGCAAGCTGCCAACTGATTAGAAGGTTTCAGTCATGCATTTATCTATCCATTTGGTCTATGACTATAGACAGGGTGGTAAAGATGGGAGCAGAATACTGCAAATAGTAAGCACTGACATCAGTGGTCCGGAGAGAAAGAATGGGAAAGAGTGACAGAAAAGCGGAGGAAGGAGGCAGACGAGAGGTTTGGCGTGCTCGTTCGGCCATGACTGGATGAGGTTGTTCCAGTGCTCAACCTTATTTATTTTTATACTATGAGAAAGGCCAGTGTTTTTTTGCGAAGTAAGGGTAAAAGAAACTAGATTAAGACCTTGCAAGTTGTGCTTTCCTGCTTCTTTGTATCTATCAAAAGCGTCGCCAGCAATGTGAGCAATATGGTTCCATTGGGACCACCGACATCCATGTCTATAGCCCGCCATTCTGAAGCAGCCAAAATGCGCGAGACCTTTCCCTCAAGATTATTATAGCAACCCTACGATTGTAGATGTTGCTTTTAATCAAAGCAGCGACTTTTCTTCCGCATTATTTTCTCTGAGAAAATTTTGGGCGTCTTGTGAAAATTTTGGCGAGCGCTTGGCGACATGTGCGCGGTCTTCCCCTTGTGACAGGACAAGGAGCCCCGGGGCATCATCCCGCTGGAGAATGTGCAGGTGAAGGAGGTGCAGGACCGTCACAAGCCCAACTGCTTCGAGCTGTTCTCGGTGGCCAATGAGCTCATCAAGGCCTGCAAGACCGACTCTGAGGGCAAGGTGGTCGAGGGCAAGCACACTGTCTACCGGATGTCCGCAGCCAGCCCCGAGGAGAAGGACCACTGGATACACTGCCTCAGGTCAGAGCCCGTCCCAACATGCAAACAAATGTTCCTTTTTTTTCTTTTTTTTTTTGGGGGGGGGATACATTTGGACGGGAGGCAAGAGCAAGTCTGCAGTCTGCCACCTTACAAAATTCTTGGCAGGTCAGCCACTTAACAATCAAGCAAGATGAAAAAAGAAAAAAAAAAAAAAGCTTTGGTTTAGGTTTACACATATTTTACGCTGTTACTATTTTTTACTCAGACATCACTTACCACCAGGAATTTTCTAATACTTTTCTTGAAATTGTGAAATAAATGTTGGAAGTTTATTAGTTCTTCAATTTTATTTAACGAATTAGGTACCTGGTAAGTAATTTGTTGCTTTCCATAACTTATTCTAACTTTAGGGGCTTTCCAAAGACTTCCTCATTACATGCTCTGCACTACAACCTTCTGGAGTGAGGAATATTTTTTTTTGTGTGTATTAGCTGAAGCAGTTTAAAGTCACATATTTTGTTGGCTTTTAATATAATAGATTTTTTAAACAATTCACTCGTGCACATGAGACGGCAAAAACAAATTTCGGATTAAAAAACATTTTCTTAGTGTCCGCTTCTAGTGCATAAAATACATGTGAGCAATTCTCAGACATAAAGCGCCTTGACAAGTGCTTGCTTTATGAGCTAAAGAATAAGCTCGTAGTGTACAACAATTATCGTTAACATACCCTGTGATTCACAAAATCCGTTGCAGCTCGCTATAATGGAGCAATCTTCAAAAAAAAAAAAAGTATCCTTCTGTGGTTTGCACTTGTGGATAGTCGGCATTGCATAAAATTTCACCTTTCATATTCATATTGTCTGTGGACTAGAGTCTGGCAAATATGGTACTTAGAGTAGCATAATATTAAAAAGTGGAAGCTGAGGGTGGGTTTTGCATCGGGAGACCTAGGTCACCATCACAAGCGGTGCTTTGCTTTTTATGTCCGCTTGTTACCGTCTGTTTTTCAGCTTTTCTACTAGTTTTGCCTCAAAATACAGCTTTTGGGTCCCTTTATTTTTTTTTTTATATAACATAAGGTATGCAGATAGGGATTTAATTAAAAAGGGGGGATGTGCAACCAAGCCCTAATTAAAAAGGGGCCCGATACCTCGAGGCCTAGTTGGCCTTTTCTTCAGAGGTGACTGGGGCGATATTTTTGTTTTTGTCTTTTTGATGGCAAAACTTTTGTTAAAAAGTGGTGCTTCCCGACGGCCATTGCCATAGTCAAAGAAGAGGGAGGATTGACTTTGGCACATCAAGTTCCTGAATAGGGCTTAGTTAGACATCCCCACTTCTTAATTTAGTTTTCCCCAACCAGACAGATCTCTGCCAAACGCTTAAGTTTGAGATTGGAATCAGAATTAACGCCAGTTGCTCCCCTTCCGTTGTGAAACAAAAAGCCGAATGCACTCCTGCATTTGGCTTCTGTTTTCCCAACAAAACTACAAATCGGTTAATGCAATTTGGTTCTCATATTGTTTGCAGACCTCTGGTTCTTCTCATGGGACCAATAGTATCTTGAAATGCATCAATGTGGCTTGTATGGCTTCTAAGCTAAAGAGTGTGGGCCTCTTCTACTCTACTATACCACTGCTTATCCTACTAAAGTTGGGTGCATTCTAAGAACTACTCACACACAGCTGGTGCAAAACCAGTTTCCTAAATCGTAAAGTTGTCCAAAGCACAACTGCTGCGCTGGTGTGGTTAAGCTAAAAGAGGTGGCTTTTTGGAAGTGTCACTGATGGTTGTGGTCTTTTCTGCTCTGCAGGCAAAGCATCAGCCACAATCCCTTCTACGACATGCTGTCTGCCCGTAAAAAGAAGGCCCAGTATTATAACCTCAAGTGACGCAGACAGTCCATCCTTTCTTCCGTCGAGCCATTCTAGTCACGGCTGTGTACATACCGCAATAAACTGCCCGTTGCAGGGCAAAGATTCCTTTTTTCTTTACCTTTGAGCGTCCTTTCTTTTTGGAGGGGATGCAGGTTTTAGTTCTTTGTCTGCCACAGCAGACGAGGATTCCTGCCCTAAGGATTCCTCATCAAGCAATTCTGAAATGTGGTTCCACAATAGATTGTGTACACTTGTCTATAACGCGCGAGCGTGCGGCTTTCTCCGGGGAGCGCTCGACTGGTGGCATTCGCGGAAACTAAGCTAGTCACGTGGCGCAACATGGAACGGCCCGCTCGAGGGGTGTCGTCCTGCCCACTCTATCAGCTTGATAAGCGATAAAAGTAAACTGCTTTATGACATAGTTTTGTTTTTTGATGACAACATCGTTGATACGCCTTCATGCTTTAGTGTGTTTATTGTTCGAGCAATGATGTTTGTAAAAAGCGTGCGGGCAGCCTTCCGCGTTCGCCGCCAGCTGATAGAGTGGGCAGGACACCCCTCGAGCGGGCCGTTCCATGTTGCGCCACGTGACTAGCTCAGTTTCCGGGAATGCCACCAGTGTAGCGCTCCCCGGAGAAAGCCGCACTGGCCGCACGCTCGCGCGTTATAGACAAGTGTGATTAGCACTGTACAACAGCTGGATAGGTTCAAGGAAAGACTAGTGCTGTGCGATGTCTTGTGCTGTAGATCTCTGCCTGTTCCTTGTGAGTTCAAACTTTTTACTCTGTTCTCCCTCTGTTTTAAAGGTGTTTGCTGCCAAGAGGTAAGTTTGAACTGCTCATGTTTGAACAAAAATGCAGAACTCCCAACAGCTAGCCTGGCAATTTGGGGTCTTCCTGTTTCATATTTTTTCAGTTTATTTGGGTCAATTGCGTGCACATTTAAATTGTTTTCTAAAAAAATCTTAAGGACAATGCAAATTTTGCTCTGGCAATCTGTTCATTGAATGACGTTGCATCGACGAATCATTTCATCAACAGCTCGGACGAGCTTTTTCTGTATGAGCAGCCTCAGACTGTCGCTGCAAAGCGTCATGTGCTAAGTGTGTAGGGAAGGTGGGTTCGATGGGTTAATATTTTTGCAATGAGCAGCAGCAGACTGGTGGGCCGATTAAGTTAACATGCGCCCCGATGATACACGCGCGACGAGATGTTCCTACAGCGTGCAATTCGCGTACAGAGTCGAAACAATGGTGTCGACGAAACACGTTTCCACAAAATATGATACTGACCTCTAATTTACCTTAATCCTTGATCAAATTATTTCTTGCTGCTTGTGGAAACCATGGCGGCAACTCCAACAAACTGAGTCGTAGACTGGCACGAAAATGGAGTAATGGTTTAACCTACACTCGGGAACAACCCTCGTGTTATGGGAGCCGATATCGCGCGCGCAGATCGCGGGCAAAAATGCGGGAACCAGTGATTTCCCTACACCTCCCCTATGGGGATGTACCCTCCCTCCCCCTTGTTTTTTCTAGGGCACCCCCTTAATTCACGACTGGCGGGAACCCGCTATGAACTCGCTTGTCAGACGTCCGACATCGCGTGATGTTCGACAGGAATCGCGGTGTGGGGGATGTTTCGTAACTTTTTATGTTGCAGATATTTAGCCAGAATATCGGGATGGGCGATCTCTCAGGGGAGGGGGGAAGGGGGCGGTGGCGTGTTCTGTCAGAATATTACGGTGGTCAAATTTATTGATTTAGGATGCCATTAAAATTTGGTTGAATAGCCTATGGAACAACCTGCCATTTACAAACAAGCTTGTGTTTCAGGTGGACACTGCATGCGCAGAAATCCGATCCGGGAAAAGTAAAGTCTTTGCGCATGCACAGTGCCATGATGTCGGACAGTTAACATTTAGTGCATCATTTGACACGGCTGGGTATTTGCTGAATTGGTTGTATCCCAGAATAGCTTCGATCAGAGCACAGCCTTGGAGCAGGGCATGCCCCTCAATGAAGACGACAAAATCGCGCGCTTTTTTAATTGCACCAAGGAGGCCCAGCCAAAGGCCGACGAGACAAAATGACCACGCATTAGAGTTCTAGCGAGTCGTTTCGACGCGAACAGTTTGCGAACGCCACGGCGCATGCGCGGTTCTGGGGGTCGGGCTTTCTCTCGTAACCGCAGGGTCCCAAATCAGCTCTCGGTTGCCAAAAAATATAAAGATTTTTTTTATTATTGTCTAATATAATTTTATTTTTTAACGCCAGGATTGATTGAGTTTGCAGTTACGAGGGGAAGCGACCTTACAGAGCAGTTTTGAGAATGTATGGAAACTAGCACCGTGTGGAAGTGTACGGAAAAGGATATCAAATCCACTTACTCTTGTTTGGACATGGCAGTTAGCACTATTAATCTTTTTATTGGCAGACCTCTTTGTAACTACTATTATAAACAACTTAATTTTCACGTATTTTGTGACAATACTGTGAAATATAGATCCCACAGATATTACACCCTATGGTAACAAATACATAGCAAACCAATCCCAATCGCTATATTTAGTGCCCGCGAAATGTTCCCGAAACTTAAGACTTTGTGAAATATCGAGAACGCAAAAATACAGTTATTTACTGTATCTGACAAACCCATCTGCGGCAGCGAGCCCAAGGGGCATCACCAGTTCTTAAAAAGAAATAACTCCAGAGCAGAAAAGGGCATCTTTATTTTTACTGACATCACTGTCTTGTCACATTTTTGAGGAAAAAGCTCCCAAAAAATTTCTCTCAAATAAATATATGTCTGTTTGCTGCAAACCAGCAGAAAGAAGAAAAAAGAAACATGCATAAAGGCCGTTTCACGCAGAGTAATGCACCACAGATAGGTTTGTGGCTCTGCATAGACATCATCATCATCGGTATTGGGAAAGGACGACAATGATGATGATGATGATGATTACGACGACAATAACAATGCCCATGCAGAGTCACACACGTGGTTTTTCCAAAAAAGTGTGTAAAACGGACTTAACTTTGTTTTGGCGTTTCTAATTACGAAGAAGGGAAAAGTTATTTACAGTCTTGCACACACAGTTGCTGGCAGGGTTCTTTGGGCAGTAGGCCAGGTTATTTAGGAGTTGTTGAGATTATTGGATCAATAAGGGCTTTTGCAACCAGGGTTCTGTGTTTTCAGCACATATAGATAAACCCAATTAACCCCTCCCCTCCTACCCTCCCTCTCTCTCTCTCCACCTCTCCTCCCCCCCCAATCCTAAATTCAAACAGAAGTAAATGCTCGAAAACGCAGAACCCTACCTGGAACTAAACATGCTGGCACACACAATCGACTTCACACCACACTGCGAGAGCATAAACACGGCATCGCGCGTTCTGCAATGGGATATTCCAAAGGCTTATCCTGCAGAAGCATCCTGCTCCATCCTTTTTGCCTCCGACAGTGCTTGGTCACTTGTTCTTTTGGTGATTTGCACAACGGCGGGTTCGTTTCAAACAATAAAGTAGCTTTACGACAACCAAGGATGTGACAAAAGCCCTTCTCAAACTGCAGGGCGCTCAACGAATATCCCAACTGGAAAAGCATCCTATAAACGTGGGCAAAAACAAACAAAAAAACATGCAGGCTTACGATACACATACATGCACACATCATGCTGAAACATTTTATACAGAGCCCTTGTCAGAAAGACCGCACGAGAAACGAAGCAGGAACGACACGCTGAAAGAAAAACTTGTCCGTAGCAGTTGTTAACGGTCACATAAAACCACTTGGCTCTCTTGCGAAATAATTAAACTAATTATATAAAGTTTCCACAAGTTCACCTAAAATATTTCATAAAAACGCGTCTACAAAACACCCGATGTCCTCCGGAGATGGCCTTTCTAGCACGATCTACCATGATTAGAAAAGCGTTTACAAGAATAGCACTCTCGGCGAACACGCAAGACGCACGCACACACACGCGGGAGTTAGAAATATATGCACTGTATATATGTACACAGCAATAAGAACTCATTCTATACAAGCGTATGTACACATAGATATTTTTTCAGACTAGCTAGGGGTCGCAGTTGCGGAGAAAGCAAGCGTGTAAGAGTCTGGTCATCAGATGAGTACAGGAGGTAAAAGCCTGCATTAGTCGGCATCGGCTCAAACATTCTGTACATTCAGATTCGCTTCCTTCATTTTGCTTTGCACAAGCCAAAAAGAAAACATGCTGCTTGATGATGGCAATGTTTAAAAGCGTAAAGATCAGAAATTGCTTTCGAGTACACTCGCGATGCAAGCTCCATTTTGAAAGGTCTCGGACAATGTTCCGTTAACTCGATCGGAACTTCCGGATTTGTCTTAGATGCTTGACTCTCGGCCTCGTTTGAGACTGACGACTTCTCTGTTGATGTAGAGGCAAGATATTCAATATTCACAATTTTGCCCCCCTTTTGTTTTAGGAAGCCTAAGTAGCTAAAAAGACTTTGTTCGACAGCTCTCTCGTCAGTAACAAGGCAGGTTCTCTATACAAATCAGTGTAGCAGTCACCAAGACACAATGAAACATCTTGGTTGTGTTTCCACTTTAAAGAGATGGCTCAAATCCCTCGCTTCGTGGCGTCACTCTGTCGGATCCGTTGCTGTGATCCAAATCCGCCGACTCCGAATCGTTCCCTTGGGGGCTGGAGTAGCTCGCGGCCTCTTGAAGACGCATCAGCATGTTGAGCTTTAAAAGACAAAGAGAAATAAACTATTCAAAATCGTGTTCGGGAAGCTAAAAATTGAGGGCATATGTGTCCTCAAGTTCCGTCTGCCAAATAAAACAAAAATGCGAACATTTCACTGGAAACCACTAGTAGAGGAAAAAGCGCTGAAACTAAAGCTAAAGCTTGAGGCAGCTTGAAACCTAGTTAGGTTTCAGTTCAATTCCACTTTAAGTGTCGGCTCGAAACCTAATCTACAACCTAATTAGCCACAGTGAGAGATCTAGCTTGAGGCCTAACCAGGCTTCAAGCTAGATCTTTGGAAAGTAGCGCCGAGCTTCCCATAAAGTTGCCATTTTAGTTCATGGAGTGAGCAGTGTCTCATACACCTTTTCATCCTTTGTGAGCTCGTCTAAATTCGTGGTGACAGGTTGCTTTATAAAGGAATTTCTTGTATACCCAGATTTCGTTACGGACACGCCGGCAAAACAAGCGCATATCTTTGTATCGCCACCATACGCAGTGTCGGTGCTCGACCCCGTCGAAAAACAATTTCCCTGTCTCAAAATATGGGATAAGAACACTATCATTATAAGAGATCTGCAGAAATAAGCACGACTGATAAGGTGATTACGTGCACAGCGGCAAAGAAGCATATACTGGCGAGGAATGCTTTCAGTACGACGATGCTTCATAGCAATCTTGGCACGACTGAAGCTTGGAAGATTTGATGGGACCACGATGGCAATTGCCATGGAAACGGAAACCGAACAGCCAATTGCCTTGCAAGGTTTCAATTGTTTGTAGGTTAGTATCTTGTGTCCGGATAGCAGGCAGGGAAGGCCAATGGCGCTACTTTCTCTCGATCCAGAGTCTTTACTTGGAGCAGCACAGAGGTTTAGTATATGCCAGCCAGGAAAGAGACTCGAGACCCCAATTCCAGATAAAGTAGTGTCCACCCCGTGTCCCTAAACGTGGGCTCACCAGCGGGTCTGCGTCGGCGTCTGGCTGGTCGCTGGCAACCTTGGGCCCCGCGCTGGGGTCGTAGCCCAGGTCTTCGGGCCGTAGCCTGAGCAACTGTGGGGCGTCGGAGGCCGGGCCGGGCCAGGGGTACGTCTGGAGCACCCACTCCGCCGGGTCCTCCCAGGGGGCCCTCTTGCCATACAGCTAGAGTGAACAGAAAACAATACATTGACACTCAATCAATCAACCGGTCAACCAGCTGCTTATTCGACTGCCCAACCAATCAATTAACCAGCCAATCAATCAATCAGTCAACTGAACAATCAATTGACCGACCGATCAATCAATCAATCAATGTTTATTTTTTCTATATAAGGCAGGGTATGGGGAACAGCCGACACCACGAAATATGAGAGATTATTTAATTTTAAACTTCAAAGAAAAAAAACTGGTTTATTTGTCTTATCACTATATTTTGTCTGTGGCAACGAGGGCTTATTTTGTAGAACGTTCAGCATGAATGCTTTTCTGCTTCGTTTCAAAGCTTATTGAAATTGTAGAGCCTTTGACCCTAAACTCCTATACAAAAGACAATAATTGTCATAAAAATTGTGTCTGTTGCTTCTGAATGGGCTTCGTGTACTGCACAATCTTTTCCTTCAATATTTAGACAAAGATTTTCTTGCAGGGTACAGCGAGTGAGAACTAGAGTAAAAAACACCAGCGCAGAAAAAGAGAAATTTATGTTCGGAATTTATAAACGAGGGAAAATGTAATGCCAGTTCGACCAGTGCATCGAGTGTCCAATCAATTCGTGTGAAGACCAATTCACACCAATCATCGTTTTGCGATCGGAACTTTGACAAGCTCAGTCAGATCAGCATCCCCTCAAAGCAAAAATTCTGACCTTG
The DNA here is from genome assembly GCF_016920785.2 of Ixodes scapularis. Classification (NCBI taxonomy): domain Eukaryota; kingdom Metazoa; phylum Arthropoda; class Arachnida; order Ixodida; family Ixodidae; genus Ixodes; species Ixodes scapularis. The sequence goes on from NW_024609881.1 coordinate 120,356,619, forward strand.
ACGAGGGGTAAGAAAGGTACAGAGAGTGCCCGTCTTACCTGTAGTCCCTCCCTAACGGCTTCCAGAAGATACGGCACAATGCTGTAGTTCCAGAGGTCTGTGAACCAGACTTGGGAGCTGGCCACGTCCATCGGGCAAGCCAGGAATAGCCGGGGACCTTTTGGATAGAAAGAAAGTGACTCATTCATACGAAGATATGTTTAGATGCAATATGCCATCAAGACGATCGAAACTTCAAACTAGAAACGGTTCCCTGCCACCGTCTCCAGTTTCAAAGTCCCTTTAAGGGAGAATATTGCTTCTAGATTTTACTTTATTTTTATTTAATTTAGTTAATTAATTACTTTGCTAATATTGAAAGTTTAAGATTATGGTCTAGATTGAGACAAATTCAGAATCTGGAAACCGAAAAATATTTATGTAAACTACGAGGTCCGTAGAATCGAGCAAGGTACAAATAAAAGCTCTATGTGGTTCCTTTCTTTTCCTTTCAAAAGTTTCTTTTGACACCAATGTCAAAATTATTTTTTGCAGGAAATATAGAAGCCACTCCACAAACAATCAGATGCCATATTGAAAATATATTTAACTCTTCTTAAATACCTCGCTTATACACATACCAAAAAGAGAGACAAAGATTGGTTTTGTGCAAGTAGACTTCCATAAAGTCTGTAAAAACAAAATTAATTTCGAATTAACAAAAAAAAAAAAACAACATTCACGGGCCCACTTTTAAGCTTTCAATTCAATACTTAAAAGAAATCAAGACTTACTTTACGGATATAATTTAGGACAAGATGATAAGGGACTGTAAATCTATAAAAAAACATAATTAAAAAAAGTTTTTTTTTTGTTGCTATTGCACCATACAAAAGACAGTCCCTGCAGACTCAGTCTGTTTCCTCACATTGGTCAAACAATAACTGTCGTTACACCAGTCTTGCACATGCTACGTGAAAAAAGGAACCGATTATAATTACGATTACTCTCGGTAAAAAAGTATTTGATTAGATTACTCGATTACTTGACAAGAAAAGTAATTGGCCGTTACACGAAAAAGCAACCGTTACTTCGCCGATTAGGTACTTCAGATTTTCAAAAGGAAAAATTTGTATGCTACCATGGAATCTACAGTGGAATCTTTGCATTATTCGAACAAAGTTCTGGTCTCCCTCAAGCTCAAATTAATGAGATTCCTCTCAAGTTTGAAAACGGGTCTTCATGCTGTCCATTATTGGATCAGAATTACCGAATTACAAGCTGCCTATCTCTTTAATACACCAATGTTGGTAGGCCATCCTCCTGTCAGAGAGTAAAAAGAGAAAAGAATAGTGGCGGTTACGAGCGATTTTAGTACTGCCGAAAGTAATCAGACCATTCTCGCAATTAGGTCGTAACAAAAGTAATTTTACAGAATTGATTACTCCAAAAAGTAATCGATTACAAGTAACCAAATGATTACAAAATTACTCCAAAAAGTGAATGATTACAAGTAACTTGATTACTTGTAATGAGTACCGCAACAGTTTGCTTTAGACACGTTTGAAGCGTACACGCGTTTGCAGACAAACATGCTTTGAACAGGATCGAGGGGCATCTGCAGGTACGTCCGTCACAGAGTCTGCGGCGAGCATTGCGTCTCGTACGACGCGTCCGCAGTGGGACCGCGGCTTCGGGACGAGCACTCACCGATGGTGACGTCGGACGAGCTGTGCGTTTCGAGAAACCGGTTCAGGTGGTGCCAGGCCCTGGGCATCCAGTCGATCACCTTGGCGAGTTCCGGTTGGTGCAGGCCGGAAGCGATCTCCTCTTCGGCGAGCCGGCGACGCAGGAACCGGCCCAGGAAGCCCTTGACGGGTTCCATGTGGTTGGCACACAGCACCCACCTGTTGGGGGCAAGGAGAGGGGGCAGCGGCGTCAGAACGCGGAACCGGGGCAAAAGCACGCGCTTGCGTTTGCTTAGGACCGACTTCCTGCCATCTTTTACGACGAGACATAACACCGGGGCACGTCGGCACCATTCATGAGGTGACCTTGGAACTGCATTTCACTAGAGTGAAGGTTTTGCGGTATTTGCGATATCAAATGTATATACCATCTATGAGATATAATCGTCTATAAGTTTGTCAAAAATATTTTCGACACAAAAAAAAAGGCAAGTAAAAAAAAAACAAGAACAAATAAATGGAAATGCCAAAGTGCTCCACGGCTACCCTATACTAGAGCCATATATAAAGAGAGTTTGGCCATACACTGGGAAATATAAGAGGCAAATGAGGAGGCGCCATTGGCCGAAAGCGGGCTGGGCCTGTTCCAGGGAGTCTTCGCAAATTCGAATGTGGCCAACCAAAAGCCGCGAATAATACCCCGACGGTGGTAGCAAGAAACAAAATTAATAAGTGCGTCGGAGTAACTCCCGTTGACTAAAAATATGGTGGATGCGATTTTTCAATCCCAGTCATCCAAAATAAAACTCTAGCAGCCATCTGAGCGGTCAGACTCCGTCTGAGCAAAACAGAGTTCTAGCGGCACATTCGATTGTTACGTCTTTTTGCACGATCATAATCGAAACATCACATGCGCCATATTTTCTACCATGAAGGGTTACTGCATTTAACTCTCATGCCCTTATAATAACTGTTTCTCGCTACCACCGCTAGGGGATTCTTTTCGGCTTCTAGTTGGCCAAGGGAGCATGCCAAGCCCTCTTTCTGCGTCTGGTGCACGCCTTGGCTCTGCCCGCGCCTCCCATTGACCAAAAATCTCCATATATACGGTTCTGGCCTATGCGATGGCGCAAGTGCATTAATCTCGTCGTAAGAGACTTTTTTAGAGTTTGGCACCCAGTCGTAAGCAGTCGGGAATAACTGCGACATTCATATTTTTCAAAAAGCTAAAGGCCGAAGACCAGACTCGAGATTCTGCAAGGCAGAAGATCCTCCTCACCGTGGGGGAGGAGGAAACAGGCAACGGTGGACAGGGTAGAGGGGGGAGAGGAGGAAGCGAGGGAGAAGTGGAAAGTGCAAACTGGTCGTCGGTCCTTAACTGCTGCAGGTTAGCCCCATGAGTGAGCTTCTTACTAAGCCTCGAAGCACTGCGGAGAAACAACACCCATGGAGCCCGCTACCGCGGGCATTGCTTCTCCGCAGTGCACTCGTGCTCGGTAAAAAGTACACTCAATGGGGCTATCATGGGGCTTTCAAGGAGGGATGGTGCACGTGCAAGCCCGGTGTATGTTAAAAAAAAAATAGAAACTTTGTGGATGTTTATATTTAGATTAAATTAAACTGGCTATATCGTGTGAATACCAGGCATAAATTCCCTGCTAACCTGAGTTGATCATTTGTGACCAAGAAAAGATATTTGCATATAGCAAGCATATTTAGAAATCCCCCCAATTAGGTATACCTCGGAATTTTCATAGGTTTAATCTTAGGAGGGTCTCTCTCTTTCTCGAATGAAGAGGAGGAATTTGGGGAGAGTCGTCCTTTCTGGCTGCTCGTGGGCCTTTAAGCATGGTGCAGTAGTGAAAGGCTTAGAAAAACTGTTCAATTTTCTATTCAAAAATATTCGGCCAAAATCACCATTCACTTCGAACTCAAAACCCACAATTGGCATGTGCTCAGCATTTATTACGCTAAAATTTCTTGAGTGTGGGTTTCCGGAGAAAAGAATGCAAGAATACAAAGGCTTGGCTACGCAATTGGAGAAAAAGGAAACTCCACCTGGATCACACTGCACATATCGTACCATACAGATCTAATGGATCTGCTTTGGACTGTTCATCTCTAAAAGCAAGTTTCTCCATCTTGTCATGCCATCTGTGAACAGCACCAACCTGATGGTTCGCTTCTAGCTGTTTTCCTGCCACTCATAAGAAAAAAAGGTTTTTCTTTTCTCGCATTTTGTCCCACCTACACTCGCGAAATTTAAGTATATATATATCGTAAGTGCACCACCTGAAGACAAGACATTTGCGAGAAGTTTCATTGCACTCAGATTATTGGCTTATTAATATGAATTTATTTTTACGCCAAAACAGCGCTCGAAAACACCCTGCAGTGGATGGAAACAATACTGACCTGAAGTTGTGATGTAGCTGAAGGTTTGTGGTGGAACACGTGGCTTGGTTCATCGTTCCAATGATGAATGGGCTGAAGTAGCAAGGAGAAATTGATTAATGTAATGTAAACAGACATGTTTGCCATCCACGTGCAAACGGCGATACAATGTTTGTTTCCGACAGATGTGGATGCATGCGTCTAAAATTACAAAATTCTGCACCTGAAAAGTCGTTCATTGAATCAAGTTTGCTTTCTAGGTTTGCTTGTGTTTTCTGTACAGGTGACACATGTCTAGAGATGTAATTTAAGAAATGATTTAAAAAAAAATGCCCCCTCAATTTTGAAAATGCAACAGCGTTATACGACTTTTGAAACCAACGCAATTCCTAAATCACTATTACAACATGTCTTAACTGTGTCTCGGACACCAATGATGACAAGCGTCATGCAACTTGAGAGCATCCTTTATATTTAGGGCTGCCGACAGGCCATACAGAAACCAAGAGAAACCATACAGAAACCAAGAGAGACCAAACAGAAACAGACACTGACCACTTTTGGTACTTGGCACTCAGGAAGCCGTTGAAGACCTCTCCCAGCGAGCCGACGTGATGGAGGTTGTCCAAGATTATCACAGCTGGCAGGTCGCTAACATTGCTGCGCAATATTAACAACAAAACTTGCTGAATGACAAAATGAAATTTAGCATGCCTGAGCACAAAATCCACAATAAAGTATTAGGCAAACATTTGCAAGAGCCTTATGTGTGTCTTTGAAAGCATCATACTATACGGTATTGGTTTTGCCTCTGGTTGGCAGCGAGACACCTGATTGGCCAGTTCAGTTACTCTGTTTCTGTGCTTCTGTGAGTTTTACAGTCATTATTACTATTTCAACCTTTTATTTAATTTATTATGTTCTAACATACACCAATGGAATAAAATTCTAGTAGCTAGACAAATTGCATATTTTAAAACAATAAGAAATTTGGTTAATATGAAGACCATTTCATTTGTGTAAAACAGCAAAAGTCAAATCTCACATTTTTATGTCAATGCCAGTACAGCACATTTGAGGTACCGGTAATTTTAAAAATTTTTATTTTAACTGATTGTAACACTATAGAAAGGTTCTTCCATATATTTCTGTATTACTTTCATCAATAATAGTTTTTTTTCTCTCCCTGTAAACCTTTTTCTTGCTACTTACATGAGCACGACTTTTGAGACAAATTGCAATTTGCAGACATCACCTTTTAATTATCATTTATACCTGCAACTGATGATGATTGACACAAGCAATTATGATCACAACAATGGTGCCGGTGGTAGTAGTGACAATGTTTCACACAAAGTTCCTTTCTGATTTCGGACGAAAAAATGCAGTAGAGGAAGTAGAGTGTATTTACCTGCTTTCGCACTGTTCGGCCACATTGGACAGGTACTGCCGCAGCTCCTTGGCAGACTTGTGGTCCACGCTGAAGGTTGCAATGGAGCCAGCTGCCAGGTCACGGCCGGACCTTTAAGAAGGGTCGTGGGAGCAACATGTCACGATCATGACGCTTTCTCCTCTTAGGACTGAAGTTGTCACTGCAGAACAAGCCCAACTAGAAAGTTCCCATCCACTTTGTGTAGTAATTATGCAAGAAAAAAGATTAAGTCATCTGAACAAGCTAGCTGTGCCTGTCTGTTCTGTCTCTAACTCTTTCCTGGCTATGCCCATAGGCCAAAGATCATCGGTGATCTATGGTTTTCTTTCGCGGTCAAGGAATTAAATTTAGTGCGGAGAATTGTGTTCCATAATCTCGTGGTGAGCTGAAAATCTTTAGTTTCGGTTTCAACGTAGGTTTAAGCTTTATCACAAGCTGGTGGGCTGTCAAAAATAGTCGTGGGAATGGTGGTTGCACTTGTCTAACATGGCTAATTGCTTGCATCAATCTTTGTAACAAAGATGGCATTATTTACATACTGTAAACAACTTATTTTTCGCTGGCTCATACATTTCGCGATCTAGGTCAAAGCTGAAGTTTTGGAATAATTTGCGTGTTCTAGTTTTTGCGACGCGGTGGGATCTCACTAGACTCCAATGCGTTTACGTTTTACCGGAACTGTTTGCGGGACCTATTTTTCGCGAATTGTAGGTGATTCGCCAAATTCACGAAAATTGGGCTCTCGCAAAAGTTAGGTCGTTTACAGTAATTCAACTGTATTGTGGCATATTTTTTAGACCATAAGAGCTTTGTGAACACTTCGAATGATGTTATAGGCGTTATAGGCGCTTAACAGATGGTTGTCGGTAAGCATCAGAATAATTTCCAATTGCTGTCCTAAGCCAGCGTGCACGTTTTATGTTCCCAAGAAGGTGCACAAAAATTCTAAATATGAGGGAACTGCAATCGAGGCTATGACAAAACCAAGGTACTATCGGGGAAAAATGAAATGCGAACAGAAAAGTGCGTGGCTCGCGGTACAGGCTGCGCCGCCTGGAAGTGATCCTAGGGGCGAGGGTGCGTGGCCTATTTCGATGTGTTCACGCCCCTCGATTGGCCTCCCCCAGCTTCGGTAGTGAGCCTCTCAGTGCGCTGAAAGCTGTCACCGCTATCTTTGCCTGCTTGGCGAGTGCGGCGAGCTTCTTTGCACCGCACGCGCTGAGCCAGCAAAGATAGCGGTGATAGCTTTCAGCGCACTAAGAGGCGCACTGCTGAAGCTTGGCGAGCGCCAATCGAGAGGCGTGAACACATCGAAGTAGGCCACGCACCCTCGCTCCTAGGCTCACTTCCAGGCGGCGCAGCCTGTACCGCGAGCCACGCGCTCCTCTGTTCGCATTTCATTTTTCCCCGATAGTACAACACAAAGAAAGCATTCTGCTGGGGATGTGAGGCGTACCATCTGTGTTACACCAATGCGAGCATTCCTTCGTTGAAAAGCACACGTGTCACGGAGGTGAACTCTACAACGAACCGAAAATAGACAACGCCAGTTAGAGTACACTAATTTTCCGAAGTAATATAGCCGTGGGTGTGAGGCACATTTTCTATATTCTGAATTTTTTTTTTTTATTTGTCATTACCCTTGACATAGCTGTAGAAATTTCGCTGTTTATACGTCTTCCACACGTACGCTGTTTATTTGAAATTGTGCGCGCAAAGCCCATGATGTCACGGGTCATTCCGGAATGACCATCTCGGTCGTGAAGGCAAAGCCGATCCAACTCTCCTCCACGCCCGAAAGCCGAGAGAGAAAACAACTGGAAAGGAGGTGACTGCCAACTGAACCGCGTCTCGCGCCGTCAACATTACTCTAAAGAAATTTTTTCTTTCCTGTAAATATATTTTTTTGACACGCGTGTCCCAATCAAACTTTAAAAAAAAAATTTCTTTTCAGTTTTTTTTAACAATTTTGTCCTTTACCATATCGATACTCATTGATTAAGTAAAAAAACAGAGTGCACTTATTTTGTACAGCTAATAGCGATGTTATTTTACCAGCATACTAGTTTCGAGGATCGCAGTGATTGGTTACATGTGTGCTATGTGGGAAAGTGAACCAGCAGGTGTTGTCTCTTACTGGAGTCGTTACGGTTGTGGGAACCCACCTGAGGACTAGGTACTCTGCCAGCTTCTGGGCGAGGAAGGTCTTCCCCGTGCCGCTGGGACCACACAGGATGATCCTCCGGTGTTCGCTCAGCAGGGACACGTAGCGCTGAACAATCGACTTGGGAATGAGCGTCTGCAGCGCCAAGGCATCCACGGCATTCTGCGCCGTCCCTGCAGAGACGACAACGCCGATTTGGTCGAGGCGGCCGGGGAGTAAAGGCGAGACCAGAAAGCAGCTTCAGAGAGAAAGAACGAGAGAGAGAGCGACAGAAGAGCAGAGAAAGTGGGAGGCATGTTCCTATTACCACGAAGAGTTGAAGTTGTACGAGTGCTCGTCAAATTTGTTTTATTGTATACAGTGGCCGGCCGATCTTTCGAAATCATCCAAATAATCAAGCGGTCCGAAAAATCGATTTCAGCCCAAAAGATCAAATTTCTGCACATATTCCGCTGCGTATGGGCTACTTTCCACTTGCTTGATGTCACTTTTCAGTTCTTGTGCAATTTCTGCTTTATACTTGTTTGTTGATCTGTTTCATCACGGTGCTGCGCTTTGTTGGCACAAACAGCGAAGCTGAAGCTGGTGCCATTTGGTGCTATTTGTAGACAATGTGTAGTCCCCCAAGCACTCTTCAATACTAAGACTATCGGCAAAAAACCTTTGCGCTCAAAGACCACCAGAACGGCAGACGGCCGCTCTTCTCGCGGTCGCACTCGAAAAACACGGACCACGAGAAGAACTGGAAGAGCCATAAGAATGGGCAGACGGCGGCCATGTTGGCTATAGCGAGACCGGAAAATCCGACTATAGCCACAACCCAGTTTGTTTATTGCGTAGGACGTGGTATCGAAGCTACAGGGCAAAATCAAAGTATTCAAAATGGCGGCGAATAAGCTCATGGCGCTATCGTGGCAGCTGTTTTGTGGCTGTAAACTGAGGAAATCACACAAATTATGTCCGAAATATTGAGCAGTAAGCTTTATGGCATCCGAAATATCAGTCAATGTTATACATTAACTCTATGCAGTAAGTGACAGTTCAGCGAAAACGTCCGAATAATCGGACATGTCCAAAACATCCGTCGGCAACTGTACAGTGCACAGCACCGATGCTCTTATGCAAAATAAGGTTAGAAAAACATTAGATATAGACCCTGCAAGTGATGTTTACCTGTTTTTTTTGTGTACAGCATGTAAACAAACGCTTTCAAGGCACTTTAGACGGCCCAAAAAAATCGGTTTCTCAAAGTACTATTGCGCTACAATTTACTACAGAGATGAAAGCAGGTGGTAAAGTTTGCTGCGGTGAAGAAACCAAAAAATAAACTCACCTTGTTAAAAAAAAACAGAAACCTGTTTTGGGCAATCTACACTGGTTTGCAAGGGCCAGCCAATTCAGGTGCTTTTGCTGAAATGTCTACTATCATAACCCGAAACGGACGGCGCTCCCTCGATGCGGCGTGCGCCATCTGTCGGCAGCACATCTCACTACGTGTGCATTGTGTGCCCAGAACAGATTTCTGTTTTGTTTGTTTTTTGTTTCGAACGAGGCAAGTTTGTTTTTTCATTTTTTTTTTCGCTGTAAACTTTCACACCCTGTTTGCACCTCCATAGCAATTACAGTGCCCCTGCGTACTGTAATTTGCTGCAAAAAGAAGTGTACTCCTGTTTGAAGTGCACTTCCACCTAGGGAGCACAAACTGAGTGTGATATATTGATGAACTCTATCTGAATAAAAAAGACAAACCCTCGAAAGTAAGACAATCAAACAATAATGCCCAGAATATCTGAGTCTATGCATGTATGAAATAATTTCAAGGTAAAAAAAGTGAGGCGGTATAATGATAAAAGTTCCCACCTCTGAGTACAATCTGTATCTTCAAGGTCTCGCCAACCAGATAACCACAAGGCAGAAGTTCGGGCAGCTCAGCCTCTGAAAAACAAGGAGAACAGGCGAATGAGGGTTGAGACCCCATTAGATGGACGTTGCTCGAGAGAGCCAATCCTCAAATCCCTTCTGATCCCTAAAAATGCCTCCTTCATTAAATTTTTTCAATAAAACATTTCAGACGGTAACAATACACAGTTTGAGGAGAAGAGCGAGAATTAAAAGGAAACTGAAGTGGTTCTGTATTTGAGGGAAAAAACTTAAATCGCCTTTATTTGGCCTGCAAGACAATGTATATCAAAATTATATTACAGATTGATGCGCCAAGTAGCCACAACAGCGCTTTCAATCAAGTGCCCATCCTTCCCGGCACATTCAATGGGAGGAGAGAACCACAACATATACGGAGATCTCAACCTTTCCGTGCCTTCCGCAAGCATTACCCGAGCATTCAAAAACGCTGCATGCGTTCCATCAAAAGCGGCAAGCACAAGGTAGTCGAAACCTCTGGGTATGATGTCGCATCCAGTGGTTGGTTTTTCAGTCTTTTCTCGCATTTATCAATGCCTTTGGGTCAAATGCTCGTGATATTCAAATGCACAGGACAAAAGTGCGCTAGAATTCACCTCTAACTCGTTTTATTTCAAGAACCTCTTCGGCAATTCCCTTTAATACAGTCAAATCTCGTTAATTCAAACTCTCTTAATTCAAACTTATGGATAATTCAAACTAACATGCAGGTCCCAGCCTATGCATCTCTATGGGAGGAAACTTTTGATAATTTAAACTTTGCTTTATTCAAACAAATTTTCGGTCCCCCTCGAGTTTGAATTAACGAGATTCGACTGTACATAGATCAGCTGTGCTTATACTGTGTTTGAGCTGTGAGGTGCACTTTCCTTAAGGGCTCATAGAGACAATTGAAGGAATTTGGGCGCTTGAGAAACATCAAGGGGTACATTAAAGAATGAGAATAAAATCAGAAGATATCAAGTTTTTGTGCCAATGAAATAAAAACAAGCTTTCAAGAGATTCATTAGTGAAGTTAATACCACTATATCATGAGATTTGCCTGTGGCTTTCTTTGAAGGTAGACAGTAGTATTTCAATTTTTTCATTTAAGTAGTTCTCGCCACACTAACCAGATGGCGCCACCGTTACACCATTGTCCGTGTTATCAGGGTTGCGTCCCCGTGGCGCTCAACCCCCACGTTGTTGACCGTTAAATAAATGAGTTGCGACCCAGCCACCGTCGTCGTCGGACGTCCGTCTCTCTCCGTCCGGGGCTCCCGCGCCCGGCCCCGCCGGCGCCCGCCGTTCACCTCTTCGGCATGTAAGACCCCTCGTTTTACGCAGGCCCACGCAGGCCCTGCTCTTCTTTATTTTTACGGGTGTCCGAGTTTTTCATTAATACAACATTTTTGGCGACGAGGAATTCACAACACTAGTCATTCTTGTTGTTTTGTTGCCTTCTTAATTAAAACGAAGTGTTAAATTGTATTATTTCCTAAGTAATCTCTCTGGCGACCCTTGACACAGCCTATCAGAAAAAGATGCGCTATTGGGCTAATAGGCTTGCTGAAATAATTAGCACGAAAGCTTGTAAACAGTTAAAAAATGCAGACAGCAAAAACATACACACAGGACAAAGCTGTACTAGCAACTGTAGAATTTAATAGAAAGAAACAACAGAAAGAAAACATACATAGTACATAATCTAGATCTTTCTACCTTGCGCAACATGACACATTTTTTCCCGCAGGAACGATAGCTCATTTCCTGACAACGCAAATGATGGTTCGGTAAAACACAATCGTCCATGCCAGGAAATGTGAACCGCTTCTATAACCTCCATTGTCACCCTGTCCCCGTGTGTGCCCCCAGAATGGCAACCTCACTAAAATCAGGCCTACACTTACAATCTCTGAAATGCAACGGAAGATGGCCTCCAACCGTGGCTTCGAGCGAATGGGAATGCTTTCTTAATCTATCATTTATACGTCTTCTTGTCTGGCCCACATAACATTTGTTACACAACGAGGGTTACGCAAGCCACAGACGGTTTATTTTGCGTCGCACTTCGCCTTTGAACGCCCTTCAGTACCCCCACCAACACCAGAGCATATCTGTCCGATTTTCTAGGGCGCAGAAAACACTACAGGTGTTCTCCATACCTACCCCCTACTTTATTTGGGTTGTGGGACAGACCGGTGGAGGTAGGGGACCTCCACCATGCACTTTCTTTCGCTTTGCACCTTCAACCTCTCTACACCCTTAGCTTTTTTCAGAAGGGCAGTGGCGGCTACTTACACCAAGAGTGCCAACGGAAACCCTGACTTCCTTAGTTTACCTTTCGAAAACTTTTGCTCGCTTTGTCGGCTTACAATCTTTTGAGGGGCGACCCAAGGCACGATACTCGTGGCAACTCGTACATAGAAAGAAGGTAAGGCGCTTGCCAACAAAATATGCACTAAGAAAATGCCCACCTTTGGAACGCACGACGTCATCAATATGGTAGCACAGGATGCTCTCGGAGTTCAGGCCCAGGTTGGACAAAGGGTCCACTTTTAGCACATGGTCCTGGATATAAATGAAATTCCGCATGTTAGATTGTTTACTGGCTGGTCTTCATTTGCTAATGTGACTCATACCTAATATGTCTACTTGAGTTTAAGCTGCCTTCATGTTGCAGATCATCTCCTTAAAGGGACACTAAATTAAGATATTTATAGGAAGAGATACCCCGGAAATATCTGGCGCAGGCAAAACTATTGCACGCCGATACATCATGCGTGTCTCTGTACTTTTTTCCATCGCCTATTATTTTTTAATCAAAAGTTCGTCGCCTGTATTGGCAGAACTCTACCAGCATTGTCTGCAATGCTGGTAGAGTTCTACCGTGTTACAATTTTACCGTGTTACAACGGTAAAATTGACTCCTTAAAAACCATTTCAGTACTGCTCACAATCAATTAGGAACTGTATTGCAGTCTAAACAAAAAAAACAGATATGTGATTGAAGCTGGTAGGAAAAGCCCGAAGAAAAGAAAAAACTGCCTCGGTGTTTTTCTTTAGGGGCGACTATTTACAGAAGCTTTTCCTAACCGGGCAACCTCTGCCAAAATGTTTACATTTAACTGTAGTCACTCGGTGGTTCCCATTCTGTAGATTCGTTGTTTGGAGGTTTCTCTCACCTTAAAGGCCCTCCTGACGGCACTGTCGAGGTGGTCCCATTTGGTCTTGCCGCTGACGTAAATGGAACCGATCAGGACCTCACTGGGCGTCTGCAGAAAAAAACAATAAAGATGTTATCGCATCAACGGGCTTTTTTCAGTCCTCCAAAAACAGCAAACAAATGCTGAAAAACAAAAGATTTTTCTAAAAAGTAGCGATTCTCACTTTCTTGGCTACCTGACATAATGCTTAAGCGTTTCCCGAATTTTTAGATGAATTTTTCTTTTTGTCACTTAATAGAGCTTTCAAAAACTAGACCCACCAAGACAAACTGAAGTCTGATCAGAATCTGGGAGAGAGAGAGAAGGTTGTGACATTTCAGTCCTACTGGCAAAGGTGACTTTAAGAAAAAGAAGCTAAGCTATGCAGATGGCATTACCGGTATTATGACAGGTTTGTTTGTCGCTAAATTTATATATCGGGCGGGGGAATTTTCGTTTGGATAACAACTTGCTTAGATCTTTCTGGAATATCTCTGCTATGCATTCAAACCATAAAATTCAACTTTCACGTCAAGGGTCTCGTTAAACATTATTACCAAATCACTATAACTGCCAGTCTATCAAAACATTACTGACTACATGCCTAGAAGCACATACTAGAAACATTCTGGAAGGTTAGCAATTCATCGCTTCTTTTTAATTCAGTTTAGTTATTCAGGCCACAGACTTTTGGATTTTGTGACTACAGCACCTCTAGCTGTAGTCACAAATTCAAGACAATTGCAAACTGCATAAATTACCTGCGCCTCTAAAAGCTGCTAAAAAAAAACACACACACACACACACACGCACACGAACAAAAATCACAGCTGTTTAGTGTAGACAGGGCTGGCACATCTCTCTCAGAAATCACATTCCTGATGTACAGCATGCATATAGTTTACACAATCAAGAAGCCACATATGGCGAGACTGGTCGAGAGATTACCCGGATAATCTATAGATCTCTCGGACTTCCTCGAAGGTTGCCTAAAACAGCTGCGGTTTGGAATGTCGTTCCACAAAGATTAGCATAAAGATCACGAAGCTTAAAGAGATAAAATTGGCAGGGATCCAATGAGATGTCGAACCTCCGATTTCGAAAGAAACTTCTCCAGGTCGCCGTGGCAACCGAGCTGAATGGCGATGGTGACGCGTTTTCCTTCGGGAATCTCAGCTGCGGTGACATCGGGAACATCTGAGTGCAGAAGGAAACAGAAACGTCGGAGGTTTTTAAGACATGTACACCATTAAAGGAACACTTAATTAACACCCCCCAAAATATTTTTTCCTAAGTGCATGAATAAGACACATATATATGCCACAAAATAGACTTTCCTTAAAAAAAGAAAGCGCAACATTCTAGGTGCAATATTTATATCTCAAAATAGAAGCAGGTTATATAACCGGTCCCAGCACAGAATTAGTCTCACAACGTAAAGAATGTGCTAAACTTTTTTCATTTTCCGGGAAAAGTTCATTTTGTGATGTTTGTCTGAATTTAAGTTAGAAAAACAAATTTTTAGGGAAAGTGTTTTATTAAAATCAGGTTTAGGAGCCAGCAAGGGAATATTTATGTAAAAAGAATGATAAGTAGGTAGTATAGATTAGCATATCGTATTTGTGTTCACACCACAGTTGAGTTAAAAATCTCAATGCTCTCGACTGCCAAATTTATAACGTTTTGAGAACGCAAATTTGCACGCGATGCAATGGGCATGCTTTGCGACATTTTTTTGATGAGGCAGATTAAAAAAAGAAAATGAGTTATATCTATATAATTTATGTAGAAAAAAGTTAATGAAAGTGAATTTAGGCCTTCATAATAGTTTGTGCTCGTGACATAGAAAGAACCCATAAAAATAAAAAGCCTGCTGATTTTTGTCTTTTTTAGAAATTATTACTATGCACATCTCTACCACAAAGTGTCCTCAAATTGCTTGGGATTTCTGACAACTAAGATAAGTATATCTAATTAAACCTTTTTTAAGATTCTGGGGATGTCCACTGTAATAAACTTAAGGGCCAGTTGCACCAACGCCGCTTACCTTAACCCAAAGCGGCGCTTTCCTAAGCCGGCTTAGCGCCCTAAACCGAGCTTAGGTAAGCACGGGTTTAAATTCCGGTTGCACCAACGTTAAGCCGGCTTTACAGACGCGCCCCTAGCTAAACGCTGGATTTGCGTAGGGAATCTAGGGACAAACAGAGCAAACTAGGGAACGCTCAGAGCGACGAATACGATTGGCGGAGAGGAATCACGTGATGTAAAAAAAAAAAAAAAAAGAAAAACTGCCGTAGTAGTCGTCGTCGGCGTCTGCTTTTCGCTGTATTTCTTCGGTGAGTAACAAATTAAAGGCCTCCAAATTCAATCATTTTTTCGTTTAACTTTCAATAACAGAAGTCAAAGCTTCAAATAAACACGAATGCTCTTCACATCTGTGATTGTGTGCTTAATATCGGTTGATAACAGGATATTTTGACAGTGGTAGTAGTTTTCGTGCTCACATTTTGAGGCGAAGGAGCCATCGGGGGCCCCAAATCTCACCGAACGCGAGAAGGACACTCTACTCGCTACATCGCTGAAGACAAAACATCATGGATATAAGTAGGCAGGTAAGATGACTACTAAAACTAAGTCAAGCCTGAGACCGATGAAGTTCAAAACAGTGACGAACTCGCCACGGCAGCTGCGAAAATGCCCGGAAATCTTCGAATAGAAGTCGTCGAGAGGCCAGGTCAAGAGTCCTTGCATCGACGGTACTCGTTGCTATCAGCAAGGTGACAGAACTGCACTGTACCGTCGTTGAACATCCGCTGCAGCCTCAAACGGACTTCAGTTTCACACTATCGAGTTCAGAAAAAAAAAAAAAAAAAAATCTCCCACTAGTACATCACATCGTGCCGATAAGAACGGTCGTCTCTTCGCATCACCTGCCCCTACCTGCCTCGATACAGCCATGAACGAATCTAACATAGTTGTCGTTACGATTTGTCGTCACCACGAATGAAAGATATAAGCAAAATATTCCTAAAAAATCGCGATCACCAAAAAAGTTACGGAGGACACAACAAGGCGCAACTTTCAAGTGAATTTTATTGAAAACGTGTTCCGGTATATAGTCTCAACCATCGTCACAATGACAACAAACGACAAAAGTAAAGGGAAAACACCATCACAGAGCACAACTCGGAAACAACAGTATCTCGTTCTCGGGAAACGAATGAAAAATATAAAGCAAAGTATATAAAAAAAAATGTGATCACCAAAAAAGTTACAGTTATGGAACGATACAGTTTTCTGAAGCCAAGATTCTACTAGCCAGATAAGGAAAATTCACTGAAGATTGTCTCAAAACTGAGAAAAGGAAAGAAATTGAATTTTTGCTGTTTTATTACTTAAAAGCGCCGCAATCTAATGCAAACGGCAGAGGTGTCGACAATCAGCTGATCGCCGAGATCATGTACTGCCACTATTCAACGCGCTGATCAGATTGAAGGATACGCGCTGCAAGTGTAAATAAACAAGGTGGTAAATAACAATACGTTACAGCTATGCGAAAATTAGTAAGTACATACGAATAAGCTCGTTGACAGAAGAACCAGCGGGAATACAGACGTGAGCCCCACAGCTCCGTACGTTTCTCGGTTAGGGCTAACACGCCCTGAAAGTGGAGAGCCAACTTGAAAACAGGGGTCGATAAACACTTCACACGACAATATTTTGCATCCTTGTCACAATCGAAAGTCATTTTGTCTAAACTTTCACGCTGATGTAGCCCAAAACACTTTGCACAACCAATTTCGTCCACCGCGTCGACCGTGACAAACCAGCCGCCATGTTTTTAATCCAGGATTAAGAAACAACCAGAAGCAAAGCGCCCAATGTTGAGCGCTTAAGTTAAGCGTAGTTTAGTGCTAGGTTTAGCGATAAGCGAGTTTGGTGCAACCGAACGAAACCGTAACTAAGCTTAAGTTCCCGGCTAAGCTCCGCTTTGCGCTAAGCGACGTTGGTGCAACCGGCCCTAAGAGATTTATTTCGTCATGCCGTGCGAACTCACCGAAAGTTGGAGAGAGCTCCGCTGCGCTAAGCCTGTTCTCAAGCGTGTCCATGCTGTTCCGGTGCGGCAGTGACGTCTGAGAGGAATTCAGCGATTTGCTGCTCACCAGCCGCTGAAGACGGTCGTTGTCTTGCTTGAGGTTGAGCATTTCGTTCTGCATGAATATTGTGAATGGTATAGAAGTAAATTGAATACTGTCTTTGGAGTGCTTGCTTGAAGATGAGTTAAAATGTAGCTAAGGCTATCCAACTAGTGTATACGATGACATTTATAAGGGTAATATGACAGAACTCTTTGCAGTGATTAAAACAAGGAAACATGCAATCACCAAAAAATAAGGTTTAGCTGCAATACAAGAGGCATAAGACCTGGTACAAACCTGGAAATATTTTATACCTTAATTTCTTTCCATTTTGCTTTCTCAAAAAAATAATCATATGCAAGTCAGCCCTGAGAATACCACTTCGTTACGTAGATTAAGTAATAGTAGTTTAGTTACAAGACAAAACAAACTGCACCAAGATTACTTTTTTTTCCAGACTGAAAGCACGACCTATCTACAGAATGTCTATCATATAATGTCAGTGCATATCAATGTTAAGCGACTAAGCTCGATTAGTGCCTGAACAAAGACAACATAACAAGTATTTTCTATGAGACCCGCAACATCGCAACACAATTTTGTCCTTATGTAGGCGTGTTGCACAGTGTCGTCTCAAGGTCAATGTAGAGCAACACCGCGTCCCATTGCTGCCCCAATGTTGATGTTTCGCAACACAATGTTGCCCCTACATTTGATGTACAGCGATACTGACAATGCAATGCTGCCCCAGTGTCGGCGGCGTACGGCGACACTACAGCACGAAACGTCGCCCCAAACGATTAAGGTGCAGCGACACCGCAAACACAATGTAGCCCCAGCGACGACGAACGTCAACATTGCATGTGGCACGTCTAAACCGACGGTGCCACCTTTTCAAAGGAAGGACAGAGCACCGCGATTGGATCTACGGCCTGTCTGCCGTGCACGTCCGTACCCTCATCCTGGCCAGGGTCTCCTTGAGGTTGTCCAGCTGGTGCGCCGAAGAGAGTGCCTCCAGTCGGATGTCCGTGAGGACAAGGTCCTTCTCCCGCAGCTGCTTCCTGAGCTCCTGCACCACCTCGGGGCCACCCTCTTCCTCACGCTCGTGCAGCCTGCAGGAAACAGGACCGACGGGTCAACGCGCGAGTCAATACTGAGAAGTCAACGAGCAACTTGGATTGAACGGGAACATCCAGGACAAACGTACGCAGCTTGCACTTTTGCTTGTTTCCTCCTCTAACACAGCCCTTCTTTCGTCGGAGCTAAGAGCGTGCAGAGCTAGGCTTGTCCTTTCGCTGCCATTCCTATTTACAGCTTTTTGTAGTCCCTTTTGGTTTACTAGCAACGTGTTTCCTTCTACCCGAGGCGCTATGTCTTAAAGTTCTGGCAAAATATTGGGGGTCATTAATTTTTATAAAATTTTTACCATGTGCTAAATATAAAGTCATGAGTATAGTCGACTCTCATTAATTCAAACTCTCTGAATTCAGACTTGTGGATAATTCAAACTAACATGCAGGTCCCATCCTATGCATCTCTATGGCAGGAAACTGCAGATAATTCACACTTTGCTTTATTTAAACAAATTTATGGCCCCCCTGGAGTTCGAATTAACGAGATCCGACTGTATGTCCATGAAATATTTAATCAAAATATTTATTTTCTTTCGAGAAAATGAGGTTTGGAGTTTATGCGTTCACCTCCGAATCGTTTTCTGCCGCTCTACTGGCAACAACGAGCAGGTGCACTCGTACGACATCGGTTGTTGTATCCGAGAGCAGACGACGTTCCCCACTCCACGGCATTGTGCGTTCTGGTGATAGTGAGCACCTGTGGTTCTGAGAATTGCGTCTGGCTTAGGCCATTTGCAACATGCGATGGAGGGGGAGAATGGTTGATTGGCTGTGGGGTGCAATGCACCACAAAGAAATGCAGCACACTGGCATTTTGTTGGTTTCCAACAGAGGAGAAGTCTCTGCGACGGAAGCATCGTGCTAGAAAACAGTTCACACTTTGCTATCAAATAAAACCTTCTCTGCCATTCTGTTTTAGAGTGGCATCTGGGTCCAGATGTGGCGGATCGTGAATTGCGAACGACGAATCGTTTGAAATCTCACAAACATTTGCTGGTCACTGCTCCACTAAAACAAGCTCGATGATTTGTAGTCAATCATTTCTCACGGACGATAGCGACGGTCTTCCCACTGCTTCCGGCGCTGGGCAAAACGGGCTCAAGCTGCCCACATGCGGATGTTTATACAACATCTGACGTGGCAACAAGATGGCGGACGAGGAAACTTGCAGGTTAGTTTCGGTTTCGACTATATCACCCTTCTACAATTAAAGATTATTTTAAAAATTTATGGAAAATTTATTTGCTGCTTTAGGCTCAGTTTTTAGTGCTGTTTCAGAAAGCATATTTAATTAAAAACGTTCAAATGGTTGCCGGAGATCCTCTTTAAAGGCTGACGTTTCTGTCGGGCGGAAAAGCAATTCCCTGTTTCCCTCTCGCGCTCTTCTTTGCTCCTCTTGAGGGATTTTTGTTCTTTGTTTATCGTATTTTACGCTGAACCTTTAAAGGACAGAAAACGTGACTAATTTTAATAAAAAGTAAAGAGTAACGAGTAACGTAATTTGATACACAATACCGTAAACTAGTAACGAAACTGGTTTACTCAGTAGTCATTATGGGCTCTAACCAGTACGTTAGTGTGTGACCAAAAAACCCAAGGCGTAACAAGTAACTGCGTTGCTTGTAACGCATTACTTCCAACACAGGGAAAAAAACAAACCCCGCAAAAAGCACGCCCGAATTTGACACCCCGCAACGCGGAACCACGCGCTCAAATTCTTCTCTCGAGCGCTAACTCACGCGAAGCTGGAGTGCGAGAGCTTGAGCATGTTGTGGTCAGCCAGATTGGAGTGGAGTCCGTTGGCGTGGGCCGGGTTCAGGCTGAGCAGGGGGGAGTTTGGCGCCGAGGAGTCGGACTGGAAGGCCCGGATGTCCTCCACGTCCGACACCGAGCCGTGCCGGTTCTTCTTGCTCCGCGAGAAGGCCTTGCTGAACGAGCTCCTCAGCTGTGGTTGGGGAAACACGTCGAGAATGTGAATGTAGTAGCCGTCACAGAGAGTCTCCAACATTCCAAAGTTTTAGCGTGGTGTTACAGTCACGTCTCATGAATTCAGACACCTACATCCGTCCTCAAAACAACATTCATAGTGCGAGTTATCAATAATAGTAAGACGAAAATGCGTGTATTTACCTAGATCGTTCTAGAAAGCTTTGTCTATACAGTGAGGCAGCCTTAACAACGTTAACGAAACATGACTGTGTGGGTGAGGCTTCCAAAAGATGCATCACGTAAAACTGTAACACGGCTACTCGACTGAATTTACTTAAGTTTGTGGAAGTTCCTTTAGTCAGTTATCAGCAATTAATGGTTAAAGAAATTAACACCAATTAACTATCTTTAACTGATGAAAGTTAACAAGTTTATGTAATTAACTGTCATTAAGCAATAATTATTATTATTCACCATTAATACTGCCAACTAATAATTATAAGGTGAGAAATATATGCATCCTTCCGATGCACATTCTGTCTTCCGACTTCATGCGTAGGATTAGGATATTGTCTATTTTCTGTAAGCCTTCACACTAAATTAAATTCGAGGCTGACTGAACAGTCACTTTGGTATGAATAACTTAATTTCTACCACCTCTTGGTTTCCATTACCAAGTGAGCAGATTGTATTTGTGTCACTTTGTTTCTGATGCAATACTGAATTTCCAAGAAATTGTTTTCACAAAATCTGAAGAAAAAAAAGAATAAGAAAAATATAGTTTTTGAATGAATGTGCAAATTAATATTTAAAGCCTTAGCCTCAATCTTGAACTTGTATCATTACACTTGACATAGCACCTTCATTAGTGACAGAGAAAACAATTACTAGAAAGAAAAAAAACACAGCTTGATCTTTTGCAGAGCAGCTAACTGTTGAAAATGAATGTTTTCCATAACTGTGTCTTTAGAGGTGCACAGAAAGGAGTAACTTTCTCAGCAGAATGAATAATAAGAAGCAGACCTCAAGGGAAATGAAATCCCCAATTCGAGGCCTCACCTCCAAGGGATTTTCTATACTGGGTAATGATAATGTTTTCAAGGAAAACAAAGCCACCCTAGAAAACGCATGATACATCTCAAACACCGTGCTGGGCTCTCAAGTGAAATAATATGAGGCCTTCCTCAACCCCAAGAGGAAACAAAACGGTGTACAGCAATATTGAATCATAGCTTACATGTGACGTAACCAAAAAGTGCTGTCCTGGCTCTCTTTGCATTTGTGCAATTGCACACACACAAAGAAAGGAAAACAGAAAACAAGTGGCTTCTGGAGATTGCACAATTTATAATCCAAAAACTAGCCGCCCCCCCCCCCCCCCCCCTATTGTATTCAAAACGCAAACATTCACGACGGCGGGCGCGGCGCAATCCCAAAATCTAATTACATTTTTTTTTTTTTTTTTTAACGTTTAACTTGACCCTCGGTAACTCGGCCAAATCCAAAAAGCGCGCACAAAACCACGTACCGGCGGTGTTGCCCGTCAAGAGATGCCGAGCCGAAAAAAACACGCGGCTCGGTGGACCCCGAATACGACCCCCGCTGAAAGGACCGTAAAGACGCCGAGAATGCTGTCCACGCAGAGCTCCATGTGTGGACGGTTTTCCGGAGTGCTTACTCGGCCTTTTTACGGACGCTTTAGTGCCTTTCGCGGGCACCTTTGCGTGCGCTCGCTGCGCACGTTCTTCTATCGCTTCAAGTGCTCGCGCCATGCGTGCGTTTAAAGAAAAAGAAGAAAAAAGTAAAGCTAGTTCGACAAATAGATAAATGAATACAACAACCTTTTCAATCAGGCGGTAGCGCGCGCCGCTTATCTTGTTTCTAGTTTCGACAGCTAACATTTGTTTAATATCTAAAAACATTAAGGTTAAGACTTAAGCTTGTTGATTCTTTTACCAGTAATATATTTATAAAATTTCCACTCTTGTAATGGAAGCATTTCTTTGTAACCGAATGTGCGCACTTTCCGCTCTGCAAAGTTTGGGCGGCCTTTTGCGCCATCTACGCGACAGTGGCGGAGCGGGTGGGCACCGGTTGACAGTTTGGAGACACGTTCCAAGTCCTTTCACGCAGAAATAAATGCATCAATATGAATTTTTAAACTTTTTTTTTTGGATAGGAACAAAACGGAAAGTCCGTTTGGCGTGTCCGCGAGATGTGCATTAATAAACAGGCGAGCTTGATTAACGTCACACGTGATTCTAACTGGAGACGACAGACGACAAGGGGCAAACAAACACACACGTAAGTAAATACAAGTTGCTTACCCAGCCCTTCTTTTTCTTGTGCTTCTTGCCGTTTTCTTCGTTCTTGGTGGAGGCATTGCTACACGCGCTGGACGCAGAGTTGACGCTGGACATGGAGTCCGTCGACAGTTGTCTGGACATCCGGTGATCTTGCAACGCTGTTTTGGGAGCAGAATCAGTTACCGAGTCGATTGTAGACCCCTACAAGTTCACAACCGTCTCTTCTGCTTACCAGTTAACCTTTCCACATCTAGTCTTCATCCTCAAGCCAGGATTACCCTCTACATATATTCAAGTTAATGAAACATGGACCGCATGATTTGTCTCAATTGTAGTGAATTTCACGAGGAAACATGGCGTTTGCCTCCTAATAAATGAAGCGCGTTATCGCCTGGAAAATATCTTAGTATTATTCTTAGAAAACAAATAACACAGGCAGACTGTCTCATTAAACTGAGTGGTCATTATTTCTTAAGAATGTTCAGCATTTTAAAGGAAATTGCTGTACTTTTAGCATTTTCGTATCAGAACTGTGCTTCGGAACGGCCGTCATTTTACATTTTAAAGTCTCCGACCTGAGAAGTTAAACAGGAACAGATTTGGTACCATTAGTCTAGTTATTGGACTCATAAAATGCCGTTAATAAGAAAGACAAAAAATCTCTGGTGCATAAGCATATAGTGCAAGGTTAGCAAGGATCGAATTGTGAACAAGCGGGGGAAATTCACGGAACACCAAAACTAAACCAACTGGCCAGAACACAAGGGTGGGACAAAACACAAAGGCGGGACATTCGGAAATCTTCGGTTTGATCGGAGTTGTGCACACCGCACGCGTGTCTTCTAAAAAATTCGCGCTTTCGCAAAAATATTTATTATCATTACTTGAGTTTGATAAATTTGGAAAGTAAGTGAAGCGCCCATCACCGCACACGTGTTCCTCCGATGACGTCCCGAGTTTCAGATTGACCAGGAACTTCAGCGAGAGTTCCAGACTAAACGAATCTCTGCAACCTAATGCCTATGATCAAAGTTCAGTAGCAGATACTCTAGGTCACGGTGGAAGAAGAAAGGTGTCGAAACAAGGTCAGAAAGGGGGTCGAAATTCCACTCGGGCTTCGGTAATTTCCCGGCGGGGGGCGCGCTGTCGGGGTGAACTGATGGTATACAGTTAAGGCCCGTTCACACTCTTGCGACTGCTTGCGACCTCTTAAACCTGGGTTCCTTAAAACTTCTTAAACCAGAGAACACACTAGCGCCATCTATTGGGAAGCAGTGTAAACTCGGCGGTCCGGCATATTTTTTTTTTTTTATTTCTCGCGCAATATCCTTTCTTTTTTGGCTCGAAAAACTTTTGTCAATGTTATAAACGAGCCTTCCTATGGGTATTACGCACATTTGACCTCGGAAATCGCGCAAAACCTTCGCTTTTGTGAAATGCAGTTCTAGGGTCACCGCATAGATGGCGCCACAATGTCAGTGTGTTCCCTCATTCTAGAAACATTTAAGAAGTTGTAAGAGAACTCGTCTCTCTTAGTCGTACTCGGTCGTAAGAGTGTGAACGGGCCTTTACTCTATGACTAATTATAGTAACTGTATAGGCTCTGCTTGTAGAGTCAGAGTATTGCATATATTTTCCCTTCTCCGCCAATTCCATATTGGCGGAGAAGCGATAACGTGCGTCGAGTTGGATCAACTCTCATGCAGGAAAGCGACCTTACAGGCGCCGAGTTTCGGGCGGAGCATATTTCTCGCGTTGCGTTTGCGAAATATAACACTAAAATCGCACGAACTGCGAGGTTCCTTAACCATTGGACAATATGTGCAGCCACTGGGTGCAATACAGTATAATCCGAGTTGTTTTATAACGCAAGCGATGCCTTAAAACGTGTTTCCAAAGTCTGGGTAGCAGACGACGAGGACGATCGCTCTGCTAGCGGAGTGATACGCGACCGGCACATCCGGGCACTTCGGACCGGACAACGAGCAGCTGCGGCTTGCGAAGGGACGACGTTTTCGTCGTCGGCCACTGCGTTCGATCGAGGGCATGGAGGTCAACCGGAGACAAATGACTGGACAACTGCGGACGCGCGGAACGTCGCCGCACTATATTTTTTTTTCTGCTCCGCACGCAGCAGCACGCCACCTCACGGCCACGCCAACCCCGTCTCCGTTACTCCTGCAAAAGCGACCGCCGCTTCCCGCAGTGCAGCTTGGATTCATCATTGCCGCCCTGTGAATACCATTGCGATACTCTGCTCTGCAAGCTTAGGATATACAGTTACTCTGGGACTAGTCGGATATTAGTTAATTGTTGGATTTAGACGTTTTGGCTAGGTGGCGCAAGACGCCGCTAGATTAAAAAGGTTCAGCCGAATCCATCCATCCATCCATCCATCCATCCATCCATCCGCGCGCGCCTCGCAGCCTTGAAAACGTGTGCGCGAATAAGGGCGGTTCCCCGAGCTCCTGTCATGTTGCGCCATCTCACGGCGTTTATCAGAAATAAGAGCGAAACTTCGACACACTTCATCCATGGCGAGGCGGCGCCGTTCTGACACCTCTCTTTTCTTCAACCGTGCTCCCAGCGTTCCAAAACGAAGATTTCCGATGGGCAGAAAGCACGTTAAAACAAGGGGGGGGAAAGGCTTAGCAGCGTCAGGCAGCGGTGCTCTACCCAAGCGTTAGTAAGGCGTCGCGTGCTCACCGGCGGTGTCCTTAGGAGTGTTAAAGGTATGGCGGCGCACAAGGTTAGAGCAGCCTGAGGGCGGATGACCCCCTCCACCACCGTTACTGGAGCCCATACTTCGATGCACGGCCGCCATAGACTGGAGCGCCATCTTGGTGAGCCCAGCTTCGGCGCTCTGCTGCTTGAGGGCTTCGATGGTGCTCCGCAGCTCCGTCAGTTCCGAGTCCTGGGAGGGAAGGAAAGATCACAATAAATCTTTATTGCTTTATCTTATCTTTTTTTTTTTTTCTTTTCTGGGTGATGGTTATCACTCACTTGTCTTAAGGCCAGCTCTAAAAAAAAAAAAAAAAGGGGGAACCTAGCGCTCAAAAGTAGCGTTAAAAAGCAAACAAAAACATGATCTGGGAATGAGTGTTGCGGCAGTTTCTGAACTCATGTGATACTACTTCGCCAACCATAAAGCGAACAATTAAAGAAATGTGTTGAAAACGATGTGGGCGCGTTTGGGGAAGGGGGGGGGGGGGGAGCAAGCAGATGACGTAACAAACAACAAAATACATCTTTCCTGAAGGCACAGGCAACTACAATTTAATTAATGCGCGGGAAGTCCGGCGCGAACGCAAAATTACACACACGCCGACGAAACAGAAACGCAAGTTATACCGTCCCACCGGAACGTTCTGAAAGAGGCACTAAAATGGAGCCTACCTTCTGTTCCGCCGTTGCCGTGAGGTGCTGCAACCGGGAGGTCATGTTGGACAGAGACTGCTCGAACGCCGCCACCATGTGAGCCTGCGCACACAGAAAATAACGCGTCGTGAGCCCATCCGTCACACGAACCAACAAAGCGCCCGCTAAAAGAAACGCGCCGGCAGGTGACGGACTAGCACATTTTCGAGGGGAATGGAAGCTGTTCACCCCTGAGCTGACAGTGCAGGGGAAACTAAAAAGTACTTTTTTTTTTATAAGGTCCCTTACATAAGACGATTCATACATCTGTATTTTGCCACGTGATCACGCACATGCGATGAAAGGGAGGCCCTTGCACGATTGATCCGGCGAGCACGTAGCTATTCCAGCTTCGGGGCGACCGGAGAACTTCTAAACACAACCCGCGCGCAAGTTCACCGCACCACCGGGAGTGTTTCGTGCCCCGAGTCATCACCGTGCCCGCATTGTGCCATGCCTGTTTCCGGCATCACGCTCTTATCTCGTTTCTCTTTCTCGTTCATTTTAGCTGCTCCTTGCGACGCCGGGAACCCATTAATCAAAGAGAGAGAGAAACCGGCAAAAGGCCGGCATGAGCGCACGCCACATACTCTCGACACCGCGCAACTTTTCAAAGCCGCACACGCAGCTCGGACATCGTACAAAAATATTACGTGGTGTCCGTTGCAGGTACGATGGCCTTATTATTTGCGGACATATGTTTCCTTCGTACGTATCAGTGCTTCGAATATACGTGTAGACAGTTCTGGTAAGGCCAGCAGGGACGCATCAGACTGTAGTGTCCGCGCTGACTGCCCCCCAGCGGCCTAGAAGTTGGGCTGCTTCCGCCTTCCGTGATGCCTTCCGTGACGTCAGAAAGATTGAGTTCGTCTTATCGACAGACAAACTAAACTCTCTGACGTCACACAACTAAGGTGGCGCTGCTGTCGGTACTGCGCATGCGCAAACGCTTCCCTCCTCCCGGATTTGGTTTCTGCGCAAGCGCAATGTCCACACATGTGACCTTTACCTTCCAAGTCCTATAACGCACGAAAGGCATTATAGGGAATTGGTGTGTCCCGTGGCGTTTACTTTCCCGCTAGATTTAGCGGGGAAAATAAGTGGTTGCGTAGGTCACGTGACGTCGAGTGTCCCCGCTACATTTAGCGGGCAACTGATTTGGTGATAGAGGTCACGCGACGTCGATTTCCCGCTATATTTAGCGGGCAAATTGAATTGATGTTTCGGCCAAAGGCGTGAATTTTCG
Organism: Ixodes scapularis; assembly: GCF_016920785.2. Lineage (NCBI taxonomy): Eukaryota > Metazoa > Arthropoda > Arachnida > Ixodida > Ixodidae > Ixodes > Ixodes scapularis. The sequence continues at coordinate 120,383,551 of NW_024609881.1, forward strand.
TATAGGTCACGTGCCGTCAATTTCCCCACGATATATCGGTCACGTGACGTCAGGTGACCTCACGTGACGCCACTTTCCCGCTAAATTTAGCGGGGAACTTCAACTGGTGTCACGTAACATAAATTTACCCGCTAAATTTGACGGGAAATGCAGGGACGGGCAGACGGACGGACACACTTTCGGGATTGGGAAAAAGCATTTCATGAACCGGAAGTGTGCCACCCGGCCGATCGATGGCGCCACTGTGCGTGTTGCCAAACAAATCTCAAGGGGGAATATTACGCGAAGAAATTGCTTCGGTGTTCGACAGGAGAAAGAAACTCAAACATCGCGCAGTAGACGAATCTTATTCGACGATGGCGCTGTTCGACGAAGGACGCATCAATGCGTTGGACCAATATAAGGCACCAGTCTTCGACTGCGTCGGATGACAAGAGACAATTTGTCGTTGTTTCCTGGTCTCTGCTCATTTCAGGGATTCAGAACGTCTTGGCACAAAGTCTACGATTTGTTTTGGTTTCTTCTTCCGGAGTATACTGTGTAAACATTCCCTAACACTCCGAGATGATTATTTACGCGAAATATACCAATTGCACGGGCGTTTTCGGCGAAAATTCGCGCAATGTAGAAATGCAAAAAGGTGTCCGAACACATTTTTTCTTTTGCAGATACATTTCATTTCAGTTTTATTCGTGTACATCAAGGACATCAGTGATGGATTCCAAACGAAGGTATCGGCAAAATGAAATACAAATGTAGAACCCCAAAACAAAAACAAAAAGTACTGCAGGAAACGCGAGAGTACGAGGCAAATGTTCCGAGCAATTCACACAAAAACTTAAGGGCCGAACGAGTCATCGCCGTTGAAAATCAGTAAAACCTGGTCACTGCACTCAGGCCCATTGAACAAAATATTTCTGGGAATTTTCGTTGGAATATTCATGAATCGGAAATTACCATGGCAAAGTCACTTCAGTTGTAAGCATTCAAGAAAAAAAAAAAAAAAAGGAAAAAGTCATTTAGTACGAGAGAGCCGCCAGGAAAGAGTATTTCGGTGTATCACCGAAATCCTTTTCCTACTCAGGAATACTCAGGAGTATCACGTACACGAAATACACGCGTTGAATCATGCTACGCAACAAGCATATCACCTCAGACTACTGTTTCCTTCACGTTATTTCCAGCTGCCTATGTCTCACTCAGTTATCCACAGCGTGTGATCTGTGCTGTTTCGGGGTGGCACCCAGTTGGTAGAACGACGTTTTAGCGAACGGCGAATTTTCATCGAAAGACGCTTCAGCGAATAGCCGGCCACCGCGAAGCGGCGTTTACGGGTGGGCCAAGTGGGTTAACATTTTTGTAATAAGCCGCCGCAGACTGCCGCCACAAAAGCGGCGTAAGCGCAGCGCGGGGGGAGTTAACACATGCGCCCCAGTTATTCGCTAAAACGTAGATTCGCTCAAAATGGCGCTGTTCGCTGAAACGTCATTCGCTCATGTGATATGGACCCGGATGTGGGCACTGGGCGTTCGCAGCAAACTGTATTTGCACGAAAAGAACCGTCTGCGCATGCGTCAAGACGAGAGCAGCGATCAATGTATACACTGATCAAGCAACACTGCTGCGTGCGGAGGCACGTGTTTAAGTTCAACGCGGGCGATGCAGCGTCCGGCGTATAAAACAACGCGCGCTCCTCGTAATCAAGACAACGCTTAACCAAAGAAACAAGAAATAAAGAAGAAAAAAAAAAAAAAAAACAGAAGTGCAAAAGAGAGCGTCAACAAGCAAGCGGGCGTGTTTTACGGGTCCGTTGCACCACGGAGAGCGGTCAGGAAACGATGCTTCGGATAACGGAGTGGCTTTCCCCACCGCCGAACAAAATCCACCAAAAGGATAACAACCAGAGAAACCAATAAAGCTTTCTCAGACAAGTGAAAGGTGAACGACTCGAAATAGGTGCACAGAGTTGTTTCTCGCCAAAAACAAACACATACAGTCGCGGACAAACCAAGCTGGAACGCGCGTTTGTCTCGGAGCGCTTCGCTCGTTGGCGTCGCGTCGTGGCGAGAGATGAAAGCCTGCAGGTTCGTCCGGGGTATGTCTCACGACACTGCTCGGCTGCGCCAGACTAAGCCGCGAAGCGCGTTCAAAAACTTTCCAGTGTTGTTCTCTCTACGTTTATTCGCGGCTTCTGTTTTCCTCCCTCTGGGTAGTGCACGCGGTTTTGTTTTCATTTTCACAGTGCATAGAAGCTGGGCGTTGCACGTGCTTGCACCAACGAAGGAAGTTGAACTACATCCTCACCCTGGGTTGTGAAAAAATTCCACTAGGCGGCGATACCCGAGTTTCTCGCCACGAATAAGGCGTCGCATCAGTGAGTTGCCATCATGGACGGAACATTCATCATAAATACAAATCAAATGGTATAAGATCATTTTTCAGATCGACAGAGAGAAAATCTCTAGGCTCTTCAGCGATACTTCCCGATTCCGGACATACAGAGAGCGACCGAATGCCAACCCAACTGACGCGATCAAAGATGGCCGCCGAGCGACCTTGAACCTCTAACCGCCGGTAGCCCGGTCGAAATTGCATCGCGAACAACAAACACCGAAAGCGTGACGGGCGACTGGTCACGGTCTCAAATGCCCCTAAGCCGCTAATACAATAGGCGGACCGGAAGTAAGAGTTATAGCCCGTGGGCGTCCACGCATTGAGCGACCCCTGACACCGGGATTGAGCAAACGCCGCCCGCCCCATACCACGTATGCAGATGAGGGTCACTCAATCCTACGGCGAGCAGCGAGGGCACGGCCAACGCGGTCACGTACGCAAATTACTTTTCGGGTTGACGCTGCTCCGCTGTTCTCCGTCTTGAGCCACGCGCGGCTAGATGGAAGACAAGGCCCGCACCTGACGTCATCATTGGTGGGCTCAGAGACCGCTCCGAGCGGCAACGCTGCGAGACGCGCTGACGGTGAAGCGATGACGTATGGGAGAGGGAGAGAGGCCGGCCTCGTCTCGTAGGTGGTGGTGTTGCTACGAGAGCGGGTACGCCTTGGACTGCGGGGAAACAGCCCATTTCCTGGGTGTGTTTCATTTTCGCTGGGTTAGTGTGCTGCTGGCCGTTTGTCGGTGTGTTTGTGAGTAGGTGTCTCTTGTCGTGTCCTTGTGCGGCCTTTGTGGAGCTATACGGAGCACGACACAGCACGAACGAGCAACTATCGTTCTTTCTTCTTTCTCTCTCCTAGTTTATGTTTCGCGACTGGAAGGCTGTGACCAGAACAACTGGTGCATGGCAAAATGTGGTGTTCCCGCACACCGCTGCTCGGAGCACGTAGAGAAAAAACTGCGCGGTGTGTGTTAAAGAGCTTAGGATAGCGGTCATGCTGTGCTCTCTCATCTACAGCTGAGGCACCAGACATCCGCTGGGGCTGACTAACTTACCGCTGCTTTTTAATCGCCCGCATATCAAACGACTTACACGAACCACTCTGTGCGAAACGCAGAAAGATCGTTAATACAGTGTTTACGGTGAGTCGCGTAGTGTACAATATTAATTATAAAAAAAAAAAAAAAACTATTTAGCTTACAAACGCAACTTTGCGTCGGCACAGTTTTTGTCGTTCTATTTCGAGTTGTGTAAAACACGCCATCGCAAGTGCAGAAAAAAAAAATTTTAAATGGGTTTTGCCGCTGTGATTACCATGCGTGAAGTTTATTTACCAATAAAACTTTGGTTGGACCTTTTTTTATGTAATTGGGAAATAGGATAACTCCACTTGGATATGCGAGTACGCGGCATGCAGTACAGCCGTCACGTGGTCCGCTCGGATTGGCTCGAGAGCTGGCTCCTTGCTGTAAGTTAAAAGCGGGGCGGCGAACATGCAGCGAACAAAAAGGGGGTGGGACCCTTCAAAAGCCGGTGCCCTCTCGTGACGTGACCTTGTTTCGCAAATTACGAAATACGAGGAGGCGGCGCGGCTGTAGTTTTTGGGGGCGCCGGGCTAAAGGGAACGAAATAGACGACTTCTTGAGAGCCTGACAGTCCTGTCGCTCGCTTTTTTTTTTTTTTAAGTTTATGCTTTTTTTTTTTTTCTTTTTTGGTAAATGTAGGGTAGTTGAAAGGTACTTCCTTTAATCTGAGAACATGTACGATGCGCAATTCGTTTCTAGTAACACTGCCGCGCTAAACATTTCACGAAAAACATGGAACCTCCGTATCTGACCTCGGTTAAACACCTTAGTCGAAAGCCGGTCTCCTGGAGTTTTTGCACTCTGACGCTCAAAACGTTCCTGAACGAAACGCTCGCAAGATTATTTTGGGAGCAGGCCCTAAGCACGTTTGGGCGATGCTCTTTTTGACTAACTTAGGGTGAGCCGACCCATATATGGCAGGATAGCCTTTTTGGATCTCGGCTCATCTTACGATTGATTGTAGCAGATGCGCTAGCACGCCTGTGTTGCATGGCACTAAGATTTTGGCTCGATACCGAGATAAGGCAAGCGGAGAGGTGCAGATGAAGTTCGCGATAAGGGTGTTGATTGCATTAGTGAGGTGTCAGTTGCCCTAGCAAAGAAATAATTCGAATATATTAGACAAGCTTAGTCCTTGTCTTTTTTTCGGCGTTTTTACATTTCAAAAGAAAATGATGTCACGTGGTTTCATGCCACGCGATCTATACGCAAATTCAGTTTCCCCGCTAAATTTAGCGGAAAAAAATTGCCGTCACGTGACACGGTGTCCTGTACGCAAATCCAATTTCCCCGCTAAATTTAGCGGGAAAATTGGCGTCGCGCGACGTAGATATAAATTCAGTTTCATTCCGTCATTTCCCATAAGTAAATACGTTCCTAAAAGAAAAAAAAAAAATAACCTAACGGTTTACCAGTAACGTCGTTACTTGTAACGTGTTACTTCCAGAACAGTTCAACAGTGATAACCCAGAAAAAATAGAGTTTTTCGTGATCAGTGTTGCGTAAAGACATTCTGTAAGAGCGGATGACGCGCTACGAGGAATACGTAGGAGTAAATGATGTGTGTACGTGGGGTGAGTGGTCTCGGGCGTGTGCGACGTTTACACCGCTTCCAGGGAGTTTCTTAGAGCATCCGAGAGAAAGTGGTCTGGTTTATCATAAAGCGGATGTGACACACATTTTTTTTTTCTTTTTTATTGGCACACTTTGGTTCGGTCCTCCCATTCGAAAAATGCGGGGGTTCGTCGCTTTAATTCTTTGGGATAATTATTTACTTTCCAGGTTTTTTTTTTTTTTTTTATTACGAGTTTTGTTTAGACACTAGGGTCTGAGTTGTGTCCTGTCACGTATGTGCGTGCCTTCTAAGCATATAAAGCGGAGGGTCTAGCGCGCACATAAGTATAAAAATAGCATAGCGAAACTGACATGATAAGTTTGCTCTAGTAGTTCGCTATCAGTGTCAGGTAATCCGAAGTGACGCTGGTCTAGAGGTCCATTCACACATTTGCGTTTATTAGGATCGAGTTCTCGTGACTTCTCGCGACGAGAGAACACACTTGCACTCTTGCGTCATATATGAGGTGACCCTGAAACTGCATCTCACTAGAGCGAAGGTCTGTCGGCATGGGCGATATCAAATGTACGTGCTATCTATGAGAAAGCGTCGTGTATAACAGCGTCGGAAGTTTTTCGAGCCAAGAAAGAAAGAAAGAATGCTGCGAGATAAAAATTGGAAATATACGAAAATGCAAAGTGTTCCACGGCTACGCGATAGATGGCGCCAGTGTGCTCTCTCTCTCTCTCTCCGTAAGAAAATGTAAGGGGTTTCAAGTCGCTAGCCTGTGAAAGATTGCCATAGTAACCCTGGAGCAAGGAGGGGGAAAAAAAATACGGACAAACACGACATTTTGTTTTGTGTGTCTGTCCCTTTATTTCCTTTTTCCAGAATGACAATGACTGCCAGGCACTTTGTGTTTGTTCATTTTCAGCCACGATTTGTTTAACGTTAAGAAAAACCTCTGCGCTCTTCGTTTTACGGGAGGCTAGGCTGATGATAAAGCCATATTATAATTTAAAAGTATTTATATCGACGAACTTTCACACGCCGTAACAAAAACATGATGAGTTCACACAAGCCCTCAGTGCAGTCACCGAAAACTTAAGAAACACGGGTCTTGGCTTGTCATGTTCACGTTTCTCGCTCCGTGATTGGTCCGTCGGCATTCGTATGAAGAGCGCAAATTCGTCTGTTTCTTGCACAAGGGTTGCGATGATGTCAGAACGCAGAGCTCTTATTGGCTGATTGAAAAAGAGTGGGTAGACTTCAGGGCGTCTAAGCATTGAGGTCTAGCCACTATCCTTTTGGTCAAAGCCAATCAGAGTTCGGCGTCATTCTGACGTCACTGCAACTCCTGCGCATGCAGCAGAATTGCTCTCCGCATTGTCTAACGCCGTTATTTAATCAGCTGCGGGTAGGGTTGCGCGAACATTCGAAAGCTTTCGAATATCGAAAAGAATAATGTCATATTCGATTCGAAGTTCGAATAGAATATACGGCTATTCGACAAATTCCAAGTATTTCGAAGTTTGAAATTGCTGCAAAACATATCTTAATTCAGACTAAAAAAGAAAGTAAACGAACGAAAACAGCATGCAGTGCATACTTCAAATGAGTTCACCAACACAAGTAGCGATAAAAATAAGAACAGCGAGTCTGCTCTCTCGAATCTATTGCGGATTGCGTTTCTAATAGCTAACGCCAAAGTGTCCGTGCCAATGGGTCTCGGCAATTTAATATTTTTCTTCTAAATAAACCCTGTCTTTTGGGGCCACCTTTCTCGTTGCTTATTTGTGATCATGACCTCGATCCACTATTATGGACGATTCATATTATAGACGAATTTTCTGGGCAACGGAAGTGGTCATATTATTGAGACATGACTCTATTGAAATAAGACCAATTATGCGGGCGAACTGGTGAACGATCGTGGTAGAGAACCCTTCGATTCAAAATTATTCGAACAAAGTATAAAGAGTATTCACTGGGCGCCATATTTGCGGGTGCTGTTTAGAGCGCACGCTCAGAACGAGCCCACATTAATAGGCTGCTAAGACCGGCAATCTTGAGGGTGCGGAATGCACGTTACAAAAGAACTGTGGAAGCTCGGCATCAGCACGCGCTCAGCAGTTACGCACACAGCTATGACCGCCAGTGAATACTTCCTATTCGCTTCGAAGTGAAAAAAATTCCTATTCGCACACCCGTAGGTCCGAAGCGGCAATTAGATGCTCGGTTCGGCTAAACCGTTGTATACGGCGAAACCGCCGCCGCAACGGATGTCGTCGCATGCCGTCCGCTATATTTAGGTATAGCTGGCGAGACGCATTGTTGCCAGTTCTTCGCAAGAAATTACTTCTACATTTAAATGCGCCGGGGAAATCACCCCATTGATCGCCTTATATAACTATAATGATTAAAATGCGATTCCAAAATAAAAAAAGAAGTGGCTTTTCGATTTCTGTTTGATGACGTCATAAAAGCGTCAGCTGTCGCCCGTCGCGATCCTGGCGGTGTAACAGCAACGGTGGTAGATGTGGCACAGACGCCCATTCTGCTGTGGGTCGTCGCTCTCCAGTTTGATAGCATATAGAAGGCTATGGTTTGACCATATCCTCCTCTGTACTCACAAAGCCTGGCAGTTCGACGACGGAGCCATAGAGTGCCCGGTCGCAGATTTAAAGCGCGAGGATCTGGTAGCACAGAACATCAAAGAGCTATTTCTCGGGGAACCTGGACGTCAGCGCACAGCTTTTGCAGCGGCGAGGACCCTAAACACACTTGTTCGCTCGGGAGAAAGTGTGCTTCGGCGTATCGCCGTAGCGGGGCGCCAGTCACGTGGCTCTCCTTTCATCCGTTGTCTGCCGCTCCTCCTTTTCCATTTCGGCAGCCGTTTCTCGTGGCGATATGCCAGGCTTTGTCAGCCTATAGGAGGCTATGATTTCACAGTCCACGGAAGCTCTCGGAGCGAGGAGTTGGAACACCGTGAGGACAGCGACACTCGCCTTTGCTCGTGCTTTGTGCCCGAACTTGTACGATCAACGAGCAAGATCGCGAAATCCGACGGCGTGACATTCCGAGTTTTGTGACGTGACTCGTCGCAACTTCGGAACCACTTTCGATGCATGGGGGGAGCAGGGACGCTAAACACACCAGTCAAAGACGCGTTCCGTGACACCGTAACTAACGGGATGGTTCCGCCTATCCTTAGGAAACGAATAAACGAGAGTGCTTTCTGCAACCGGGTGCACTCCATCTAACGGAGCAGGACTGCCCTCCCGGAACGTGACCTTTTTGAAATAGATGCTCGGAGTTGGCCTCTTCCATCACGGCAGCTACGTAAATAATCTCCAACATCCTGAATCGTCGAACAGCGGGGCACCTTCACGTAGGCGTCCCGGACAGGGCAGAGCCGCTATCCTAACATGTTGGCGGACGACATCTGAGAGGGTGGAGGCTGGTTTTATGGAAAAGAATCGCCGTGGCCTGCAACCACTGCGGCGAAAGATTTTTCGTGGGTCTCGAAACGTTCTTGGCGATCTCCAACTTTTGTGACGGGGAAATATATATTCGGAAAACGTGGATAGACTATGTTCGATACACGTTCATGTTCTACGCGTGTTACATACCTGCGACATTGTCTGCAGACTGTCTTTTGCATCATGTGTAGTATTGTTACCGCAGCTGTTGCCTGCCACCAATTACGGGTATGTACGCGATTTCACTTCGCCTTTTCAAGCTGAGCAACAGGCTATACTTGTCATAATTCAGAGAACTGCTCAATAGACCGACTTATTTCAACGTACCAGGATGCAGTATAACCCTTATGCCACGACCTTTCTGCCAGGCTAACCGATCAGATGCCGCGAATGAAACGTGCCACTCCAGCCTCTAGCTGAGTGAACCAAGGGAGCCATACAGAGAGAACACAAACAACCTAAAAGCAAAACTACCAACTCGATTGACGTGTAAAAAAAAGAGGGCCCCATTGTTTCCAACATGTCCGCCACTCCTTCCGACAGAACCGGATACCCATTACGTGGTGCGGAAACGAACCGTTAACGCGGACGACCTTCGAATGACCTCTGGGGAATGCATGCGTGGACCTGTCTGCTGTAGCAATTCCACCTGTAGGACAAGGCCCACGGGTGACGTCATCTTTAGTGCGAGCTAGGCGGCGCTGCGTGGTGCCCACCAGTGATGACGTTTGACGCAGGCCTGGTCTTCTAGGTGGTATTGGCTGTGGGCTCTCCATTGTTAGCGAAAGGGCGTCGCCGGTTGAACGCGGTAACGTGCGTCCCTGCAGGTTGCCAGCATGCGGAACGCTTCTTGGCAGAAGAAGGGACGCGATGGTTCCTCTCCGGGTTCCGTTGTCGCGTACTTCCGGTCGTTCGCAGGACCATCCGTTACTTCCGGTGAAGCGCATCCGGTGGCCGGCAGCCGGAGCCGAGACGACGAGGATCATTCGTTTACGGGTGTTAAGTCCGGAAACTCGTGTTGGTTTAGTGGCCTTCGCAAAGTTTTCTTAAATAAGAAAAAAGGCTATATCTGTCTTCTGTCTGTTGTAATGAAGTAAGATCGGTGCGTGCGTGTGTGTGTATGTGCGTTTGCCGGCCCCTGGCTACCTCCTATCCACGCGTTCCTATATTGTTGGTAAACTGTCCAGAGGAAGTTGAACGCGAGCGCGTCGGTTTTCAATAACTTGTTACAGAACGAATAAACAAAAAAGGACGAACAAGGACGGATATCTTTCGTTTTCAAATTATGTTTGTCCTTGTCCGTCCTTTTTTGGTTATTCTCTCTGTAACAAGTCCAGAGGAATTTGTATATGTTATTTCAAATTTATGTAATGTATAGCCTTTTAGATATGTTGTTTTTCTTGTTTTCGTAAATAACTAGTGCTGAGTGTTAGAATTTATCTCGTGTACAATTGGAGCGTAGAGTGTTTCAGTAACAGTTTTTCTTTTTATTTCTTTTATACACTTATTGTAGGCCTAAGGGGCGGTATTGTTCTGGTTCGTTATGTTTGCTTTCTATTGTATATTTCACGAGTTATATTGTATATGTCTCGCAAACTTCTACCGCACGCCTGTCGTAGCTCCTGAAAAAAAAATATTAATTTATTTTTAATTGAGAGATGTAGAAGATGTATTAAATTCATGCCTCCGAAGTTCAGAGACTCTCGACAAATCGTTGTCAGGGGGACAAACTTGGCCATTTTGTGTATGATCGTGAAAACGAAAAATGGCGTGTTCGGAGCCCCTGAAAAAGCCACGCATAGAAGAGTATCGACACGCTATTCTCCTATTATCTTGTCTGCGCCGCCATTTTGGTGCATAGAGCACAGTGGGCGCAATTCGCGATAGTCGCAATTCGATAATGCAACTTCATGCGCTTTAGACACGGCGTCAGGAGGCTCAAGCGATATAGTTTTTTTTTTTTTTAATCTGTTGCGTAAAAGCGGTTTTCGCGATATCAGATGAAGCTTCCGATAACTGGCAACCATGATTTTAAGCACAGATCGTATCTGATGTGCCCTTACTATGAAACGTAGCTTATGCGGTATTTTTTGTGCAGACGTGTCCGCGTTATGGAAATAAAGTAACTTTCACAACTTGCACACTCATAAGGTGAGGAAGTGCGTTGCTCGTTACTGTGAGTCACACAGAACGCGTTACCTCAGGTTGAAAGTAAAGCGTTAGTTTCTCGTTCCACTGAATATGTCACTTCCTCCCTGAAGGAGTTGCCAATATTCCAATACTTGTCGTCATTAAGAATTCCTAGATTTTAACGCCTTCATTCGGGGCAACTTTGTCTATCCTGACATACCTTGTGCACATCTTTTTGTGGACTATCTATAGCGTTTTCCCGTCGTGCAAATTACAGACGCGAGCTGGGCTGAGAACTAGTTTGGGTACCTTTGTTGTACACGTTCCCCTCCAGGACTAAATACTAGGGCCGGGCAATTGATCGATTAACCCATCGATTAATACTTTATTCGGGATTACATTGTTTAACCAGTCAGCCAGTAAAATTTTAAGAAACCAAATGAAAGTAAAAACTAAAAGCTTTAACCACGCAGACATGGGCGAGTACATCTGTATGAAGGGGAAACTTTAGGTAAAACTTGAATAGAGTGAACTGTAGGGGCAAGGTTTGTAACTTCAGAAGAGTGCAGAAGGTTACCCGTGTCCTGGCCACTTCAACGTCTTTCGAGTGTCTGTTTAGTGCAGCAGAGAACATTGGGAACAATCAAAAGAGCTCGCTCTTGCCGAAGAATATCAACGACACTCTTTGTCTCATGCACCTGAAGTAAGAATCGGTGCGTGTGAGTGTCTTTGAAGTGTTCTTAACTACACAACGAGTTTTGTTCACAATTCAAATTGAATATTGCGCCGTTTATCACATATTCAACAAAAGCAATAAATATTGACTGTTTCAAGTAGTGCATAGAAATAACCGACGCCGATTAATCGATGTATTATTCGATTAAAAAAAGGGGGGGGCGATTAATCGGGTTAACAGTTTTAACGACGCCCAGCCCTACTAAATATAACGTTACTCGTGCCTTTTTTCGAAAGTAGGTCGATACTTCCTTAACGATAAAAAGCAACTATGCACAATTAATCTGTTATGTACAAGTTTGACTAGTATATGCTCCATCACGTGAAGCAAAGGTTGATGCTTTTCAAGTTTGTTCAAAACTGTTTTCAAAGACGCAGTGAATCGTCGTCAGGATGGCCGAGCGGTCCAAGGCGCTGCGTTCAGGTCGCAGTCCGGTCTTCCGGGCGTATGTTCGAATCCCACTTCTGACATTATTTTTTTTTTTTCTTTTTTTGTGCCACGCGCCGAAGGGTTTGCTTTACTGCTCTGTGAATTTTTTTTTTTTTTTTTTTTTACGCGGTCTTTCATTTATAACTTCACTCCGTGTTACTGCACTATTCTTTTACATCAACTTCTCCTGACTGCCGCAATAAGTGCGCTCTACACTAGATAAACTCTCTGACGTTAGGCCACTGCGAATGTGCAGACGCTTAACTTCTGCGCACCGGCACGGTACCCACCTGGGGTGCAGTGCGGGTGTGCGGGCTTCTTTATAAACGGTGAATACACTCAACCTCAGACCACCTAACAGCCAGTACCTGCTGCCCCAGTCGAAGAATGCTGGGTCACTGGGCTGTGGTCACGCGCGTGGCTACTGATATTTAGCGGGCCACTGCGCATACCCAGAACGCGACCATGAGCCCAGCACACAAAGAAAGACCACTACGAGCATGCAAAAGGCGACTATCAGACTGGTCTATAATCTGACATGAATCGCTGCACTTCTGTAGCATACGATTCCCTGGTCTTAAAACCATGGGGTCTCTATACGGCGAGCAAGTGTTCTAAAATGCGTCTTTGAAGCACCAAAAGGTAAAGAGGGGCAAATCGATCGAAGGTCAACATAAAAAAATGAAAGACGTTTCCAAATCTCCGTAATGCGAAATTAGAGCGCAGCTTTTGAGGAGGAGGAGGAGAGGGTGCAGAGGAGAGGGTATGCCCCTCTTCTTCCTCGTCCCCTCCTCCTCCATCCCCTAAACTCCCTCCTCCTCTAATTCAGTTTCCCCGCTACAGTTAGCGGGCAAAATGACGTCACACGACCTGGTGACCCATGAACAAATTTAGTTTCTCCGCTAGATTTCCGATGGCGAAGACACAACGGGTGTAAGAACAGCAGTCCATCATCAACGTACAGGTGTCGGCCTCCGAATCGGCAGTCAGTAAAAAAGAAAAAGAATAGAAAGTAAACACGAAGCTCGTGTACTTTGAACTCCGAAACCATGATCGGCGTCGAGGTTAGACCGATTCGTCGTACAACACCTCCCCGCCGATCGAGGAGCGAGCCGAATCCAACCGAGAAGCACGTGCCCGTTCCAGCCGCCCGCGAGCACAGCAAGGCCGGCCAAAGGCCGTACACTCGGAGAGGGAGCGCTCGGCGGCAACGCGACCCCTACATCAAGCTGGCCGCCCTCTGAGCGATCCTATTGTCTTTCTCGTCTTCCCAATAAGCGGCGTGTTACGTAAGGGGAACAAGAGGCTGCTCTCCCAGCCGCGATGGAATGCGGGCCCCTCTGTAAACGGCCGGCCTTGCCTCCGAGCTCCTGTGACCGATGTTGGCGTATACTTGGGCACCTTTGTGCACTCGTGATGCGGCTGGCGCGCTAGAAAGAACGCTGGTACTGGGGGAGACGCAGCGACGAGGCAGGCACCACAGTGACCGATCACGTTGCGGCTGTGCAGAGATGCCTTTTTGACTCTTTCTATCTTACCTCCTTTCTCTGTTTCGATCGGTATTGTGGATCTCTTCCGGGATCGTATACCAAGAGCAGTGCTTACAAAACCATATATAAGAAGCAAAGTACGCTTGCAGAAAAATAAAAGATTTAGAGAAACAAATTGGGAAGGGTGGGAAGCTTGAAATCGCTCGTTCGCAGAAACAAGGATACATTGAATAGAGTATAACGTTTTACTGACTTCGCCATTCGGTGTTTGACTACAAACCTCCGCGAGAGAAAAGCCAAGAGGCTAACAGTTCATATTTAAACACGTTTCTGACTACAAATTCCGAGGTGAAAACTTCTTCTGGGCTAATAATATGACCAGACAAAATGATAAACATTTCCCTCTCGTACTGAACTAGCTAACTCACTTATAGCATCCGCGGAAGAGCATTCGAAGCAAGCTTGTTCGTAAACGCCACGCGACGCTAGGACTCATGACGTGGATTCCCTCAAAGTCCTACGATATACACCGATCAAAAGGCGCGACCAAAAGCATCGCCATGGTCGCGCAATTCGCGATTGGTCAAACGCTCACTGCAACCTCCTTATCCGGATTATTTTTTCTTTCCCCGGCAAAAATGAGCGCAATGAGCGCAATGTCAGGGTGTCAACTGCGACAATGTTGGTTTAACATTGCGTGACTCCGAGCCTCCATCGTTATTTTTACGCGTATATATACCATGGAACTAGTTCACCATTGATGATAAGTTGCCAAAGATTACAACTCATGACGTCACGCCGAGGCAAATTCTGACCTTGATGTCACGAACGAAAACTAGAAAAGGGCGCCACCGAAACCTCTCGGCGTATAGTTGACGAAATGGGAACGACACGCCGTCCATTTTCGATGAACATGACTAAGCCCGGCAGATCACCCCGAGAAGTGTCCGCCGAAATGGAAAAGGTGGAGCGGCAGACAAAGGATAAGAGGAGAGCCACGTGACTGGCGCCCCGCTGCGGCGAGGCGCCGAAACATACTTCTCCCGAGTGAACAAGTGTGTTTCGGGTCTTCGCCGCTGCAAAAGTTGTGCGCTGACGTCCAGGTTCCCCGAGGAATGGCTCTTTGATGTTCTGTGCTACCAGATCCTCGCGCTCGAAATCTGCGACCGGGCACTCTATGGCTCCGTCGTTGAACTGCCGGGCTTTGTGAGTATAGGGAGTATTCACTGGCGGCCATAGCTGTGTGCGCGAATGCTGAGCGCGTGCTGACGGCGAGCTCCCACAGTTCTTTTGCAGCGTGCATTCCGCATCATCAAGAGTGTCGATCTTAGCAGCCTATTGATGGGAGCTCGCTCTGGGCGTGCGCTCTAAACAGCACCCACAAATATGGCGCCCAGTGAATACTCCGTATAGAGGAGGCTATGGTCCAGCACGCGTTCGTTGCCCTTGTCTTCTATGCGTGCTTTGGCACAGCGTGTACCTCGAAGTTCACGAGGCGTAGAATAGTTATCGAGGCTAATGCTGGAGAGAGGCAACTGAAATTCCCCCTCGGCGTTCTCACCTTGTCAGTGGACAAGTTACACGGGAGATTAGCGTCCCCCACCCTGTCCGCGTCACATTCTGTAGCTCCACCGGAGATCTAAATCTCCTCTCGACCTCCGGGACCCGCCGGGGGATCCCTACAGTCGCCAACGCAGCAAACAAGACCAGCACTCCTCGAACGGCACGTGGGCCCCCGGGATGGATGGTGACAGGGGGGCAGAGGAACGTTGGAGGAACTGCGCTGTCGTGGGGAGACGCCCGAAATGACGTTTCGGTGCCGGCGCTGATCCTCGCTCTCAACAGAACGGCATTTTGAGATCGTCACGGGGTGAGAAAATAACGATACAAACAAAAAGGAAAGAGGCTTACTGAGAGCGGTGCAATTTGGATGTCAAAGGGCGGGTTTGGCGAAGGGTCAAGCGCGTCAAACCAGTTCTGTATACGACCGTGCAAGCGGCGTGTCAAGAGCGTTGTTGCTGCAGTGACAGCGTGCGCGGGCATCGGGGCTTGCTTAAGCACACCAAAGCCTCGCCGAATCGGAGCGTTTCATTTTGCGGGAACCTACAGCAACGCTAGAATAAAAAATAAAAAAAAAGATCGAGGCATTACAAAAGAGAAATGTAGTTGACGTGGTGTTAACGCTTAATAGCTTCATGACGCACGTCACGCACAAATTTACGATATAAAGTTTATACAACGTCAAGCTCGAGTACGTGACACTTTATCGCGTAAAATTTCTCATCCAGGTTTGATTTTTTTTTTTTTTTTCTGGTTTCGTAGCGAGGGAAAATAGTTCGTCCCTGTGTTTGTCCCTTGTCCGTATTCCCAGTCTCGGGTTTACCGACTATGCTCAATTTACACCAGCTAGCCTGCACCCTCACCATTGCTTCATTACGCGTGTCTTCGTCGAAAACGCATGTTGTAGAGTCGGGGGCTGGCACCGGACGCTAAACTACGTGCGAGCACCGACTCCGCAAATTCGGGCTGTACCACATAGGTAATGCTTGGCCTCTTTCTACACTTTAAATGATAAGGAACCACATCCTCACGAATTAAAAAAAGTACAGTCGATCCCGCCTGCGTAACAGTCGGGCTCTATAGGGGTCCACGTGTTATCGCTGGATAGCTACAGGTTCCGAAGACTCAACACCTCCGAACCATTTCGGGGATAATTTCAACGACTTTGTGCCATCTACATAAGATATCGGTGGCTCCTTATGCATTCCTAATTTTGTCTTTAAACAGCTGAGCTTATACATTCAATATCCTCTCAAACTAAATCGTCCGGCACAAAAATATGAGCAGATACTTGTACGGATCGTAGACATCGTTAGACCACCTAATAAAACGTTAAAAAAAAAGAATATATTGGCAAAGGGCTAGCGAACAATCGCGGGCAACTTAAGATTAAAATACCCGCCTTCTTTCCTTCTTTATGTGGATGAACATTTGCGTTCATTTGATACGTCATCAGGGAAGCACACCTACGTGATGACGCTCTGCCACCGTGCACGCAGGAGTGTGCGATAGTTATTGCGTACCTGTACTCAAACATTTTCGGCCGTCTATATTTGCTTCTTGTTTGCGCGCACGAGGGAAAACCCGGTGGCGAACAGTTGATTGAACGACGTTTCATCGACAGACCGTTTTATGGACAAGCGATGTTTCATCGACAGATTGTTTCATCGACAAACCGTTTCATCGTTGAGTTAACACCATGTTAACACGTTAACGCGCGAGTCGAAATGTCCCTACAGCGTGCAATTGGGGTAACGGGTGTCGAGGAAACATGCGGCCATGAGAAGTTGCCCACGAAACGTAGTCCCACGAAAAGAGTTTCGACGAAACAATGAAGAGCCGGGCAAACCTGTTATACGCCTCACCCCAAAAAAAAAGAAATTCAGATGACAAACCTGTTACATCCCTCCCCCCACAAAAAGAAATTCAGATGCCAAATGTTAAGCAAGTTATAACACTGTACATGCCAACCTGTCGCAAACTAAAAAATAAAAAAAAGACTTAGTTTATTTGCTATTTTAATACGATGTCCTATCTCTGGGTTATGCATTTTTCTTAAAATATATTACACCAATGACAGCCTAAACCAGTGACTTTTTACATCTCCCACATCCCGTACCGAACACTAATTGAACGTTAGTGTACCAAATTCAACAAATTTTGACTACTATGTCCCCAAAGCAAGCCTGGACTGGAACCCCCTTCCCGTCACCGTCGCCTTCATCGCCAACCCTTTTTTTTTTTTCTTAGAGTCATGCTGTTTCTAATCATATCTCGTAAGAGCTCCTTGTTACATATATGCTGTTTCAACTTTGTTTCAGCCACTCCTCTCTGTACCGCCTAACCGTCCCGCCGAGTAAATAAACACATACACGCCGCCGACAGTGCTCGCTCCAGAGACGAAACACGCCCCGACGAGAGATACAGGCACGCACGGCGAATGGCAAAATTCAGCCTCGGTAGGTCATTCGTCCGTAACATTATTCAGCGAGTCGGTTAATTCAGCAGCTGCTTCTGCCATGGCGGCGGCCACCGCGCGTCTTCGGAAAGCATCAGTCGGAGCTCCCGATGCAAATAAAACCTGTTTCCGCGCAGAACCAACCTCCTGGCGCAGGAGGGGACAGTCACGGGCGCAGGCATATATACAGCGTCGGCGCTCACAAGCGCAGACGCGAGGGTAGGCACCCGATCGTGACGGGCCGTGACTGATCCGCACCGAGATGTTAACAACACGGGCGAGGAATATATACAGAAAAAGAAAGCAGCGAAAGAAAACGGAGAGAAGCGGGTAACTTGACTGGCCGTTCTGAATGGAGTGTGATGAGAGCGACGTGGTGTGGCGCGCGACTAGGTTAGCAACTTGGCGACGAGGTCAATGTTCCGGCTCTTGGTAACCGCGCGGACAAATTGTGACGGCCCCATCTGGTCGCGCGTTAATGTAGTTTCAGGGTCTATGTGGTTGCGAGGAACGACCCGTAGTCACCCCAGAAATTGTCCACGCACCACCAACTCCTGTGTGCGTAGTGACACGTGTGGATGGCGAAATGTTTTCCTTCCTTCCATGTGTCTATTGACGTACTACCAAATCAGTGAAATGATGCGAGTAGGGGTGTTTGCGTTTTAGCCTTTTCTCTCGCTCTCCCACCAAAATGTGCAGCCGCGTCGAAGCGCCAAAGGGTGTCGGATCGCCAGGAGTTCTCCTCAAGCTGCAACATAGGCTTTTCACTCCTGGCTTCTTTCTTTTTCTTTTTTTGTAAGAACCAAAAAAATAAATAAAAAACCTAATTATCGTTATTCGTAATTTTGTACGAAGGATACGTATCGATGTCAGGTTTAACTTCGGAATAAGTTGGAGTGATTATTGCTTTTGTTTCGTCATCCGTTCTCCGGCGCTCTTGTCGGCTAATCCAACAATATCATTGGCTGTCCAGCCATCATAAAATGCGGGAACTCACCACGCTTCCTGTTTTTTAAGCTGCCAATGACTTAAGTTTTAAGTTGCCGGAGTCGCGGGGTTACTCATAATGTATGCTAAACAGAAAAAAAAAAAAAGGAGAAGAAGAAGAAAAGAAACGAGATCACACAAGAAACGCTGCTTCAACCACAGTTCTTCAAAGCCGAAAATGAGAGGTTGAAAACTTCGAAAAAAAAAACAAAAAAACACAGGAAGATAGAGTCTTCAGAAGCAAATAAGGCTTATTTTGAGGCAGATACTTATTTGTGTCGGCCGGTTTGAGGAACATGGCGGCGTCAAAAAAACTCGAACTACAAAAAATAAAAATACAAATCGCTATCATCGTTAAGGCATGCAAAAGTGACGCCGGACTTGGAAGACACGATCATATACGTCCTCTCCGGACCATCAGCTGGTCTTCCTAAGGTGGTCCCGTTGCTGCTCACTCGTCTGCTAGACCACCGTGCGGATATCTAGACTATCGCGAGCCACCGGATGCAACAGACTTCGTATGAAAACCTAGGCCCCCCCCTTGTCTCCCTCCGATCGAAAATAAAATATAAAGCAAGAAAAAAAAGATCCCAGCGTGCCGAATTGGTTTTTTTCAGCTGGCGGGCCTATAATTTCCTTCCCTCTTCCGCCATTACGACAGCGACATGCAGCACCGTCCGCACTCTCATAACCGGAGCCGACATTTTGGATGATTACACTACGCTTCAGTTTGGATCGGGGTCTTTGTTGTTGTTGCTTTTTGGTTTCCTATACCTTTGAGGGCTCTGTTTCGCCGAACGCCAGGTTGGGTGCCCCCTGGAAGCCATTGGCAGCCGATCGTGATCTCCATTTGGGGATTTTCGTTTTTCTTCGGGGTGGTACTCAACGCCACCTAGGGGACGAGGCCTGGCCATTTATTTCCCTCCCAGTCGTCATCCCTAGTGGAGCCACGCAGCGCCGCCTAGTTCGCGTGAACGTTGCCGCCGGCGCAGTCCACCTTCAGCGTGTTTACAGCAGTGGGGCGGGTCGGGGATCCACAAACGATGACGTCATACGCAGGCCTTGGCTTCTAGGTGGGATTGGGCTTAGTTCAGGGTCACGTGGGTGCGTCACGTGACAGGTGCTGCAAAAGTTTCTTCGTAAGGATGACGCTGAGTCGTTGCTTCTCGTCCGTCCCGAACTTGAGGTTTCCTTCGAGTTCCGTATTCGAGGGAAACCTCAAATACGGAAAGCTGAATGTAGTTTCTTTTTTTTTTCATCATAATTAGGGTTTTGTGTTTTCGGTGTTTTTCAAATTCGTTTTTTTTTTTTTCTTTTTATTTGGGGGGGGGGGGGGGGGGGTTACAGATGCCGTGCAGAGGAACTAAGACAGCCGCCATGTTTAGGTCATTATAGCAGACGGCACACGCCACATCGCTGTTGCTGCCCAACATTTCACGCTCGTCAGCGGCGACAAGTTTTGGTGGCGCCCTCGTATGGTTACCTCTCGTGACGTCATTACCTCGCGAACAACAAGTTCTACGGTCTTTGGAATTCGCATGGTGGAACTTGGAAGCTTGAAATCATAGCGCTCTGAAACCAACACTGCCAACACCGTGAAAATCGAAGTTCTTACATTACTCTTATTTCTTTCGATGAGAAAACCATTTGCCGGCGTCATAGTCAGCATTCGGCCGATCGCGAAAGGCCGACCACAGCGACGCTTTCGATCGCTCACGTCGCCAATGGTGTCGGCTGGCCACGCCTAATGGCCACAACGAGCTATACTCCGTTCCACCTTCAGTCTGAGCGCAGTGGACGCCACAGGCCATCCCAGCCGATCCAGCGCCGGGAGAAAATCGCGTGACCTACCGGTTGGGCAGAGGGACACAGGGAGCTCAAGGTCACATGACACTCTCTCCACGCTGGATTGGCTGGGATTACTCCTAGCGTCCGCTGCGCTCGGACTGAAGGTGAAACGGAGTATAGGTGCGCAAGGAAGAAGGTCGGTTCGAACTGGACTCGAGTGAGACGAGGAACCGCGATGCTTATGTAGCTTAGTGTGGTCACATAAAATATGGTATCACAAGTAGAGGAATTACGAACGTTCCCCGCGTACGATAGGGTAGCGCCTGCTGCCTACAACGCAGCAGGATGACCACTGCAGAAACTGACGGCGGCGTCGCTCATGACGAGGCAGAGAACCACGTGTGGCGAAATCTCATGAAATGACGACACTACGTTCTGATGCAACAGCGCGATAGGGCTATACATCATCGTGGAGCAGGCACGTAGCCAGGGGGGAGGCCCGTCCCCCCCCCGAAATCTTTCATTTTGCTGGGACTTCCTCTCCCCCCTCCCCCTCATGCAGCAATTTGTCATATGGGCGGCCCCTCCCTCCCCCTCCCCCCCCCCCCCCTTTCCCCCGAACCAAAATCTTGGCTACGTGCCTGTCGTGGAGGAAGCTGTCCGAAACATGGCGATTTGCTATCCCATAATGCTGACGAAAAGCCCACCGACAGGGGGCGCATTTGTTAAAGGGGTCTGTTGGTTGAGGTATAATCAATTTACAAAAAAAAAAGAAAACACGGAAGCAATAAAACAATACATCCCTCCCCTCCCCCCCTCCCCCCCTCCCCCCCCCCCCCCCCCCCAAAAAAAAAAAAAAAAAGTATTCTCGCGTTGTAAGACATTTTAAGAGGTTTCAAGGCACAAGGTCTTAAAGGACCAATGCAACAATATTTGTACTTTGCGCAAATACCGCTTAAAACGGATCCCTAACGTTAATGACCTATGAAACACGCGTTCGTTTTTAACCCCACGCAATAGAAGTTCCAGAAAAAAATTTAAGAAAAACGAGCAGCGTTCACCCCCTCAACTCGCAGCCAGAACAAGCGGCCACGTGATCTGGAGCCGATTATATGCCGCCAATGTTGATCATAGCCACGCGCTGGGGTTGGCAAAGCGCAGGACACGCGCTGAGTTCCAGGCATTGTTATGGCTCGGCTGTTGTCGTCGTTGCAGCGATTGGACACGGGTCAAAACCCGAATGCTTCTCGAGCTAGCAATTGTCACGAGCCCAAGTCGAGTGCCCACGCAATGCTCGGGTCCAATCTATGAACCGCATTCAAATATCGTCACTTGGGTGTACTGGGACCCCCGAGTTACGTCATCAAATTTTGCAAAGGAGAGATTGAATGAAAAGGATCGCTTTTGTCCTTGAAATTACACCGCAACAAAGGAGTTTCTTGGCCAATGGCGTTGCGTGTGAGTATCCTTGAGTCACAGGTGTGCCAGTAAGCTCGTGTATAGAGAGATACATTCCAATTGAATATCGTTGCACAGCTCCTTTAAGGAGTCGCGAGTGAACGGGCCTCTACTGCGAGAATTTGGAAGAACACGTAGTTTTGTCAGATCTGCAGGCAGGTTCGAGATCCAGCAGTTAGCTCATGAAGAGAACGAATTAACGAAAACGGATTAAGTAAAGTTCGGAACACCAGGTTTTCGAGATGTTACAGGACTGTAAACATTCGACGAAGCGTGGACTTATGAGTCATGAATCATGAGTCGGATGAAAGCACTGTTGAACAATACAACAAAATTCTTGCCTTCTGTGTTCCCTAGTTCGGCTAAAACTTTTCTTTAGATGATGCGTACTTCCCAAGGCGTCAAACAAAGGAAATGAAAAGCCCCTTTGCGCAGCGTGCCCGAATAGAAATGTTACATACGCGTACACCAAAAATACCCAAGGTACGCCGCACACAAAACGGGCGATATAAAACCGTGTCATAGATTAGAATCTATCGTTAGCGAAGACATATAAATATACGTAGACAGGGTATAACGAGAAGCATCTACAAGAACAACGACTGGGACCCTGTACAGCTACGTTAACGAGATCCGATGTGACAAAGGGCTGATACTACACTCCGGCCCATGCATGCAAAACAACCCAAAAGATGAGCAAACAAGATATCCGAATCGGGCAATCTACAGCCTCGCTACAGATTAGAGTCGGTCGTTACCGAGGATAGAATACATAACGAGCAGTATATACAAGAACGACTGCAAGCCCGTATCTGCTTCGTTACGGCGAAAGCGGACGCTAATCCGGCGCACGCAGTATCCAGCTATGCAAACATGAGGCCTACGCTCCGTTTCAGCTTACACGATGGACCATTGTGAATGCTACGAGCGGTCCCAGCCAATCAGGTGCTGTGAAGGGGTGTCACGTGATCACACCATCCGCGGATTGCTGCGCCCTTCCGGAAGGGGTCACGCGACTAACGTCTTTTGTCGGTCTATCGAAAGAAACGAAGCGTAAAAATAGGGCGACATACAAGTTTGGCGCAGATAAGATGCAGTCGTTAGGGAGGCTTTAAATGTGTTGCGAATTTACGATGAACCGTAACTACAAAAAGTAATCAACAATTTACAACTGCGAGCTATCGAACTACAATCGGGGTATAGGGTATATGCGTGTACACCGTGGGATGTGAGTAAAAACGAAGAGCACTTCCGTGCTTGCACGACCGGGAGTAACGATGTGTATGTTTAGAGAGCAGGAAGTTCGTCAGCCAATGGCGTCTGCTGTCTCCGCTGGTGATGCTAAATTTAGCCAGTGCAGTACCAGTGGTAGCCGGGACCGTTCACCACGTTGGCCGCACGCAGGTATACCCATTATCATCCAAATAAAAACGGGGAGAATTATAAATTGAACCCAGGATCTCTGGGGTTCGGCGCGGTGTTGCACGAAACGGCGTTCCAAGGTACGACGTTCCTGGAACGCGTTCCCTTTTGGGAGGAACTGAAGAACGCCGCCGTTTTATGTTGCATCGGTGGAACTGGAACAGGAACTCGGTACGTTTTCGAGGAAACGGCAGAAGGAACGGCGTTACTTGTTTTGTCTCCCTGTTTTTCTAGAATTTTACCCCGATTTAGTAGACACTTGGTAATTTTATCGGCGACCATTTCAACCTCCTACTTCGAGGGAAGAATGAGCGTCCGAGTCCGATAAGTAGTCAAAAAAAAAAAAAAAGAACTCGGACAAACGTGGGGGCTAAAGCGCACACCCAGCTCGACGCGCGTGGAGCGAAAGCTCGCGCTGCAGAACCCAGGGATCCTGGGTTCGAGCCCCACCCCTGCCCGTTTCGATCTGGATGAGCATCGTACCGGCGTGCGGTCGTGTATCACTACCGCGTGGTGCACGTTCAAGACCCCAGGCTAGCGGCTGTACCGCACTGGCTAAATTGCTCATCTACAGCGTGTGACTCGTCGCCACTTTAAATGGCTGACCAACTACACGCTGTATAAATCACTAAAAACGTCCAATTTGATTTGGGACACGTGATCTTGGCGACTCGGTACATTCTTTGATGTGGATATTTCGTCCCATTGCTTCATTTTATCTACGAATTATTCGGCACAATATAGGGAGGTTTCGTGGACCGTTTTTCCCCCTCCGCTACGCACTCCAGAACGAAGACTCCACTACTGCGCATGCGCGACGCTAGCTTTGCCTGCAAAGTTCCGGACCTCGTAGCGTGTTGCGGAGAACGCTGCGGGACAGCGGAAACGATGTACGAAAACTTCCTACTATTTTCATAAATACGCAAATGTGACGTTAAGGTAACGACACCTTTCAATCTTAGAGACGCAACGGGAACGCGTTCATTTCAAACCGCTGGAACTTGCAACGGTGGAACTCATTCGGAGATTGCGAAGGAACGAGGAAAGATATGCATGTTCAACTTTTCGAGGAACATGCATATACAAACGCTGGTTCTGCGGCGGAAGCTCCACGTGCTCGAGCTGCGATGCGTTAACGCACTCGTCCACCGATCCGAAAGCCCTGTTGCAAGCGCGATATCCAAATCGGGCGATTTAGAGCTTTGGCATAGATTGGAGCACGCGCGGACCATGCCACCGTGGCCCATGCAGACTGTTTACGGGCGCAACGTCTTCGGCCGCCGTTCCCAGGGATCTCGGAGGGACATCTATCACGTGCCGCAGCGGGGACGTTGAAGGGACGTCGCCCCACAGTTTATCCTGGGCGAGCCCGCGCCGCACTCTTGAACCGCTCCCACCCCCGACCCGAAGCCCCGTTGAGGAAGACCAGACGTACCGCCGTAAACAATGCTGGCAAAACTGGCCTAGCTCGGCCCAGTTAAAACGTGTATACGCGACTGCAATGACGGCCAAAGCAGCCGGTCCATGAATTACAACCCAAACAGCCAAACAGCTTTAATCTTCCTTTCTTTTTGTATAGGTGTTTGCTTTGGTTCCGTGTTCTTAGGGATGAAACTGATGGAGGCGTATACCATCTCATTCAACGTGTATTGTTTATAAAAAATATGAATACTCATTTGCTTATTTATACCCCCCCCCCCCCCCCCCCCCCCCCCCGCTGTTTACAAACAAGACGACGATAAGTATCTTTTTTTTTTTCAAATGTTATTTCGAACAACGTTGGTGGTGGGGCAAATGACACGCCCTATTTTTTTTTTTTTGTTTTTGTTTGCTTTTTTTTGCCCGATCCCACAAAGGTTATTTCGGTGATATCCTCCACCACCTGGTGACAGTTACAAAATTGCAGAAGGTAAGCAAATTGGCGGCAGAAAATAAAAATCATATTTTTAGTTCTTAATTTCTAGGCTAGGTGGCGCCACCTACCGCCCGTTATAAAGGATACAACCGTCAGCATCCATCCATCCATCCAGCCATTGGGCACAAAGCGTGTGAATGTATCCCAGTCCTCGCCGAACGCTGGCGCACAGCCCTCATGTAAATTGCACGCTCAGAGGACGTGCCCAATAGCAATGGCGGATTCGAATGGTTGGCGCAGCGGCTACCAGATGGCGCGCACGTTTTTGAAAAAGGCTAGGTGGCGTAAGCTACCGCCCGATCCAAAGGGCTCAGCCGTATTCATCCATCCATCCATCCAAGAGTGTATTGCCCTCAGCAAATGCGGGCACTGCGCGTACGCTGGAACCAGACTCGCTATGCATTCGTATGTTGTCGTTTTCCTTTTTTTCTTTTTAGAAGCATTTAAAGTAAGGGTGTTCGTTCTTCGGAATTCTTATACACCAAGGGTATACGCCGGGCCGACGGCAGCGCCACCTCAGCGGCGTTACGTCAGAGTAGCGCGTGTTGGGACTTTCTGGAAAAACCTCGAGAAAGGTCAAGTGGCCCAAGGTGATCGTGTGATCGTGTCACACGGCTCCGGAACTAGATACAGACAGATTTTAAGGAACGCGGGGCGGGGCGAATCCCGAGCACCCGATTGATACATCACTCGGCAGCCAATGAGACTACGTCGTTAGCCGATAAGGTCGCTAAGAATAGACGCTTTGCAGCAGCTGTGCATGGGCGCCGCCATAACTGACCTTCAGTTTTTGTTTCCTCTTATTGAATTTTCTTCACTTCATCATTACCATAGCAGGCCACGTTATGGCCATCTTAAATTCTATTGCGTCCTTCTACTCAGCATTGGCCTTTCCGGAGGCTCGTCAACACCCGTTCCAGTGGCTCGGTATCTCCATAAGACAAAAGGAGGTCAGCAGTGGCGGCTGTAATCTGGCGCGTGTGTAAAGCGTCTATACGATTCACGATTCATCATGAAGCAAAGGGCGCCAACGTAATAACCTAGTTTATCCATTATATCACTCTATACATTCTCCGAATAGCTCCAAAAGCCAGGCAATCACGAGCCCCGATGACTTGGCAGGTTATGTTGTTTTGGGACGTTTGTTTCTTCGCGCTGTGTCGTTTATAGGTCATATTATTATCGCTCTAGAGCCAATGAAATCGCTCTATTTGCCGACCGACAACAACGTCGAAGGACCAATCACGAAGCAATAAGCGGGAACAGAGTCACACCCTGCCTTTAATCAGCTATCAAAAAAAAAAAAAAAAAAGAAATGAAGAGGTGTGCGAAACAATATCCACTAAAATTCTACCAATCCTCGAAGAACTCGAACCGTCACATAATACCAGCAGAGCATCAATGACTTTGCAAATCACTTTTTTTTTTTTTTTTGTTTTTTTTGGAGGGGGGGGGGGGGGGGGTAGTTATAACGCTCGTTTTTCCCCACCTTTCTGAATAACGTGCGAGGCTATGTCCTAGCTGGATAGAACTCACAAAATTTTGGTGAGCAGATCCAGTGTGCTTACACCCCCCCTCAGTTTCGTACTTCGAAACCGAAATTGATAAAGAGAGAAACAACAAAAAGAATGAAGTTCTGTCCCCTCTTTTTTTTTAAATTTGCCGTGTTTGACTCTGAGAGCAACGAACCCTGCTCCGGTAGAGATAAACATCAGCCGTCACGTGACGTGATATCCGCCCCGTTTCACTGGTGGTTCCTCCTCCCCCTACTTATCGCGGTCATGATACCCGAGAGCCGCACCACGGCCCAAACCACCCCCTCGACGCAAACTGTCGCGTGTCAAGTGTCGCGAGCCCTGCTCAGTGTCTTGGCGTGACTCACCGCCCCACGTCTGGCTTTGCCGTACCACAGCGCGGCCATTGGAGAGAAGCGGTTCTCAATCATGTTCTCCGGGACTTCTTTTTTTTCTCGGCTTTTTTTTCTTTTCTACTCGTTGGCGGTGCAAAGGCAACCGTGTTCTAATTTTGTGCTACGGGTCGAATCCGATCGATAGCGCGACCCAGATCAGGATGGTGCGACGATACTACAAATTGGCTCTAAAACTGAATCGATAAGAGAAACTAAAACATCAGTCCGCATTGGTTGTGAAATCAAAGTGACGGAAAAAGCAGAACAAAATAACATTACTTTAAATTAGCTACGAAATAGAATAGACAAAAGAAAAATTCGACCTTAAGCTTACGTTATTGGAAATGCTAGAACGAATGATCCATAGAGCGCAGAAAAAAATAGAGCATATACACGTAGAGATGCATTGAAGGAACATGCGGAGTCCTCCGCACAAGGGGCGAATATACCCCAGCCCTGACTTTTTGTATATTGAAATAAGGACATACGCCGTGTCTCTTTTGTGGAAAAAAATGACTCGTTTTTAGAGAAGTCCGTGACGTGAAATCCGTCTGTGATGTTAATCCCCCGGTACAACCCCCGAACCAATACCACCCCCCCCCCCCTCCTTTTTTCCTCAAGCCTGACCAATAAATTCACTTCTGATTCACACCAGGGCTGATTCATCAACAGCGACGTGATATGTCACTTGCAAGATGCGCACAAGTCGTTACTACTAGAGCCACTCGATATGGCAGCGTAGCTGCCAGAGTAGCGCCACGCTTTTCCCTGTGCCGCCTCTCACCGCGATTGGTCACACGCGGTACCATAGCAACGAGCTGAGCTGGCTCGGTTTCCGTAGCAACCGAGTGACGACTCGTCACGTGACCTCTCAGGAGCCGTGATGTCATCGGTAAGACGGCAGCGCCCAGAGCTGGTGCATGCGAGTTCGTTCGGTGCGCGGAGTCGTTATGTGCCGCAGCTTGCCGACGATTTAGGGCTTCTTCGTGCTTTCTGACGCAGGTATAACGTGAAGATATGAGAGAATGATACTTTATACCCTTTCTGTGCAAGATCGCTCTGGATATTAGCACCTGTGCGACAGCATCAGTAATATCGCCTTGGCGGTGCTCGGGTTTCCGGATGTGTTTGAGGATCGATAAGACATTTACCATGCAATTTTCGCATTCTCTTAGCTTTATTTGAACGTTGGAGTGTCTGAAAATCGATGCGAAATCTATGCGTCGCATGTTGGGCCTTGGGGAATTTGTTTTTGCCCCAGGTAACCGCATGATCACAAACTTTTAGCGAGGAAACACCTGCGATGTTTACGTTTTGTACTAATCAACCAGGGAACCTGGGTTCAATCGCCACCCCTGCCCGTTTTATCTGGATGAGCGTCGCACCGGCCTGCGGTTGTGTATCACTACTGTGTCATGCACGTTAAAGACCTATAGACCCCAGGCTAGCGGTTATACTGCATTGGCTAAATTGCTCATCTACAGCGAGTGACTCGTCGCAGCTTTGAAATGGCTGACCAACTACACGCTGTATAAATATTCACACAACTCCCAAGTATACTAATCAGCGATTTTACGATATTCGCAGCGCAAGTTCGTCTGCTTCTTTTTGCAGGGGTTGTTGTGACGTCAGAACGCCGAGCTCTGATTGGGTCTGAATAAAGAATAGTGAGTAAACCTCAGAGTAAGCTTCCTTGAGGTCCACCCACTATCCTTCAATCGGAGCCACTCAGATCTCGGCGTCCTGACGTCACCACAACCCCTGCAAAAAGAAGCACACGAACTTGCGCTCCACATAGCTTTTAGGATAAATTTTTTGCATTTTTCTAGCTTCCTTTGAAAGTCTAAATTTCTGAGAATCATAACGAAAGGTATACGGCGCGTTTAGGACCTAGGGGAAATTGTTTCAGCCCTGGGTCACCGAATAATCACAGCATTTTTTAGCGAGGAAGCTCCTGCGATATTTAGCCTTTTTCACTAATCGCCAATTTTACGATTTGGCAGTTCTGAAGAGTTTTATATAAATTGATTTCGTTGCAATAGCTTGCATTTGATCGCAGTGTTTTTTGGTTTATTTTCCAAGTGAAAAACTGGCGTTTGCTCAAGTGACGTACATGAAATGTCCTGCTATATAACAATGCATCAACACATACTATTAAACTTAGATGCTCAGAGGTGTGTTCGTCTTTGTAATTAACAAGTTACAGACGTATTTATTTCTTACGAGTATATTTATTTTCTGTAGCTGGGCCCGTTTTGTACTCCTTAATGTCAGTGTGCTATGACGTTATCATCATGTGTGTATGGTTCTAATCATCCTCTTTACAATGCCTACAAAGGCCAAAATGACGTCAGCCGACCCCAACTCACGCATTGAACACGAAAATCGCGTCGCTCGGATGTATGCGCTCGTCAGCAATCAATTCGTCGATGGATATTTGAATTCGCGTTTCTGGCCAATGAGTGTTCTGACAAAACTTATCATCACTTGCGAATGCCAAGTTCGACGGTGTGCCTAAAAAGAACGGTGAAAGCTTGGGGTCATCGCACCGGTGCCCTATCATGTCACGACTGCGTGATTTCACAGTTCTCTTATGAGTTGAGGATTGCAGGTAAGGAAGACGAAGTTTAAAAATAATTTCGTGGCCCCCTTAACGCGGATATGTGTGCTACACCAGATAAAAATATTGACTTTTTGAATGCCGGTAAACTTCCGAACGACCATTTGGCCTGTCGGCAGGAACACCTCATATCGGCGTCCGTCTCTTTTGATGGCGTCAACAATTCCCTAGAGACCACCATGCCGTCCTTCTTGGTTGAACCCCGTCGACGTCGCTCCTCACCAGTCGGTGAGAACATCTCATCTTGGAGGGATGATCGGGTCTTGAAGAAGTATGATGCTAAACATATACTCGCTCACTATGGGGCAGCCGAACAGCAGTCATGTCCCGAGCCAATCGTCCTGTCTTGGCCGGCGTAATCGGATTTTGTTCCATCGGAGCGAAGTCCGAAAGTACTAGGACGGTACGTTCGTCCCACGAAGCGGCCGGCATCCCGGCGGTGTCGAAAACAACTCGCCTTGTCCGTGCACGTACGATACCATAGCAGCTCTCGTCGCCGACAGTCCCCGGGCTGCAAATCGTCTCACTTTTCAGAAAAAACAGGCACCGTTCGTCCAGAGGTTCTTGCCGTACCGCGATGCCAAGCGTCTTATACCACTTTTCAATGAACGAATGGAGATATCAACTAGACTACCAAGGTTGCCGCCCGGCGTCGCTAGAAGCACGGTTACCATGGCAACCTCCCAGGCCCAAAATGGAGATCACTATCAGCGCTTCTGACGTCGTGCATCTAGATAATTTTGCGTCGTGTCGCTACTCTGGCAGCTACGCTGCCATATAGAGTGGCTCTAGTTACTACATCGAACATAAAAAGCGCGCGAAAAGACGAGGACAAGGCATTTCTAGAAGTGTACGAGACAAGCCCTGGGAACTCTAGCCAAAAACACAGCTGTCTTGTGTAACTTTCATAGACGGCGAATTATATTTTATGGCATAACTCCCCCCGGCATCGCCACTTTGATTGATTCATGCTCTTGTAGCGCTATCTTACAGCAAAGTGAAAAGTTGGGTACGAGACAAGCCCTGGGGAACTCTAGCCCAAAACACGGCTGTCTAGTGTAACTTTCATAGACGGCGAATTATATTTTATGGCATAACTCCTCCCGCATCGCCACTTTGATTGATTCGTGCTCTTGCAGCGCTATCTTACACAAGTGCGCAAACGATTGTTCTTCAAACAGTTGTCTGGCCACCGTCTGCAAGGGCACTACTAGTCTGGCAACCTCTTCAAGGGTCGAACATTGGGTAGTGTAAAGTATACATAGGCTGCAATTTCTCACTACAATTAAGCGGCGCATTAAGATACTTGTAGAAGCGTTTAAGAACAGTTATACTTTCTATTTTATCGAAACGCACTCGTTTTTAACAGAAAAGGCACCGTGTTCTAGCGCAAAAGAGGGACAGGGAGAAGTAAACTTTTTTTTTTTTTGTTGCTTCGATTAAACCGCGCTGTTAATAATTAGCAATAATGGCACTGAGACTAGAAAAAGACGACACGGCATATACACACAAATAGGCGTCAAGCGGTCGCGCTTCTGTACTGTCGTCTCTCTAGTCTCAGTGTCGGTATTTGTAATCCTTGGCAGCGCAGTTTAATCAAATATAAAAAAAAAAGAATTAGTTTAATTTCAAGCAAGAAGACACACACAAGCAGAGCTGTTTTACTTGATCTTGTGTCCTATTCGGCACTGTCACCGACTCGCTCAAGTACACACTTTGCTACAACCAGGACCTTTTGCACTACATCTTGTACGAACTACCTTGCACATGCGTAAGGACTATGCCCAACATTTTGCTTTTCACTCGAAGGGACAACGAGTATTGTAGAGTAAACAGGCGGCGATGACTGAGCAATGTTTGAGCCTGAGCTCTTGCTCAGCGTTGAAGACAACCGAAAGCCCGCGTTAACTTTGCGGACGGTACCGTAGACATAGCTAACATAGTTCCTGGACCTCTTCAACTAGAGTCACGTGACCAGACAAGCTCTCCCCCCCCCCCCCCCCCAAAAAAAAAAAAAAAAAAATCAAAGACACACACTTAACTCAAAGCTCGTCAAAGCGGGTTCCACCCCGAAGTTCCGTCTTGAGAGTCGCGGGTGTAGGTGTGAAGCGAGATAGAGACAGAAAGAAACATCCGCGATTTCCGGAGCAATCGTTTCGTAAGGTTTCGGTGGACAGGCAAAGAAGAAGAAGCCCCCATCTCGCCGCGATCATCACCCACGAATAGACAGACCTCTTCCGCGAGGGGCCACACACGGAAATGGCCTTGAGAACATCGGAGGCTGAGAGCTGTCCCTCCTCCGCTCCCCAGAAAGAAGTAAAAACCAAAGCTTTCGGTCATCGTCGACGTGCACCTCGCTGAGGACCGCCCGAAGAATCGGCGGCTCTCGAAAACAAATTCGCAAAGATAGAACGCCGAGAAACCACACTCGGCTTCGACGTTGCGATGGACCGCCGAGGACCGTCGCCAGATCTCCCGAAACCAATCCAACGAGCGTTACGCTGCAGTATTGATGTTAACGCGTTGCTTCTTTCGATAACGTAGCAATGCACTCGTTACTTACTTTTTTACAACGGTAACGGATAACGTATCTAGGTTACCTATATCGCGTAACGGGTAGCGTAGTTGGATTACCGTAAGTCGTTAATAGGAAGTTTTCGTAGACCGCGCTCCCCCTCCGCTAAGCGTTCCGCAACGAAGAAGTTGCTACTGCGCCTGCGCGCCGATAGCCTTGACTGTGGAGTTCCCGCTATCGTAGCGGGTTGCGGAGGGCCTTGCGGGACGGCGAAAACGATCCACGAAAACTCCCTAATGTTCCCGAGACTTAAAAAGAAAATTACACTACAATTCTTTTCGCGCTTCTAGGCGCCAAGTCGTACGAATTATTGCCCTCATCCCACATACCTCCAAAAGCTTACCAATATTTTTGGAAAATATGTTTCGAAGTGTTACGTCAAAGCAGTAAAGCGTTTTAATTCATAAAGAAAACGTAGCGCAAAAGTAACGTGCGCTACTTTTTATCCGCAACTTTAACGCGTTCCTTTTATTTTGAACGTTCCTTTTAATTTGCGAGTAACGAAAAAACGTGTTCCGCTACTTCTTTTTTATAACATTACAACACCGGTGTGTCACGTGATGTCCGGGAGCATAGCAGTGGCGACCGAGGCAACGAGTGGGGCGAGTAGTCACGTGACAGGTTCGCCACGCTGGATTGGCTGGGATTGGCTAAGTATTCCGCTGCGGTTTATCGTGAGGCGAAGCGGAGTGCCGAAGATCTAAAGTGGGATGGTCCGCAGGATCGGGACTATGGGGGCCTCTAGGAGGACGCTGCGGGCGACTCTGTGAGCGTGAGCAACTTGTAATTAGACTCCTGCAGCCCGGTCTTTTTTGTTTGTGTGTATGTGTTAGGTATACCTTGACTTTGTCTTCTTTTTTTTGGTCGTGGGCCTCTTTGTACCTTCTCTACGACACGCGCGTTATTTGGGCTTTCAAGGTCTCATTGTAATGCAGCTTTGTGGAACGTGTCCTTGGAAAAGAAGAAAAATGTGGCGCAACTTGGGTGTTTCTCTTGCGTGGTGGCTCGCATGGAGACACGTTGCTTCCCGATACTATATACTACTACATGAATGCCACTACGCGTACGCTTGCTGAAAGTCCGCAACTACTTTTCTTTTTTTTTTTTTTTTTTTGTCGTTGCTAGCTAGGTATGTTGCCCAAAACTGGTTGCGTTTCGCGTGGGGAAAACCTAGGTGATACGAAGGTTCTTCCACCACGTAACGTCAACGGGAGAAAGTTTCAGGAAAGCCTGAAGTACCTCTAACAGAAAAAAAGAGCCCGGACAAAAGGTACAATTACGTCACTACGCCAATGAATAGTAATATTTAGCTCTACACTCTAAAAAAAAGAAAGGAAAAGAAGAGAAAAAAGCATATGTGAGTTTACGTTCCTGCAGAACACGCGGACGGCTGACAACGGCGAACAATAGAAGCATCCCAGCGAATGACCTAACTCAAAATGCGATTAAAAAGTAAAAAAGAAGAAAATACATTGTGCACAGGGACAATGAGCCAGTTAAATTGAAACGTCATTTGCATTTCTTCATGTAAACGTAGACTATAGTATATTTACTATATGCGACTGAAAAATACCAAAATGATTTCGATCGGATGGGCTCGCGGTATAACTGAAAACACTTGTGCGTTTGATTTTAATGTTCCCTGCCAGTAACTTCTGCAGAATGCCACTGTGACCGAGGGGTCGTCAAACCGTCCGTCGCGACTTTGTTTTTTGGCCGCATTATTACCTGTAATGGCAAATG
Source organism: Ixodes scapularis (assembly GCF_016920785.2). Lineage (NCBI taxonomy): Eukaryota > Metazoa > Arthropoda > Arachnida > Ixodida > Ixodidae > Ixodes > Ixodes scapularis. The sequence continues at coordinate 120,417,285 of NW_024609881.1, forward strand.
AAAATAAAATTATTACTATTATTATGCTCATGTGTCTCCGCGCACATTTTTTTTTTTACTATTATATTTTGATTTTTGTGATTCGCTGGGATCCTCCGATTGTTCGCGGTGATTGGCTGTACAACTTATTCTGCGGGAAATTGAACCCACAGGCATCTTTAGAGTGTGTCGTAATATTCGTCACGTTTATTGCTCCGCGAAACGTCGTCACTTCCGAAGTGTATCACCTATATACTCACATTTTCTAAAGACAAGGACTCACAGTCCCGACGTTGAAGAAAGTGGAGAAGACCGTCATTGACCTAACAATAGGCACTGATTGGCTCTGCAAGGTATTTTGTGCGAGGGCAGACGTTACAGATTTCTTAAGAGTGGAAAGAACAAGACACAGCGCAAGAGAAACGCATGACTCGCCCAATGAATGAATGCAAATAAAATGCGGGCTAAAACATGCCGGAAATATGAGTACGTCAATGAGGCGCGCGCCTTCATCCGAGGTCATTCACCTATGAATGCGCGGTGCCATATTCGGCTTTTGACGAGAGAACCGGCTGTGACTCCTTAATTGCTCTTCCACCGGCCTTTTTGATGTCTCCATATTTTTTTTTTTTTCTCTTTCTTCGCTACCGGAGTCTTTTGAACTGCGTCAAGGAACGCAATCACGGGACTCGTTAAAAAGTCCGCCCTCAGCCTTTTACGGGGACGCCCAAAATAGGAATGTGGCGGCGTTGACGGGCCAGAGATCGGCAGGAGCGCGCATAATATATTGCTGCGGGCACTGTCGCCAACAGGGAAGTCGTTGCGAGAAAAAAAACATATATATAAAAAGACGAGCCCCTTGGTGACAGAGCATTCCACAAACATCCGGTGAAACACGGCAAAGTATTTTTGTACAAGACACGAAACCACCAGAAAGAGGGATAGACACAAAATGCCTCTCCGACGTAACGGACACAGCAGCTGATACAAGAATAATACATCGTTATGAAGTCACTTACAGCTAAGCAAACATACGTTCGTACCGAAACTTTAAGCAAATGAAAGCAGTGACAAAAAGTGAGAGTCAACACAAAACAAGACATTCTTCCTGTGTGCGTGTGTGCCTTGCGTAAAACGTCAGTTGAAATCAGAACCACTTAGTCCAACTTGCAGTCGTCACTATTATGTTCTGACTTCTTGCCTCGTACGTATAACACGATGCTGGGGCACTCGGCAAGCCCCGCATTTGTTAGGCTGTCAGTGATATATACCTGTATAAATGATATTTTATATTTCCTTGCACCGATGTTATTTCTTCCTCTCATCGTTCTGTGATCTTCATAGATTCGCTTAGATAGATAATACATCCAAGCTTTGCAAGAACTATCTCTAAATACGACTATAATAACATAATAAAAAGAAAACATCTTACTTGTGTGCAACAACATTAGTCGACTGAACGGAGAATATCAAAACGACACTCGTTCCTCGTGATTTTTTTTTTAAATTTTATTTTGCATAATAAAGGCATTATGTAAGGGTGGAATACAAAAAGAAACAAGACGCGAATATAAAAATATATGTCAAGTAAAACACAACATTAAATGTCAAATCACTTTGTTAGTGACCTTTTGGTGGAACGGAACGCGATCAGTGATAGAGACGATGGTTTCAAGAAGGATGTTTCACGCGACAATCGTACTCGTTTCTCCTTGTAGACTTTTCAAATTGTGGCTTCGACTGATCCGTGAAGATGACCTATAGGGATACGGTTACACAGCATGGTAAATGAGAGATGCATCGTAATAAAACTAGCGGAGAAGACATAATTGTGCAATGATTCGCCGATGATTGCAAGGAAGGGACTTCGAGAGAAAAGTCGCGTGCAGAGACGCCGATGGTAGGTAGGTAAGTACGATGATGCTATGAAAGGGGCTGCCCTATTTAATACTACATCTAAACAAATTGCTCCGACATGAAACTCTGAAGGTAGACAAACTAAGCGGGCCGAGCAGTCGGTGGAGAAGTCGACATAGGCGGCCATGCTAACGCTATCGGGTTCCCTGGCAGCCATTGCAGACGATAGTCCAGCCCTCCCTTTCCAACTTTTCGAACACCTGGCGTAG